>NW_026652286.1:17072929-17672929 GCF_009828535.3 Hylobates moloch
TTCTTTGTCTCTTTTGATCTTTGTTGGTTTAAAGTCTATTTTATCAGAGACTAGGATTGCAACCCCTGCCTTTTTTTGTTTTCCAGTTGCTTGATAGATCTTCCTCCATCCCTTTATTTTGAGTCTATGTGTGCCTCTGCACATGAGATGGGTTTCCTGAATACAGCACACTGATGGGTCCTGACTCCTTATCCAGTTTGCCAGTCTGTGTCTTTTAATTGGAGCATTTAGCCCATTTACATTTAACGTTAATATTGTTATGTGTGAATCTGATCCTGTCATTATGATGTCAGTTGGTTATTTTGCTCATTAGTTGATGCAGTTTCTTCCTATCCTCGATGGTCTTTAAAATTTGGCATGTTTTTGCAGTGGCTGGTACCAGTTGTTCCTTTCCATGTTTAGTGCTTCCTTCAGGAGCTCTTTTAGGGCAGGCCTGGTGGTGACAAAATCACTCAGCGTTTGCTTGTCTGTAAAGTATTTTATTTCTCCTTCACTTATGAAGCTTAGTTTGGCTGGATAGGAAATTCTGGGTTGAAAATTCTTTTCTTTAAGAATGTTGAATATCGGCCCCCACTCTCTTCTGGCTTGTAGAGTTTCTGCCGAGAGAACAGCTGTTAGTCTGATGGGCTTCCCTTTGTGGGTAACCCGACCTTTCTCTCTGGCTGCCCTTAACATTTTTTCCTTCATTTCAACTTTGGTGAATCTGACAATTATGTGTCTTGGAGTTGCTCTTCTCGAGGAGTATCTTTGTGGCATTCTCTGTATTTCCTGAATCTGAATGTTGGCCTGCCTTGCTAGATTGGGGAAGTTCTCCTGGATAATATCTTGCAGAGTGTTTTCCAACTTGGTTCCATTCTCCTGGTCATTTTCAGGTACACCAATCAGACGTAGGTTTGGTGTTTTCACATAGTCCCAAATTTCTTGGAGGCTTTGTTCATTTCTTTTTATTCTTTTTTCTCTAAACTTCCCTTCTCGCTTCATTTCATTCATTTCATCTTCCATCAGCGATACCCTTTCTTCCAGTTGATCGCATCTGCTACTGAGGCTTCTGCAATCTTCGCGTAGTTCTCGAAACTTGGCTTTCAGTTCCATCAGCTCCTTTAAGCCCTTCTCTCCATTGGTTATTCTAGTTATCCATTCTTCTAATTTTTTTTTCAAGGTTTTTAACTTCTTTGCTATTGTTTTGAATTTCCTCCTGTAGCTCAGAGTAGTTTGATCATCTGAAGCCTTCTTCTCTCAACTCATGAAAGTCATCCTCCATCCAGCTTTGTTCCGTTGCTGGTGAGGAACTGTGTTCCTTTGGAGGAGGAGAGGTGCTCTGCTTTTTAGAGTTTCCAGTTTTTCTGCTCTGTTTTTTCCCCATCTTTATGGTTTTATCTACTTTTGGTCTTTGATGATGGTGATGTACAGATGGGTTTTTTATGTGGATGTCCTTTCTGTTTGTTAGTTTTCCTTCGAACAGACAGGACCCTCAGCTGCAGGTCTGTTGGATTTTACTAGAGGTCCACTCCAGACCCTGTTTGGCTGGGTGTCAGCAGCGGTGGCTGCAGAACAGTGGATTTTCCTGAGACCACAAATTCAGTTGTCTGATAGTTCCTCCGGAAGTTTTGTCTCAGAGGAGTACCTGGCCGAGTGAGGTGTCAGTCTGTCCCTACTGGGGGGTTGCCTCCCAGTTAGGCTGCTCAGGGGGGAGGGACCCACTTTAGGAGGCAATCTGTCCGTTCTCAGATCTCCAGCTGCGTGCTGGGAGAACCACTACTCTCTTCAAAGCTGTCAGTCAGACAGGGACATTTAAGTCTGCGGAGATTCCTGCTGACTTTTTGTTTGTCTGTGCCCTGCCCCCAAAGGTGGAGCCTACAGAGGCAGGCAGGCCTCCTTGAGCTGTGGTGGGCTCCACCCAGTTCGAGCTTCCTGGCTGCTTTGTTTACCTAAGCAAGCCTGGGTAATGGCGGGCGCCCCTCCCCCAGCCTCGCTGCCGCCTTGCAGCTTGATCTCAGACTGCTGTGCTAGCAATCAGCGAGACTCCGTGGGCATAGGACCCTTCGAGCCAGGTGCGGGACACAATCTCCTAGTGTGCCGTTTTCCAGGCCCGTCAGAAAAGCGCAGTATTAGAGTGGGACTGACCCGATATTCCAGGTGCCGTCTGTTACCCCTTTCTTTGACTAGGAAAGGGAACTCCCTGACCCCTTGCGCTTCCCGAGTGAGGCAATGCCTCGCCCTGCTTCGGCTCGCGCACAGTGCGCTTTACCGACTGTCCTGCTCCCACTGTTTGACACTCCCTAGTGAGATGAAACCGGTACCTCAAGCAGAAACGCAGAAATCACCCGTCTTCTGTGTCGCTCGGGCTGGGAGCTGGAGACCGGAGCTGTTCCTATTCGGCCATCTTGGCTCCAGAAACCTGCCTTTAATAACACCTGTTAGAGTCCTATGGCTGATTATAAACCACCTTTTAAAAAGGATCAAAACAAGACAACAGTTGTCTATGGATGATAAAATGTCTTAGGAGAGCCACTATTAAAGCCACAATTGAAAAGGAAATATTGGTTACTTCTGTGGCATATAACAATTTTATATAACAATTATAATTATTAATAACATACACTAAGCCATATCAGATATATAGGAGTTTCTCATAATTTTGGAACAGAGACCAATAACACATTTATACAAATACAGCCCAAAGAAAAGCAAACATCATTTCATATTTGACACTGCTTCTTGTATGACTTTTATATCAAATAAGCCAAATTTCACCTTTACATTAGTATACTATTAATGTTAAACCCCGATTTTTAATAAAACTTTATACATAAATCTATCCAATCTTAATCAGTTTGACCATAAGATAAGATTTTTATAAACCTTCTATAACCCTTTACAGATTTTCTCGTAAAGAGCAGATGAGTACTCTCAGAAAACTTTGTTGTGCTTTTAGTCCAAGGCTCAATTTATGGAAAAACTGAGTAACACCCCTTTAGCTTTAGCCAGTATGTTCATACACAGAATTTTCTTACAAGATTAATTTTTCACAAACTTTTCACAATTTGCCCAAACCTTCAGCTTTATTCTATCTAACTTAAAACAATCCTTTAACCTTTTAATCTAGGCAAAAAAAAAAAAAAAAATCCACATTTCCATGCCTTCTTACAGTCTTTTACAAAAACACATTTCATTTTCTTTACATACCTTGCATGTAAAACTGTTTCTTCAGTAGTCTCAATTACATGGTATAATGTTAATTCTTAGTAACTTTTACCAATAATCTTTAAAACTATTTTTATTTCCCAAAGATTACTAAAGCCATATGAACCAAAAGGCATTACACTTTTTGCTTTTCTCACAAAATATTTAATCGGTTATTATTTTTAAGCCAATTAAAGCTCTTTCTTTTTATTTATTTATTTTTTATTATTATACTTGAGGTTTCAGGGTACATGTGCACAATGTGCAGGTTTGTTACTTATGTATCCATGTGCCATGTTGGTTTGCCGCACCCATTAACTCATCATTTAGCATTAGGTATATCTCCTAATGCTGTCCCTCCCCCATCCCCCCAACCCACAACAGTCCCCGGAGTGTGATGTTCCCCTTCCTGTGTCCATGAGTTCTCATTGTTCAATTCCCACCTTAAAGCTCTTTCATATATAAACATCATTCACAGAATACATATAAATACACAGGCAGACAGAACAAGATCCAGTAGTTGTAAGATTTTTCATTCACCAGTTCTTTAATTGGATTACTGACTTTAGGGTGTAGCCTTTGGAGTAACAGGGTCAGGAAAGTGTGCAGTGTTTAGGGCCTAATAAGCAAACACATTTGGAAGGAAAAACAGATCTCCAAAAATTAGGGGTCCCCCACCTTTTTTTTTTCTTTTGAGACAGTCTTGCTCTGTTGCCCAGGCTGGAATGCAGTGGCGCGATCTCAGCTCACTGCAACCTCCACCTCCCAGGTTCAAGCGATTCTCCTGCCTCAGCCTCCCGAGTAGCTGGGATTACAAGTGCCTGCCACCCTGTTCAGCTAAGTTTTGTATATTTAGTAGAGACGGGGTTTTGCCATGTTCACCAGGCTGGTTTTGAACTCCTGACCTCAGGTGACCTGCCCACCTCATCCTCCCAAAGTGCTATGATTACAGGCGAGAACCACCACACCCGGCCAAGGGTCCCATTTTTATACCAGATGCTGGATCCCCCAAAAAGAGGGAATCAGCCCCTCCCAAAACTATATTTCCCACCTAGTTATTACACACTAAAGCTCTCTCATAATGCAAAGTAATTTCTGATAACCCCCAAAATCAAAAACGTCAGATAACATAATGCAAAACAGAACAAAGCCTTAGACTTTGAGAGGGATTTATCCACTTCCAATTCCTGGGGTTTCATGAGGAAAACAGAGGTTTTTCCCAAAACAGGGTCTGTGGTGCCTCGTCTGCTTTTCCTGAGTACCAGCCTGTTAGAGCTTGAATATACTCTTTTAATTAAGCTGACTTTTAACCACAGCACTCTAAAAAAAGTCCTTTTGAAATTTCTTTTTACCCAATTTTAGTCAGGCCAAATGGCCGATGTGTCTGACTTTTGAACTTTACCAAAAGTAAGGTGCTGGGAGAAAGGAAAATTCAAGATGGTTTGTGGCGGGGAAGAGAATCCACAAATGGCAAAGGTCACACAGATAAATATTAAATAAGAAAGGACCTCATTCCCTAAGCCGGGAATTCAACCTGGGCCACCACTGTGCTGGCAGAGACCAACAGAAATCACGACCACGTGGTTACAAGGTTAAGCTCCCAAGGACATTTTTCAACATGTGGTCTCCGGCCAAGATGATCACCCTGAGTAATAGAAAAGATAGGAAAGAGAAAGAGAGAGAGAAAAACATTGCCTGCAGCAGGGTGGGGAAAGTGAGCAGCTCACAGAGGCCAGAGAAAGACCCACCCATCCCAGTGACACTAAAAAGACCCACCTATCCCTGCGACACTGAAAAGTTCAGGCAGCTGCTTGTCAGGGGTGAAAGGATCTTTTCCAGCAGTCCCATTAGCTCTCAAGTTTTCCCTTTTAGGGAGAAAAATGCTCCCTATGTCCCATGGTCCTGTACATGCCTAATCCTGTCACCCACAGCTGTCAGCAAAGTGTAAGGTAGATTAATTCAAAGACAATAGCAGTTAACATTCCATGGTGCCAAACCCATTCTTAGCCAAGAGAGACTTTACTGAGAGGGGCCTCTAACCCCCTGAATCTTATGGAGGACTCTAACCTTCCTAAGTTAGGCCTCAAACTCAAGTTTGGTCAAGCATCCTTGCCTTTTATTGAGAGGACCCTTTAACCCTCTCTGTCTCAGGAGAGACACTAACTCCCCTAAGTTGGACCTCTAAACCAATCTGGGTATATGCAACCCTTTACCTGGGTATATGCACCCCACTTACCCAAAATCAGCCAATTGGTGTGTGCAGATGACTTTCCTTTAGGTCAGGGGTCTCCTCAGTATTCTCTCTTCCATGGTCACCAGAAAGACGTTATCAGACCCCACCGCTTACCCAAAATTAGCCTTTCGGTCGGGGGTTTCCTTAGTATTGTCCCTTCATGGTTACCAGAAAGATGTTACCGGAAAGGGGTGCCCGATCCAGACCCCAAGAGAGGGTTCTTGGATCTCGTGCAAGAAAGAATTTGAGCCAACTCCATAAAGTAAAGTGAAAGCACTTTTCTTAAGACAGTAAAGGAATAAAAGAATGGCTACTCCACAGGCAGAGAAGCCCCAAGGATTGCAGGCTGCCCATTTTTTTCTTGATGATATGCTAGACAAGGGGAGGATTATTCATGCCTCCCCTTTTTTGATCATATGGGATAACTTCCTGACATTGCCATGGCATTTGTAAACTGTCATGCCACTGGTGGGAGGGTAGCAGCGAGGATGACTAGAGGTCACTCTCATTAACATCTTGGTTTTGGTGGGTTTTGGCCGGCTTCTTTACTGAAACCTGGTTTATCAGCAAGGGCTTTATGACCTGTATCTTGTGTTGACCTTCTATTTTATCCCGACTGAGAATGCCTAACACTCTGGGAATGCAGCCCAGTAGGTCTCAGCCTTATTTTACCCAGTCCCTACTCAGATGGAATTGCTCTGGTTCAAAGGCCTCTGACAAAAGGAGCAGACTCCAACATTGAGATAAAGAGGACTTTATGAATAACAGGACTATGAACCCCTGGAAACATTGTGTAAGGAATTGGGAGAAGGAAACAAAAAGAAAGGATTAACTGGGGAGCAGCAGATGAACAGACGAGTCTGGATATTAGAGTATAAAAGAAAATATTTGCAGGGATATCTGTAGATGATAAAGATAACAGGCAAGAAATTAACCACCAAGTTTTAGTAGAAATTCGATCAAGGGGCAGTTTTTGCACTGACACTGACATCGCCCCCATATTTGGAGAACTTCTGCATTGGCCTGCACTAGGGTTCGAGTATCTCTGCAGGTAGAGTGGGCAGAGCTGCCAGATTTAGCAAAGAAAATACAAGGTGTCTAGGAAAATTTGAATCTCTCATAAACATAAAATAACTTTTTAGTGTAATTATATGCCCTGCAATACTTGGGACATATGTTTACTAAAATATTATTCTTTGTCTGACATTCAGACTTCACTGAGTGTCCTGTATTTTATGTGGCAACCTTGGAGTAAGGAAAGGAAATGAAGCAGATGCCGAGCAGTACTGATCACAGCTAACATAACAGGTGGCTAATTAGGGCAGAACCAGATCTGGAACTGAGTTCTCCAACTTTCAGTCCAGTGCACCATTCTCTGACCCTAGAGTTCAACTTCAAATTTGTTTTGAAGTTAGCTTATCTATCCCACCAATCACATTCCCAGTTTTTGTCTCTGGAAGGAGGGTAAGATTGCCATCTACAATAAATAGGGAGAAGAGAATCTTCTTGAATCACACCCTCAAGTCTGCAATTCTGATATTGCTGCTGAAAGAATGTGTTCCTAATTTTGCAAATCAGGAAGGAAGGTGACACCCATTAAGAAATATCAAATGAAATATTTAAATGTATTTAGATTTCATATCCTCAGGTTGAGGAAACCATAATACGACTGATTATGGAAGCCCTCGGGGTTTATAGGAAAGGCTGCTTCTTTTAGTGAGTAGTGAATAAATACCAAAATGAAGTACTTAAAATTGGTTTACAGTATACCTCAGTGCAGAGCCAATAAATTAATAAAACCTGATAAGTTTTCAGATCCCTCGAGGGGTGAATATGCAGGATGAAATACATAGAATTCACAGCAACATCACAGAACAGTGAAAGTTAATTTTTTTATTCCCCATGTAGCAAGGCCCAGCTAATTTTTCACAGCCAGCCCTTCTTTAAAATATGTATATTTTATATACATATATATATCTTAGTACATATTGCTTAATAGTGATTTTGATGTCATTTTTTTTCAATTGCTTTCGAGGAATTCTAACTTACAAATAAAGAGATGCGCAGATGGCTTTTATCTTATCTACTCAAGTATTTTCAGTGAACTCAGTAATCAGTAGGGTACACTTATCCTGGTGTTGGGGAGGGAATTGCATACCCAGCTCCTATTACTGTTCATAAATTATTGTTCCCATATGCACCATCCTGAGAATGTGCCCCAGTGGGCTTTGTTTGGGATGTGTATTCCTGCAGTTGGTGGTGCTAGGAATCTCACCAGAAATCTGGAAAGGACCAATTAAAAGGCAAATCCTCTGTTCCCATTTCAATAATGCTGACCAAAGCAACTGAACATAAGGAGATAAATGTAAATTATTTTCTATGTTTTGCATAAACACTGTAAATTTTAAAATACATTTTAATACTGCACGAACATAATGTCCCCTGGAGAGTTCTGTTTACAGACCATTTAAAGACACATCATGCAGACAGCCCACCTTCATAATTCAAATGACCTCAGATATTTTGCATTAAGGCAGTTCTGATACTTAGGATTTGAATGCTCACAGAATTAAGTAATAGCATAAAGAAGCTCCTATCTTTATTTAGAGATCAAATTAGACATTGACACGGGTAATAGCAGCCACACCAGGGTCCGCTCCTTTATAAGATATTTTAGTTAATCCCTCTCTGATTGAATCATGTTGCAATGTAGTTACTGCTGATTTCCAGGATTCCACCTTGGGGGTAGGTCTATGTCATGGGGCTTACATGGGTGCCCCACAAAGGTCTGTGGAATTGATGCAGTCTTCTACTTATTGGTTTCCTGGGTATACCCGATGGAATAGTATACCATTTCTACCCTTAAGTAGCTCTCAATACAGTGAAGACTCTTGAAAGATGCAACCAGGGCAAATAAAATGATGTTGACTGTAATACAGAGGACTCTTCAGTAAGCTAGGTATAGTTTTATGTCTAAGTGAACCATGCCAGGAGCTCTCCTGAATTACCACCAGAATATAGTTTCAGATCATTCAGAGTTTTTTCTTCTTCTTTTTCTTTTTTTTCTCTTTTAGAAGCACTGATCTTAAACATCAGGGGAAAACATTTCAATTTTTGTTTGTTTGTTTTCTTACAAGGACTGTTCCTTTTTTTCACAAATAAAGATTTCTTTCCGAAGAAATGTCTTCGTTAAAACAGCCAGCACTTCAACTCAAAACAAAACAAAATAAAATAACCACACAATAATATACAATGACGGGTCAAATAAAAATAAATACCCTAGCTCAAAAATGATACAGATAGAGTTGTCACTCAGATGGAAGAAAGAGAACTATTTTGGTACTAGCAATGAACCTTGGTTCTAATGATCTAAAATATGCCGCCAGATTCGTAAGTATTTTGCTTCTTTCTACATATCTATTTTATCTTTATTAAGGAAGTTGATGAAGCCTTTGATGTTCCAAAAATGCAATATGGAATGAATTAAACATCATTTTCAGAGTCATGTGTAAAGATGTGGACTTGTGATTTTTTTAATCCAGCCAACCAGTGTCCAAAGCATTTTTCATTATTATTAACATCTTCTCCCACCAATTTCTTTCCCAGTCTGGTACCTCATTCTGATTAATGGACTAGTAGCAGCGACTACTTTTTTAAAATGATGTTTCGCTTAGAGCATCTGTTTATGTTTCAACAAAACAAATAAAGGCAGGCATATTAAGGAATATGGTGTTTTAGAAACAAAGAAAACAACGAAGATTAGAGGAAAGTTAACTGTCCCCTGGGGAGAAACCCTAGTGGTTAAACTGTTTCATCAGCAACAATACAGAAATTGTTTTAATGGTGTTTTGAACATCTCATTCTTGCAAAAAGAATACTCATGCTCACAAAACATAAAGGTTGAAATCAAGGCTATCCATTTGTAAGGTTGGCATTTATTGAGTGCAATATTTTATAAAGTCTGTTAAAGTCAGTAGTGTGAGGATATAGAAACGACGATACACCTTCATACTGGATCAACTATTTTTCATGCTAAACTGATTAATACTATGAAGAACAATGACTATTATTCAGGATATGAAGAGAGGTTTACTTTTCAGTCCTGGGTTCTTGGGCAAAATAACATCACAAAGCTTATTTAATAGCAATTGAGAAATCACACAGGACACAAAACTGAAGTCTTCTATTTATTTAAAAGCAAAAATACACCTATGGCATTTGTCTTTGTTTTCTCTTCCCAATTAAAACTACAGCATTTCTTTCTTGCTGTTTTTATTTTTCAGGCCTCGGTTTTAAAATGTTAACTCTACTAAATATTTTTGGGGAGGCACTTACCCCACATACTGAAATCTGCTGCAGTTTTTCTCTGTGTTAATTAAAAAAAACAAAACTGTAGCCACTAAATGCATGCTGTCATCACATGATTACCTTGTAGAAACTTCAAAATTTGTCACAGCAGCAAACTCTATCATGTGCATGGCAGTGTATAAACAGACAGGGCAAAAGCCACCACAGGAAGAACATCCATGTTAGAGTCTTTAAAATTTCTTTCTCCGTTGGTCTAAACTACAGATTGGTGTCCTTCCATTAAATGCTTTGGTTTGCTTTGATAAAGGCTGTTTGTCACAGCCCGTGTTTGGGGGCAGAAGTTCTTGGGTAAAACTTGTCATTATTTATGTACAGGAAAGAAAAACCTTGTCTATTAAATTAATTAGAATGTGGCCTGAAAAGGAATATTTTTGATCAGTGAAAACAGAAGTCTTCGGGTAAAGGGAAAAAGAGGCAGAAAGGTTCAAAATACAGGGCTGCATTGTTTGCAGAAAGCCTGCTGCTTCTTTTATGCCTAACTGAACCATGCCAGGAGCCCTCTTGAATTTCTACAAGAATACAGTTTCAGATCATCTGCATTCAGGGCCAGAGTCATGGCCCTGGAACCGATAATTGCCTCTGACAGGATTTAATTACCTTCTCTAGGACCTTTTCTCTGTTTGATTGGAGACCACCCCCTGCCTCCGATCAAATCAGACAGTAATAACACACTGAAGCGCAGCAGCCAATCACGAGTCAAGTCTGAACAGTGACCTTGCTGAGTCGAAGCTGATTGGTGGTGTCAGCCTTGTCAACGGTGTCAGTGAACCATCAGACAAGAAAGAGCGAGGGGGGAGCGGAGGAGAGCAACGGGAGATAAGAGAACAGCATTAATGCTAATGGAGGCTGTCAGCATTCAAGGCTCCAGGCCGCCTTACAAGCGGCCTTGCACAAAAACAAAATATTAGAGAACTCATACAAGTCTAAAATATTCAGAAGGGGAACATTTTCGCTTCTCCAGTTTGGGGAATCTATTCAAGATATAATTCACATGCAATTCAGATAAAGTGACAGATACACGCACATGATGTGACAGAATAATTTTCATGAAAAAAAAAAGCCCCACAAAACTTATCCAGATGAATTTGGGGGCAAGGGGTAGGGGTATAAACTACGTGCATGACTTTTTTTTTTTTTATTTTTTTAACTATAGCACTGAGAATGCTGGTATTTAAGATGCACCACAAAACTCTGCTTTTAAAATTAACCTGACTTATCAGTCCCTATATTATTTATGAACATTTTAGTGTGGAATAGGAGCCTACCTGTAATATTAACAAAGAATAATACATTCATTAAATGTCCAATCTTTATATACATATAATTTTAAGATTACTTATAGTAATGCATAATTCTGGTGATCTGCAAAAAAAAATAGTTTAAGACATAAAACTTGGTTAACCTCTATTCTGTTGAAAAAGGTTTTTTTCCCCACAAAAACAACATCATGGCATCAGTGAGTTAGAATATGCAGAAAGTCTGTTACAAAATAGTAATAAACTGAGATCTGGAAGATATGTAGAATGCATCATTAGTTCTGTACTAATTTGGAGCTTAATTTATTCATTACATTCATCTATAAATAAAATAACCTTCTCCATAGCATTTATTTTGTTTCTGACTCACCTACTTCTTTACAAATGTGGCATCTAATACAAAAAAATGTGTTTACAGAGGTGTATTGTAATTTCACTTAATTTAGAGCCTAAAATTCAGTTATATTTAGAGAAATAGAATGTTTACCAATTGTGATTCACAGTATATTTCTCATAAATTTTTAAAGAAAATTGTGGTCTAATTTAACACCTTTCAAAAGAAGACATACTTTGTTATATGACTGTCAGGCTTTGCTAAATGGAATATTATTTTTCAAAATAGTATCAGCTGATTCAAGTTTAAGACAAACTTCTGCCACATCTCTACAGATATACATTTCTTTGAGCAGTTTTCAGCTTCACCAAGGATTTTTACCTAAACAGCCCTTGCAGAAGTTGATTCAGTGTTTTTGATTCTATTGTTTAAACACCTCTCCCATAAGGAACATGTATTTAAATAAAGAATAGATTGTTTTGTATATCTACAATTATTTTCCTTTATGGTTATGGAATTTAAAAGATAGTTTAATTAACATATACCTAAATCATATTTTTGTATTGAATTGGAATTTATAAGGGACTTGTTAAGATGATATAATTATTTCAAGTTTTGAAGAACTATTTGCAACAACCTACAAGGATACAGTGCTACTTTGAAAAGATTGTTTATTTTCAGAGCCCATTGGTTTAAAAAGTCATCTAGGGGAAAAATGTATTTTATACAAGAAAGCAGAAGCTTAACAGTCTGGTTCCAGCTTTGCTATTGACAAGCTGTCCGATTTGGGTCCAGTCATTTTATCTCCATGGGTATTGGTTTCCTCAGCTTTAAAAGGCAGTTAACATGAGGTTACCTAAAGTTAAAAGTATGTAGAGTAGAGGTATAATTAGCATGCAGACGTAATAACAGAGTCATTTCACTTCTCAGGGACACTAAAAAAGCTCCTTTTCTGCAACTCAGGGTTGCTGAGTTTCTCTGCCTCTATTTCCTCCAGCCCCTTCCAGTCACATACCCTCACACTACTTAACATACACATTCACACTCACAGCTCTTATGACCAGAATTGAGGTAGGGTACAAGTAGTCACCATCAGTGTCAGGACTAGACTCCACACCTGCTAAATCTTACCCTTAGGTTCTTTCAAACCCCACTTTTTGACACTCGGAACTATAAATTATATTTGAGTAAGTGTTGATCTTTTACTGCAGTGCTTTTAAGTATTTTTCATTTGTAGACTCTACATCCATCATGAGATCTTACCTTTGTAACAGAGCAGATGCTTAACAAATGCTTTTTAGAGGCTATAACAAAATTAAACACACCTAGTCTGGTGTAATTATTATCAGTGTGAATTATCACTCACTGTTGACCACTATTTTCAAGTCTAGAATATACAGAACTCTAAGAATGAGGACAAATTTTATTTAGCTATTTTGAAAATGTTCAAGAGAGCAAAACAGAGAAGTACATGTACATTCCAAACGTGAGAAGATTTTTATGTCTCCAAGCAGGTAGTCAATAACATTTTATTTCAATGGAGGATACCACACTCTCGAAAGACGATCTACCCTCAATTGTGAAGGGAAGGGCAAATTTTCAATCTGTCCTCCTGTTATCCCATCTTTAACCAGTTCAGATCAGAGCAGCTTTTACAGAATGAAGAAGAAAGAAGTGTCATGCCTTATTTCATTTCTTTAGCAACAATGCTATTATTCTCACCCTGGAAAGGTGAATAATTAATACGCATCTGACTCCACCTAATTAAGTCTACATTTGCCTGTGCTGTTCATTTGAAAATACTTTCCTTTAGAGAAAATAGCCATTGCTTATCTTCACAGTTTATATTTCTCAAATGGACACTTTTGGAATTAAAGTGATTTTATCTTGGTTTTAAAAAGCCTTTCCCTTTTTGTACTAATCATTAGGAATCAGTGACAAAGCCTACTATTTTTCTAAATGGGAGAAAGAATATTAACCAATTCCTGGGTTAAGATTCTTATAAAACAGATACTCAAGCCCCTTTTAATCCTAGGGTCTGTTCCTTTTTTTTCTAGAGAGATGGAGGAAAAAAAAGCTTTTTGGTCCTTTAAAAACTGAACACAGACACACGAAATTAGAAATTAAAGAAAAGCCATGCACCAAGGGCTTATATCTTGGTTGCTGTTTCAGAATGATCCTTGCATAATCTGAGTTACACGACAGAGTGACTCTAATTGCAAATTTAATCACTCCTTGACTGAAGTTCAGAAATCAATTCCCAGTAAAATATGACACTCAGTCATTCAAAACAATAGAATCGTCAATATTTCACCATCAACAGCCTAGTTAGGACCTATTTCAGTACAATACAAATTTACTCTGCCAGGCAAATCCTTTTTATCCCATGTAACCCTGCCTAACATTTCCAATAATCCAAAACATGATGGAAAATTAAACAAAATCATGAGGTTGCCAAGACTTGTAGGGAGAATTTCACTCAAACACTTCTGATCTCAGACTTCTGATCTTTTCCTTAATTCATATTGATTGTCAACTTCACTTGTATCCTTGTGGCTTGGCAATTTAAATGTAGATATAAATCATCCGAGGGAGAAGGAGAGAGTAATGTGGACCCGGGACAGGGCAGGAAGAGGGTAAAAGAAGATTCAGGTTCAATTAGATGGTCTAGAATCTGATCTGAGATTGTAGAATCCTGAAGTTTACTTCACGTACAGCAACTGAATGGAAATTACAACACAATTTTCCAACAGACTCCACCTGGCATCATTTTCTCTATCCCTCAAAGATTCAGAGAAATGATAGAACCTCAGATATGGAATTGGAAACCAAATGTAAATAGAAAACTGGCAAATGGATAGTTTTGAATCAGTGAATGTTTCCGACACTGAAATTCCCAAGTTTTGACCCCTAGCTCTGAGTTTACTTCTCCTTTGGTGACCTTATCAAGCTACTGACTGCCAAAATCTCAGTTTCTCTTTCTAAATTCTGCACTCTGAGGTATTAAGACATGATTCTTACTTTTCATTGTGAACTTTTAAGATCCCTAAATAAAATACCCAAGGCTTATACTGTTTTGTCACATTATTGTTGTTACTATTACAACAATGTTGAGGTTTGCCTGTGTGTTTCTGAAGGGGTGTTTCTAAAAAGAATACATCTGATTAAGTGCACTGTTTATTTACTTCAGGATCCACATTTTAAAAGACTTGCACACAAAAGGCTTAGAAATGCTTCCAAATGAAAAATTCTAGTCAAATGATTACTCAGCTGGCAAAATGGAAATTTCAAGTTGCATAGGCAGCTAATTGTGGCCTGCCTGTGGAATGACAGGTCTATAATTTTTAGTTTTGTGTGCATTGAAAGCCAGTCACCTTGACACTCAGTGGTCCATTATCCACCGGCCACCAACCATATGATGATGTTCAAGGAGTGACAGGCACTTTCCATTATGGGTGATGAAACACACCGTGTTTTATCTGGATAAAGCTGTCGAGAGGAAAAAAAGAAAGTCAGGTGCCTACTCCTCACCATGAGCAACAATGACACTAACACACCTTTAATTCCAGAGGATGAACTTCTTTGTTCTTGTATAATAACAACCATCAGTTACTCTCGGTATTTGTTGCCAACATTTTTGAAGTGCTTTAATATGTCACGATCTTAGCCTTTTAAATATAAATTTCACCTCTTAATGTCAAGAGCTCTCACCTTTAAATTATATTATGTTGGAAGAATTTGAAACCTGATTAAAGCCTGCATCCCAGGGAAAGTTTAACCTATTAGTTCTTTGCCTATTTTTCCCCTCAAAGCTATCATTTCAATAGTTCCAAGGTTTTATGATGTGGGGGAATAGTATTAAACCCAGAGCCAGGAGATGAAATTGTAATCCCAGTTGTGAACTGGCTGTTGACTTTGAAGAAGTATATCACCTTTCTGAGCCTCAAATCTTTAAAATAAAGAAGCTGGAACAGATGCTCTCTTCATTTTTGTCTATCCCTGGAAGTTCCTATTTCTGTATTAGTATTAAAGTCTTGATAATAAAATTTTCCTGGCTGCAAATAAGACCAAACTTCATTTGTCACATAGAGCAGTAAGGAAGTCAGTAGTCTCCCCTATCCAAGGTGATATGTTCCAAGATCCTCAGTGGATGCCTGAAACCAAGGATAGTACCAAAATATACAATACCATATTTTTCCTATACATACCTATGATGAAATTTAATTTATAAATTAAAGTAAGATATGAACAACAATAATAAAAATAGAACAATTATAACAATATACTGTAAAAAAAGTTATGAAAATGTGGTTTCTCTCTCTCGCTTTCTCTCTTCCTCCCAAAATACCTTCTTTTACTGTATCTTGGGTAACTGAAACCAAGGAAAGAGAAACAGTGGATGAGTGGAGACTACGGTATTCAGCTGCAGGTCATAATACCAATGAACTGTGGCATTAAAAGGAAAGACAATTAATGATCATACCTAACAGAAAGTTTGGAGGCATGTTCCTTATGATTCTTTACAGCAGTTCAACATTGCTACCAGTAACTTAGGTTCTGAGCTCTTTCTGTACTTACTGTGTGTGGTTTTTATCCTTAGTTGTCATTTACACAAAATGGCAGCTGCAGCTCCAGACATCGAGTTATCTCCCCCCCAAAAAAAATCCTAGAAAGAAGAAATGGGAAAGACTGGAAAGAGAGATCTCTGATTATCAGGAAATAAAAATTTACCCAGAGGCCTTGTGGTAGACTAAATACTGGCCACCACATCCTCGTTTTAGTCCCCAGAACCTGTGAATGAAACCTTATATGGCAAAAGGACTTTGCAGATGTGATTAAACTGAGATGGGGAGATTATTCTGGATAACTCAGTGGATCCTAAATATAATCACAAGTGTCCTGATAAGATGGAGACAATGAGAGCTTTGACACAAAAGGAGAGAAGTAGGAGAGAGAAGTAGAAGCAGGAGGTTGGAGTGAGATGAGAAAGAACCCATGAGCCAAGAATTAAGGTGGCCTCCAGAAACTAGAAGAGGCGAGGAAACTGAGTCTTCCTGGAGTCTCAAGAAGGAAGACCCCTGCTGACACCTCCACTTCAGCCCAACGAGACTGATTTCAGACTTCTGGCTTCCAGAGCTGTAAGAGAATAAGTATGTGTTTTAAGCCTCTAAATTTGCTGCAATTTGTTATAGCAGCAGTGATAAGCTAATACGAGTCCCTGAGTACACTTTCCTATACGTCAGATTGGCCAGGTTTCGTCTACACATGTGTGACTCCTAGACACAAGGGAACCTGGGGCAATAAGTAGCTGGCAAACAAATAAAATAGACATGATTGTGTTCGATCTATTCTGATTCATCCCCTGGGCTAGGTATGTTGCTGGCCTCAAATAAACTGGAGTTCTCTGAGCAAGTAAGAGTGGGGATAGAAAATGAGTAAGTTCTGTCAGGATCAGATTTCAAGGAAATCTGTGAACTTTGGGATTATTTGTATCTTGATACAGTTCAGAAACCTACTCAACTGCAATATTCACTAAGTGCCTAGTCATCCTGCTTAAAACTTCAGTGATTTGCAAAGTTCTCCCTAGTCTAGCCCTTGTGAATCTTTCTAGCCTGCCTCTCATCACTCTCTAGAGATCCAGCCTTACTGGTTTTTTGGCTGTTGTTACAAAGGAGGCTTCCTTCCTAAGTCATCTCACCATACATTCGGTTTGCTTTCCATTGAAATCCCCCCTATCCATGCCTCCCTTCATATTATTGGCTTAGGTAAATTCCGTTGACTTTTCAATTCTCATCTTAAACAGCAATTCCTCAGAAATGTTTCCCTTGATTATCCTAGCCTAAGATAGTAACACACTGTATTCTCCTTTAGCATATTTTATGTAACACTCATCAGACTGAAAACTATCTGTTTGATGCTGTTTTCTTCACCAGGCTGGGGTGCAGCCTGATTCTAACAACAGGAGAATATTTTCAGGGAAAGGATAAGCCAGGTAATGAGGTCAACCCCATTGGCTTGTGAGGAAGCAAAACATAAAGAAGGCAACACAACACTTTCTTACCTGTCTCATCATGTGAGCATTGATGCTTCCATTGTGTATGAAACAGTCTAACTCTTGGTTTCAACTGTTTCTTTTGACAGATTTTTATCATAGCCCCCACGAGCATGTCAATATATTGCCTTAAAATTATTGGAAAGGAGCTACATTGAGAGAATGTGGCAAGAAAAGCGAAATATGAGGTGTTAAGAAACCTCTCCCTCTATCTGAGCAGTCAAAGCTTCATCTGCCTTGTTGACCACTCTTTGCAACAGAGCTAGGCACAAAGTACTCTTTGGAGAAATAATATTTGTGGATTAAGGGCACCAAGCTTAACACTGGCTCTGTACAAGTAAACAAGGCAGGGACTTTGCCCACAGGGTGATCAAACCCATCAAATCACTCTGAATAGTGTTACTTGAAATTTGGTCCATACCACTTGCATCAGAATCACTTGCAGTGCTTGTTTAAAAAGAATATTCTTAGGTCCTACCCCTGACCTGCAGAATCAGATTTTCTTGGGGAGTATTACCTCTGGTGATTTTAGACCAGCAGAGTTCAAAAACAATTACCATTAACTGAAAACAAAAATGGATAGTCCTATTTTTTTTTGTTTTGAGCCAAGAAATGTTGTGCTGTCTCTTGCTTCTAGTCATTTCAAAGCTTCACAGACACTCCCCCTTCTATGTATATTTAGTACAATGTTTTACAAATGCTCTACTCAATTAGATATTGCATCAGCTGAGCAATTCCAAGGTCTTCATCTATTCCTCTATGCAACTATAGAACTAACGCACCGTTTACACCACAGGATAGCTCACACTTGGGGAATTGTGTTTCATATAATTCCTTACAATTAATGAACAAGTCCTATCAGTTTAATGGTGTTATCTCAGGTCCATATTTTGGTGTAAATTATTTGTCCTACTAATTTAATGGCAAACAGTTACCAAGGTGAGCTTAAGGCAATAATTTCGCACATATATTGGTTATAGGTTAATTATTTAGGTGCCACAACTGACTTTGCAATAATGAACTCTCCTGGGCAGACCCCATAAAATACATTCCTCAGCTTTAAAAAAAAAACACAAAAAGAGGTTTAATGTTTTGAAGTTTCTCATGCTGAGGTTTATGTAACCTTCTGAGTTATACTGAAATTTTAGGGAAGAGCAGAGAGAGTTTGTGCCAAACAAAAGACAAAGGGGGAAACATAATGAAGGAAGAAAGAGCAAGCATGTCTGCAAAATCTTTATGTGAACGTTCCCAAAATTAGTGGTGGCATAAATCAAAGAATTGTGAGATTTTAAAAACTAAATACTAAAATTTCAGGGCATTGCATATTTTTAAAAAGTCTCTTAAATTCCTCCATTTGAAATATATAGACTTTAATATTTACAGTATCTTATACCAAGTTCAATCTTTCATTTATTTAACCATAGTCCATAGGAAAAAAAAAAACTCAGCAATTTTGATGAAACACTGGTTCCCAATCACAGCAAAGTGACACTCCGATGTACTGTGCTTCTTCCACAGGCATGTGGCAAAATTTAGTCACATTGAAAACTTTATTTATTACAAAGTAGGATACAAACTATGAGAACAAATAAGTTGAGCAGTTCATGCAATATGGTGTATTGCAGGATAAAAACCATGAGGACTAAAAGATGCAACGTTGAGGCAGAGCCGTTGAGAAAGCGTGCATTTATTGAAAAGCTTCAGATGTTTGTCTCCTAAATATATAAATCAGGGTGTGAAATGTCCTCTCAAACAGAAACACATGGCTAAAGGGCTACCCAGTGAACAAAGTGACATCGATAAATACGAGTTAATGCCTTCAAATGTTCTGCTGAGAATTCTATGCTCAAAAATGAAAAAGTTGAGACCCACTGCCATATGTAGTTTCAAGAGCCACGGTAGAGATTTGCACAGGGTATTTTGGGATATAAAGAAGAAACTCTTCTACTTGGGGTTGTGTGTTTTCCTTCAGGAACTGATGCTTCATAGAGAAATTAAAATCATGAAGGGCATAATATAACCTATGGAAATAAATAATGAGCAGAAGGTCAGGTAGTTCCTTAGGGAGAATATTCACTCCCTAAGTGTTGGGGAACATAAAGGATTTCTGTTGTCAAAGACTCAACAGCCCTATCACTTGGATGTGCACATCATCTCCATCTCTGTTTTCTCCTGCATAATTAGGTGCTCATTTCCTTGTCTTTGGGGCCTGATTAGATTAGCAGGCCAACATTTTACCTCTGCAACCCTGGGTCCAGATAAGCAATGTGTGAAAAGCAAATTTTTCAACAACTGATTCCAATTTAAATCCCCAAACACTCATATCTACTTTATTCTCTTGACCCATGATCTTCAGGAAATCGTTTTGGTTGTTCTACTTCTGTGTGATCATCATTTTCTTCCTTGTCCCTTTGCTCCAGTCAACACTTAGAATCAATGAACCCCGCTCCTTGAAAATCCCAGGAGGCATTCATGCCTTCATCCCGCCCACTCATCCTGACAAAGGAAGGTTCCTTTGCAGTTCTGAAATATTCTGAGACTTCTAATGAACACCAGATGAGCTCTGAAGTTTACATGGTATCTTTGGAGCCTTCTCTATTCACGTCCATTTTAGTTTTTTTTTTTTTTTGTCCATGGGCATATTCTTTTTTTTTCAGAAACCGATTAAAGTGCTAAACAAAGCTGAACTATCATCCCAGTTCTCTAAATTTTCTGAAAACTCCAGTTGTAACTTACTATAAAGCTATCTCTAACTCCAATATATATAATTTTCCTAGTCCCTAAAATAGCACCAAAATCTTATCTCCTGGCACTTTAAATATCTTATAATGGGCAGTAAGATTACATGAGATTTTAGCATTTATGTAATTTTTAACCTGGAATGAACATAGTCATTTGATGAGCATCTATTTTTCTCAGAGAACAAGTCCTATCCAAATTCTCCACAGGATCTAAGATCTAATTTCAGCATGAATGATTGGAAAAGTGCCTCCATATTTTCTGCTCTTTTCTTTATTCAGTTATTAAGAGTGTAGCAAAAAACAGTGCTAATATTCTCATTGAAGTACTCTGTTCAACAAAATACGTAATCTAAATGATAAATGTACACATTTTCCAGGAGATGCAGTAAAGCAATTTTCATTTGGAATGAAAAACAAATAGATCTTTATAACATGATTTTTTTCTGAATGGCCCTTTCCTTTAACAAAAGTTAATTATCATTGAGGGCACAGATGCATTCTTTTACACTCAATGAAACTGAGCCTTTAAAACGTAAATGATCTGACTTCCAGTTTCTGGCCCAACATGTAAGGAACTTAGAACTCTTCACTCCATCCTAACAACAAGTTAAAAACTAAACAAGCTGAAAAATCAACAACTCTTCTCAGATCTGTGAGAGAAGTGAGCTCACAGGGCAAACCTCTGCCCCTGAAACTATAGAGATAGACATTAGACATTCATATACAGAGAATCTCAATGTGTCAGAGCAGAAACCCACAAGCAGAAATCTTTGCAGGGACAAATACCTGGGAAGAAAAATCTAAGCTAATTGATGAACTGCTAGAGGTTCAGTGTGAACAAGCCAGAGGGATAAAACTCCAGGGGCCACAGACCTGGGAGGGCTTTAATAATCTTGTGAATTTTACCCAGAAGCTCTAACAGATCCTTAAAGTGAATATTAAGGAAAAATACCCTCATGGGAATATTTCACCAGAGCTTAACCTGCTGGGGTTTTAACCTTATGGAAGGGAAACACCCAACTGCAGCCTCCTGTAGCCATCCTGTCCCACCTAAGGGAGGATAAAAAAAAAAAAAAACCCAGAAGCACTGGTGAAGTTCACCGTCTAGGGCCCTTGGCTCACCCAAAGATTGGGACCCGATCACAGGACCATAGAACACTGTTTCTGCCCCCCTCATGAATAGTAGACAACAAGCAAAAGCAGATGGATAACGTCAACAGAGAGATGAAAAATTTAAAAAGAATAATAAAGAAATGCTAGCGATCAAACACTATAACAGAAATGAAGAATGCCTCCGATGGGCTTATTAGCAGATTGGACATGGCTGAGGAAAAAAAATTTCTGCATGTGAGGATATAACAATAGCAACTTCCAAAACTGAAAAACAAAGAGAAAAAAGACTGAAAACTGGCAAAAAAATAAAACATAAAAATAAACAGGACAGAATAGCTAAGAACTGTGAGATCACTACAAAAGATGTAATTATGCACAATGGGAATACCAGAAGGAGAAGAAAGAGAGAAAGGAACAGAAGCAATATTTGAAGGAATAATGACGGAGATTTTCCCCCAAATTAATTTCAGACACCAAACCACAGATTCAGAAACTCAAACAACACCAAACTGGACAAATGCAAAAGAAAAAAAAAAGCAAATTTCTGCATATCATATACAGAGTTCAGTAAATAAATATAAAGAAACAATCTTGAAAGAAGTCAGAGGAAAAAAATCACTTTACATATAGAGGCTCAAAGATAAGGATTACAACCTTCTTAGAAACCATGCAAGCAAGAAAGTGGAGTAAAATATTTAAAATGAGAGAAAAAATTCCTAAAGATTTTCTCAGACAAATTTGTTGCCAGTAGATACACCTTGCAAAAAATGTTAAAAATTCATCAGATAAGTGATAGAGGTCAGAAAATCGGATCTACTTAAATGAAGAACAAACATTGGAGACTGATTAAGTGAAGGTAAAATAAAAACTTTTTAAAAAATTATTAATTGATATAACAACAGTTTGTTCAAAATAATAGCAATGATGTATAGAATTATCTGGGCCTCTGTGTGTGTGTGTGCATGTGTGTGTGTTTATGTATAGGTAAAATGAATGAAAGCAATGGTATAAGAATTGAGAGGGAGCAATTAGGAATGTTTCGTCATTCTAAGATACTTGCACCATCTGTGAAGCAGTATTTGAAAGTGAATTTGGATTAATTGTAAACATATATTGCGAATTCTAGGGCAACCACTGAAAAAAAAAAAGAAGTATAATATGCTGAGGAAGGACAGAAAATGAAATCATAAAAAATAATTAAAACCATAAAAGGGAGGAAATTATGGAAGGCAAAAATAGAAACAAAAAGCAATGGCAACAAGTAGAAACCAGAAACAAATATGGTAAATATTAATCTAACTCTATCAATAATCACTTTAAAAGTCAACGATCTGAACATACCAATTAAAGACAGAGATTGTAAGAGTGGACTAAAAAAGAAGACCCAATTATATGTTGTTGACAAGAAACCCACTTTAAATATAAAGACATATATTGATTAAAAGTGAATGGATCGACAAATATGTAGCATGCTAATGCTAATTAAAAGAAAGGCGGGGTAGCTATATATTAATTTCGTATTAATTTTATGCAGAATAGACTTCAGAACAAGGAAGGATGAGTGGATACGTAGCATGCAGAGAATTTTGGTGGCCATGAAACTATTCTGTATACTACAGTGATTAAGAAACTATTCTGTATATCTGTATACTACAGTGACGAAGATATGTCACTATACATTTGTCAAAACCTATAGAATGTACAACATCAAGAATTAACCCTAATATAAGCTATGGGCTTCAGGTGATTATGAAGTGTCAGTGTAGGTTCATCAGTTATAGTGCATATACCACTCTAGTGGGGACGTTGATAACGGCAGTGGGAGGGGGGCTGGGGGTGGGGGTGGGTGTCTGTACATGTCCAAGGGCAGAGAGTATATAGTAATAGGAACTCTCTGTACTTCCTGCTTAATTTTGTTGTGAACTTAAAACTTCTCTAAAAATAAAATTTATTCATTTGAAAAAATAAAATAATGAAAGTAAGATAAAAGTAAATGACTCATCCAAGATCACACAGCTGGAGAAAATATTTGAAGCTGAAGCTCCTTTTTTGCAGTTTCCCTATTACACCACATCCTATTCACCTGTCAGTTTTAATTTTTGTTTCTTATGCTGAAAAATTAGGTACAATATTTGTTTGTCATGTGCCCTTTCCTTTGTAGAGCCTGACTTACTCTTTCATAAATGAATTATAATTTCCCAGATGTTCCTCTAGTTACATCCTGATTAATGCCACGTATATTACGCAAATTGAGAAAATAGAGTTTAGATTCATTTGTATTTCAAGATTTTCCTAACGCCTCATCTTAACATTTCAGCAGCATACAATTCAAGTACTCTTTTTCTCTTCTCAGTGCATCTAATATTTCTTCTCAGGTACACATGTTCTTTAGAAGCTTCAAGTAGATCATTTCCATGCCAAGAGTTGTTCAGTGCCATAAATTTTAATTTCTTGATTATCTGTTTAAGCATAATCTGTATTTCATTAGTATTACTTATTTCTCCCTAGAGAAAACTATAGACATCTTGCATCTGTTTCTCATAGTCTGATATAAATAATGAAGATAAACTATACATATGAAACGACAGTATATGGTTTCAAAATATTTTCTACTACGGTCTTATCATTTCAAACTCTTCTATTGAAATTAATATTCTATCTGTTACAATCTTAACTTATAGCAGAAGTGATGGAAAAAATACTGTGAATGGGCATTATTGCCTGCCTTCCATATTCAGCATTTGCAGACTGTTTCTCCTCCATCAGGAAGTTAGTTAATGTGAATGTCTGGTGATTGGAATAGAGTTCACCAGAATTCTTTCAACTGAGATTTGAAGAATTAAACTAACTTCTACCTTAAGGCAGAGGCATCACTATGCTGAAACTTGAAATAATAGGCTAAATAAAAATTCCATCAGTTAACATCCTTCCAGACCCAGAAAGGAAAAAATAAATAAATTTGAAGCCAAATTAATATTTGTCTTTTTAAAAAATGAACTAAAGCATATTTAATAAAATTCTCATTGAGAAACATTGTCTGTATAATTTCAATGTGTGCTTTAAAATTGCAGTTTGTGGAAATATGGAAAAAGGGTAGAGGAAAATATAAAAGAAAAAAAAAGAGGAACTTGGTTTTCTTTCTAATTTTCTTAGAAACAATTAGTTTGGCCATAAATTCATGGAACCATCTGAGGGATAGTATTAGGGAAAAAAGATAGCAGAAAAGTCCTGATGACTGGTCAATGGGTGTTATTTGGACCTCTGTCTTCTGGGACTCAGCAAATTAGTAGAAAATCATAGGTTGCCATGATACAGAAGATAATGGAGGTTGATTGATTTTAGTTTTGTTTCATTTTGATTTGGCTTATTTCGTTAAGAAGGTCTTGAATAAGGTACCTCTTCTAAGGTAGTATCTAATCTAAGAACGGAAATTGCTTTATTCACTCGTTCTTTCACTCAACAGAATGCCGGTTTTGAGACATTCAATTTAATTAAACTGAGATCTATAGGATGAGAAGACAGATGAAGGGCAAAAGCAAAAGGACCACATATGCAAAGGTCCTACAGCTGTCAAAAGATTTGAGGGAAAGAAAAGTCAATGTGGCTGCAAAACAAACTCTGAAGAGAAAATTGGTAAGAGATGTAATCAGCAATATAAACAGAAACCCTTTATGTAATCCCGTGAAGGGCTTTATAAAGGGTTGAAATTATTTTCTTAGAGCCATTAAAGGACTTTCAATAATGAGGACTTATAACTTATATATTTTAAGTTTACTTTTGTCTGTGTAATGGATGGATTAGAACAGTGGTTCCAATGGAGGGTGATTTTGTTCCCCAGGAGACATTTAGCAATGTTTCCCCGTAGGAGATGGTTTTGGCTCTCAAAACTACAGAAGGAAGGGGAAGGGTATTACTCACATCTAGTGGGTAGAGGCCAAGGCTGCTGCTAAATATACTATAAGGCACAGGACAGATCTCCTGCCTCCATCCACAAAAAGAATTATTCTGCCCAAAAGATCCATAGTGCAAAGATCGAGAAACTGTGGAATGAAGGAAGCAACCAAGGATACAGGGAAATTAAATTAAATGACCATCCCAGTGGTCTATGTAGAAATAATGGCGTTTTTCAAAGTTGTTCGTATTAAAGTGGACAGAAGTGGATTGATTCAAGATGTAGTTTATAGAAATACTGATAGAACTGGACTTCTAGTTTTGATAATGGCAGATTATTCAAATCACTGATGAAAATTACTGGCTTAGTTGATTTGTGCTGCTATAATAAAATATCACAGGCTGAGTAATTTACAAACAGCAGAAATTTATTTTCTCACTGTTCTGTAGGTTGGGAAGTCCAAGGTTAAGGTGCTGGCAGCTTTGGTATCTGGTGAAGGCCCATTCTTCATAGATGATGTCCTTACATGGCAGAAGAGATAGAAAGGGCAAAAGAGGATGAACACTGTCCTCATATGGCAGAAAAGAGAAAACCTATTCCCCAAAGCTCTTTCTATAATGACCATAATCCCATCCAGGAGGGCCCTGCTCTCATGACTCAATCACATTCTAAAGGTCCACACCTCCTAATACCATCACTTTCACTTTCACCCTCAAAAGTTTCAACATATGACTTTGCAGGGCGTACGTTAAGACCATAACAACTACTAAGGAAGGTAGAGTTATTTTTTCAAAATCTTTTAAAGGTAATCCAAGAGCTAACAAGTATGTGAGAAATCAATAGACTAACATCCAAAAAGGGATGAAAATTCAGAGACATAAGCCGATTATTTGAGGGGTTTTGCCCTGTATTTGCCCATCCAGGAGACGAGTCCCAGAGGTTCAGTTGTACTTTTAACATCCTCAAGAAGTGTAGGAAATACAAGTCAGTCCAAAGTTTGGCAATGGTGGGAACTCTGCTGAGCCATCTCTACCTTGGCCTTGCATCCTGATGGGATTTATCATGAAAGATAGGTGAACTGAAGGCAAAACAGCACTTGCACAGATGGCACCCAGCTTTCAGTCATCTGGGCGACCTAGAAAAATTTCAGGCATGGAAACTGGATTGGGATAATCTTTAATTACTAATGCACAGGTATCTGTCTTAGACAAAAAATCCCTTCTAGAGAAAGATAATATTCTCTACAAATTTTTCTACAAATATTTGATCAAGCCAAGAATAAAACCAAACCTAATCAGATACATGAGAAGACATGACTAGCAGATGTAAAACGAATAAAAATAAACCAATCAATACTTCAAATCTTGGAATTTTCAGTCACAGAATGTAAATCAACTATATTCAAGGAGATAAACTTCAATCCTAATAATTTCGAAGAGAGACTCAGAAACTCTTAAAAAGTGACAAGACAAATGGGCAAAGAAACCAAATGGAAATTCAATAATTGGAAAATACTACAACAAAATGAAGAATTCAATGGATGGTTGATGCAGTTGAAGGGATAATTAGTGAAATAGAAGAAAATATCACTAATTAAGCAGGGAAAGACAAAAGGATAGAAAATTCAGAATTGAGCACAGAGCAGACAGGGAGAGGTTTAATACATATTTGATTGAGCCTCAGGGTACAGGAAAGAGATAAGAAGCAGAAGCCACATTTGAAGAGAAAACAGCTAAGAATTTTTCAAAACTGCTGATAGATATCAATTTACAGATTCAAAAACCTCAACTAATTCCAATAGGATATATGAAACTGCTTCACAGCTAGACAAATCATCAAAGGCAAAATGAAAATCTAAACTGGGTGAGTGGGTGCCATTCACCGAAATGAAACAAACTGGGGTAGGAGAAATGAAAAATAAGAATCTAATCCTACAAGTATTTTGCAGCTGTAATATAATAAAATTCTTTAGCTAAATCAGGATCATGACCAAATAACACAAGATTTTTTTTTAACTAAAAGAATGCCACAAGTGAGATTGAGTGTTCCTCCTAAGTGTTCTTCTAACATACAAACACTCATCACACATTATTATAGTCATTGGTTTACTTGCTATAGACTAAGCACTTTGAAAGTAAGAGTAGTGTCTTTCATCTGTTATCCTCAGAACAGATTCACTTTGCCTGGCAAAGAGAATGTTCTCAATAAATTTTCATTATGTCCCTTGTATCACTTAGGACTAGTATTTGGTTGCTAGGAAAAAATATCCAAAATATGAGTGACTTAAACAAGATTCATGTTTATTTTGTCTCATGTAAATGAAGTTTAAACGCAGGCAGTGTCAAGCTGAAAAACATTTCCTACTTTTACCAATTTTCCAAGTGTATCCTTTCTTATTTCCCATCCTTAGTGCATGACTTCTATACTTAAAGTCCTCTCATGTCTATAAGACATCCGCTCCAGCTCCAGCCATCACATCTGCACTCAGGGCGGGATAAGCAAAGAGCAAAGAGTGTGTTTCTCAAAGCTCAGTTAGCCCTCTTTAAAGTGCTTTTCCAGAAACTCCACACAATAAATTCTAGTCACATCCAGTGTTTCAACTTCTACTGCCCCTACCAGAGTCTTACCTTCTTCAATATCCTCTGTTCTCCCAATTTGAAACCTGTTCTGCCTTTCTCCCTACCCCTAGTGGACTACTAAAGCTACTTCCTCAATGAAGGAAAATACATTTCTAGAGTTTCAAGGAAGAAAATAGAATGTGTTTTCTTGAATGTTCTCAATAGTGCTTATGTAGTACAGTATCATTATGTTACAATAAAGTTATTCACTATTAAATGAGTTTCTCTAGCCTAAACTTAGAACTGAAACACCATTTAGCATTTGTTTAAATTAGAAAGTTGTTTATGATTATACACAATTGCCCTAGAAACAAATTTCTGAAACATAAACATTTGTTAGGAAGTGTCAATATTGTTATGTGTGCTAGAACCCGGGTAGTGCACAAAGTAGTGTGCAATGCACTATGGAATATTTGGTCATTTTTAACTTTTCCCACTTCATTATTTCTCTTGCTATTCTCTTATTGGAATACATTTGTTTTGTTTTGTTTTTAACCAAGGACTTAACTGTGTCCCCATTATGATCTGAAATGTGTTATTTTTTCTCTTGAGCCATAACAGGAGATGACTTGCTGGTGTCCTGAGTGTGGTAGATGGTCCAAACTTAGTTTCCATGTCACAGAACTCAGCTACTAGATAAAATGACACTTGTAATATCCTGCATATTTCATCTAGTAGACCCAATAGTGAGGTTCTATCATTTCAAATCATATATTCTCAATATTTCTTGACGTGAAAATGAGTATTAGTTTGCTTGTGTTAATTGCTTGAAATTATAGATGTGTGTTCAAGAACTATTTGAAATATTGCTAATTGTTTATTTTGTAAAGATATCTGATATAGAACCATATGGCTTCATTCTGTTATTTTTTTACCTCTTTATAATGGCATGTTATAAACTAGCAAAATCTTAGGGCAAACTCTGAAAACACAAAGTTAAAGACACATTACAAGTAGCTTAAATTAGGTCTTACGCAGAATTTTATATCTACCTAGTAGGTTTTATCATTTTGCAAGCATTATACTGTATTAATACTAGATAAATACTTACATAAATTATTGCGCTTTGGAATGTAATTCTCCAATTTAGATGTTTCTCTGTGGTTGAGAATTTTGCTTTTTTTCTGAGATTTTTAAATTATAACTGTCAGAATTATTTGATTTTTAAAACTACGTACATGTGACATATTGATTTTTATTTTCTAGAAATGAAATAGAAATTGATAAAGTTATAATTTTTCTTAATATTGTCATAAAATTGGTAGAAATAGCATGAATTTTGGAGTAGATGGATTTTCATTTTCAGTCTTTATTCTTTCAGTTATTATCTCTATAACCTCATCTATGTTATTTAATTCTTCTGAG
Organism: Hylobates moloch; assembly: GCF_009828535.3. Classification (NCBI taxonomy): domain Eukaryota; kingdom Metazoa; phylum Chordata; class Mammalia; order Primates; family Hylobatidae; genus Hylobates; species Hylobates moloch. Next base: position 17,102,085 of record NW_026652286.1, read on the forward strand.
ATTCCATTTTCTTACCTAAAAATTAGGAAAAAAAATTTCAAGAAAGTCATGATGATGGCTAATGAAGATTTTTTTGTGTAAAAAGAGTGTCCATTTTTCCTTCCTTTTCCTCGGGTATATTGTGAGCTGCTTCATTAGAATTTATTTTCTTCCTTAGTGTTTGGAGCAATGTGAGACATACAGTAAATGTTTAGTAAATTTTAGTTGAGTTGAAATGAAATAAAATATCTTACAAAAATGCTAGAAATGTATGGAGATTTTGTATTCATTCTTGTAGTCTCTAAATATTTTCATGTTTTTACTTAGGGTGTACCTCCTTATAATACACTTTCTAGACTGGGTGCAGTGGCTCATGCCTGTAATCCCAACTCTCTGGGAGGCTGAGACAAGCAGATGGCTTGAGCCCAGGAGGTTGAGACCAGCCTGGGCAACATAAACCTTGCTTTACAATACATTAAAAAAAAAAATCTGGCCATGGTAGTACACACTCATCCCTGTTACTCAAGAGGCTGATGTAGGAGGATCAATTGAGCCCAGGAGTTTGAGGTTGCAGCAAGTTATGATGGCACTATGTACTCCAGCCCGGGTGACAGAGCAAAACCCTATGTTAAAAAGAAAACAAAACAAACAAACAAAAATTTATGTTTCAATACTACCAGGCTGGGTTAGATACCTGTCTTGTATGCTCCTACAAATTCACTCTGTCTCCATTAAAATATTTATTATATTCCTTTATATTAATCTATGTATTGGTTGTCCCACTCACTAAACTATAAGGTCCTTGAAAATCTTCTTCATATTTGTATTCTTAGAATACAAAAATGCAGAGCAATTGACACAAAGCGGGTTTAAGAAATATTTGTTCAATAAAATATGAATGAATTAGTCTTCAGCATTTGAATTCTGCATCGTATATGTCACAGTCTCTCCATTCATTAACTCAAACACTGAAGGAGGCAAGCTCAATACAGAGAGTTTTCTGAGCACGTTTTTTGTCCTCTTATATTAAAACAAGAAAAACATAGAGGCAGGAGGATAATTTAGTAGAAGCTTAAATAAATGAGCATAGATTCCCACCCCTGCTGACCACAGGGGTCACAGAATTTAGGTATTGAATCCAACCATATTAACCATCTACTAAGACAAAACTCACTCTTTGCAATAATACAACAGAATCTAGAATCCAGCATGTTCAGTAATCTTCAACAGCAGTGCCAAGAATACAAAATAGAGAAAGAATAGCTCATTCAATAAATGGTGCTGGTCAAATGATATCTCCATGCAAAATAATGAAACTGGACCTTTATTATATATGATACACAAAAAATTAACTCAAAATTAAAGAGTTAAAAGTAAGACTTGAAGCTATAAAACTCCTAAAAAAAAATCCTTGACACTGGTCTTGACAACGAATGTTTGGATATGATGCCAAAAGCATAGACAATAAAAGCAAAAATAAACATGTGGGGTTACATTAAGCTAAAAAGGCTTTTGCACAACAAAGGAAACAATCAATAAGTGAAAAGACAACCCATGGAATGGGAAAATATTTGCAAACCATATCTCTGATAAGGGATTAACATCTAAAACACATAAGGAAATCATACAACTCAATAGCAGTAAAACAGTATAACCTGACTTAAAAATGGGCAAAGGACCTGAACAGATGTTTCTCTAAAGAAGACATACAAATGGCCAACAGATATATGAAAATGTGCTCAACATCACTAACCATCAGGGAAACGCAAATTAAAATCACAATGAGTTATCACCTTATGTCTATTAGTTATTATTATTTAAAAAAAGAGATAGTAAGTGTTGGCAAGAATATGGAGAAAATGGAACCCTGGTATACTGTTAATGGAAATGTAAATTGGGGCAACCATTATAGAAAACAGTATTGAGAGTCCTCAGAAAATTAAAAATAGAACTACCATTTGATTCAGTAACCCTACTTCTAGATATTTACCCAAAATAATTTAAATCAAGATCTCAAAGAGATATCTGCAGTCCTATGCTCATTGCAGTATTACTGACAATAGCCAAGATATGGAAACTACCTAAATGTCCATAGATGAATGAATAAAGAAAATGTGGCATATGTATATAGAATGGAATATTATTCAGCATTAAAAAAGAAAGAAATCCTGCCCTTTGTGACAACATGTATGAACCTAGATGAAATTATGGTAAGGGAAATAAACCAGACACAGAAAGAAAAATACTATATGATCTCATTTATATATGGGACCTAAAATAATCACACTCATAGAAACAGAGAGTAGAATAGTGTTTGCTAGGGATAAGGGGGAGGGGAAAACAGGAAGGTGATGGTCAAAGGATAAAGTTTCAGTTATGCAAGATAAGTTCTAAAGGTTTACTACGCAGCAGCCAGGCACGGTGGCTCAAGCCTGTAATCCCAGCACTTTGGGAGGCCGAGGTGGGCGGATCATAAGGTCAGGAGTTCGAGACCAGCCTGGCCAAAATAGTGAAACCCTGTCTCTACTAAAAATACAAAAATATTAGCCAGGCACGGTGGCAGGTGCCTGTAATCACAGCTACTTGGGAGGCTGAGGCAGGAGAATCGCTTAAACCTGGGAGGCAAGGCGGAGGTTGTAGTGAGCCGAGATCACTCAAGCCTGGGTGACAGGGTAAGACTCCGTCTCAAAAAAAAAAAAAAAAAGGTTTACTGTGCAGCATAGTGCCCATAGCTAGCTAACAATACTGTATTATATACTTCAAATTTGTTAAGACAAATAAAGAGATGTTATGTTGTTACCACATCCACAAAAATAATAGTTAATAAAAGGCATGAGAGGAAACTTTGGGAGGTGATGAATATGTGTATGACTTTCATGGTAGTAATGGTTTCATGAATGTATACTTATCCCCAAACTTATCAAGTTGTATACCTTGAATACATACTGATTTTTTATGTCAAAAAATATAAAATCAAATAATATTTTAATAAATAAGTAAATTTCAAAAGATTAAGTGTAGAGTTTATAGAGTACATTTTCTCGCCACAGTGGAATTAAGTAACAATAAGATATTTGGAGAGTCTCACATACTTGGAAATTAAATAACATACTTCTCAACAATTCATGGGTCAACAAAGAAAGAAATCAAAAGGAAATTTTAAAATGTTTCTAACTGAATGATAATGAAATTTAGCACATCAGAAATGACAAGATGCAATTAAAACAATGCTTACAGGGAAATTTACAGCTTTAAGTGTTCGTAGTAAAAAAAAAAAAAGACAAGCTTCAATTATCGATCTATATTTTCAATCTTAAGAAGTTAGAAAAAAAAAAATTTAATCTAAATGAAATAGAAAAAAGGAAATGTAAAGAGAAGAAATCAATAAAATTGAAAACAATGAATAAAATCAATAAAGTTAACAATTTAGTTCCTTGAAAGTATTAAGACAAAAATTTAAACCTAGAAAGATTGATCATGAAAAAATACAAAATACCAATATCAATAATAAAAAAGATTCCACTATAGACCATTCAGACATCAAAATGAAAATAAGGGCAAACTATTAACAATATTATATGAATACATTTGACATCTTTAATAAAATCGACTAATTATTTGAAAAGACACAACTTAGAAGTGAACATGATAAAATGGGATATTTGGACACTCATATTTCTATTTAAGAAAATAATCTGTTATCAAAATCTTCCTCAAATACACACAAAAAATAAACAAAAACACTCCAGTGTAAACATTTTCATTGGTAAATGCTATCAAATATTTAAGAAAGAAATAATGCTTATCTTACACAAACTATTTCAGAAAATAGAGAAAGAAGAAATATCTCTAAATTTATTCTAGGAAACAATAGTAATTCTGATATCCCAATAGAAAGAAAGAAAGTGAGAGAGGAAGGAAGAAGAGGGAACAAAAGAAAGAAGGAAAGAAAAAGAGTAAAGAAAGAAGAAAAGTTGTAGATCAAAATATCTCCCGAAAATATATGAAATAAATAACAATATATGAGGAAATTTTTTAAAATGTAGAAAGGTAATGCATCAGGCCAAGCAGAGTTTATCCCAGGAATGCAAGGTTGATTTAACATTTGAAAATTAATAAATACAATACTACATACGACTGAACAAAGGAAAAACATATAATCATTTTAATATATGTAGAAAAAACATTTGACAAAATTTCTCACTCATTACTGATAAAAACTCTCAGCAAATTGAGGAACAAAAATGCTGGGAGAGGTGGCTCCTACCTGTTATCCCAATGACTTGGGAGGCTGAGATGAGAATATTGCTTGAAGCCCAGAGTTTGAGGCTGCAGTGAGCTATGATCACACCACTGCACTTCAGTCCGAGCAACAGAGACATCATCTCTAAAAACAAATAAAAATAAAAAAAAAAAGAAGAAAACTCCTCAATCTGATATAAGACATCTATGAAAAAGTCACAGCTAATGACATACGGAATGCTTTCTCCCCTAAAATTAAAAAAAATTAGAAAGTAAGTCTGCTCTCACTCTTTTATTTAACATATTAGTATAGGAATAAATAAAGGAAAGGAAGAATAAAGTTGTCTCTATAGGCAGATGACATAATTGTTTCCATGAAAACAAATTAATAGAACTAATAAGTGAGTTTAGTAAGGTCTCAGATATGAAGTCAGTTTTTTTAATATATATATATATTTTTACTATACTTTAAGTTCTAGGGTACATGTGCACAAAAGAAGACATTTATGCAGCCAACAGACACATCAACATGAAGTCAGTTTTTTAAAACAAATGAATATCTATTCACAACAAATATTTGAAAAAGAATGTTTTAAACATGGCATAAAACATATAAATTAAGAATCAATTTAATAAAGATTCAAAAACTTCTACAGTGAAAATCAAGACATTAAAGAAGTACTAAATAAATGGAGAGATATACTATGTTTATGGATCTGTAGAATCAATAGCATTAAGATGCAAATTCCCCCTAACATAATATGTAACTTCAACACAGTCCCTTTTATAATCACTTCAGGCATTTTTATAGAAATTCATAAACTGATACTAAAATGTATTTGAAAATGCAAAAGATTTATAATAGTCAAAACAATTTTGAAAAAAGAATACAACTGAAGGACCTATACTAACTAATTACATTAAACCTTCCATAATAAAGACTGTGGTTTTGTCATATTGGCTAAGGACAAATAGATAATGGAACAGAGTGGAGAGTCCAGCAATAAGCCCACACTTAGGCAATCAGCTATTTTTTGACAAAAGCTCCAAAGTAATTCTGTGAAGAAGAAAAACCATTCAGTAAATTGTTCTGGAAAAACTGGTGTACATATGGAAAAGAATAAACCACTATCATTAACTCATACCATATATGAAAATTAATTTGAGCTGGGTTATAGATAAAAATCTAAAAGTAAAACTACAAAGCTTTGGGAAGAAAATATAAGAGATTATCTTTGTAACTTGGGAGTAGACAAAGATTTATTAGACAGGATACATAAAGCAATATGTGTAAAACAAAATATGAATAAATTAAACTACATCAAAATTAAAAGTTGTTGCTGTTCAAATTCCACTCTTTAAAAAAACAGGTCGGGGTGTGGTGGCTCACTCTTGTAATCCCAGCACTTTGGGAGGCTGAGGCGGGCCAATCACTTGAGTCCAGGAGTTCAAGACCAGCCTGGGCAATATGGCCAAACTCTGTGTCTACAAAAAACAAACAAACAAACAAACAAAAAACCTAGCTGGAAGCTATGGTGGAATGCACCTGTAGTCCCAGTTACTAAGGAGACTGAGGTCGGAGAGTCACCCAAGCCCGGGATGTCAGGGCTGCAGTGAGCTGAGTCATGATTGTGCCACTGCACTCCAGGCTGGGTGAAAGAATGAGACCTGCTTCAAAATAAAAAAATAAATAAATAAATAAAATAAAATAAAATAAAATAAAATAAATAAAATATAAAATAAAATAAAATATAATATAAAATAAAATAAAATACAGGCAAACCACAGATATCGAGAATACATTTATGAGATACATATTCTGAATATATAAAGAACTTCTACAGCCACTCATTAATAAAAGACAAACAACTAAATTTAAAAATTGGGCAAAACACTTGACAACTCTAGTTAAAGAGTGAAGCAAATGAAAAAGGTATGCAATACCATTACTTCTTAGAAATATGCAAATTAAAATCACAATGAGGTGCCACTCCACACTCACTAGAATGGCAAAATATAAAGAGCATGACAGTACCAAATATTTGCAGCATTGTGATGTGACTGGAACTCTCATATATTGATCATGGGAAAATAAAAAGCAATTCACCTATAAAAAAGTTTTAGTAGTTTAGTATGAAGTTAAGCATCTACCCTTGACCCAATAGTTCTACTCCTACTTATCCAAGAGACCTGAAAAAAATGATCACCAAAAAAACGTGTAAGAATATGCATTAAAAATTTATTCAAAAGACACAAAACCAGGAAACTTACCAAATCCTCAAATTGGAGAAATCTCAGTATATACATACAGTGCAATTCCAACAGGAGTGAATTGTTAATACACACAACGTGAATGAGTATCACAGATATGCTGACCAAATAAAGCTAGACACAGAAGTGTACATACTTCTGATTTCACTTACATGTTGTATATTTTTATGTTCGCATATGTTATAAAAGTGGCAAAACTAATACAAGGGTGAAAAAATATCAGAAATGTGGTTCCTTCAGGGGTAGGATAGGAATTGCCTGGGGGGGTACAGGAGGCAATCTTCTTAGGAGATTGAAAACTCTGCATTATGATAAAGATATGGTTACCCAGGGACATCCATTAGTCAAACTTGTACAACTAAGATTTGTTTATTTTAGGCTGGGTGTGGCAGATCCCAGCACTTTGGCAGCCTGAGGCGGGATGATCTGTTGAGGCCAGAGGTCCAATGTTACAGTGAGCTATGATTGCACCAGTGCACTCTAACCTCAGTGACAGAGTGACACCTTGTCTCTATTAACTATATATATATACACACACACACACACACACATATACACATATATATGTATATATATTTGTATATTTTCATGTGTAAAATTTTACTATAAAAAACTATAGAAATTATAATATTTCAGTGAGGGAGTAGGGATTGGATGGAGGTATAGGTGAAATAAGAATAACAGAGTATTGATAATTGTTGAAGCTGGATGATGGTAACCTAGGGATTCATTATGCAATTCTGTTTACTTTGTATATGTTTGAAATTTTCCATAATAAAAACAAATTCATACAATCAAGCACTACTTATATCATCATCTAATATATGTTTTTATATTAGATCCATACCAAGTTCACGTACTTTATAAGAATAGTGTTTGGGACATACTTTAGTATTTCAATATTTCATTCATAAGGGTTGCTGTATGCATATCTGTACAAGAAAATCACTTTCATACAACCCAGTTTTTCATAGTCTGGGTAATTCAAAGATACTTTTAAACAATCAAACAAGCCAACAAACAAAGTCAACTTCATGAAGTAAAGAACATGGTGGCAAAAGCATGAAGACTTTATATTAAAAATGACAGTTTTTAATAAGAATCGTGAGATCATAGAATTAAGCATCAGAACAATGTATGAATAAAGCTAGACAAAATTGTCCCAACATCAATCAATGCATCAGAGTCCAACAGAAAAAAAAAGAAAAAGAATCCATTCTGAGTATTTAAAACAAGAGGATTGTAATGCAGGGAACCGATTACATTTTGCTCCTCTGCTGACAGAGGAGCAGAAAAGTCGAAGGGGGAATAGTGAGATAACCCAGAGATTAGCAACAACCAGAAATGTCTACTACCACTTTGCTGGAGAGATAAAGGGAAGGGGCCCATGAACAAAGCCCAGGGACTCAAGTTTCCTATTGGAAGTTAGATCCATAAAGGGTTTATCCAGTAAGACCTAAAAACAGGAGGAGATGCGCTGCTTGTGAAGATGCCACCCAGACAGAGAGGTCTGGATAAAAACTCTCCCACCCTCCCATCTCCAGCCAGTGGCTCCCATTGGCCAAAGGCATCTGACATAGGAGCCTGGGAAACAGACTGCAGAGGATTTAAGAATCCTTAGATCCAAGAAGAGGATTACATCCAGAATAAAGTGGATAATGAAGAAAAAAATAAACATATGCTTTGGCACAAAGCCTATGTGCTTCCGTCTCTATCAACTTTATTGAACTTCTTCGGTTCTTCAGTTTCATGTTGGACGTTGCAGACTGCACAGATGTTACTGTCTAAATGAGTGCTTATAAAACCTTCCACCTCCTTTCTCACTCCAGTTGGGGATGGACTTACAATAGAGCTGATAATTCATAAACCTCAGGGCACCTCTCTTGCTCCAGTCTCTTCTAAGGCCCTGGGAAAGATCCTAGCAATTTTTTTATAAGTTTACAATTATACGTTCTTTTTCCTTTTTTTTTTTTTTTTATTTTTGAGACAAAGTCTTGCTCTGTCACCCAGGCTAGAGTGCAGTGGCGTGATCTCGGCTCACTGCAATCTCTGCCTCCCAGGTTCAAGCGCTTCTCCTGCCTGAGCCTCCCAAGTAGCTGGGATTACAGGCACCTGCCACCGCACCCGGCTAATTTCTGTATTTTTTATTTTTTGTATTTTTAGTAGAGACGGAGTTTTACCATCTTGGCCAGGCTGGTCTCAAACTCCTGACCTCGCAATCCACCTGCCTCGGCCTCCCAAAGTGCTGGGATTACAGGTGTGAGCCACCACACCCAGCCTTTAAAAAAAAAAAAAAAAAAAAAAAAAGTTGAGTCCAGGAGAACATAAAAAAAAAAAAGAGGATCCAAAAAATTATATAAGCTTCTCGTCCCATAAAACCTGAATTTGCTCCTTTCCTAACTGCTCTCTTTCCCCTCATATCTAAGTTAGTGCCCTTTTCCAAATTTTCTTCTTTAATTCCTATCCTGTCAAATGAAACCAGGACCCTGAATTGGAAAAGCTGGGAAAATTCTAATTCCACATAGCAAGTTGTAAACAACAAAAAAAAAAATTATGCCCCTTATGGAAACTTTCTTTACAATAGTAATCACAAACTCAAGGTCTTCCTGGGATCCAGGCAGATGACAAATGAATGAGAAAGGATAGGTGGTAACTAGGGCAGCCCCAGGGGCTCATGCCCAGGTTGAAGTGAGCAACTGTTACTCAGCTCTAGCCAATTGTTGCACAAAATTGAGTTCGCTGTGTCCAGATCTTCCTTTAAAATAAAAACCTGAAATATGATTTCTTTTTTTCTATGAAAAACTGTGAACTCTTTTGATTTTTAAATGTACCCTCAAAAAATTTTAATCCACCACTGAGCAAAACAAATAACATCCAGCCATATATTGAACCTCTGGGCTGTCAGTTTACAACATTGCTTTATAGACAACATGAATAACTTGAGAAATTTATAACAAATCTTTATAAGGAATCTGATTCTTTCTACTCCCAAAGTCAAAACCAAGAGAAAGAAAAGAATAAAGCTACTCCAAGAAGTCTGTATCCAAGGTCTGCAACAGGTTGATTATAATTTATTATAATAAAAAATTAGATTCCACAAAATCAGTTTAGTGCCAAGCACTGTGCTGGTGCAGGGATATAAATGTAAGAGAGGTGAAGCCAAAAGATTAGGAGAGGCTACCAGATGTATAACTACATAGAATACTGTGACGACAAAATAGCTAACAGTTACCTAGTTAAGAAGTGCCGGGCACTGTGTTCAGTGTTTTTGTCAATCAGACAGTCAGTCAACAAACATGTCAGGCCAGGCACTGTTCTTTGTGTTTGGATAAAGCAGTGAACAAAACAGATAACCCTGCCTCCTAGAAATTTAGAATCCAGTGGAGAAAGATAGAAAATAAGCCTGTGATATAATAAAGAAAATAAGATGATGAGGTAGAGAGAGACTGGGGAGATAAGGGCTGTCTAGGCTGGTCAGGAAAGGCCTCTATGAAGAACTGACTTTGAATGGAGACCTGACTTACGAGAAGGAGGCAACCACGAAGCAAACTTTATGATGTTTATTCCAAGTAGAAGGGAAACCAAATGTTAAAGGTCCCAAGAGGGCTGCAAGTTTGGCATAACTGAGGAATGGAAATGAAGCCAGTGTGACTAGAGTAAGGGAAGAGTAGAAGATGAACGCAGAGAGGAGGCAGGGCCCATATGGCATTGTAGACCATGACTGGGAGTGTGGATATTCATCTACTATGCTCAAGGAGCTGCTGCTTTCAGCAGTGCCCTGGTGTGTTCTGATTTAAGCATTAAGATCACCCTGGCTGGCCAGAGGAGGAGGAGGCTCTTCTGATGTGAAGGCTGAGCTGATGATGGCCTGGACTAGATTATACCAGTGCTATTGGTGAGAAATGGGCAGATTTCTCATTTATTTACTTTTTTTTTTTTTCTTGATACAGAGTTTCATTCTGTTGCCTAGGCTAGAGTGCAGCGGCACAATCTCGGCTCACTGCAACCTCTGCCTCCTGAGTTTAAGCGATTCTCCTGCTTCAGCCTCCCAAATAGCTGGGGCTACAGGTGCACACCACCATGCCCAGCTAATTTTTGCATTTTTAGTAGAGACGGGGTTTCACCATGTTGGCCAGGCTGGTCTCGAACTTCTGGCCTCAAGCAATCATCCTGCCTCAGCCTCCCAAAGTGCTAGGATTATAGGCATAAGCCGCCACACTCAGCTTTATTTACTTATTTTTAATAGACTGGATATGTGGTCTGAAGGCAAGACCTAAAACAAAGACGATATCTTGACTTGGAGCTGTCAGGATCTGCTCGGGCCACCACCACTGGCACCACCTCCATTATCTTTGTCTACTAAGCAATCACCATTGACCAGCCACCTTCATGTCAGCACCATTCCCAAGCCCCATTACTCTTTGTTGTAGCTGATGCTAGGCTAGATCCTTAGGTCATTTATAGAGTCAGTAAGTTAAGTATTTCTCTTTATCAAGTGGTATGGAAGTATTTCAATACTGTAACAACTGGTATAACCTTACTAAGTCATACCAACTGAATATCAGTCCTAGATTAAGAAGTCGGAAATGTATCCTCTTTGACATAGGACATTGGCGAACATTTCTGGTCAGGAGAATGACAGGATCGAAGTAGGATTTCCTACTAAAGATTGTGCTGGCAGCTGTGTGCAAGATAAGTTAGAGAGTGCAGGGGTAAACGGGAGGCAAGGAAATCAATTAGCAGGTTATTCCAGAAGAGGCACAAGATAAGGTGAGAAGAACACACAAATTCCCTAAAGGATTTTGCTGTGAAACTTAGACCCTGCCGTGATAGGAGGAAGATAATGTAATCCCTTCCCCCTTTAAACTGATTTGTTGGAGCTTTGTTTTGTTACTGAGGGTACCAAGTGAATATATCATTGTCACCTACATGCCCTGTGGGTAAATGATAAAATTACCATCACTGCTTCCTCTTTCTTGAAAAAATGAACTTCAGAACTCTGTAGTACAGAATGGGCTAGATTAGGAGTAAGTTTCTGAGATAACTGGGTACTTTCCAATGACAGAATCATTCTATGAATCTGTGACTTGTTGGTTAACCTGGTGGACAGGGAGAGATTCACACCTGACTTGAAGAGTATTGAAAAATCCTTAAAATATATCTTTGCTTATTTATGAATGTCAGAATAGAACAATTGAGAGAGAGAGGAAGAGACAGAGAGATAACAAAATACTAACAATTGGTTAGTACTTTGGTGAATCTAGGTGAGGGGTATGTGAATAATCATTGTATTGTTTTACAATTTTTCTGTAGTTTTAAAATAATTCAAAATAAAAAATGGGGAGCAAATAATTTGTTTATTTACTAATTATAATTTCTGGGAACTAGCTGACCTTTGTTTTTGTAACTTTCATTTTAATGAGTCATTTTATTTTCACTCTTGGAAAGGTCTCTATATGGGTTAAATGATAAAGTGAATACCATATGTCCAAATCAACGGATCAGGATTTTAAACATTAGCTAATGTCAGTGGCCTTTTTCCTTCCTGCGTTCATTTCCCTGTTATTACACAGGCAAGGATGCTTTGTATGGCTGTAGAGTTTCTAAAAAGGAAAAGCCACCTGTGCTCCTCTTTACCATAATTGTAATTCAGACTGACACAGAAAATACAATCATTAGATATTTTGCATTATCTATTTATGATTTGTTTGCTTAGGTTTCTGATAATTTTGAAAGTGTCTGCTGTGTTGAACAAATTTGATATAATAAGAATATCAGAGTACACTTTAAATTCTATTTATTTTTCAGTCTATCACTTTGAAATACATTCTTGAAATAAAAATGTTCAAATCATCCTAGCTTCTTTGAGCTTGAACAAATTCCAATGCAATCCCAGTTACTGTCAGAAGTCCGAAAAGAACATTTTTGCTTTGTGGTTTACTCACACCTTAAAATATTAGATTGAACCACATGAAATCGACGTTTTGTAGATCAAAAACAGTCAAATATTGACAGTTTCATATGATTCACTCTATTAGAATCAACACATTTCTCACAATGTCGACATCAGATAAGAATATCATTCATATTGCCTATTATGTATAATTTCCTCCCTGATGAAAGCTCCTCACAGTTTACAGAAACATAGAGACTTATAGTTTATAGAGCCTCAGAGCATGTCCCCAAAGCAGTTTGTTAAGATAAATGTAAATTCTCAAACAAACTTAAAAATGATACCGTTCAGCATGTAGCATCCAACTCATTATTTTATTCTATTATTTCTGGGCTGGCAGTATTGAAAGAATAGAAACTATTAATTAAGGTTAGCTCTTTGGGATTTTTTTTTTTTTTTGCATATGTTAGTGAACTGTACACATTCTGGAACTGTTCAAATACCTTTATGGTGGATCCCATGATTGTCATCTTCAAAGTATATCACTTCTTTGCCTGTCAAATGAAAACCCCACTGAAGGTGGTTAAAAGTTCACTAAGTAGTGTTAATCTATTGGGCAACCTATATCTTTTCCTTTCATTTTTTCCTGAATTACAGCTTCCGATAACCCCTGACAGGTGAAAAACCACGCATTGAATCCTCTTACTCTCTTTTTTTAACAAGTGCATATTTTCAATTTAGCATGTATCATACTTAAATGCCAAGTCCTGAACTTACCTTATGATGCAATAGGGCATAGATTATCCTAACTGCTCTGGTAAGTGCTATAAAAAAAAGGTCTCTGAATAATTCTCATAATTTGGCTCACTGACAACACTGGAATATTTTTTGCTTGACATAGAAAATGTATTTTCCCCTCAAATGATTAGTGTTTCCCTTGGATATTTCTCATTAATACCCTTAAATATTGTAGTCCTGAGAATTGCAGTTTTTCTAAAAGCAAAAAATTACATAAATTTTCTTTTGGAACTAAACTCTCTTAACAGAACATAAAATATTGGAGCTTCAGTACAACATAGCTGCTCTTTACCATTTCAAACTATGGTGGCAAAATAAAGAAGTAACTGAGATTTGGACTTGTTTACTTATTTAATTCACAAAATCATTTTTTATGCCAGGTGCTCTGAAAGTTCATTATTCTGGTCAATAAAGAGTCTTTTTTCCTTTTTTGACAAAAAAAACCTCTACACTTTCTAATGTTACCTAAGTATCCCAGTAGTAAAATTGGCAGAAGATAAAAGAGACTGGAACAGAAAGTCAACTAGAGGAGAGGAATGTAATAGCAGGAATATTACAAAGGAGGCAACAAAAAGAGTATGACAGGTTATGATATGGATGCTGCTAAAGAAATCTGTATGCGCAATGCACACACGCAAGTACTGACCAGTGCTCATGCCTCATGTTAGTACTACCAGCAGGTAACATGGTGTAGTAGTTTTGAGCTTGGATGCTAGTGACACAGTATCTGGATCCAAATCCTGGTTGCAGTTGGGTAATCTGAGATGAATTGTTTGTCCTCTGTGCCCCGGTTTACTTACCAATAAAATTAATGTAAAAATGGCATGTATGGGATTGGGTTAAAAGGACTAAAAGTGATATTCCAGGTGAAGCATTTAGATCCTAGTTTTGATTAATTGCCAACAAATGTTAGCTATAAAAGTGATAGCTATATCTTAGTAATTTGTTTTCTATCCTTTACAGCAGAACTTCCCCAAACATACAAATAAACACACTCATAATACTTGACAACAGCTTTGGAAAGAACTTAGAAAAATTAATTATGTGGATTCAGATGAAGCCAAACTTACAAACTAATTGGATAATCTAATTATTGGGCAGCTATTATAGTTTCAATATACTCACCTGAAGAGGTGCAATGTGCTGTAGTAGACAGATGGCAAACTTTAGAGCCAGGTAAGGCAGGGTTCTACTTTTAGTCATGTGACCTTGGACAACTCCTTTAATTTTCCCAAGTCTCAGTTTCCCAACTTTCACAATAGGGATAACAATACCTACTTTGCAAAATTGTAGATAAGCAGTAATAACCAGGAGAGTACTATGCATATCATAGGCACCCAGTTCATGGCAACTCTCATTTTTCTTAAGGCAAAGAGGCAGTCTATTGGATACAGTGAGACTAGAATATCAGAAACTTTAACACACAACAAAATCAACTCAACAAACCTTCACGCTTGCTTTGAGATCCAAATTAGAAAGCTTTTGGTATAGAGTAATATTTTTAGTTTACTCAAAGTTTCTTTTGGTCACCCCGTATTTTCTTTTATTGTCTTAGACATTTAAACTTTCATAACTCCAAGAGCTTTGAAATTGAGGTCAAATAAGATTTTAAAAATCCATCCCCCAAACAAAGGCTGTCCTATGATCCTGTTTATGGAACCCTTATTATGCATCCTACACATGAGTCTTATGGCAGACCTAAATCATTAGGTACATCATTACTCAGAGGATCTTACATAGCATTAGATTAAAAAACAAAAGCAACAACTGAGATTCAGAGGGTGAAGTAAGTTGCCTACAAAGCTAGTTAAATTTATTGCTGATATTTACCAGGTTCTTTTGCTGTTCCAAGTAGTAAACTAAGTACTTTACATACATTATCTCATTTAATTCTCAAACTATCCCTGGAAGCAAACATTACCATTGTCATTATTTTATAGATGAGAAAACTGATTCTTAGATATGCACTATCCAAAAAGTAACCATTAGCCACATGTATTAGTCTGTTCTCACACTGCTATAAAGAACTTCTAGAGATTGGGTAATTTACAAAGGAAAGAGGTTTAATTGACTCACAGTTCCACAAGGCTGGAGAGGCCTCAGGAAACTTACAATCATGGTGGGAGGGGAAGCAAACATGTCCTTCTTCACATGATGGCAGGAAGAGAAGTTCCAAGTGAAGGGAGGAAAAGCCCCTTATAAAACCATCGAATCTCACGAGAACTCACTCACTACCATGAGAACAGCATGAGGGAACCATCTCCATAATCTAATCACCCTCTCAAGGTCCCTCTCACAACATATAGGGATTATGGGAACTACAATTCAAGATGAGATTTGGGTGGTAGCACAGCCAAACCATATCACCACGTGTGGGTATTAACATTTCAACTTAATTTAATTTAAATACAATTTACAATTCAGTCTGTGAGTTACACAGGCCAATTCTAAGTGCTCAACAGCAGCTACTGTATTTTTCGGCTCAAATTATAAAACATAGAACATCATCACAGAAAGTTCTATCAGACAGCCTGAGAGTTTAAGTAATCATGTAAGTTTACACAGCTAACACATGGTAGAACCAGGACTCAAATCTAGGAGTCATGACTCCTAAACTTGTCCTGCCATGACTAGGTCAAGCAAAAAGATAAAAGAAAGTGTGTGATTAAATCTAGGTGACTATATATAAAGCAGTTTCAGGTGTTAATTGATTGAAGAATCCGTTATTGGGAGTTGAAGTTTTATAGATTAATATGTTAAGATGTCTGTTGGTGACTAGAAGGTAGAAGATACAGAGGCACAAACGTTTGTAGCATGATAAGAGTGAGCCAGTAGACTAAAAGAGATTAAGGAATGAAGAATTGATGGGACAAGATTGAGGTGGCCCTATGGGTGACTGACTTCCCAAACACTTCTGGTCGTCAAATACAAGCCTCAGAGAGTAGGCAGAGATGATTCACTCAACTCATCAAATGTCTCTTCCAAACCAAAAATCCAGGATTCAGTTCTGTGGTAACACCATTGTTCAAAAAAGTTTGTTACTTCAGACAACTGGTTCTTAATTGGAAGCCATTTTGACCCCCAGGGTACATTTGGCAGTGTCTGAAGATATTCTTTGTTGTCAAGACTGGGGTTACATGCCTCAGAGGAGAAAACAGAGAATTACCATATCTTCCAGCAATTTCACTTCTAGGTAAATACCCAAGGGAATTGATAGCAGGAATTCAAGCAGATATTTGTATACCCATGTTCATAGCCATATTTTTCACAATAACCAAACGGTGGAAGAACTCAAGTGTCCGTTGTCAGATGAATGGATAAACAAAATGTGGGATACGCAAACAATGGAATATGATTCAGCTATAAAAAGTAAGTTCTGACACATGCTACAAGATGAATAAACCTTGAAAACATTATGCTCAGTGAAATAAACCAGTCACAAAAGGACGAATATGGTATGATTTCACTTACATGAGGTACCTAGAGTAGTCAAATTCATAGTGACAGAAAGTAGGATAGTAGTCACCAGGGGCTGCAAGTAGGAGGAAATGAGAAGTTATCGTTTAAACATGCATAGAGTAGTTTCAGTTTGGAAAAATAAAAATGTTCTAGAGATGGCTGGTGGTGATGATTGCACAACAATTTGAATGCATTTAATGCCACTGAACTGAGTGAACTGTATACTAAAAATTATTAAATGGAAAATTTTATATTTTATATCTATGACCCCAATTTAATAAAAAGACTGGGGGGTGCTACTAGCATCTAGTGGGTAGAGGTCAAATATCCTACAATGCACAAGCCAGTTCCTACAACAAAGTATTTTCAATAGTGCTGAAGTTGAGAAATCTTGCTTTTACAAAATACTGAAAGAACAACAGTAAGAGACTATCCAACGATATTGGTCTTTTCACTCTTAACACTGTTAAGATATATATATCTATATATATATAGATATATATATCAGATATAAGGATATATAATATGATATATAAATCATATGAGATAAAATTATAAGATACATATAATTAAAAGATATATATATCTTATAATTTCACCAACAAAGTCTGAAACTATATAAGACTTCCCATATTGGCATGAATACTTCATGACGTTAAATGTAAATGGGCTAAATGCTCCAATTAAAAGACACAGACTGGCAAACTGGATAAGGAGTCAGGACCCATCAGTGTGCTGTATTCAGGAAACCCATCTCACGTGCAGAGACACACATAGACTCAAAATAAAGGGATGGAGGAAGATCTATCAAGCAAATGGAAAACAAAAAAAGGCAGGGGTTGCAATCCTAGTCTCTGATAAAATAGACTTTAAACCAACAAAGATCAAAAGAGACAAAGAAGGCCATTACATAATGGTAAAGGGATCAATTCAACAAGAAGAGCTAACTATCCTAAATATATACGCACCCAACACAGGAGCACCCAGATTCATAAAGCAAGTCCTGAGTGACCTACAAAGGGACTTAAACTCCCACACAATAATAATGGGAGATTTTAACACCCCACTGTCAACATTAGACAGATCATCTAGACAGAAAGTTAACAAGGATATCCAGGAATTGAACTCAGCTCTAAACAAAGTGGACCTAATAGACATCTACAGAACTCTCCACCCCAAATCAATAGAATATACATTTTTTTTCTATTCCCAAGTCTATCCTATGCATGTGCAATAATAAACTTTCTTAGCAAGGGTGTATTGTTTCAGTACATATTGATCTAAATGTATGTAATCTGATAGAAATACTTAGGAAAATCATAAGTCTTCTACAGCTGTTTTTTCTACAAATAAAAAGGCATCCTGGTTTTTAAAACTCTTTATTTCTCCTGTTTAATATCCTAGAGAAATCTCAATGATGAAGAATCATCTTGCCACTGCTGCTTATACTATCATTTAAAAGGGAGCAATGTCTCCTGTTAAATAACTAAGGCAAATTCAAATTTGAATGAACAATGACAATCAAGAAAAATTATTCTTTACATTTTCTATCTATGAGGCCACTGGATCAACGGCCTTTCAGTTCAATCAAATACTGTAAACCTCCAATGCGGTCCAGCGATCAGTGAGTCTTATTAGCATTTTCAAGAAGTCAAGCAGCTTATTTGATTGAAAATGATTGAGGCAATTCTGTATGTGTGTATTGGGCCGCAGCATTTGATAACAGGTTAAATCTAATGAAAAAGGACTAGAGTTTGAGAAACAATGACCCAGAGAAATTTTTCAGTATTTTATTAATTTATTATTTATTTATTCCTCAATTTTGTTCCAGAAGAGGTTTAAGGCAGCTGTAAGTATTTTTATAATCTGCAGACTCTTGTCTTATGTTTGTGAATATTTTATAGACTGGGTGCTAAATACTAAATTATTAAAGATCTTTTTTTAAAAAAAGAAAAAGAAATAGAGCAACCTAATATCTTCTAACTCCAGTGAATTACTTTATCTTGAAGACTATTAGCAGACAAGATGGTACATTTTACTTGCAATTCATTTGTATTCAAGGATACTACTACTACAGAAAATTGCTTATTTAAGTAGAATAAAATGTGTTCTGAGTAGACCCTGACTGGTATTTTTACTTTCTAACTTACATCTGCCCTTCTGAAAAACACTCCAATTTCTTTTCTGAGAATTTCTTTCCCTCCATGTTATTGTCTTAGTGGGGGTGATAAATCCAGGTGCTAGAAAATCATGCCTTCCTACTGGGGAGTCACTGGAGCTGCTGGGGGCTCTTTCTACCAAATCTTTCCTGTGTCACTCAGGTACAGACAGGAGTTAGATTTACAGTCTCAGCCTGGTGTGTGGATATGCTGTCCAGGACTTCGAATCTTAAGCAAATGATACAAAGATTGAAGAGACATTTGGAGTTGAGTCATCCTGGTGGCCGTAGCACAACAACACTACAACTGCTATGAGATGCTTCTCTAGTTCTTGGTTCTGAGCTTTCTCATTCTTTCTTCTTTTATTCCTGCTTCCTACCCAAGTGTTCCAATTACTATGGCTGTGCAACAAACCGCCCCCAACTTACTGGTTTAAAACAATAACAATAATAAAATCTGTCTTGCTCAAGACTGCGCTCTGGGGCAGGGTTTTAGCAG
This sequence comes from Hylobates moloch, assembly GCF_009828535.3. NCBI lineage: Eukaryota > Metazoa > Chordata > Mammalia > Primates > Hylobatidae > Hylobates > Hylobates moloch. The sequence goes on from NW_026652286.1 coordinate 17,121,384, forward strand.
GGACAGCTCAGCAGGGGCAGCTTGTTTCTTTTCTATTCATTTTTGCATAGGGTGGCTCAGAGGCAGGGGCTTGAAGGCTTGCTTAAATGTCTGGCATCTGGTTAGGGAAGACTCGAACAGCTGAAGACCAGAACAGGTGGGGCCCTGTGAGTATCTCTCATAATTTTAAATGGCTTATCCAGCGTGGTCGCTGGAGGGTGGCTGGACTTCTTAAATGGCAGCTCAGGGATCCAAAGATCCATGCCCCAAGAGAGATCAACACAGAAACTCTTATCATTTTTTAAAATGACCCAGCCTCTGATGTTATATCGCGTCATTTCTGCACCACTCTTTTGATTGAAGTACTGTAGAAGTCCATTCAGGTTCAAGGGCAAAGAACATAAACCCACCCACCTCTCAGTGGTGTACAGACAATATCACGCTGTAAGAAGAACATGTGGGACAGGATATATACTAGTACGATCATCTTTGGAAAATTTCACCCACCACATCAAGCCTTCTGATTGATGTAATCCTGTTAATTTTCAGTAAATTTTCTGTTGCTGATCTTAGCCAGGGTCAGATTCTATTACTTATGACTAAAGAATCCCAATCTAATAGAATAAGGATCTGTTTTATTAAACCCTTGACAATTAAATGCCACTTTAATGTTGGATATTTCATTAACATCACCATTGAGAGGCTGGTACTTATTAATTAATTAATTAATTACTAGACATACCTGCGTGACTAGGAAGAAGACTTTGCTTCACTGGTGAACGACTGCAACTGCTTTGTCAAGTTTCACTCCACTGCTGCAAAATAGGCACGATTATAAGCAAAGAGCTGAGGCAGAGAAAGGTTATTTGGTTTATCACAGATGGCAATGGGGAGTGCATTGCTTCCAGAAACAGACCCAGAAGTTTTCATTCCCTAGGCCAGGCTGGAACTATTAAATCACATAGAAATACCAGGAAAAGATAAGCTACATGAACCAGTGATTGCTAAACTAAACACTCTAGTGACTTCAAAGAGCCCTTAGGGCCTGTTGTTTATTTGGAAAACCAGAAAAAAAAAGTGGTGAGAGAATGGTAGAATAGAAGCCCAGCTATATATTAGCTTACGATTTTATCTTAATCAGGCTAGTTTGAAGAATTTACATATTAGGGGTGCGTGGGTTTATGTGTGTGTACATATATGTTTGTGTGTGTTTATAGTCCTTTAATCTTTTTAAAAAAGCTTCAGGACGTGTGTGTATGTATTTTAAATAAATGTATATTTCAAAAAATATTATCAGTCAGTCATCAAAAGATCCCCCTAAAGATCCTCAAAAGATCCTTTTCTCCTAAAAAGAAAATAATTTTGACATAAAAGCACATGAATATCAACAATACAGTTTAGGAAAAAAACAGATGAGATAATTAATATGTAGCATGTGATATTGCTTTATTAAAGATATAAATAAATAAATAAATAAATAAATAAATAAATAAATAAAATAATGGAGTGAGGGACTAAGTTTATTGTTTCTAGGAACATTCCATTCCTCCTTCCGGGACTTATAAGTCAGTTTTCCTCAGATACCAGAATGTTCTAGAAGATTTTTAAAAACCTAATTGTTTGATTGTCCACCTGTACTTCCAAACTCTTTTTATTGATAACACTGTTGGAGGTAAAAGAGAAAAAGAAAATATATGCCTATGATTCTACCCACTGGTGTTTTTCAGGATTTAATTTTTACCTTTAAGTGTTCAAATATTATATTTCATCTACTTTCGATCTCTCTTTTTCTAACTCCATTTCCACCTCTTTTACTTTTGGTTCTTTTCCAGAGACCACTCTTTTCAGTGACAGACATCTCCATGGGCTGTTCTTTGTGACCACCGGCTGTGTTGTGAGAACTGTTTTGGTCTTGCTTTTCTTCATGCCTGTCAAAGGCCACAGAGTGTTGAAGCCTGCAAACACAGCCTGAATCAGCACGGACCCCAGAGACTTTCAACAGTATCTCAATAAAACTTTCAATTATCTCCATTTTATACACAGTATTTCAGTTGTGGGTGACACACTTCGTCTGAACAAAATTACATTAAATAACACCTTGAATGAAAAGGTCCATTCAAACAGAGAAGTAATACAGAGAATTATACCCAATATCTTGTTTTTTATTATACATTATGAATAAAATCACTACTAAAAGCCAAGAAAAATCATCAATGTTCTTTTTAGAATCACAAATGTCCCAACAACCTTTGATTTGAAAACCCCTTGTGGCCTAAGCGCCTTAAGCTATCTTGCAGAAAATTCTATGTGTGTTAAAACACTTGCAGGGACTACTTTTCCAAAGAAATGATTATTAAAGGACATTAGTGAAACATCTTTATACTGACTAATTTTAGAGCTATCCTTTCACTCTTTATTCTTTGCATGTGTTTATCTTGTTTTATTAGCAACTTGTTGCTAGATTCTGATGTGTTAATTCTTAGCGACAGTAAGGTTGTTTTAAATGTTATGTTTACTATTATATTACTCAAACAAAATGTTACATTTTCGCCTCTGTGTAAGCACAGGGCTGGTGAACTAAACAACATACATAACTCTCAATCTATCATCTGCATTCCCTTTGCATTAGGTGTAACACTGGCACAAAAATCAGAGCCCCAGCTCCAATTTTTCCAGCTGTCTCTGTTGCCCTGTGATCTTTTGGTACAAATTTTCTAGCCTGTTTGAAAAGGCAGGCTTCTACCCTCTTCTTTGATTGTGCTTGGGCATTTTGCCAGCCTGCGACATGGATTAATATGAACAGAATCACAGACTTTTCTGAACGCTAGTCATTTACGTGTGTTTAGTAGCATATACCCAGCAAGAGAAAGGCAGGCCGCCGTTGCCTTTGTATAGAGTCTGGGTAGGTTTTGATTTCACTCAGAGTCAAGAACAAAGCAACCTCTGACTTTTCCTCAAACTCAGCCCGTATGGAATGACTTTTAATGACTTCACGAACTGCTAGCCTTCAGATGACTGGAGCGTTTTTTACTTCTTAAGTTTTTCCTTCTATGACGTTTTATGATTATACCTTATGGTGCAGTTCTATTTTTGTTCTCATGTGTTTCTGAGTGCTTAAAGTCTAGAGGAAAAATTTTTTAACTCATTTGGCTCCCATGAAATGTGCTGTTCAGTTTGGGGATAACGTGGAGAGAAGCTTTAAGTACTGTGCCAATACCAAACATGGCATTCCCTATTGAATGAGCCAATTCCATCCCCTGAGTCTGAATAATTTAGAGAAGACGTGATGTCATTGTCTCCTTAGAGATAAATGGAAAGGAGTCTGGGTGTAGAATTTTTGAGTGGTCTTTATAATAATAGTAATTAAAAAGCATTACCTCATATATTTAAACTTTGTGTGCACACCATGTGCTTTTCTCATTTTTACCCAATATTACTCGTAAAGGACTAGTATTCCTGTTTCATTATTTTTGAAGCACTGTTTGATGACACTGGTTTAACAGTTTCTCACAGTTCACTGCTTCAGTTTTCATCAAATTACATTTCTAGTTACACTAGACATTTTCATCATCAATTTCCATATGCCTCAAAGACATGCAAGGACCAGTTTGCCAACAAGTGAATTCAGATACCAGATAATAGCTGCTGTAGATTACATTTTTCTCTTACTATAGCCTTTTCTAAAATGAAAAGTTTATAACCCACCAGGCCAACCCCTTAACAACCAAACACACCGTATTTGTTTAACTGGATTAGCCTGGGTCTATGGTGAAGTTTCAGGATTATGGCAAACTATTTAGTTTCGATGTGCAAATGTTATGATGAGATGAACAATGGCCATATATACTTCCATACAGTTCATATCCCAGCTAATGGAAAAGCAGCAGCCATACAATTTGCCAAAGAACTGTCAAATTCAAAAGAATTCTAAAATCCCTTCTCTCTTAAATTCTACAACTTTTCTGTGTTCTTTCTGTCACATCTTGAAGCTCTCATTGTCAAATGCCACAGATTAGGGCCCATAGTAAACTTCAGATAATTCTGAAGCATGCAAATAAGTTTTATATCAATAATTGTTGATAAAGTTTAAATACCAGTCACCATTTTTCAATGAACTTTCAACTTGTTTTGCTTATGACTTTAAACAGCATAAATAAAAACTGTCTATAGCTGGCAAAACATATTATCTTCAATTTGCTTTTAGAACACTCTTTATGCCTTAAAGAAAAAGAACTAATATAATCAGTGCTAAACTCACGGGAAACTAAATGAAAAGCTTTTAATCTTTCAGACATCAACTCAATCAAACTCTAAAATATGAATATCAGAAGAGTTTGCTTAATATGCTTTAGAATTACTGAATCTTTTAAAGTAATCCCTATGATTATAGTATGTGTGCAATATCCTGAAATACAATATGGACTGTTGAGTTATTCTGAACTTATAACATGCATAGCACTTTTTAAATGAAAGTTAGATTCATAAAAAGATGGAATCATAAGGAATCATAAAAAGATGTGTAACAACGTGGAAAGATGTTCAGTGTTTCATTCAGTTGAAAATACAGGCTATCTAGGTGATGAGATGTGATGAAGAAAGAGGGTAACTTTTACTTCTTCATTACTTCTGTATTTAATTTATTTACAATGACTGTATTAAAATTTTTCAGTGGATTATAACACTGTATAATAATTGTTTGATATGTATCAGACATTATTCTAAGTACTTTAAAAATATTAACTTAATTTTTGTAACAACTCCATGAAGTAGATAACTTTAATATTTCTCTTTTACAAATGAGGAAACGAAGACATAGAGGGCTTAAGTACCTTATCCAAGGTCACACAGGTACTACGAGGCAGAGATGGGATTCAAACCCTTCTCTGCTCTTGATATTCCACTATTGTTCCATTTTTGTGAAATACATTTGACTGAAAAACTGCATTACAAAATGTTAACAGTGGATATTTCTGAGGGATAGAATTATGGTTAATTTTTATTTTTTTATATTTTGCTTGTCTGTATTTTCCAGTTTTTCACAAAAAAATCAATAGAGTGCTTTTGAAAAGAAAAAAAATCTTTTTAAAATTCCCTTTGTACTAAAGTATGAAATAGGGATTTGGATGTAGCACTGTGATTTTTTTTTTTTTAACTGCCCTCCAGTAAACCTTCCTTTTATTTTATGCATCTAGTAGAACGTGTGCCCTAGATCTTGGCTATTGAACTGCTCTCTTGTGTGCAGATTTTACTTTGTTTACAGTTGGTCACTATGGGGAATAATGAGAACAGAAAAAGAAATTGATAGAACTTTCAAAATGCAGAAATGTCAAGAAAGGAATAAAGTTAGAAAATACAGTTGTGATATATTAGTCTTAAAATTTCTGAACATATTTCTATTACATCTTTCCTTAGCAGTCTGAGTTGCTGAGCAGGGCCATAGTAACTTAGCTTGAATCCATAAGGAAACAGCCACTGGAGTATTATCCTTACCATGGACTTTTCAAGGCTGATGGGGGTCCACATGCAGCAATCCCTGCACCAAGAGAATAATATTCTCATTTGTAGTTGGCTTCTTGTGTTGTCTTGAAAGGAAATCTCTTTCTTTGAAGATCTCAATAAAAAAGCGACCACCTGTTAAGGATCTCTTAGAATAGTACATGGAATATTAAACAATTAAATTATATTAAACTGGTTCTGATGAGGACAGATATGGAATTGATGTAGCATTCAAAAACTTTAAGGAAAAACACAAATACATTTCCCTCTTGCAATTACATTTCATATGAAATAAGAGCAAGTTTGTTTGTGGGCCAAAAATAGGTGTGGGGCATTGAAAGGAGGATAAAGTGAGTTTTAGGATCTGTAAGTTTGAACAAAGTTAGTGACATATTATACAAGTGTTGTATTTAATGCTACAATTCTTCGTGAAACACAGAATCCCAAGAGGTGTGTAAAGGATAGGATGAAGATGGCTTAGAGACATAGGGAGGCTGGAGTGTGTGTGGAATTAGATGCTTAAGAAAATCATTAGGTGAGTATGGCTCTCAACTTCTCTTGCTGGGTACCACAGTGCTATTAGCCAGTAGTTCCAGATTCCAGTAATCTTTGTTTCTCTTATGTAAAATGCATTCAAATCTCTTCTATTCATTTCTCTCTAGATCTCATCTTCTACTACAAAACTGTCCTGGCTAAGGCTACCACCAACTCCAACCCAGTGACAGCAATAGCTCCCAAAAGGTATCCTTGTGTTCAGTCTAGTTCCCTAAAATCCGTTTTTACAAAATGGGGTGAATGATCTTTTCAAAATACTAATCTAATCATGTTACCCTTTCCAGTTAAATTTTTTAAACAGCTTCCCGTTGCCCTCAGGATAAAATCAAACATCTTAAACAGGGCCTTACTGTGACCTTCAAATATCTTTGGCATGGCCTTGCAGTTCTGGCCTCTACCTACACATTCAGATGAATCCCAGACACTTCTTGCACCATGCAAATCTTCACCCTCAGTACCTGGCCACACTGGCTTCTCTTTTTCCTGTGACCTCTTTATATTCCTTTCCTCCACTAGGAAGGTCTTCACTCAACCCCAGAGGAGAAAAGGTTTCCCTGTTTTGTTTTCTTTGCACGAGGGCCTCTCCTTTGCACAGCCATAATTTGCATTCATTTATGTGATGCTTTAAGTCACTGTCTCCCCATCCCCCTGAGATCGTATACTTCATAATGTGGAAAGAACTCTGCTTTTTTTGCATCATTAGAACATCAGCATGGTTTAAGAACTATGCCCCACACAGAGCAGAGCTTAAAAATATTTGTTGAATACTGTAATCAAGCCATTACATTAATAATATAGTGAGAAAAAGGTTTTATATTCTGCTGGTCTCTCAAACTCAGTTTTAAAAAATTGTATCTATTCACTGATTTATTTTTGCTGAGAAGGAAAGTTACATTATATATTGCTTTCTTGAAATACAGATATCTTATGCTAGATTGCCAAATTGAATTATTAAACTTGGAAATGCTCACATACCTTTTCTTTACCAGGTTTTAATGGGGTTTCTATACTGCTCATTTTTCAAGAGAGATTATTTTGGTTTACTTCAATGAGAAAGCTCTTTTCCACCATGACAAGCCTATCCCAAGTACGACAGAATTATACCACTTTCCCAAAATTGGGACCATGACATGGGGGAAGACTCAGCAAGCATTAATTAATTTAAAATTAGAAAAGAACTTTTATCTGAGGAATGTGAGTCCTTTTAAATTATCAGGCCTAGAAAGACATTAAAATGAGACAGCAAGTCCATCTTAACCCCCACCTTTTGAGCTATGTAGTCATCTCTTGAAACAGCTTGTTATTGTCCCTAGCAGCTATAAATTAACTAATAATGCTGCACTGGAAACCATAACTCACAGCCTATAGCTTAACAACGTCTAGCCAACCACTAATCAATGTTTTTCTGTAAACCAATGAGAATTCTTTACAGAGAACTTTGTGTCAGCCTACTCCCTGTCTCCCATATTTGGCTTTAAAAATTTGCTTGTAACAAAGGCCAAAGGAAGCTTATATCCAATGTTACCTGGGTGTGAATCTTCCAGGCAGTTGTCCTCACACTTTGGCTCACATAAACTCTTTAAATTATATTTTGTGCCATAGGCTATTCCTTTTAGGTCAACACAGAGATCATGGACGTCTGCTAGAATGGTTACTAACACTAAGAACACAGGAATCCAGACTCAGTATCATGTTCAGACTTTTAAAATTAATTATTGCATAAATAATTTTCATCTGATTTCTTGATACATGCTAGATATTGGCTAGTAAGTATGTTAAGAATTCGTGAGTGTTTTGCTAAATTTTAAGATTCTTCCCCAATGCTTGCTACTTAAGCTGCAGGCAAAGCTGAATTAAATTTAGCCTTTCTAAGATGATAATGAGCATAACATTTATTTTATGAAATGAAATTTGATCAGTTCTAGTGTTTCCTGATTCCTTTTTTTTTTGACCCATAAACATTTTTACTGGTTAACCAAAGAAAATTTTAAACACAAGTTACCACCCTTGAAAAAAAATCATGTATTTATTTTGAGGACTTCAAAAATGATCAATCAAGGAATTAGATTAATCATATAAGTTTCTTTTGAGAATGGCTTGATACGTTTCTGTACATTTTAAGGAACAAGTTTTACTCAGAATTCTTTTTATTGTGGCATCTTGCTGTATTTAAAAAGAGGGCTGCCTTTAAATGGACATGATACATAACAAGCTTGTCTCTCTATAAGAAAATTAATTTGTAAAACAGTCTTAGGATTATTTCATATTTCTAAAGACATTAGCAAGACCTTTTAAAGGTGCTATTTTAACTCCTTGGGAAGTCCTTAGCTCTTATCCTACAACACTGCCTCATGACATCACTTCCTCTCCCGCAGATCTGGTGTGGATTTTTCTTCATTGTGTATTTGCCTCATTCACTGATGTGTTCTCTTCTTTACTTTCTTATTTATTGACCTATACAGCCATTTGACAACTATTCCCAACATAAAGATAAAGAATTCAAAGAAATATAGGACATTGTTATTCAACTTGGAGTATGAATATTATTTTATTCATAATAAAAGCATTTGAATGAAACAAGTCAAAAAAACATAAGAACTGTGAGAATTCAGAAAAATAAAATAGTTTATTGATTCAGTTTTATTTTCTAATTACATCATAGTGGTAGTTCTATTAAGAGGCTCTGATTTCTGATAATATACATCTTAGCCTTTGCTGTAAAATGATAGAAATGCTTACAACTCAAAGAAAAAAAGAAATAAAATAGTTGCTGTTTGTTCCTACAGTTAGACTGATATATATCATTTCAATGAAATTATTCAATAACATGCAGTAATTTCAATGGATTGCTTTTTAGAAGAAGAATCACAGTATTGAACCAAGTTTTAAGCCATACACATCTCTGAAGTCCAGGAAAACCTGTTCTCATAGGGAAGATGAAAGCCAACTCCAAATAAAGTATTGAGCTTTCAAGGGAAGCATCATTTTCTTTCCAAGCTTCCACCCAAAGTTCTCCCACGCTCCTCTTTCTCATTTTCTTTCCTAAATGCATTCTGAAAAGATAATTTAAAAGGTATTGCAGTGGGCTATCAGGAAGCATATTTACCAGTTCCTTCAATGAAATCACTGGGGAAAGGGTCCAGCTTTGAATTCTATTAAAAGAAAAAAATTGTAATATTTCCTTGAAGCCAATCATAAACTTAGTATTTGATTTTCTTCCTTCTTTTCTTTTCCATTATACACAATAAAAGTTAAATTTAACAACAACAAAAATGGAACTTATAGACTCACTTATCTTAAAAAAAAAAAGCTGCAGCTGATAGGATTTAAAATTTGATATAATGAGGTAACATTCCAAAGCTTATATGGGAGATGGGATAGACATGGTTCACATCCAATAATTTTAAATTAAGCTTTTAGTGTAGGTAGCTGTATTTGTGGACAATATGATTTGACAAAATGAAATATGTTCAAATCCACGTAAAGATAATTATTTGAAAAGTGAGTGTCTTTTTGTTCCTGGTTTATTATTTAAATTCATTTTCATATCTCCAGCTTGTTAGTAGCCTAATGAAAATAAAATTTCATAATCCAAATATACCTTGGTCACTACTGGATAATTGATCTATCAGCAGGTTGACTTCTTCCAGCACTACAAATTACAATTTTAAGCCTTTTTACCTCAATTTTCCCCACTCAGTAAAATGGTATACAAATTTTCATCAACTTTGTAATGGATAACCCACTTGATTTTTTATGGCATTAAGTATCCTGTAAAATGTACCACTAAAGTAGAAAGCATTATTATTTACTGTCTGGGTGCACATATTTAGATTCAGAATCATGTTCAAACTAGTTTGTCTGCTTTGTTTGACTGCAATTTTTTTTTTTTAAAGAAGGAAACCACAGATATTATTTGGCTGGTGATGCTTTTTTTTGAACTGATTAAATCAGCCCAAATCAGTCTAAAAATTCAAACATTAAGATACGAGGAATGTAGTACTCAGTCACAGAGTAAGGGAAACAAAACCAAGTTTATCTTCAAAAACGTGATTCTAGTCAGTGTTCACTGCTGGGCTAGAAAACAAAAGAAAACAAAATTTAAAGGTGCCGCTATGCCCCCATCTTTGGCATCCTTTAATGTCAATGTCACTTGTTCTGATTTGTGCTGGGCAAGGAAAGACACTGTCCTTTCCACTCCAGCACATTTGACAAGCACTGACACTCTGGGCATGCTGTAAAATAAAATAAATACATTAGTAAGACCATTTTCCTTTTCATTTCAGCCTAGGCATAAGAGATGGGTTACTTAAAATTCAAGTGCCAGGAAAGCCCATTGTAAAAGGGAAATATTTTCAAGTGAATTCCGTTTGATCTTTTTTTATAGGGGCTCCTACAAGCCTCTCTCCCTTCCTCCCCAGACCCTGGAAACCAATTAGTCTCAGCACAGAGGCCACAGACCAGGTTGCAATGGCTCCTTTTTATTTTTAGGGGGTATAATTTCAACCAGGATGTCTAGTCAGTTGTCACATAGTATACTTAGCACACTTCTCTCTCTCACACATATATACATTGGATTTCTCTTCGGAGAATGCACAGATCTTTCAGTCTGACTCCTAGAAAGGAATTAGATCTGGTTGCTGTCCCAATCTTTCAGCAATGACAATGGCATAACATCACAGGGCCACCTCATCTTTCACAGACAACCCTGCCAACCAAGTTTTCTAAAAGCCTTTTCTCCCTTGTTTTCTGTCTTCCAGCATTTCAGCGGCATTTCCTTTCCTTGTGTTGTTTGTATACAATTCTGAAAACCTTTTCTTCCATTTTCCAAAGTAGCAGACAAAACTGGACTAACTTTGATTTTTAAAATGCTTTTGACATGCTTATCTTTTGGGGAAAATTTTATCCAAAAGACGAAAATGGAAACAATTAGTCTTTGCCTCTCCTCACCTTCCTGTCCTGAATCTGCCTTAATTCATGGAGGTGAAAAAAATGATCAGCTGGGTTGGCCTTTTCTTTCTCAGCAACATTGCAGAGAGAAAGAGGTGAGTGTGTGAGTGTGCGTGCGTGCGTGTGTGTGTGTGTGTGTGTGTGTGTCTGGCGTGTTGAAAGGCTTGGGGGAAAAGGAGCACAGCTCTCCCCCCAGAAAGCCTCAGATCAGCATATGGGAGGGAACCTAGGGTCGCCTTCTTAGGTCTGAGCGAAGTGTCCCAGCCGTTCCCCTTACCCCCGCGGTGAGCCCTGCGTCCTGGAACGGTGCCAGGACTCCTGACAGAGCCTGGCAGGTCGGTGGGTGGGGGGGAGCTGGGTGTTCTGTTTGCAGAAGAACACCATTTGGGAGAAAGCTCCCTTCTTTTCCTGGGGCACCGTAGCCCGCCTTCCTTCCCCTATCATTTTTTACGCAGATCACACTCATCATGATGAACTTGCAGCTCAGCTTCCTGCCGCCTGCTTGACCCGGGAGCACCAGCAGGCTGCCGGGCCTCGCCCTCGGCTCCCTCCTCCTCTCGAAACCCTGGGGCTTCGGGGCACCGGCGGGGGTCCGAGTGGGCAGGGACTGCAGGAGGGGCGTGCAGGGGCGCGGGGTCCCGCCGGGGAGCGCGCACGGAGCGGCGCCTCGGCCGCCCTGCTTCCTGGAGCTGTGCTCCTTTGACCCCAGTGGCAGTCCCTGTCACTGCACCGCTCGCGCTCCCTCCGGCTCGCCGCGCCCTCGCTCCCTCTCCTCGCCCCCTCGCTCGCTCTCTCCCCAGATCGAGGCTGCTCAGGTCCTTTCTCCCCCCGCCTCCCTCTAGCGCCGCGCCCCCTGGCCCCCAGCCCCAGCCTGCGGCGGGACCTCCGGGGTCGAAGGTTCTGGCCCTCCCGCGCCCCTCGCCACCCCCGCGCGCCCCCAGCGCTCCTCCAGCCGGCTCGGGCCGCTCGGCTATGGATCGCCTGCTCGCCGGGCGCTGAAGGCATCCCCGGGACCCGGAGCGCAGCCCGGGAAAGGTAATCCGCCCCGGGAAGGGAGGCGGAGGGCGGGGGAGGGGGAGGAGGCGGCCGGGAGCCCGGTGCCGAGCACGAGAGGAAGGGAAAAAAATGCACACACAAAGCGGAGCCCGGGTGAGAGGTGCCTTGTCAGAGGCGCGTGCGAGGGGCTCGGAGGCTGCGGACCCGGTCTGCCCCGGTGCCCCTGACATCCGCACGAGCGGGCGCCTCCCGGGCAATTCGGCGCCCGGGGAGGGCTGATTTTCAACCCCTGAGCGAAAGCAAATTCTTTTTTAGGAGGTGTCTTCCCTCCCACTCCCCATCCTGCGCCTCTTCTCTTCTCCTCCACCCCCTCCAGCCATCAGTCCCCCGACCTCTGGGGGTCCCCACCTCTTCGCCCCCTCCTCCGCCGGGATTTCTTAGGAGGAGAGGAGGGGGTATCGGGGAGAAGCTGAGGCGAAAGCCGGGCGGCGGGGATGGGGGTGGGGACGAGGGCTCAGCGAGCTGTTTACTAGAAAGTCCCGGGGTGATGTGTTCGAGCCGCCCCGGCCTAGGCCCGGGTGCATTGTGTTGGCCCCATCTCCGGGCTCCCGCGGCGGCCCGAGGCCAGGTGCAGTGACGGGGGGAAGGCGCCGCGCAGCTTTGTGCTCCGGCTGCGCCCCGCGGCCGCCCCCGGGGCCGCCCGCGCGCGCCGCTCTCGCTCGGGGCTCTTTCTCACCCCGTCCCCGCGCCCCAGCCTCACCCTCCGCCGCTGCCTGGGTCTCCGCCCTCGCAGCCTGCGGAGCGACCCGGCGACCCAAGCTGGGGTCGGGGCTAGGCGACGGGGGACGAGTACCGAGGAAAAGTAACCGTTGCCGCCGGATTTCTTCTCTACAGAGGCAGGAGTTTCTTTGCTATTTACGTATAACAAGGTTATCTTTGTAAAGCCTTTGAATTCCGGGGTTTTGCGGCCTAGGAGGTGAAGGGGGCATTTTTCTAGAGGCTCAGGAGCCGGTTGGAATCCGTCAGCAAGAAAATAAATTAAGGATGCCCCAGTGAAGTTGATTTATAATAGTACATCGCCACCCCCCCTCACAGACACACACCAAATTAAGTGCAAATGCAGGTCATGAAAAATGTATAATTGATTTGAGATGCTGCAAACAAACACAAACAGGTCGAGGGGGGAAACAAGCAAAAGTTTAAGTGAAAAAAGATTTCAAAAGAGGAGGAGATCCCGTGGCCTCCACACCCCCTTCCAACGCTCGCTGGCTCCCTCCCTTCCTTTCTCCGCCGTTCCGGGGAAGGAACCTGGCAGCGCCCAGGCGTAGAGCAGGGAGGAGGCGGCGGCCCCGGGCTCGGGCTCAGCGCTGTGGGTTCGGGGATGCCAACGCGCCCGGGAGGCTGACGTCGGGGACGTGGGGCTGTGATGCCCGACCGAGGATGGCGTGGTGTCAGAGCCATTGGCCGCCGGTGGTCATCAATCAATCCAGAGCTAGGGAAGAGGGAGAGAAAAAAGATAGGCGTCCAGCGGAGCCCGGGGCCGCCAGCGCTAGCGCCAGCAGTGCCAGCAGGAGCGGCGGCCGAGGAGGTGACGGAGGTGGCAACGGGGGACTGAACGAGTAAGAGGCTGGTGTTCCAGGAAGGAAGGGGAAGTTGTAGCCGGGAAGAGCCAGCCGTGAGCCTAGAAGGGCAGGGCGAGTGTGTGTGTGTGTGTGTGTGTGTGTGTGTGTGTGTGTGTGTGTGTGTGTAGTTGATAAAGCACTCCCCCCCCCGCCCCGCGCAACTGCCCACCACCCTAGATTTAAAACAAACAAACCAATCCAAAGTAGAGAATTCCGCGCCCCCCACCGCCCACCTTATATAGACTCCACGAGTTGCCAGAGGCTCCGGATAAAAGTCTTGCCTTCCCTCTCCGAAAGAATATGTCACCTGGGTGTCCGCAGTGCTGGAGACAAGTTCAGGTGTAAGTGCGGTGGGAGGGAGGGCGCTCGGTGGACAGAAGCACGTGGAACTTTATGTCAGCCTCCCCCAAAATAACCCTGGCGGAGAAGCCCGCCGGGAAGGCGTGTGGGCATCGCTCCCAGATACAGGGATGAGTAACTGGAAGTGGGCATAAAAGAGTAGGGGCGTGAGTTAAGAACGCACTGGATCGGCGCGGCAGAGGGAGGAGAGAGCGAAATTTGGCGGATTTGGAGCAGGCAAGTTCCAAAGTCCCGCCAGGCTCGGTCTGGAGATCTTGGGGCAAGTGATTAAAATGAGCATCCTTGTTGAAACGAGAAAACCGCGGGCTCTTTTCTCATAGGCTGTGCTGGGCAGTGCAGGGGTAGAGAGGTCATGAGTTGTTGCTTTGAAAGTTTTGGTAAATTGGACTTCTGGTGTCTAGGAGGTGGAGACAGTTATTTAATTCCTCAGCTTTTAATCCCTTCATTGCCAGCCAACTTTAAAAGGTTTTCCAACTAGATTCCTGGAAAAGAATATTGCTAGTCGTGCAGCTTAAAGGACAGAAGTGATTGCTGTCTAGGAAATGCAAAATGTACTCACATGATTTTCTTTTTGAAGAGAAAAATCAAACTAGCACCAGCATGAATGTTTGGCAGTGTCAGTCCCTTTTGGATTTTTCTTTCGGCTTCTTGATATTTCGTCCTGGTTTTCTTTGTTTTGTGGAGCAAGTGTGTTGAAGTATAAAATGAAAATTTATGAAAAGAATAGTGCTGTCTTTAAATATTGTGTGTAAAAAGTTAAAGTAAGTGTGAAGAGGGTGAGATGCACCAAAATCTGATCATTTGGAAGGTTTTACTGCCTAAATATACATCTTCTTGATAGTTGTAAGCAGTGTATCCTTCTGCCTTGTTTCAAGCTCTCTCCAAATTTCTCAGGTTATAGGAAGTGGTTTTGTCCATTGTCCCTTGTGTCTCAGAGTTTACCAAAAAAAAAAAAAAAGTCTTTTCCAGGTGTTTGTGTTTAAAATTCTTAGGGTGTGTTCATTTTGAGATATGGGTGGGGATGAACATAGCATTTTAAAAAATAAGCCTTTTCTTGACTTGTCTGTAAAGGTGCTGTGAAAGTTTTGAAGCTCTCTGCCTCAGTCTGACATTTTCTTCAAAGGACTCCAGATTAAAGAAGATAGACACTGCAGGTGCACTGTTTCGATAAAACATTTGAAAGGGAACATGGCAAAGATGAATTCAAATGAGGTGCCAGCCACCCATTTAGCCTTTCAGAGTTACAGGGGCCTGTGCTTGCTGATGAAAAGATGTTCTATTTGTCTTACTGGGGCAAAGGTGCAAAGAGGCGTAGATGTTCAGTGATAGAGAAGGATGACATTAGGATCAAGCGGACCATGTAGAAGTGCAAATTGATCAGCTGCTAAGTTCTGTCTCTTCTTAGCTTCAAATAGTAGAACTTGGGTGGGTATCATGCTAACTGCTACAAGTCATTGCATAGATGTTTAAATATTAGATATGTATATTTTATTTCTAGGCCACATTTGCTTGGTTTAATTAGTGTGTTTACTCCAGAAACATTTAAAATCTTTCTAGTACTGGGTGCAGAGGTTGTTACTCAGAGGTCACAGCGGTCTAGACATAAATTTGATTTCCTTTGCTTCTTAATGTTCAGTATTTCACACAATAGACGTTGATGGAAGAATGAACATAAGAATTGTCAAGTAATTTTTACACCACTCTCTAATTTATGCAAACACTAAGTTCTCACAGTCTGAAAATGTGAATTTTTCTCCCTCTGTGCTTTGATGGCTAACATTCTTTTTAATGACAGTCATTTCTATAACAGGAAGATGTTTTCATTTGTATTTACTTTTCAGCGCGACGCAATTATGCAGTTTTGCGCTTCAGTAGTGTCTCGGTACTTTGTGTCTCAAAAGAGAATTACAGTACTTAGAACAGGACTGCAATTTGAAGCAGGTGTTGTGTTTTACTGTTATGCAAAATAACAGTAAAATATAATTGTGGGGGAAATTAAGGAAACAGCTGCAAACTTGGTATGAAAACTGCTACATTATGATTTGTAAGCAGTTCTTATAGATATCTTACATCAGAGGAGCAGGGAAAGATTTTAATTTAGTTAATCCTACTGGCCTGGTTGTCTATCATCTGGCGCTTAAAAGACTCATACCTCCCATGAAGTCAGGAAAAAGAAAGAGAACCCAAAGTGACACTTTGTTTAAAATGCCAGAGCACAGGGATTCATCTCTTGGCAGTGCACTTGACATTAGGAAGGCAGGCAAGGTGGGTGTTATTTAGCTTGCTTTGCTAATATGAAGAAGGCAATGATTTGAGTAGAACACTCTGGAATTTCTTAGCCCAGCTAGCATATGGAGGACTACACAAGCCCCGGGTTGTAAAATAATAAAATAAATGGCCTATGGCAGGCCATCTGCCTTTTGCTCCATATTTAAGGTGTTTCATGCCAATTTTAAATCTAATCTTATTATTCTAAATATTTTTATTTGAAATAGCAGATAAGATTCTCAGAGCTTAATGGTGCACATGGCAAACCTATTCTGATGTGGTGCACTTAAAGTAAGAGCATGGGTTACCTAAGGGTTACCCAAGGAGTGTACTATGGCCTCTTCTCTGCCGCACTGATCAATTGCAACAACTTGGACATGAGAATTTGCTTCCCTCAGCCTTTGCACACCTACCATAAAAATAGACATCTTCATTTCTCAACCCAGTGCAGCAAATAATATATTGACATTTATTTAAAAATCAGAACTAATGGAAATTTTAAAAAATGAAACCAACTACTGAGAATTATGTTGCACCAAGAATGAGGTGGCAGATGTAATGGCTGCCCTTCTTTACCGCTCCATCGGGGCTTGAAGAAGGGAGGTAATGAATGCATTCAAAGTGGTGGTCCAGACCTGGAGGTGTTTGGCTTTCCCCTGAGTGACTGGAGTGTTGAAAGAAATGACACTACATTTAACAAGAAGGATTTGCCTTACCATAAGGTTCTGGGCCGGCGAGGAATGCCAAACATTGCCTACCTATGTATTTTGGGAGCTGCTTGTGAAAGAAAAGAATATGTGTAATGTATGGTTATTATGTGCATGTTGTAGTAATACACATGTGTTTGTTATAAGCACAACATTTTAAATTCTTATCTGTCATTGTGTTTATATAGCTGTTTTAAACATGGAGCTTTCAAATGATTATGTGACACCAACTTTGTAAAGACCAAACATTCCAATTAGCAGGGAAGGTTTGGAAGATTCTTCACTTCGAGCACAAACCATGTATAGCCAGATGCCATAGCAACTGTGGATATGCCCCTTCCGTAATACACGCTAAGTGCCATAATTATAATTAAAGAGGAAATCTTAGTTTGAACTCCATTGAGACGATTTGCTAGCACCCAGCAATGATGTATAGAGTGTAATATCCGCTTTGAAGTGCATGAAGGGAAGAGAGGTGGGAACAGTTGTATCCACGAGCCAACAACACATATTCAGATTTTCGTTGAACTAGTTTCATGTCTAGATGTTAAATTTATGTCTCTTAGAACACTCTTTTTCTCTTTGTTCTCATTTTATATACATTTTTTTTTCTTTCAGAAATGCACAGCGGTATTGATGAGTAGATCCTTGGATTCAGAGGTTGGCTGAAACGCACCATGCCTGCTTCCATCTTTTGCTCTGTAAAGTTGTGAATTGCTCATGCCTATAGGGAGGAAGGATGGCACATGGGATTCCTTCTCAAGGCAAAGTTACCATAACGGTGGATGAGTACAGCTCAAACCCCACCCAGGCATTCACGCACTACAACATCAACCAGAGCAGATTCCAGCCTCCACATGTACATATGTAAGTATCGCTCATGAACTTAACAAAATTAGCAATCAAGAAAATAGAAAGAAAAAAAAGAAAAGCATTCACTATTAACTTCTGCTAGGGAGACTAAAAGGTAAATGATTTACAAATCAGATGGATATCTGTGGATTCAAATACAGCTCAGGAGGAATCCCATACATCTGTGTAACATTTCAAACTTTCAGAGCACTTTCAACCACAATTTGACATGAGATTTTCAGAGCCTCAGAGGGCTGGTGGTTGGTTGCCCCTATTTATAGATAAGAACAGAAAAGAACAGAGAGGTTAAAGTATTTGCAATGCCACACAGCGAATTTGCCTGAGACTCCTGACCCCTAGTTCAATTTGCTTTACATTGTATTGCTTGCCTCCATTCTGAAATATTTCTTTAAAATTTCTGTAGTTTTTTTTTTTTTTTTCCCACACCTCACCCCACTAGCCCTTTACATTCAGCTGGGAAATAGGCCTAATTGGGACTAATTGTCCAGCTACTGCTAGATCCATTGTCTTGCCTGTTGCTAGTGAAACGTGTGCTGCATGCTACAGGACTCAAACAATATGGGGAACAAAGGAATAAGGGACAGTGGAACAGTTGGTTCCAGGAATTGTACTTTTCTCTCACTCCCTAATACTATTTAAGTCATGTTGAGGTTTAAACTGTTTAAGGAACAAAGTGTGGCAGAAACCCAGAGGCAAGGATTTCACAGCACCTGGTTGCATATCAACTTTTTTCTGGTCCTGTGCTACAGGATATGCTGGGCTTTCAGCAGAAGGGAGCAAAAGGTCACCATCTCTCTTGTTTATTTAAGGCCTGGTGGTCACTCTCTATGAGACCCTTCCAATGTCTAACATGAGTCTTTCATAGTAGGACTAAACCTCTTTGAAAACTATTGTATAGTCAAGATAGAAAGGAGGTTAGGGCTCTGTTGACTGTTTTTACCACTCCTGGAAGAATTGAACTCGGGGCATGTCCAAGTCACAAGCTCTGTTTTTAGTAATTGTTTTACGTGAGAATTTAAAAAAAAATAGTAGGACACCCCAAATACACACACCCTCCCACCCCGGAATTTACAAACATAACCAAACAAAAGGGTCTTTCCATTGACTGCCTGGGTATTAGTGTAAATGCTAAGATGTTGCTTTGCAAGTATGTTCTGGAGAGTGAGTCAGTTACCTATGATGAGATTTCTGCAAAGCAGCCATTTTAAAGGAGCATACTTGAGTGACCAAAAAAAAAAAAAGGAAAAGACAATCCTTGTAAGTGGTTACTGCTAAACGATTTGAAAGAACTTTGTACGTTCTTTAAATGAGAATATATTCATGATTATGAAGGATCGCTAACACGATTTTAAGGAAAAATGTATAAAGTTTTTCTTTGTTAAAATAGCTTTTCTGAACAATAAATGTATGTTTAATTCAAATATTCTTTTTATTCTACTGTTTCTATTTACTTGTTTTTCTTGAAATATGCTACAATATTTGTGTAAGTCATACTTTAGAATAGCTTCTGTTTTGCTGGTGTTATGTTTTTGTATTAAAGAACTACAAGGAACTTTATAGATGCTGTTTCCATTCAAGCAAAACAAAGTGTGTTTTGCCCAGATTCCTTGGAAAATGACTGCTGGGGAACCTCAGCTTAGTTCTCAAGTCTGCAGACATCTGCTCACTTGTTCTTGGCCTCAAGATTCCACTGGCGAACTGTGAATGCACAGAGATATTTTAAAAATCACGTAACTTTAAAGTTGATCTGCTTTTATCTAGCCATAACAAATTTGAAGGATCAAATTATACCTCTTTTGAAAAAAATGGCTTGAAAATGGGGCAACCTAGACAGCTGTTTAGTGCTTTCACCAGACTCCTGATCTTGGAATAGAGGATTCTTCCACAGGCTAGTTCCAGTGTGCCTTTTCACTTTTATCACCAATGCGGGCCTCCCATCTGAACCCTCTGCTTCAGCCACACAGTTTGCCTCCCTGTCATCTGAACACATCTTAGCCCCTTCCATCTTGGTGCCATTGCCATCACTGTTTCTCACAGTTGTAACACA
This sequence comes from Hylobates moloch, assembly GCF_009828535.3. NCBI lineage: Eukaryota > Metazoa > Chordata > Mammalia > Primates > Hylobatidae > Hylobates > Hylobates moloch. Next base: position 17,141,237 of record NW_026652286.1, read on the forward strand.
TTTACGCTCTGCTCATCAAATGCCTCAAAGCCAGTTTAGGTCTCTCCACTTAAGCCTTTTCTACCTATCCCTTTCCAATCCAAAATGATCGTGCCTGACCAAGTTACTTGGCAACACTTTAATTACTGTAGACTACTAATGGTACTCCAACTGCCTAGCTCTTTTTTTTTTTTTTTTTTTTTTTTTCTGTCGCCCAGGCTGGAGTGCAGTGGCACAATCTCGGCTCACTGCAAGCTCTGCCTCCCGGGTTCACGCCATTCTCCTGCCTCAGCCTCTCCCAGTAGCTGGGACTACAGGCGCCCGCCACCACGCCCGGCTAATTTTTTTTTGTATTTTTAGTAGAGACGGGGTTTCACTGTGGTCTCGATCTCCTGACCTCGTGATCCGCCCACCTCGGCCTCCCAAAGTGCTGGGATTACAAGCGTGAGCCACCGCGCCCAGCCGTTATTCTCTTATCTTAATTTCTTACTTCTTAAAGAAAGGCCTGTCCTTCTGAGCAGGTGACAGATGCTCAGAAACACTGGTCGATTGATCCATTGATTTGATTATGCATTGAATAGAGAGAATAGATTGACGCTTGGAGATTTTCTCTGGAATTTTTCTGTCAGTTGTTGACATTTTGAATGTTTTCATGATGGTACGTGTTGTCAGGAGGCTGGCTTACCTTTTCCCTGGCTTTACTCTTTCTTGCTTGAGAACATGCCATTGTTTTGTAGGCCTGATGGCCTCACACAGTGACTGGCCTATGTTAGGTGGCCAGGGATCTTGGTTGGATTTAATCATGTCATAGTTCTGTTATGTTAAGAAACAAAAATTGACCTTAATCTAATTAGAAACTTTAATTGGCTAGAAAATATCTATAAAATATTTAGTCTAAAATATCTTCAGTTTTTCTGAAAATTTCAACATGTCATGGCAGAACTTTGCTCCTCTCCCCAAGGTAAAGATATTTTGTCTTTTCCTCTTGCGTAGTTGCTCATTTATTTTGCATGGGATTGTTAAATTATTTGCTTCCTTTTTTCACTTAACACTTGAGATTTCTGAAGACCCCTGACAGATCACCTGGGTTATAGTTAAAAACCCTATCCCTTTAGTGATGTCTTACTTTCTTTTCTACAGCCTTGTGATGGTAGTTGGGGTTTTTCACCTTAATTAGGAAGAGCTCACTTCCTATTTAATTCAATTAGTCTCAGCTCAGCTTTTGACTAACAAATTTTCTTTTCCAAGTCTCAGTTTACTCATCTGTAAACATTTGCACCAAATGATGGTTAAGGATCTTTTTAGCTCTGACTTACTAAGATTAAGATTGCAGTTAAGACAATGTTTATTTGCAAGGCGATGCTATTAAGGAAACAAAAATAAATAAGACAGTCCCCATCTTCATGAAGCTCATCGCTGATTTCAGAGCTGATGTTTCAAACAGCTTTAAGAAGCATTGGTTTAGTTCTCATCTCTGAGTTCTGACAAGATTACTACCAAGCTCTCTAAGAATGACTGGATTGAATCTCTGCTTGTTATGTAGGGAAGTTTTTTTTTTTTTTTTTTTTTTTATTAGAAAGCAATCCTGTGTGACCTTGGGAAAGAAAATTAAAGCACAGCTGGGGTTGGCAGAGCAAAATTTAACCTAGAATTTGTGTGCCTCACTTACCCAGACTCTTGAACATACTAATAGATGTGATGATTGAAACCCAGCAATTAACAGGGCTTCATTTTTCCACAACCCCTTCATCTTTCTCAAGCAGAATGATAAGAAAAATTATTTAGTATTTTTAATGATGGTGGGAGGAGGTGCTGAAGGACCCAATATAGGTCTGAAAGCACCATAAAGATTTTGTATGTGTTTCATGATCTGAGGCCTAATCAAATGTTACAAAACTTTATTAGTAGGGTATCCAGCCATTTCAGTTTTAGCATTGAAATCCCCGTGTTATTGGAAAGCCACAGGACAATAGGATACCCTACTCAGGTTAATTCTTCACGTTTTTCTTTAAGGACTGATGACTAGGGAGCTCAAATCAAGCTTTGTTTTCAGTTTTAGCCACTTTCCTTGTCTGCGCCTTCTGTTGTTAACACCCCTCAAATCTTACGCTGTGCTTGTTCTTTTACCCTGGTTCTGTGGAGGCAGGGTCGCATAGTGGTCAACATCACCTGTGGAATCAGATTATCAGGTTTAAAATTTGCTTGCAGCACTGACTAGCTGTATAACCAACTGTGGAGACACACTCTAACTTCCTTATGTTTTATTTTTCTGTCTGTAAGATCTGGACCATAAAAGTAATGCCTATCTCAAAAGGCTGTGGAGGATAGAAGGATGAAACAGTATTACATGTTAATGCTTATACATACGTAGTCTGTGCTCAATAAATGTTAGCTGTTATCATTAATAACTGTTTCATTGATTCTGGGTTTTTAATTTTAAACTGCCAATTCATTTTGAAAAGCAGTGGAGTCTATACAAATGAATAAATAAAGTCATTGCTATGTCTTGTCCTTTCTTCCTCATGGAGCTATGAGCAGCAAAGAGTCATGGAAACTTTTCTAGGTGGGATTTTGGTTTGTCAGGGTTGGCAAGTGTCCTGGTTTAGTGCCTGTCAAGATTATAAACAGCCTAGAGTGTCTCATCCACCTCCAGTTTACTCCACGGGAGTGGCAATCCCAAGGGGGGATGGAATCTTGTGAGCTGAGTGCTGACTGGTTGCTGTCTGTGGAATCACAGTGGCCTTCCTCCACATGAGCTGGACCTAGGTTCTCTGTAGCCCAGTCAATTTCTTAGACTTCCCATCTCTATCTGTGGTTAAAACAGAAACATCAAGCGCTAACTGTAATTAACCAGGATTGAGTGCAAAAGGCACAGCTTGGGCTGGGGAATGAGGACGATATACACATGGCAGCTGAGAATGTGGTCTGAAATCAGCGATCTGTATACAAATACTGATCCTGCCAGTTACTGGCGTGGCTGGGTGATGATGGAAAAATTGTTGAACCTGTCTTCTTGTCTGTAAAATAGGTTTAATGACCCTTTAATGTGGTCATGAGCATTAAATGAAATGATATATAATGACATATAGTGCCCAAAAGATACCACTTGATAAATAGATTCTATGATAATATTTATGGTATTGTCTACCAGCTGATGAGTATGAGATAAGTTGTTAACATTTTCCTTTCTAAACTACTTGGCTATATGAAACCTGACAAGTCCAACTTGTTTTATTTTGTGTTGTGTAGTATCTGTCAGTGTTGCTTGGCCATCGCTAATTAAAAAAAAAAATCTGTAGCTTTTAGGGTATCTGGGTGATTATTTCATGCCAAAGTATTACAAGATTTTGTTTGTCTGATCTGAGATTTCATTCTTATTCAGTTCAAGAATGTGGTAGGAAGTAAATGTTTGTTTTAGTTCTATATTAGATATGCTTACATACAAAAACAACGTTAAAGAAGAGTGTTACAGAAAAGGTGTCATTTGGCTAAATAACTATATAAAAGTGTGTGGATGGGCCGGGCGCGGTGGCTCAAGCCTGTAATCCCAGCACTTTGGGAGGCCGAGGCGGGCGGATCACGAGGTCAGGAGATCGAGACCATCCTGGCTAACACGGTGAAACCCCGTCTCTACTAAAAATACAAAAAAATTAGCTGGGCATGTTGGCGGGCGCCTGTAGTCCCAGCTACTCGGGAGGCTGAGGCAGGAGAATGGCGTGAACCCGGGAGGCGGAGCTTGCAGTGAGCCGAGATGCGCCACTGCACTCCAGCCTGGGGGACAGAGCAAGACTCCGTCTCAAAAAAAAAAAAAAGTGTGTGGAAGGATAAATAACATTACTGGTGATTTTTGGGGAATACATTTGGAACTGAATTTGCAGGAGGGAGTGTTGGATGAGGACCTTTTACTTTTTATTTCTTATACTTTCATATAATTTGAATTATTATAACAAGTATGTAACACTTTTATGATTAAAACTTTTTTTAAATTGATAAAAAATGTAATTTGTCTCCAAGTCCTTATGCTTTGCCTATAATATTTGCTTTAAAGTCTTGATCTGATGCAAATCTTCTATTTTCTTTTGTCCTCACTTTCTTGGGTAGCACCTTCTTCTATTTTATATTGCAATCAAGGAATAGGCCAAAGGCTGTTCATTGGTTCAGTATAACTCAACTTGCTCAAGTGTGGGAAGATGAGAACAGTGTTGCCTACTTCGTCATCTTATAACTGATTGGAAATTTTTAAAGAAGTATGGTGTCACTTAATGACAGGGATACATTCTGAGAAATGCATCTTCTAGGCGATTTTGTCTTTGTGCAAACATCATAGAGTATATTTACACAAATGTATATGGTATAACCTACCATACACCTAGGCTATATGGTATAGCCTATTGCTCCTAGTCTACAAACCTATACAGCATCCTACTGTACTGAATACTGTAGGCCATTGTAACACAGTAATAACTATTGTGTATCTAAATATATCTAACCATAGAAAAGGTATAAGAAAGGTAGAATATAAAAGATTAAAAATCATCCACCTCTATAGGGCACTTACATGAATGGGGCATATAGGACTGCAAGTTGCTCTGGGTGAGTCAGTGAGTCAGCAGTGGGTAAATGTGAAGGCCTAGGACATTACTAAACACTACTGTAGGCTTTATAAACAGTCTACACTAAATTTATAAACAATATTTTTGTTTCTTCAACAATAAAGTAAGAAACTTAGCTTACTGTAGCTTTTTTACTTTATACACTTTTTAATTTTTTAAAACTTGTTGACTCTTTTGTAAGCCAGATTAAAACACAAATACATTGTACAGCTGTACAAAAATATTTTCTTTCTTTATATTCTTATTCTATAAGCTGCTTTTGTACTAAACTTTTTTATTTTTTTTTTTTGCTTTTTAAGCTTTTTGTTAAAAATTAAGACATGGTGGAAGGGAATGAAGGATTTAAAAACTACATATTGGATACAATGTACACTACTCAGGTGATGGGTGCACTAAAATCTCAGATTTCATCACTATACAATTTATCCATGTAACCAAAAACTACGTGTATCCCAAAAGCTATTGAAATAAAAAATGTGTGTGTGTGTGTAAAACTAAGACATGAACACACATTAGCCTAGGCCTAGGCCTACATAGGATCATTCATATTACTGCCTTCCACCTGCACATCTTGTCCCACTGGAAGGTCTTCAGGAGCAGTAACAGGCATGGAGCTGTTATCTCCTGTGATGACAATGCCTTCTTCTGGAATACCTCCTGAAGGACCTGCCTGAGGCAGCCAGGGTTTTAGTTAACTTTGTTTTTGTTTTTGTTTTTTTAATAAGTAGAAGGAGTACACTCTAAAATAACAACTAAAAGTATAGTACAGCAAATAAGCAAACCAGTGATAGAGTCATTTATTTCATTGTCAAATATGATGTACTATCCATAATTGTATTTGGTATACTTTATACCACTGGCAGGGCAGGTTTGTTTACACCAGCATCACCATAAACACATGAGTAATAAGTTACACCACAATGACATTATGACAGCTGGTCATTAGGTGATAGAAAATTTTCAACTCCATTGTAATCTTATGGTGCCACTTTCATATATGTGGTCTGTCATTGACCAAAATGTCATTATGCAGCTCATGACTGTAATTTTCAAATCCATTTGGGGAAGCTAAAAGAGTATACAGTAATAGACTTCTTGGCAGTGTTTCAGGGAATCTGCATTCTAGTCCTGTCATGATCACTAATCAGCTCTGTGATATTTAGCAAGTAGGGCCTCTCTGAATTTCAGGTTCCTTACCAACCATTAGACTTGATGGTCTTAGCATCATCTCTTCCTACTTTAACAGTCTGGGATTTCTCCTATTCCTTACCTTTACAGTTGTACATGTAAAATTAAGGACACAAATCCCACATCATTAGTCATATTCTGTAGGGAAAGAATATGATAGAGACATCATTGGGATATGGTGGTGAGAGAAGAGAAATGACCCCTAACGCTCACACAGAGGAAAAGTCTTATCAGTGGATGAATGAATGAATGTCTGGGACTGTAAAATGGCGCTTACTAACAAGGTAGAAATTTATTTTATTACAGAGTTAGGCTGCATTTGCTATTTTAAAAAAATTCTAAACATACACTTCTTTCTTGGTAAGCCACTTTCTTATTTTCATTATAGATTCATCACTGTCCTGCACATTAGCATGGCCATAATTTGTAAAATGTTCTCAATCTGAAATTCATCATGGAAATGCTGAATTGCCATTTTAGTTTGCACTTTATATATAAACACTGGATATTTTTATTTTCTTCTCTCATTTATTCTTAAAAATAAGTTCTTTTTCCTATACACTCCCTGAGGGCACCCGTCTTGTGGTCTGTGACAGTTGGACTTCATTTTAGAGCTGACTTTTTTCCTATTCTGTACATTTCTTTGTTTGCACTCAAGCATTAAAGAAGCAATCTAAAATTAGATTTGTTTTTTGTCTATAGGAATTTGTTCCTAGAAACCTAGCTGTGTGTTGCATAATTGGACAGCGTTTTTTGTTTATTCGTTTTTTGGCTACTTGACTTTCTGGGAGGGTAAAGAATTTTGATGAGATAAAACAAATCTTATCTTCTACGTTATACCTGGATTTTGGGTTCGGAAAGTTACCTACATTTGTAGGGATAAAGAACGACTCATAGAGAAAGCATAGTCGTAGTCAACTCATAGACATATCCTGCAACTGGGAGCCATCAGATCACCTCTCCTTACAGACTGAATCTATCTATCTCCTGCTCTAAATACAATTTTTGTTTTCTAAATTTCTTTCATGGGGATATTTTGGTAAAAATTATGCAAGTGGCAAGACAAGCCAAACAGCCTGTAATGAAACAGGTAGTTTGTGTTTGCAACATACTCGATTTTAATTCTGAGCTTTCAAAGCTTATGAAGATGAGATTTTAAGATGTAGAAACAAAGCTAATGCTGCTAAATCTACTGCATCCTGTATAGCAAACTCTAGATAATTCTGAACTGTTTCCAAAAAGGAGAAGCTTACTGAGTCTTGGAAGATCTATTCATCAGTTTGTTTTTCTTCTTTTTCAGTATTTCCTTAGCTCTTTCCTTCCCATGTCTTTTTCCCTTTCAGACTTTCATAGCTTACTGGAAACTAGATGTTTAAGTAGCTATCCTAGCATGGTTAGACTATTATTTCAATATCAGTATGGACAAAACTGCTACACTTTTGCAGACCACCATGTTAGTCTTCTTTTTTTTTTCTTTTTTCTTTTTTAATGTAAAAAGTACACTTAGAGGCTTTGTCTGTGTGGAAACACTAACTCTGCAAAGAGGAAATTCTGTTGGATTTATTGGCTCTTGCAGTATTTGGGTATGCATATTTTTGTTCTATTTTGCTTTGAAGATTGGTTTTATTCAATTTCTGTCCCTGTAGAAGGGACAAAATATATGCAAATAAGAAAATGCATTTTTGCGGATTTTTAAATTTTCTTCTTCTTTACCACAAATCAAGAATATAAGCTTCTCTAGTTGATTTACATTTTTGTGCAAGTTTTTGTTAAGCCTCAGAGCTGTTGAAACTAGTTTAAAAAAAAAAAAAAGAAAGCTAACATCACAATGGAATATAGGGAACAGATAACTTTTTCACATTTGATAGTATTGAGCTTTAAAATCCTAAGTCAGAACTAGACCATTACCGAAGTTCCTCTGTTGGTAGTGGCTTCCTTAAAAGACTGCAGGACTCTACATCAAAACATGGACTCTACTGAAACTCACTTATTTCTTTGTACAGACTGTCTCTGAAACCTTCCAGCTCAAAGATTTGATAATTCTTGGATTGGAAAAATATCCTTTCCTGTCTTGCTGTGGGCTTTTTTGGCATTTATACTGATTGGCTAAGAAAAGTGGCTTACTTGTGGTATTTGGCTTTAGGTATTTGGGCCAAGGACCAAGTTTCAAACCTTGTACATATTTGTACACTTAGTTTAAAATATGTTTTGAACAAAGACTTTAAACTGAAATCAAGAAAAAAATTAAGTCTCTCACCAGCTAAGCAAGCTCAGCCTGTTTCCCTAATTTACTGAAAGAGTTAGCCTTCTGCTATGACACAGGCATTTTACTAGCTCTGTTTAACTCCTGAGTTTTGGAAAATTTTTCTCCAGTTTGTTTTATTTTGCTTTGCCTGGAGACTTCAAAGATAACCACTGAAGCCTATCAAACTGTATTTGATTTTTTAATCATAAAATCTTACTTACTGCTCTTAGCACCTTTTATTTAATACATTCTATGTGGAAGAATGATACGACTTTTATGTACCGGTTCTGCTTGGATAGTGCTGTGGTTTGAATATTTGTGCCCCTCCAGAATGCATATATTGAAGTCCTAACTCCCAAGGTGATAGTATTAGGAGGTGGGGCCTTTCAGAGGTGATTTTCTCATGAGGATGGAGCCCTTATAAAAGAAGCCCCAGAGTAACCCCTTGTTCTTCTTTCATGTGAGGTTACGGTGAAAAGATGCCTGCCTATGACCTGGGAATTGGGCCATCAGCAGACACTGAATCTGCCTTGATCATGGACTTTCCAGTCTCCAGAATTGTGAGAGATAAATGCATGTCGTTTATAAGCTACCCAATCAATGCTATTTTGTTATAGCATCTCGAACAGCCCAAGGCAGGTAGGCAGGGAATATACTGGGAAGATGAATTTTATAGAGGGAAGAAGAGAAATGGGCGTATTTGTGAAGGAGAGAGGGAAAAAGTAGGAGGGAATATATAGCAGATGTATTTGTGAGATCATAACTCTTCCTTGTCAGTTATGATGTCCTGACCTTGGGCTTGACTTTAGCACCAGCAGCAGGTCAGCATCCCTAGACTTCAGTCAACAGGGAGATGAGACAAAATTGCACCTTGGCTTTCTAGGGTACACATGCCGACTCAATATACCAATGAATCTAGCGTATGAAAAGATCAGGATAGCAATTTTTGATGCTTTGACCTATGTTGATCTCTGAGAACGATTTTTGGGGTAATTCAAAACTTTTAGGCTTGTATTTCAATATTTTTTAAAAAATCATTTGACAAATAGTGAACTCTGAACTGGCTTTCGAAAAATGTAAGAATATCTGAAGTTGTGATTTCCCAAGGTTCACCATCTGTTAGTATCTAGGAGACTTACCATATGTTGTGCTCAAATTCTGACTTTTACAGGTTAAGTTGTTTTCACTTTGTTCTTCACCCGTACATTTTGGGTACAGCTGGTAGCATTGAAACCTATCTTGACCCAATAAACTTAGAGAGAAGAATGGGGAGGGGTGAGTCTTTGGGAAGAACAAACAGGCTAGGAGGTGTTGACTCCTAAAGGATATTAATTCTTAATTCTTCCATAATGCAATTCAAAGAGTCTAATGCTTTCTTCATGTAAAATACATGTAAAGGCTTGGGTATCCTGTCTGATACAGTGGTGTGAGTCCTGCCCTAACCCCTCTTGCAACTGACCCTCCTGAGAATTCGGAAGGGAAATAATAATCCCGTGGGAGTGTGTTTGCTCCGCGTTGTGCCCCCTGGTGGTGGTGGACGGCTCCCCTGTTTTGCATCTCTCCATCTCGACGCCACCACGATGTTAATGGCTGTCGGCACGCTCCACTGTTTATCTTGGAAATTTGATCCCATCATCTTGGCAACCAAACTGGGACCTTTACTGCTCAGATTGTTTGTCATTTGTTGTTAATTATCTGTTACCATAAATTCTGCACTTTGAGAAAAAAGGGAATGTTTTGAAATATTTCCTCCAACATGTAAGTGGAGCTTCATTTTCTGTGGACAAAAGAGAACAAAAAACATGAGCCCTTTTGGGAGCTGGTTTTAGGGAAATCAAGTGCCCTGGTTTTTCAGACGGGCTCAGTGAGATCCCACTAATGCAGCCAGGATTTGCACTGAAAGAACCTTTGCAATTCAGCAGTGGTCTAATACAGACCACTAGTGACAGGTACCCCCCATTGGAGGGAAAAAATAATTTAACTTTAAATAAGGGGTTTTGCTTTTTATCCCAATCTCTTTATGCCATAATTGCATTTTTTTGTATGCTAGGGCCTGTTCTCTTCAGCCTCTTCCTCCTTTTTAAAGATTATTAAGACAAAGCAGTCCAGAGTGAGAAGTAGCTTCTGCCTGCCTGTCTTTATGAGGTGTTTATTTTGTCAAGTGTAGAATTAAAATGAGCTTTCTAGTCATTAGTGGATTTTAGTCCTGGTCTCACACTCTGCAGGAAGGGTCGTGCCATGTTATAAACAGATAGCACTGTTTTGCAGGGTGCTGTACCGCAGGCTGCAGGAACCATGGTTGAGCTTAATATCTTCATAAAGCAGTAAACAAAAGAACGCGAAAGAGAGAGAGAGGGAAAGAATGAAGGTGTGTATTTTAGAGGGGATCATTTGAGAATAGAGTGACTGTTGCTAAGCGAAATCTCAGCACAATTAAAGTATTTAAAAATGAAGTCATTTGAGAAGTTCCAAAAAGAAAAAAAAAGTATACCCAGAACTACTACTAGTGTCTTATCTTTATAGCAGGGATCATAATCATATATGCTTCAAAAAGTAATGGTGAGGGTTATGGAAGATAATGCTTAGTGCCCAGTAAAGCGCTTAGTGCCCGGTAAAGCACTTAGTGCAGTACTTAAATGCTCCATGTATGGTGGCTATTACTGTTAATAATATTGTGTATATTTATTGCCTCTAAAACATTAACACGAGCTTCTGCAGTTTTAATAGTGATATATAGTCCATCACCACTATAACTTTTTTCGCGCCTGTAAGTTTGGTGTGTCTGTTTTTTCCCTGTGAAGAAGTTTTTAGGGTTTTGCTGTCTCCCAAGGGAGACACAGAGAGGGAGGGATTGAGTCTCTGTTAACCTGATAGCCAGGGGCAGAGACTTAATAAACACTTAGCGCCTTGCCTGCTGCCTGAGACAGTGTAACTCTCAGTGATGTGTCTTTTACTGGAGTTGTGGAATTTGCTTGGGTGAAAATGTTCTCAGGTTTATAGGGGTTCATGATAATAGTGTCAGCCCTGAAATAAAGCACCATTTCTAAATATTCCACTTTAACTCTCCTTGTATGTCTTCTCTCTCAGTGTTTTTCAAAGGGGACAGGATAAGTGCTTGGGCACTACTTTAGAATACAGATTATAATCAGACTTTGGGATTAAGATGTGTAGTAAATGTATTAAATTAGTGACTTAGTAACTGTTTGAGTATGAGAATAAGAAACTGGAGGGAGGAGATTGGGAGCTGGAAAAAAGCACCCCCGATTGCTCTCGGGGAGGCTGGGAAAAAGGATTTAACACTTTGAATTTTTTAGGAGCCATTAAAACTCTGATGGGATCAGATTACTTGACTGCACATCTGAAACATGAAACTCTTGCCCTAAACCGTGCAATTGAGTTAAGCTCAAAATTCTGGGCCTCCCCCTAAGACTGGCCTCTGGGTAAGCCTCATTGTTGATTGCAAAATGATTTCCTTTGAGAGGAACAAGACTACAGTGAGGTTTTTATGGCCAATTTGGTCTGTGCATTGGTGCCAGCCAGACTTTTGGCAAGAGTTAGTGCCAACTTTGGTGATCTATCCACCGAATTTTTCCCAAGGTCTTCAAAACTGTCTGGATTTACTGCTGACATTGAAGGAAAGATGCATTATAAGTCCAGCTTTCTAGGCACACCTCCTGTATTTTTTGTTTTTTCAAGTAGAGAGATACTGAGAGGTGCCAGAGAGCAACAGGCTGATCCGTGGCCGTAAACTTTGAGTCACAAAAGAATGTTGACAATCTTCTTCCCTAAACACTATTTTCTCTCTCTAGCTTTGTCACTTTTTTAGGGAGCCCCTGTCCTTCTCTCTGTATTAGGTGTCCCCTTATACATACTCCCAGAACCTGTGAGTGATACTGTCCTTTGGCTGCACTTATCATAAATATATTCTCGAATTGTTCGTGAAATGTCTGTCTTCCACTAGGATATAAGCTCTATGAGGGCAGTGACCTTATCTTTTTCTTTTTATTTATTTTTTGCTGTCTGTAGTCACAACACCTATCACAATGCTAGGCATGTGCTGGAGACTCTGTAAACACCTGTTGAATGAATGAATGAATGAATGAATGAATGAAAGCTGAGTTTGCAAGGATTCGAGGAATTAACATGTGCTTCCCCAGGAAGTGAGTGCTGCCTTGTAATCCCTCATTCATTTTGAGAGCATGTATGTAGACTTGAGGGTGTACTTGGCTTTAAAAAGGGTAACTTATGTAAGTCTCCCGTGTTTTTTTCAGGATGGAGCTGGATGAAGCTCAGAGTGAGTATTTCTGATACTCGTACACTAATGGTATCATCTCTGCCTTGAGTTGACTTTTACTTTGACAGTAGTAAACTCTCATTTCTAACATAGGAAAAAATATCAAAGCTTCCACTTTCAAGTTGACCCTAGAGATTTGGGTTTTCTATATTGTTCTTTAATTTAAAAATTGAGGCATTGGAAAGTGTATTGTTTTAACTCCTTATAAAGTGCTCACTTATTGATCATATTTGGAGTCAACAATTATCGGTCAGAAGCATGAAATTAAGATATATTTCAGCCCACTTACTTGGAACGTGACAACTGCTCCTAATATGTGGAGTTTACTTGAAATGAAGACCATGAAAACGGGTGGGTCATCTGTCATCATGGGAATCATGCATTTTGAATAAGGCGAACCAGTTTTTATTCTGTACTCTGATGTTTAACGACTTTACTTTTTTTTAATAGTAAACTCTTAAAATTTTTACAGAACAACTTTTTTGACAAAAATCTGTGATTTGGGTTAGATACAGATAACACCATTATAACAGTATTGGTATGACAGTGATTGAAAACCATTCTTAAAAACATTGATTTAAAGGTAAAACAAAGGAAATTCAAAGTAAGTATGCAATGGAGTTCTAATTGTGGATGACTAAATTGTAAACACCTTGAAAAACAAATGATCAGGAAAAGATCCTGCTGTAAAGTGCCAGGCTTAAGAAAATTTTACATGGCACAGAAATTAAAAGAAGGGAGATACTAAGAAAGAGAAGTCTGTATCACAAGCACTTTTGGGGCAGGAAGTTTTTAATTTAGATGACTGACTTCAGATTTTCTCTCTAACTTTCCTTGTGGCTGTGTCTACTAAGGAAGGTGTTGTATAATTAGACTTTCTGGAGATGCCCTTTGGCTGAAGACCTAATTGAGTCTCTGGACTTGAGTGCAGGGTTGGAGCTGGAGGAGCTTTTTGCCCTGCAGGTAAAGGGGCTTTGATGGACCTACCTCTTTGATAAGTACCTGTAGGGCTGGCAGTGACATTGTTTAGGTAAAGTATGGTTTAGTAATTGAGGAGTCAGTGCTCCTTAGTACACGAAAATCTTTCTTTAAAATAGGGAAGACACCAAAATCCACATGCGCAATTTAAGTGAGCCTGTATTCTGCATTATAAATATGCACCGGATGCCAAGTAGAAAACCGGAACACTCTCTCAGGATGCTGTTAGGGCCAAGCGGAATCTCATTAGGGACAGCTTCAAAGATCAGTTCCTCGTGTCCATAAAAACAAGTGTAAATTATCTGGTGCGCGCCTGCTGTTAGCAGTTGCGGTGTTGCATTATGCATGATTCAAGACTGCACAGGGGAGACACAGGCTGCACGGAGTTCCACAATATATGTGGGGATTTCTCTACCCATTTTTTTCTTTTTGGTGCTGAGTCCTACATTTTGGAAATTTATTGGTGTGTTTCAGTTAATGGAGGATGTCATATATAACCCACTCCTACATTTTTTATGAATTGGAGTCAGTTCAGAGAGGAATGATAAGATTCTGAATTGTTTACATGAACAGCCACGCTACTCAGATTTATGTATCTTGTTTGCTCACACATGGAGTCAGACTGGGGGGCATGAATGCATTCCATGCACATAGAATTGAGTGTATTTGTTTCAAGGACTCTCTCCCTCATTTTGGTCTCTTGGTTAGATTTTTGAAAATAAGTGTGAATGCTCAGTAAATTAAGAACATGTAGTCGAGTTTAACATATAAGGCTTCAATAAATAGTTTTGGAATAAATGCCTAAGGGTCTGAAAATATATTTCTGAGCTTTATTGCCTGAGGAGACAGGGAAGCAATATAGTGTTTAAGAACATGGATTCCAGAAGCAGACTGCCAAGTTTGAATCTTGGTCTCCCTCTTACTATCTGTGCGACTTTGAGTGAGTTACTTGACTTCTCTGTGTTCTTATCCATAAATGTGACCTCTCTGTGTTCTCATCCATAAATGAGGGAAGCAAATAGTACCTTTCTTAAAGGGCCATTGCAAAGGTTAAATCAACTGCTTTAAGTATAGTACCTACCAAATTTTCTGGGGACATAGTAAGTTCTATAGAAGTGTTTCATTTTGGTGTTATCGTCATGATCAGAGGTAGAAGACCTTCCAGTGCAGCTGGGCATGACTAGGTACAGAACACCCAGAGCCTGAATTTATAAGCCTATGTGTGCTTGAATGGATAGATATACATGAAAGCTGAGGGCAGACAAAGTCAGGGAATGATTACCTTGGGGTCAATTAGAAGAAGCCACTAAAAATACAAAATGCTTAGTAGATGTGTATCTTGCCAGCCCAGGTGACTCAGGGAGATAAACATGAGATCTTAAGAAAAGGTTAAGACATAGTAGCAAGAGGGAGTTAGCTTTCCTCTAGCCAGAGTAGAAGAAAGAGCTTGTCAATTTCCTTTTCCCAGTTGTTTCTCAAGGCTTGTTCCCAGAACAAAGAAGCATGTGGGAGAAAGATCAAACCATCAGCCTTACACAGTGTCTCATGACTTAAATCCATCAATTTCCCAGCACAAGTTACCTCCATTTTGACATGTACATTCGCTGCTATAAGGGGATACCCACACATAGCAATATTGCCCTTTCTAGACTGGAAGCCCTATAAGGGCAGGATTGATGCTGGCTGATCTTGAATCCTCTGCCTTGTCCGTGATTCAGTAACAAATTCATCTTTGACAAATCAATAAACAGTCTTCAATATGTATTTCTCCTGTCATTTTGTCCTCACAGTAAATTCTCTCTGAACTCAGAATCTCCCCACCCTCTTTAGAGTCGCCGCTGCTACTAACATGCTTACCCAAGCACTAGTTAATGGCCTATCATGCTTGCTTCAGCGTCCCTCCTTACAGTTTGCTGAAATTGCCCCTACTATCTCCTGTCACTTACTCATCAATACCTTAAGAATGGTGTGTTGGGAGCTCTCATATTTTGGCACTAAGCGATTGAGGCTACCTTGGGTATTGTGTAGCGGTGAGCTGCACCAGCATTACTGCCTGAGCTCCGCCTCCTGTCAGATCAGCTGCGGCATTAGATTCTGATAGGAGCCCAAACCCTATTGTGAACTGTGCATGCGAGGGATCTAGGTTGCTTACTCCTTATGGGAATCTAATGCCTGATGATCTGAGGTGGACCAGTTTCATCCTGAAACCTACCCCTTCGTACCCCCATCTGTGGAAAAATTGTCTTTCACCACACCTGTCCCTGGTGCCAAAAGGATTGGGGACTGCTGATCTATACGATAGGGAGGGTGGGAGGAAATGAGCAAGGAGAGTGGGATGTCTGGGGGAAGCTGGGTGTCATTGAAAATGTTACAGTAAATCAATAAGTATTTATTGGAAGTAGCATGGGATGCAGGGATCCTGGTTGTTTTGCTTCTCGTTTTATCCCTAATGCATAGTACAGTGCCTGACACATAAATAATTATTGATGAACAAATTAATGAAGGAATGTTTTATTGGGTTTAGCAGTCAGGATAATATAGAACCATAAACCTCCAATCCTTGTCTGCTAGCATGTCTAGCCTGTTTACAGAGACAATCAAATGCATCTGAAATCAATAATATTTAATAAAATAATCATGTGTGCATTATTGTTAATAGAATATCAAGGTTCTTAAAGTACTTTTGTGCTGCACTCACTGTGAAGGAAACAGAAGTAGAGAATTTTACGTATAGCCTACTGGCAGCCCAGAGAGGTTGAGTGACGTGCTCAAGGTCAAGCAGAACTGCTGGTTTCTAGTACAGAATGTGACTGTTTATGACCCTTAATAAGCTGTAGATGCCTAAGGAACTTACAGTTTGGGGCAGACAATAAATGCTAACTGAGTAGGAGAAGCAAGGAAGAATTCAATAACATGTCTAAAATAAGACTTTTTGGGCATCTGCCTTAGTTCTACCAAAATGCTTTACAATGTTATTTCCTAGTTTTTCCCTGTAGGCATGCGTGAGGTTTGATTCTTCTCCCAAATGTGAAAGAAGGTAGGCTTCCTGTAGGAGGCATCCTGTGATGGAAAGCAGTTTAAAATAAACAGGAGCAGCTATTTTCTGCCCTGGAGGATCACACTTTACTTTCATTTCAGAATATGCCCTCCTGTTTCCACCACTCTTTTGTCCTTTGGTTCTTCTCAAGTCTGCCAGCATCTTCTGGCCTTATGGGCTCCAGAAACTACTGCCATTTCCAATTCAGAGCCTTTGCACACTTGGACAGCAATTGCATTTTTGCTTGGTTGTGGGAGTTGAGAAGTATGTGGCCATATGCTGTGGCTTGGATAATGGCTTACATTTCAAACAAGTTAGGTGGTTTCTGGCCCACTGCTTGCTGTGTGTGGAAATGAGCAAACCTATATGCTTCTAGGTCTTTTCCATTTGGAGACATGAAGATGAAAGGTGGGATGCTTCAACCCAGTACATTTTACAAAGCTCAGTTTGAGTGTGGTTTTCAGATCTGACTATGGTTGAGTATCAAAGATCAAGGGTAACTTCAAAGGCACCACCATTTTTGAGAAGTTCACAGAGGTTACTGTTTGTAAATGATGTCTCTGACCAAAAGGAAGTGGTGTTACTGCACAGAAAATTGCTTCTGTTCTCTGTCATTGGTGTTGGCATCACTTGGTAGGATGCTGAAGTGCATCTTCTTCATTAGGGTTGAGAAACCCTGTGGTCACAGGTTGCTCCACAAGGAGCACTTTTAGCCACAGGCAATTTTCCTTTTGGAAGATGTGGGGTGGCAGGTGTAAGGTATCACATTAAACTTCTTTATGTTGGACTGCAGCTGGGCCCAAGTTGGCTTTGACAATAACCCTCTTTGCCTAGGTTGCTACGATCTAGCTGTCAGTAAGGCTGCAGCCAGACTCCTAGGATGTTGGTACAGTGGCTGGTGGCTGGGCATTGTTTTATTTGCCAGCATTGAGTCAGTATTACCTGTTAGACCTTTAAAAACTGAGCATCACAGGACATACTAGAATTCTTCCAGCTCTGTTGCTTTTCTGGGAAGTTCAGAGATGGCATTTGGCAGTAAATTCACATTCACTGGAGACTGTTGAACTTCACATTAAGTTGAACTATTGAACTTCATAATGGGGAAATTATCTAATAAAAGCTCTAGTTTTTGGTGATGATTAAAAACAGTGGCTCTGGAATGCTCAAGACCCCAACTTAGTAGGCAGAGAAGTTCATAAAATACGCATTGTGCATAGTCCAACTGGTGAATATACTGGCTGTAGCAGTATTTATTTCACTGTAGAAATTATATATCTGTGCAGTCCATATTGAAATAAGTGTGTGTGTGTGTATGTGCACACCCACGTGAAGGTTTAAAATTAAACATAGATGAAAATGCTTGCAGAACACTTCTTTTGGCTATTTAAAAACAAATTAAAACATTGGACATGTTTGCATGTGGGTTGAACACCTCAGCTAACGGTTACTCACACAGTTGACCTTGTTTTCTATTCAGGGCACCAAGAAGCCACGTTGTTAAGCATATTGGGTCAACCCAGGGTTCACGTTAACATCATTTTTCTTTCTGTGGAGATGTAAAGGTCTTCAGCCTGATTGTTTTCTTTTTCTTCCACACCAGGTGGGGGGTAGCATGATTTTTGCATGACTATGGGCCTGCTCTATAAATAAGCAGATTCAGTCCTTTGTTTTAAATGTAATCAGCAAGATTGCATTTGCATCGCCTGTAAGTGAATCACATAAGTGAAATTACATTGCCTGCATCTCATTTGATATCATAAAATGTTATGGGATGCAGGCTGTTTTTCTCCAAGTAAAGTGTCTTGAGTTAGTATTAGGGTGCTTGCTTTCATTTTCCTTTGTGACCAAATTTGTGGCATTGTACGGAGCTAGGGCTTGTATTTTCACTTATGTTAGTTGCTAGAGAAATACTTGTTCATGTCCTCTAGAATGAGCTAAGATATTGGTTCAGTAGGGGGTAAATGGGAGTTTTAAGACTATCTCATGTCGTGTAGCAAGTGATTGCTAATCACTTTCTGTCGTTTGTGACAACTGCTGCTTACTAAGAGTAAATGCCAGTCAGTGTTGGTTGGGAATATAAAGCAATCTGAAGCTTTTCAGGCAGTTGGCCACAGAAAAAGGTTAACGTATTTAAAAAAACAAAAAAACAAAAAAACTTGTTAGTCATCTTTTTTAGTAACTACTATGAAATACATATCTTAATCGACCCTTTAAGAGGTATCCTTAAGACAGAGGACTCAGAAGTCATTGTAAGATTCCCCCACTTATTTTCTTGAAAATAAGTAGTTAAACACAATAAAAATAATTACTGACTTCAAAAGTCAGTAATTTTGGTGACAAATAAGAATGCTCTATTTCACACAACACCTCCCCTCTCCCCTGAGGTTTTCTTAATTCATGAATGCTGGTGGAAGTCAAAGCAAAGTTATGAGTTCTTAGATAACCTATAACACAGTGTGGTTATCCACAAAACATCTGTTTATTAACTACATTATTGATAAAACTCTACAAGGCAAGAGGCAGCTATAGTGCCCATTATGCCCTTTGCTTACATGTGAAGACTATTTTCAAAAAGAAAAGGCATGCCAGTCATAATGATATACCCACACAGTGTAGGTGCTTGACACAAAATGCCCTTTGGTTATTTGGAGAGGTATTAAATTTAGTATGCCTCACATGGAATAAAAATAATTTATTTTTGAAATTATATTTAAAAACTAAAATTAAAAAAATAACTTTCAAACATAGCTTATAATTTTTTCTATAAGACTTTGAAGGAGATTTGCAATTTTGTGTTCCCATATTATTTAAAAGAATGTATCTAGGAAAAACATTTCATATGGAAGGAGAAGATTGAGTACAGTTTCTTTTTAATTAGTAAGCTTTTAATTGACACATCATGCAAGTGAAAATGTATACAAATTAAGCATGTTCATGCAATAAATTTCCACAAAGCAAAATACTCACGTGATCACAATTAACTATGGTTTTAAAGATCTTTTTTTGTTTTAGTTTGCAAAATAATATTATGAAGTCATAAGAATTTAAATGATTGCAATTTACAATAAATTTTTATTAATAAAAATTGTAAAGACCTTTGTTACTATTGCTCTGTGGTTTGCAAAGAAGATAATTGTGAACACTGGGCTCCCATTGGGCTCCTATAGATTCCCCTGCAGCTGGGTGTTTTAGGGCATAGAGTTACATATGTGACTATTGTGACTTTTATTTCAACTGGACTCTAAGGAATACTTTTCATTAGTAGTCATTTAAGATTTCCTGGAAGCTCTTCTCTGTGATTTGAAAAATTCTCTGGATAATATTTCCAAATTGATGACCTTCTGGAGTTAAAACAACTTTTTCTTTGGTTTAGCTTTAAAGATATATTTATTTTCTATTCCATTCATCACCATTTTCTCATTGAAAAAATTAACCATGCTTATCCCACTTCAAATGAGCAGCTGCACTTTGAAACTAGATCCTTCTTTTGGCTGTAATTGTCCAAATGAGGAGGACCAGGTTTGCGGACTATTTGAAAAGAATTGGTTGTGACTCAAAGCATTTTTCTGCTTTCAATTTTTCTCTTCAAATTTTAGTGTATTCCCAAGCCAGGAAAAAAAAAAAAAAAAAAGCAGAAAGAAGGAAAGAGGGAGGGAGAAAAGGAAGAAGGAAGAAAAGAAGAAAGGGCTGGGCAAGGTGGCTTCTGCCTGTAATCCCAACACTTTGGGAGGCCAAGGCAGGGTTATTACTTGAGGCCAGCAGTTTGAGACTACCCTGGGCAACATAGCAAGACCCTGTCTCTATCAAAAATTTAAAAAAAAAAAAAAAGCTGAGTGTGGTGGCACGTACTTGTACTCAAGTACTTCTAGCTACTTGAGAGGCTGAGGTGGGAGGATTGCTTGAGTCTGGGAGGCCAAGGCTGCAGTGAGCTGTGATCAGTCCACTGCACTGCAGCCTGGGTGGCAGACCAAGACCTTGTCTCAAAAAAAAAAAGAAGGAAACAAAGAGAAAGAAAAAGGGGAAAAAAGTTTACAAAGTACATGTAAGTAAGGCAGTTCTTATGTGGGAATAGCTGAACTATAGCTTTTGAGGAAAGAGAAAGATACAGGATGATCCCAGAATTTCAGCTTGAGAACAACTATTGGGTTTGAAGTGTGACTATAAACTACTCAGCCAGACTTTTCTTTTCTTTTTAATAAATTTACCAGAATAAGTAAAATAATAATAATAAAATACATACAAAATATATACATGTGTGTGTATATGTGTGTGTGCGTGTTCTGTTGGTTGACCAATTCCTGCAATACCAATATCACTGAAAACAATTGTGAAACCACCTTTTTGAGGATTGTCCTTGGAACCAGGTCATGGGCACATAAAGAAAGACTTCTTCATATTTTCCAGCCACAGACATTATCTTTACTCGTATTTATTTATATCTTCCTAGGAAGACCCTTATGGTTCCAGTTCAACATGCCCAAGGAATAAAATTCATTAGTGAGTTCTCACATTTGACTTTCTCCCTCTGACCATGAGGCTCTTCAGACTTACCAGGCTAAATGTTTCTTTGATTGGATCCCTCATGGTCATTGCCATGAAGAGTTCTCATATACATATTACTATAGCAACTTTTCACTTCTCTTCAAATATGTTGGACTGACTGTCAGAAAGTTGACCCAGCAGTTGATCCAGATCATTCTATATAAATGGGAATATGGGAGACTGAAATAATTGCACATTCCATTGTTAACAGCTCCAAGATAGCTGATTAGAGATGTTTATTGATTGGTTATTTAGCAAGTAGCCTTTCCTTAAAAGAAAACAAAAGGAAACTAACAATCATAATAGATGGACATGTGCTAAATCTCATAGTAACTAGAAAGAATATTTGTAAATAAACATGAATTATAGCTCTGTTTATTATGCAATAGTGAGAGCTAATAATTTGCCTTGACATAATGGCTGCTTTCGAGCTATCATGAGTCATGAATAAATGAAAATACCTATAAATTTCCAAAAGTATATTTGAATTCTTGTATTTTGCATTATAGGAAATTATACATTTTCTCCAACAAAACGTTTTAATTGATATCTCCAGTTAAGATAGAAATATTCTAAAACTTACTTTAACCTTGTAAATGAAATAGCAAATACAGCTGTTTCAGAGTTTTGATATATATATATATAAAATATATATAATATGTATATATAATATATAATATATATAATATATAATATGTATATATAATATATAATATATATATTATATATTATATGTATATATAATATATAATATATATATATATATAATTTACTTATTTGGCACAGTCATTCTTTTATTCATTCACTCATTGAATTCCTGCTACGTGCCAGGCGCACAAACTAACTGAATCTAGCACTGTTTAACAAATTGAAATGATAATTTCATAAATGCATTATGGGGGAAAATGTTCCGATTTAATGCCCAATGTATCAGTCTTGATACAAAATTTGTGATAGCCTAGAGTGCAAAACTAACCCCCTTATGATTTTGATTTTTTTTATTCTGATGATCTTTTCCTCATCTTATTGCCCTAACTTGGTTCAACACTGCTTTTGGGGAATCCCTTCTCTCTCTTCTTACATTTTCTGGACTATAGGGTCATATGGCTTAAGTTAGAACAAGGAGACCAGTCAAAAAGAGCCAAGGCAGACAAGGCAAAATCTACAGAAATGATAATAGTAATGATAATAAATAATATGGCTACCATTTATTGAATGTTTGTTGTGTACCAAGCCAAGTGTTAATTGTTGTAATATATTATATCATAACCCTAGGAAGTGAGTGGTGTTATTCCCATTTTGCAGATAAGAAAACCAAGGCTAAAAGAGGCTGCCAAGGGTGACCTGGGTTTTACAGCTTGTCAATGATACACAACTTTGCCTGAATCTATAGGCCATGCTAATCTGTCAAGGAAGCAGTGACAGACTTGTGGATTAAAGGTTTGGATTTGACTATTTTGTTTTCTTTTCCAAACAATGTTCATGATAAAACCATGTGGAACTGAAGTCATGAAGAAGCATGAGGTAAATGCAATCCAGACCCACAAACATATTTTTGGGATAGTTCCACTAATTGAGGTCCTGTAGAGAAGCATGACCTAGGATGACATCTTCACTCAGAAACAAATATGGAGGAATTCATTATTTGGAGGTTGGGGAATGGCATGGAGAAGAGCATATTGGGTTAAGAGTCAAATGGTGTAGGCCTCCATTCCCTACTCTGTAAAATGAGACTAATACTGGTTAGAGCAGATGGTCTCCAAGGATCCTTACATTTCAAGCATTCTAAGCTTTTAGTCTGAAGTTACTTAGAATTCTTTGTATTATTAGTTCCCGGACTTTCCACTGAAAGGCTACAGGGATTGATGATAATGCAGGAGAGAGTGGCAAATGGAAACCTCACTCTCGTAAGTCATGGAATTACAGAAGGAACACTCAAGGCTATTAACTTTTTCGGCTGAACATCTAAAACTGAGTGGAAAAATTTAAGAAGGAAAAGATTTTCTCTACCTTGAGGAATCTTTGGCTTATGGAAGAAAGAGATTTCCTAAAATAACATGTCAGTATGGGAGTATTAAATATGTGGAGATTGGGCTGGAATGAAGAATTTGAGATTCCAGGGGAATGTGCAGAGAATTTGTTTTTTTCATTGGTTCATAGACATACTCACTGTATTAGTCCATTTCATACTGCTATGAAGAGATACCTGAGACTGAGTAATTTATCAAGAAAAAGAGATTTAATGGACTCACAGTTCCACATGGCTGGGAAGGCCTCACAATCATGACAGAAGGTGAAGAAGGAGCAAAGTCATGTCTTACATGGTGGCAGGAAAGAGAACATGTGCAGGGGGTCTGCCCTTTATAAAACCATCAGATCTTGTGAGACTTATTCACTATCATGAGAAGGGCACGGGAAAAACCTGCCCCCATGATTGAATTACCTCCCACTGGGTCCATCCCATGACACGTAGGGATTATGGGAGCTACGATTCAAGATGAGATTTGGGTGGGGAGACAGCCAAACCATGTCACTCTTCTAAGAACCATGTGAACAGTAGCCTGAAGTACTCTGGGTCTGAAAATTCCAAGTTTCAGCCTTGCCACTGACTCACACTTTGATATTAATATCTGGGTCTCATTTTCTTATCTGTAAGATATAAAGTAAGTTTCTAAAACTGCTTTCACAGTGCCACAAATCAGTGAATCGGGGTATCTTGATATCACTATAGCAAGAGAGTCACAGTGTTGAGGTGGTGTTTGGGGTGCCTGGACTGTCAAGTGGACTGAGTCCTGGCTGAGTGACCAGTTCAGAGGACATGGACTAAAATGGTTTCCATGAGGAGGAAGAAAAAAAGTCCAACATTAGGAAAATAATTTGTAGTTGAGTGAGAATAGTTTGTCCTGTGGGGTGAGTTAAGTAGATGATGGTAATTCTGCTTTCATATACCATGGCATCTGGGAAATGGTGGAGGAGGCAGAATAGTCTAAACCAGCAGTGCCGTGGAATCTGGGAGACTATCTGCATTTGGGGCTGGTGTGAATTGTGGGTTTGGAGAGGACAAGAAATCACAATGAGCAATGTATTTAGAGAACTGATGTCAGAGAAGCCAGCATGTGATGTCAGGCCTAAGGACAGACACACTTGGGGATCTTCTAACCCAAAGAAAATGTGGTGCAGCCTGGGCATGGTGACTCATGCCTGTAATCCCAGCAGTTTGGGAGGCCAAGGTAGGCCTTTGAGGTCAGGAGTTCAAGACCAGCCCGGCCAACACAGTGAAACCCCATCTGTACTAAAAATGCAAAAATTAGCTGGGCGTGGTGGCAGGCCCCTGTAATCCCAGCTACTTGGGAGGCTGAGGCAAGAGAATCTCTTGAACCTGAGAGGCAGAGGTTGCAGCTGAGATGGTGCCACTGCACTCCACCCTGGGTAACAGAGTGAGACTCTATCTCAGAACAAAACAAAACAACCTCTAAAATGAGGAGCAAGTGGCAAACATCTAATGGATATTTTGGAGTTTCAGAGCAAAAATTTTAAAATGGGAGACTACCCTTCAAGGAACAGGACAAGGACATACTGCAGTCCCTGGAGTTGTGGTAGGATAGCAAAGCTTAACAACAGGAAAGAGGCAGAAGCCCACTTACTAGAATTCGAGTGAAACACAAGCAGCAGCAGACAAGCAGAATGACTTGTGCCTGAGCAGTGTGAAGCCTGCATTAGGATTTTTCTGAGTGCCGCCTATAATCAGGGTGGGTTTAGGAGCCTGGCCTTGGACTGAACTGAGTGATGGGCATAAAGCTGCCATGGCTCTGTGTAGGGGATTGACATGAGGGCGGAGAACCAGTCTCTGCAGTTGCTGAGAAATTCACAAAGTACCCAAGGACTCTAAATTGGGCAGGCTGCCTCAAGGCAAACCAAGAAGTCTAGGAAGAGTGTACTTTTTGTTCTCAGTTCTTGGTTTGCTTCATGAAGTTAACAGAAAGAAGCAATAGTCCTACGTTCTTAATCTCCAGGTCCTTGACCTTATGCTTACGATTATTTACACTCATAAATTGTCAGTGCAATATGACTCCCTGACAGCTTCCTCCTCCTTGGAGTATAGGCTTTTCTTCGTGTTGACAATAATTCTGCAGTCCTTACACTCTCTGTGCCAGAGATGGTGCTTGGCATTGTAGGTACCAGGTTTAACACTCAAAGAACCCTTTGAAGTGGCTACTTATCCCTCCCGCATGTGGCTTGAATCAGAATTCAGGCCCAGCTCTTATCCTGACAAAGCCCATTGTTTTCCATTAAGCCATCCTGACTTTCAACTTGAAGCAGTTTCTTTCCTGTTTCTCAATCTTGTTTTAACAGGAACGGTGAAGATTTTCAAAATTCCAGCTACTGTGCCTAGAAGTGCAAAAATGCTCTTTTCTCTTTGTTTGACCTTTAACTGCTTAAAACAAAAATTTGTGTTTGTTGTTTATTTGTTTGAACCATAAGAAATGCAAATGCAACTTAGAAGTTGTTTTGTAAGACCACACAACCATTTTTAAATTCAAAGACTTAGCTTTGAATCTTGGATTTTAAGATGATGATCATACATGTGCATGAGGGTGTTAAAAGAGCCTTGGTAATTGTGATTTCTGATTTCAGTGTTACAGTCTATGACTATCGCAAGTTCTACATTGTTTTTTCTACCTAATCCTTGCCCTTCTGCCTTCTTTTTTAAAAAAGAAAATATAATGAACATGATCTATTATTTAAAAAGTGTGTTTTATGGTGCAGTTCCTGGCAAATGGTGTTGAGTGGTGATGGAACAGTGATTTTTGGAAATAAACTGAGTAGGGCAAAAGGAGAAGAGAAGGAATTCACATCTGCACCCTTGGTTTGCGTTGGAACACAGGCAGCAGAGGTGGGTGGGAGGTGTTTGTGCTCTTCCCTGTGCTCACCGTGGGTGGCCGGGCCTGTCGAGAACATTATTTTATTTATCTTAGAGGAGTTGCTGTAATTGTTGACCAGAACTACTGGCATTTGGGGTTCACACATCACTGGACTCAGGGTCTGTTGGCATTTGAAGAGTAGGACTCACGGTGATTCTTACCTATGGTGAAAAGTGATGTAGCTAGTTCCCAAAATGGCCTGGTTCATGACCACAGGCAGGCCCCATCCTTAGGGCTGTGTGTCTAGAAATCTTGTCTGGGCTTGGTAGCTTAAAAGCCTTTGAGGGGTGTAGCAAAGGGAAATGGTTAAGAAAATTGTGACAAAACTAACCTGTGAAATATCCCACAGCCAGTGAAAACATTTATAAAGAGTCTGCAGTAACATGGAAAATGCTGACGTTACAATGGTCTAAACGGAGAGAGAGAGAAAAAAAAAAAAAACAGAAAGAAAGAAAACCCAGAATATAACATTTTGCATGCAGAATGATTCCAATTATATTTTTAAAATGCATAGCAGAAAGATGAAATGGAAAGATACCAAAATGTTACTAGTAGCTATCTCTGGGAGGCAGAATTATGGGTTCATCTTTCTTTGCTTTTTATATACATATTCTTAATTTTACTAACGTTAATTATCCCTAACTTTAGTAAGCATATATTATATAACTAGGGTAAAAAAAGCATTTTCACAGTAAAAATAAAACTTCTTATATTTTGGGGAGACTCCTCTTTGTGGATCGGGGAAATTTGTTTGTCGCTTGCCATTCTGGCTTCCCAGATGGCTCCTGTTTGACCAGATTAACACAGGACACTGTGTTCAAGAACACCTACCTATCTGACAGGAGTACTGAGGTGCTATAGAAGATGACAGTTTTAATGGTACCGGATGAATAATAATTTTAAGAGATGGAGTTGACTTATGAAGTATAAGATGACATGATTTTTTTCCCAGTTAAGGTGTAGGATGCTTTATTATCTGTTTATGAGAGACCTGTATTTGGAACACTTCATCAAGGAGCATATTCAGGTTTCTTCAACCTAGTGAAATTAGGTCAATCCTGAGAAATTTTTCAGAGGCAGAAATAACAACAAAACAATTCCAATAGTTACTGGTCATTTATACCATGCTCAGTGCATTCTCATTACTTCTTCTTCATAACATCCTTATGAAGTATTTTTACCCCTAACGCAGACGTGAGAAAACTGAAGTATGAGGCTGAGTAACTTGCCCATATTCCAGAGGTTGTCCGTTTGTGTATTTGGGATTTAAATCCATGCTGTTTGTCTCTAGAACTTACTATGCTCATAAAGTTTGCTGGGGAGTCTAGAAAACTTCATGCAGGAATTTATATTAAACCATCTGTTTTTCTTTTAAACGAAATAAGAGATAGAAGCAAATAATACTTGGATCAGTAAAAACACCTGACGAAAGACAGCACTTTTCAGTTTGTAGTGTGTTTTCTTTTTGACAGTATCAAAGTGGACCAAACTAGAATTTCTTAAATTTATTAGATATTTTAAAAGGAATTTATTTGAAATCAGGAGAAAACTTACAATTTTTCAACTTAGCATTGAGTTTGCATAGACAAAAGCATTGGACAGAGAAGGACTATAGGTAAGCTGAGGAATTCTATTCCTCTTATAACAGAGGCCTCATGATTTATAGCATCTCTGACCTTGGGGAAATTATGTAACCTCATAAGTCCAGTATTTCTCATCTGTAAAATGGGATTAACAATACCTACCTTATAGGGTTCTCACAAGGAATTGATGAGGTAACATTCATAAACGTGGGAATAGTGTTCATTGATGGTAGTGATTATTTTTATTACTGGGGATTAGGAAGTATAGAGTGTGGATCCAGTTCTGCTGCTGACATTGGCCATGAACAAGTCACTCAACCCTTCTGGTTCTTAGACTCCAATGGGAATAATTACAGTGTCCTTTTTACTGATAAGATGAGAACGAATTGAAATTATGTATGAGTTAACTTTTTGAAAAAGTATGAAGGATTCTACCAATATACATGATAAAGATGGAAGGGAATAGCAGGCAGGTCAGTGGGGCAAAGTAGTTAACTTTCTTTGGGTTTAAGTCCTAACTGGGACTTAAACACAAGTCCAGTTTGCATAGAACAAGTTGAGTGAATTATACTCAATCACTTGTGGGAAAACACTTTAACTCAGAAACCTAGCATGGCCGCTACCAAATTTTCCTGATGTTTGGCCTCTCATCATGAAGGGGCCTGAATTGGGCCTGGCGGGAGATCTTACTGCATTTTTTCCCCAGGCTGTGCTTTCTGGTTAGTAAAGTGTCCCGGACAGGCCTGGTTGAGGTTTTACTCTTTCACTCCGGAGTGAGAGGAGAATGGAAATAGCTCGTTTCTTCAGCCATTCAAGCCGTGGAAACATCAAATGTGTGTGTGAACTTGTCCATACCCTTCAGGCCAAGTGCTTTTAAAAATTATCTGCTTCCTAAATTGCCACCAGTGCTCTGTGAAGTTTTGCTTTGGTAAACTCCCATCAAAATTCCTGACTATTCTCACATCCCCTCTGCAGGGCCATAATGGGAGTACTGACGGGCTTTGGCTCTGGAAGCAAACATTTAAGAGTCAGGGCAAACAAAGAAAAATTATATTCTAGTCCTGCTGCACTCATTGAAATGGGTTCAAGATACTCAGTGTGTTTCCTAGTATAGATGACTTGCTATAGCAGGGGTGGGAAAGACACGATGATTTCTTTGGAACCAGGGGCTGATTTGTTGTTGGGGATTATAAATCTTTTCACTGACTGTTTCTCAGGCCACCATTCACCCTAAATTCCTACAGGAATCACGTTGCCTCCACGGAACAGCGCCAGCCCCAGCGCTAATCAAATTTAATCTATCAGCGAGGACTGCTTTCCTATAATGGACATTGGGGGGCATTGCCCATTAAGATGTTGAGTCATTAGCACTGTCTTGAAAGCAAATCTGAAGGCTTGATAGGTGCTACTATCTTATTATTATTTTTAAAAAGCAATTGATATGGGAGTGGGAAGAGGGGCTGATTTGAACTTAACATGCCCCCTTGGCCACCCCTCCCCAAAAGATGATTTAAAAACAGGCAGTGAGCCAGAGAATTTTCAAGGCTAACTTTCTCACGTGGAAGAGAAAAATTATTGCAATGCCCTTTAGCTAAGTACACTCACTTCAGCCTTTATCGATGGTGGCAGTCACGTGTGCACCTCTTCATGAGGCAGAGAGCTTGAAACAATCACAGGGCAGAACCTCCAGAGACTAGAGCTGGGATGAGCTCTAATAGTAGGGCACAGGGAGTACCTGTGAGGTTTTTGTTTTTGTTTTTAGGAGAAGGCTTTTTGAGGAAGTAATCTTCCTGCCCAAAATTGAAAGTTAAATCTTTTCCATGTTATCCATCATTGCTCTAACAGAGACAGTTGATATTCCTGAGTTATAGGAGACCTGCAAGTCTCTGCAGTAGGCAACTTTGTAGAACTCATATGTATAGATAGTGGGCCTTTTACAATTAAGCATTCACTTGAGCGTATGAAGGAATAAAAAGGAGCAAACAGATGGGATTATGCAAACATGGTGCATTAAGAGTTTCTAGTAAACTTTTAGCAAATGTTGACACAGAATTGAGAATTATCTGAAGTTGATTCTCCTGTCCAAAGTACCCAAGAAAGCAATTGATTGGAAATAGAACAGGGGAAATTTTGATGTGAACCATAACAAGACTAATAAAATGTAGAAATGACATATAACCAGGTACAGAAAGAAAGCAGTTACGTCCAGGATAAGAGCAAGGATGTAATTGGCTTTGTGGGTTATTTTCATGTGTGTATAGGGATGCATATGTGTGCACACTGAATGCAAGCTAACTGTTAAAGTATGTTGTATAAAGTTCGATCTATATAAAATGTGGTTTGTACTTTGAACTCACACTTTTTTGTTGCTTATAAAGTTTAGATAAAATAGCCACTTATTCCTGAAGGATATTTGAACTGGTGAGTAGTCACAACTGTAGTCATGATGATTTGGTGTCTAGATTTTTATGTAAATTGGTACTTGTATAATGCATTCCTATTTGGCTTTAGTAATCTTTATACAACTGTGAAGTAGAGAGGTACAAGCTTTAACAAATTTAGAAAAATTCAGGTCACCTGACAAACGCAGTGTCCCCCTGGGAATTACCTTCTTTGTAAATGTGGCACTATGACTCACCTTTGTTGACCCTTTCATGACTCTCTCTCTCTCTCTTTAATTTAAATTCTGTTTCTTTTATGTCAAATGACATTACTCCACTTCTTTGCTTGGTGACCTAGCCTTTCAAGTCCCAGGTAAAATGCACCTTCTTTTGTCAAGATCTACCCCTTTTTAAATAGAACTAATTTCTTTCATCAATATTTCTCACAGAAGAATCTCAATAATGATGGCTAACACTTACTGAGCATTTGATATGCACTGAGCCCTTTACAAGCAATAGTCACTTAAGCTGGGCATGGTGGCTAACACCTGTAATCCCAGTGCTTTGGGAGACCAAGGCTGGAGAATCACTTGAGGCCAAGAATTGGGAGACCAGCCTGGGCAACATAGCAAGTCCCTGTCTGTACAAAAAATAAGAAAATAAAAATAAGCCGGGTGTAGTGGCACATGCCTGTAGTCCCAGCTACTTGGGAGACTGAGGTGGGAGAATCCCTGGAACCCAGGAGTTTAAGGCTGCAGTGAACTATGATCGCACCTCTACACTCCAGGCTGGGAGAGAGAGAGACCCCGTCACTTAAGAAAAAAAAAAAAAAGATAGTTACTTAATTTTTGTGTTGATAGTCAATCTCATGAGGCAAGTACTATTATTATCCCTAGTTTATAGATGAGGGAAATGAGGCTTTGAGAGGTTTAGTAAACTTGTCCAGAGTCTCATACCTAGGCAGTGAGAGAGCCATGGTCCAAAGCCAGGTCTTGTGGATTCTGTAAGTGACCTCACTGTTTGCTGAAGTGACCTCTTAATCACTTTATTCTTTCTCCGCTCTCCCTCCCCAGTATGTACATAGGTATATATAATTTGTGGCCACACTGATTACAGTTTGGTATGTATGCCCTCCCAAATGAAAATGTGAGGTTCAAGATGGTAAAAATGGCATCTTGGTAACCTCTGCAAAAGAATAAGTTTTTAAAAATTGACTCATATACAGATATACGAACACCTGTCAGAAAGTTTACTTCGTTGTTAATGAATGAGGGAACCAAGAAAGTTGTTGTAACAGATTTGTAGAACCATGAATTTATATGGAATAAAAAAATGCTGAAATTAATTTGCAAATGGATCAAAAGTGGAGGGGAAGTCGATTGAATCTCCACTGGACATAATTTATTTGCATCTGTAGACAAAAAGTATTTGCATTGCTTTTCGTTATCTATAAGTTACAAAGTTATACAATACAAAGAACATAGCCTTATGGTGTAGATAGGCCAGGATCCAGATTCTAACTTCCAAGCTTAATGTTTGACCTTAAGCGAAGTTTGGAGAATTCAGAAAATCACACACACATACCCATACACAAACATCACACGGAGATTTTGAGAAGATTAAAGGTAATAATTTAGAAAAAGCCCCTGGCACATAGTAAATACTGCTAAATATTAGGCGTGATTGTTAGTAGTAATAAAGCTGCTATCAGAGCTCTAACATACAGTTGTTGCTTAGTAAATGTTTGTTGAGTGACTAAATCAGGAGTGAACAAACTTTTTCCTGTTGAACGAGTTCTGGACATGCCACTCCAGTTGTAGCACAACACAGTAGATGGTAGTTCTCTTTGTTAGTGTTTGAAGTTACTTAACACTGGAATTGCAGTCAGACCTAGATTTGATTCTCTTCTCAACCACGTACTATAGCTGGGCAATCTTGGGCAAGTCAACCTATCACGTCTACAACTTGGATATACCAACCCTGTGAAAATCATAAGGAAACTATGAAATACTCTGCCAAGGTAGTAAGTATGCATTTCCAGAGAGGGAAGAAAGTAGTCTTTCATGAGTTCTTTGGTTGAGTGGGAACTATGTGATTTTTGTGGCTAAAAAAATGAACCAGCCATTTCTGCAAGGCATAAAGAGGTAGGGTAAAATACTTCTTTATTGTTACAAAACCACCTCCAGGGAAACAAATATTAAGTCTAATAATTACTGTATTGGATTAATTTTGAAAGGTGGTTAACTGTTGACATCATGTTGTCTTACAAATAAGCATTTGTCTTCAAACTCACATAAATGATGTCCCCTATGTAGTTAAAAAAAATGGTCTTTTTGTTTTAGGCTTGGATGGTTCTTAGGAAGTAAGTTTATCAGTTCAACTCAAAGTTGGGAAAAAACAATGCAGACCATTAAAAGCCAACTAAAATGGCCACACACTTTAAAGAAGGCCCATTGGCCATGCAAATATGAAGTTACCTGCACTTCTGATAAGCACAATTAACTAAACAATGAAGCCCATTAACAACTACTTGTGGGACATTAAGCTTTGGGGAACTGGGCTTTGATGAGTTGGAAAGGAAGGAAAGACAGAATTTGTTCTCAATTTGGGCTGAATTTTAATACAAAAGAAATCTTGTAGAGTCAGGTAGGGTCAGTTAATGCTGTTTGTAAACCCCACTCCCAACCCTCTCCCCTACAACATTAAAAAAACAAGTTCGTGTGTTTGATGGCTCTTAATGTTCTTTCTACTGGAGTGAGCTAGGTGAAGACATGTTTGAGGCTGGGCAGTGTTTGGAAATAATCCACATTTTGTTCATGATGTTGTAATGATTGATTTTAAAACTATGATTTTAAAATAATAGTTTTAGGCATGTCTCTATTGTTTTTTCCAAACTTTGAGTAGAATTGATAAACTTACTTTTTAAGAATCAGTTGTGGCCGGGCACGGTGGCTCATGCCTGTAATCCCAGCACTTTGGGAGGCCAAGGCAGGCAGATAACTGGAGGTCAGGAGTTCGAGACCAGCCTGGCCAACATGGCGTGGTGGTAGTCCCAGCTACTCGGGAGGCTGAGGCAAGAGAATAGCTTGAACCTGGGAGGTGGAGGTTGCAGTGAGCCGAGATCGTGCCACTGCACTCTAGCCTGGGCGACAAGAGGGAGACTCTGTCTAAAAAAAAAAAAAAAAAAAAAAATCAGTCATGCCTAAAACTATGTGTCCCGTTTTAGAACAGAATCTGCTCTTAGATCTCTGTGTGCTGTTTTGTGTAAGAAGAGATTGTAGAAGCTGGAGTAAAGCAGACATTGAGCAGTCATACTGGGGCAGAGCCACCGCCTATCCTTGTACCTTTGCCCTATTGCTTAATCTGAGTCTCAGTGTCTTTGTGTGCCAAATGGGAAAAAGGCCTATCGCTGTAAGGGTTAAATGAGAATGATCCCTGTAAAGTGCCCTGCACAGTGACTGGCTTCTAAATGAAAACTGCTGCCATTACTCATCATCGTCGTCATCACTATTACTCTATTCAGTCAAAAAATGACGTTCGTGTCCTGATCAGTGGTATAGATGGCTATAAGATAGAGCTACAGGAGACTCGGTGTAGGATGTTGTAGTTCATTTTTGACTACTTCTCCACTTCTCCCTTACAGTAGACATTTATGTGATTATCATGATGGTTTCTGTTTACGATAACCATCAATTTCCTGTTGCCTTCACATTTTCTCCTTTGTATTTTCTTCTCAAATGGATTTGGTTTTGTCACTATATGCCTAGATTCTTAGCAATAAATTACAAACCAACCTTTCCTCAAGAATCCCCCCACCTCCCATCCTGTAGGGAGCAACCCCACTTTTCCTAAAATTCAGCTTTCCCTGTGGCCCTCTGTTCCTCTTACTGGGTAGAGGGAGAAAGATGTTTTCCATGCCCTCCAGGTTCAAGCCCCATAGTCTGGCTCCCTGAGGTTCAGACCCTAATCCCATTGGCCTTTCAAATCTTCTTCTGCTCACCATCATAGTGACTCTGCTTCTGCCATGCTTGTTTACTCACAAGTCCCTGAACATGCTAAGTGCTTTCACACCACTCTTAATAGTTCTCTAGATGCCCTTCTTCCTGAGTTTCCAAGTCTTGTGCTTATTTTAATTCCAAGTGAGGTCCCAGCTTCAGGCCGCTCTCATACGTCTTTTCTCTGAGCTCCTAATAGTGCCAACCCTTTGTCTCCTGCATTTGAAATCGACATACTACCTTGTGTTCTGTGCCCACTGCAATGTTACCTGTCCTTCCTAGCCCATAGGCAGTACTGGATATTTTTTCCTTTACTCCAGAGCACCTCAAACATTCTTAATTATATCACTTTGTGCATTATTTCATAAATCACCTATTTACATATTACATGGACCATCTCAGACTGGGTGGTAGCTGTCTCTCCAGCAACTAGCACAGTCTGTGGCCCGTAAAAGGTGCTCAGTAAATGCTTGTGAAATGACTAGATGACAGAGCCGCTACCAGGCATGTTCGTAAGCATTTGTTGAATAGTAAATTAGCAGAATCTTTGAGGGAACCATCTTTATTGCTTCTTTGTCTTCCTTATACATACCAGGGTACCTAGTACACAGGTAGGTGCTTAAGACATGGTTATTGACCTACTGCCTGACCAACTGACAGACCAACATACTGTGTGGAATAATGGGCACTCAGTACAGTATCACATGCCTTTTTTTCTCAAACGCAAGGCCATTACCCAGAGTTTTAAGCTGATTAACGTGATTGCCATGTTAGAAGGGAGGGAAACGTTTAACCCTGGACAATACATCTCCAGTGGGATATTTATGACCCAGCGATATGTCATCTGAGAGGTTTCAGTGGCTGACACGGTAGTTAGCCTGATGCACATAAAAACACCTCAGATGGCACTAGGAGAAGGACCATGAATTCATATTGCATGCAGTGCTCAAAGAATTAAATTGTTACCACTTAACATTCATTGAATGTCGGCACTGTACTTTTGTAAGAGGAAAAAATAGAGGAGAGACACTCCGTGCAGTGGGCTTTGTTAGCTATAATTAGTTGGTAATAGAACAGTGTTGATACAGCAGTTCAGCAGTTAAAGAAAAGCAGTGCCTGTGGTACAAATGTGAATATATTTATACATCTGGTTCTGTTCTGCTTACTGTGTTTCAGCACCATTACTGTTCTGGGGCATGACGGCTAAACTAAGAATTTTACCAGCTCCCCTTTTAAAAAAAAAAAAAAAAAAAAAAAAGAACAACGCCATTTCTGGAATGCCTTAGTCCAATCACATATCCTGTCGTTTCTGTTTTGTTGTTATAACTGGAATTCTGGCTTCTTTGTTCTCTTTTGGAGTAGATATACCTAGAAGCTCAGTCTACAGTCGTAAATTGCAGTTTCACTTCTCTTTATGTAAAGTCTTGCTAATTCTGATTATATGTGGATGGATCTGGATGGCATTTATCTTTGCATTGTCTGGGAAAGTATAAAATAAAATAGTGCAAAGAGAAAGAACAGGTTTGAAGTGACTTCAGAACCTGAATTGTTTCTGGTCTTTCATCGGTAAATAGTGGTGTACAAACTGTGTGGCTAATCATGGAACTTTGGGGTCATTTGGTCTTGCCCCTCTTTTCACACTCGAGGGACAGAGGCTAGAAGAGGGGAAGTGACTTGCCCAGGGTCACACAGCTGATTGATGATACATGTAGTAAGAGCACAAAAGCCACTGGATTCCACAGCCAGGGCTCTTTCTAATGAGACTCATCAGTCAACTGAACTAGTCCCTCTGAAGAGACCTGTATGTGGAAGCAAAATCCATATGTACATGTGAGGTGAGATCCTTGAGAATGAGGAACCTTTATATCTTTATCAGCATTTTAAAAATCAAACTTCTGTATTGTTCACTCCCTGTAATATGCATTTTTTTTTCATTTAGGAGACTTTTTTTTTTATTTTTGGTAAACTTAGTTAGACTTATTTAGTTTAGGAGAAGTCATTACTTCACTTCTCATGTAAATTATCCATGACTGGATAGAGAGCACTGAAACTTGGATATTTTTGACAACTAATTCCAATAATTTTGGACTGTCTCTCTAGATGTTAATGGTTGCCAGAGTTAGGTGACTGATTTGCCAGTATTTTGTCATTTTTAAAATTATTTTTATTCTCCATGTGCAGGTATAGTGTAGCTTGCAAAATTAAGTGTGCGGAAAGATAAGTGAATTGAAAGTTAGAAAATATGAGTTCTACTTATGGCTCAGATTCTTCATGGTAAAATGAGTCAATTTAAACCAGATCAGTGTTTTCCAAAGCATGGACTATGTATCATTAGTATTAGTAAGCAAGACACTTTAGAGAAGACATACCTTAAACAAAAATTGAACACTTACATGTTCATTTTATTTTTATTTTTATTTTTTTAAGATGGTCTTGCTCTGTTACCCAGGCTGGAGTGCCATGGCGCAATCTCAGCTCGCTGCAGCCTTGACCTCCTGGGCTCAAGTGATCCTCTTACCTCAGCCTTCTGAGTAGCTGGAACTACAGGCATGTACCACCATGCCTGGCTATTTTTTTTTTTTTGTATTTTTGGTAGAGATGGGGTCTCGCCATGTTGCCCAGGCTGATTTCGA
The DNA here is from genome assembly GCF_009828535.3 of Hylobates moloch. Taxonomy (NCBI): domain Eukaryota; kingdom Metazoa; phylum Chordata; class Mammalia; order Primates; family Hylobatidae; genus Hylobates; species Hylobates moloch. The sequence continues at coordinate 17,177,627 of NW_026652286.1, forward strand.
ACTCCTGAGCTCAAGCAATCCACCCATCTCAGCCTCCCAAAGTGCTGGGATTACAGACATGAGCCACCGAACCTGGCTCATGCTTATTTTAATGTGTAGTAGAAAAGTAAAACCATCATATTTGATGACTTCAAAGATGCTGTTTTTCAGGGCAAAACTAAAAAATATTTGTGTAAAAACTATTAAGCATCTAACAAAAATTAAGGACTAGTACAAGTGAGTAAGGCAAAGGGAATGAAGATGATCCTCAAAGAAGTGGAACACAGGATCAGATCATCTCTAAGATCCTTTAAACATAAAAATTCTGTAATTCTGGTAACTTAAACCTGTTATTTATTTGTTCATTGTTGTGCTGGCAGGTTTTACCTGTCTTTATCAAACAGTATGTCCAGGTTGGATGATAGAATGTCACAAATATAAGTTTAGCATTCATGCTATCTAAATTATCTGGGTAAAAAGGAAAGCCTTGATATCACATTGGAAACTTTTTAGAGATAAAGTCAGTGGGCCGGGCACCGTGGCTCACTCCTATAATCCTAACACTTTGGGAAGCCAAGGCTGGATCACCTGAGGTCAGGAGTTTGAGACCACCCTGGCCAACATGGTGAAACCTTGTCTCTATAAAAATATCAAAATTAGCCAGGCGTGGTGGCACATGCCTGTAGTCCTAGTTACTTGAGAGGCTGAGGCAGGAGAATTGCTTGAACCCAGGAGGCAGAGGTTGCAGTGAGGTGAGATTATGCCACTGTACTTGAGTTTAGGCTGTCTAAAAAAGTAAATAAATAAATAAAAATAAAAATAAATCAGTGGAATCCATAAGCACAGCCTCAGGGTTTTAAAGTGGAATGGGGGTTGCCAAACGCATTGAAATCCCTTTAAAATACTTTGTTAAGGATACAGTTCTATTCTCTCACTGAGTTATAGGTTGATTGTATACACAAAGGTTATACTGCACACATGGTCTAAAGAAGAAATCCATGTCACAACAAACCACATGACAGCTTTTCTGAAGATCTACCAGTGAGGTTTGCAATACTGTGTTCATTTGTTATTGGAAAAACAATAATAAATATGGCCGGAAGAGGAATCAGAATGGAAGCCATAATATTATCGTATTTTTTTGTGAGTAAAAATACCCTAATATGTCAAGACTGAATAAACAAGAATGGTTTATTTGTTTGAATATGCAGTGAGATATGTAAGCATTTGATGATCAAGCTTCAAGAACAAGATTTGAGGTTTGGCACAAAACTTGGAAAGTTCACTGGAAAATGGTTTAAGATGATAGCTCAGGCCTTCTCTAGAAAAATCTGCCAATTTGTTCAGCAGTGCCACCTCCCCATGGCCTGGGCTAGCATCTGTCTTTGATGAACAGCTCATTGGTCCATGAATTCACACAGACCAGGAATTCTGACACTACAAAGGGAGGGATTCTCCCCAATGAAATTGTATGTGGGAGGAAATCACCTTCTGAGCGCATGTCTAGACATCCTATCACACAAGGAAAAAATGGAAGAAACTGTAGGTACTCAACTAGAGTGGAGATGATTTCAGGGGATTATAATAGATTGTTTTCAAATAGAAGAACTGTCCAATGGAAAAGGGACTGGGTTCTTATTTTCCTGTTACTTCAGAGTGCAGAACTAGGATTAAGAAGGAGGGACAGGCAGGAAACAAATATATTAAAGACCATGGATTCTGCTCCCAGTATATGCTGGGTGTTGTGTATGTGATTTCTTTTAATTCTCACAAAGTCCCTGAGTGAGTGGTAGATGTTATAATCTCCCTACAACAGAAAAAGAGATGGAGGTCAGGGAAGTTAAATGATACTACTACTAATAGTAGTAAAAATACTATTAGTTACTAGTAAAGAAAAAAATACTAACATTTATTGGGTATCTACTTCATGTCAGACACTTCTAAATGCTTTGAGTACCTTATCATTTTTTATTCTCATAACAATCTTAGGAGATAGGTACTATATTTATATCTGTTTTACTGATGAGGGAACCAAGGCACAAGGGTTAAGCCACTTGCTTGGTGTTGCATGTTAATAAGTTGTGGAGTGGATTTCAGAGCCAGGCAGTCTGGCTCTGCAGCCAAACATCCTTCACCCTTACGCTACTCTGCTGCTCTATTTTTGGAGCATTTGTTGTGTGTCAGATGCTGTACTTGATAGTTTGCATCCTCATAGCAACATAGAAAATTAGGCATTATTATTCCCATTTTACAGATGAGAAAAAGTGAAGCTTAAAGAAATCAAGGAAGTTGCCCAAAGCCAATGACTGAGCTAAAATTGTTACTCAGTCTTCAGGTTCCAGGCCAAAGTCTTTGGACCATGCTCAGCTTTCTCAGAGGTACAGAATCTGAAACAGAAACTTTCTAACAAGTAAAGCTATGAAAAACTAGGATGGGTTGCACAGGGGGAGGAAGGAGTTCTCCTTCTCTGGAAACCTCAGAATGAAAATTGAGGCCAGGTTGGGGTGGCTCACGCCTATAATCTCAGCACTTTGGGAGGCTGAGGTGGGAAGATTACTTGAGCCCGGGAGTTCAAGACTAGCTCAGGAAACATAACAAGACCTCATCTGTACTACTGCTAATAACAAGAAAAATAAGCTGGGTGTGGTTACCTGTGCCCATAATCCCAGCTACTCTGGAAGCTGCAGTGGGAGGATTGCTTGAGCCTGGGAGTTCGAGGCTGCAGTAGGCTATGATTGCACCACTGCACACCAGCCTGGGTGATAGAGCAAGATCCTGTCTCAAACAAACAAACAACACAGAAAAAACAACCAACAAACCAAACAAACATAAAACATTATGTCATCTAGAGGGAAGGGATAGAGGAGATTCAGACGTCATGTAAAACATTGAACCAGACGCCCCATAAAGTTTAGTCCTGCTCTGGGATTTTATGCTGCTGTGTTTTTTTCTCGTCTTCCCATGTCACCTTGTTGTCCTCCAGGTGTACTCAAACATATGTGCAAATATCACTCTAATATTTGAATCTGGCTCTGGGGTTTAGATTGCCTTGGTAAGATACTCACTTGCTAGGATATTTGACATGATGCCTTAGGGGAAATGTTAGGTCATTTGAGAACTCAGCAGCATAAACAGTAAGTGGTAAAGTTGTAAACTAAGGATGAAAATATAGTGTGAGGGCCTTCACACAACGTGAACAGATAGGATCTTCCAATAGCAGTCGGGGTCTCCCTTAGATGTACTTTTATAGTGAAAATGTTGGCTGTCTTGACTTTTCGAGGTGTTTATCAAATGCCCAATTTGGGAGGAGTAGTTTCCTGAGGGTGGTCTCAGTTTTAATTATCTCCACTGGAATTTGCCCACTCTCCTAGAGGTCTTATTTTCAACTCTGAATGCCTGTGGGTGGAAATGTCTTCTTCCTATGAGCTCCAGGTGATATTTGTCGTACCATGTCACAGAGTGGCTTTGGCATGTTGCACTGCCTTGTCTTCTGAAACCATCTCTTGCTTTGTACTTAGTCCTATGGATAACAAAGATTCTCAGTGCCTCTGGGTCAGGATATCTATATAAAGTCTGCATCTGTATATGCCTCACTTCCCCCATCCCTGCCTCGAATCAATCTTCTGTGCATTCTCCCTAATGCACAATGTCTACAGATTGTTTCTCTTTGATGGCATCATGGTGGTGGTGTAGATGTGCGAGCCTTCTTTGCTTGTCTTGCTGTCTACTTTGGACTCAAAGCTGAGAAAACACACTTACTTTTTCAGCTCAAAGCTGAGAAGAAACACTTTTCCCATTTTTACTGTCCCCTCTACTCTGCTGTTCCTTGGACTTTGATATTTAAATGTTTCTCTGAAGGAGGTGGGAGGTGGAGAAAGAGGTTGAAGTGATTCAGAAATTGCCTAGTATTCCCCATAATGTCAGAAAATTTATTGCCCAGTATGAAGTCAAGATGAGGAAACAATTATGTACCATGTGATGATTGGCTACCTTAAAGTGGGTAGATTCATAAAACAGGGACTTGTTTACAACAAGAGGTTTACATCTGTGCTACTTTCAGTCTAATTCAAAATAATGACAATGATTTCTCTCTGATAAGCTGAGATGGCCTCCCAAAGGATTTTGATGCAGTAGCTGGGTCTGTAGCTTAGCTGAGTTACAGAAAAGGAGAAATGGAACTGTGTCTATATATTAGTATTACAATGAAAGCTAGAAAACAAACACTAGAATAGGTAGATATTACACTTATTCATATATTTAGAGATGTAGTGGCTGATTTATTAAATTTTCATTCAAATGTTGGTGCATTAAGTATACATGCAAACAGTCCTATTCTAGTGAGCATTTAACTATTGGTATAGGGATATTACTTATCACTTTTAGAGAGTGACACAGTCAGCCCCAGCAGGGAACAGTCATCCATTCTCTGGGAAACTTTTCGCAGACAGGAAACGTTGCTAAGATTGTAAGCACCGAGACTGAGTGTAACCAAGTCTCAGTGATGGAAAGGAAGACATCAAACATTTTTACGTCTAAAAAAGCAACACTGGCTACAATGAGGAGGGTTTCTAGGTTACTAATGAGATCACAGTGGATTAGTGAATTTTCTATGTGGTAACAGCATATTAATTTCTAACCTTTCTAACAGGAAAAATCCATTAATTTTTTGCAGAAGTTAAACTTTCTTTTTGGGCTTCCAATTAGACCCACTGTGATAACCAGTTCACAGTTCCTTCCTTCCTACTCTCCTCCTTTCCGCCCTTCCTTCTTGCCCCTCTTACTTTCCTTCTCTGACATGGATAAGAGGAAATGAAAAGATTAGTCATTGAAGAAATGTGGGACTATCCAGGTTGCACACTGGTCTCTTCTATTTCCCTCACTGAAATTGTCAGTGTTAAAACAGATTGTTTCTTTAAAAAAATAAATAAAGGAAAAGAGAAAACAAATTAAACAAAGCCCGTAGAGGCAGTATGTTTAGGGAGTCTTGTGTGGAGCTTTCAGTGTGTTCTCTGCTGCATGTTAACTATCAAAGGTTGGGGCTGGGATATGAAATATTGTTCCTTATTTAATGTTTCACACTCTAATCTCTGCACTGCATATTTGCTTCTCTTGTGATCTTCTCTTTGCATTTATAACTGCTTCTTTTCACCTATAATCCAAAAATAAGTGTACATTCCTACAGAGAAATTAAAGGAAGCTGTCAGTGTAGAGTTAATATAGTTAAAGCATCCTTAACTCTGCGACAAACCCCTTAAATAATTAAAACTGTATGCTTGAAGAGTCAGATTTGCATTCCTTTACCAAGTTTATTTAGTACACTTTGTTACACTCAATTAAAGGAGAATGTTCTGTTTCATTTTCTTTGCTTTGGGTTGATCATTTTGCCTTTTGATTCTTATGCCCTGGTGTAATTTCACAGTGCTTAGGTCTCTAAAACTATACATAGATTAATGTGTATGTAGATATATACATCCCATTAAAAGGCTTAATATTTGTACTGAATAGAATCTTTGCCCAAGGCATTTGAGCATTCCTGGTAACCTCAGGTGTAACTGGGACTGCAGATAATTCATCGCAGTAAAAACGAGTTTGACAAAGTTCTTTTAACATCCAGTGTCTTTTTTTTGTTTTTATTTTTTAAAGCCCTGTTATTTTGGCATCACCTTCTCTCCCTACAGTTTGATTTGTGAATAGCAAAAACCAGAAGATACAGGTGTTGAATGGTTGTAGAAAGGAAATTAAATATAAGTGCTATCTCTCCACATCTCAGTTGGCAGAGCATGTGCAGACTGCTCTCTGTAAATTAGTTCATTGCTTAAGTTATGCATGTTTAAGAAGGAATAAATTAGTTATCCATTTCCTAATGAGTAGTGGGATCAATTGGAGCATGATGAGAGAGAAATAGCATAATTTTGCTTCCCCAGTTGAGATTCAATATCCCTAAACTTCACCATTAATCACTCTATCAGTTTCCTGGGTTATTTCAAATCTATATGTAAGATATTCTTTCCTTTTAATTTTCCTACCAGGTAAGTAAGTCTTTTTGAATTTGTCCAGTGGGTTTGTAGATGGGTGATGCTGTCTCCTTTACACCCAGAAGTGTCCTTAATTACAATGGGCCCTTCTGCCTTTGCATCAGTTTGTCTGGGTGCATTTACGAATAATAATAAATATGTATGTGCGATGACAATTTCAAGGGTTCTAATATGTTTAACTGTTATGGGATCTGTTATGTCTACTTTAGGGTCGACCCCATCCCATATGACACTCCAAAACCAGCGGGCCACACGCGGTTTGTCTGCATCTCAGACACACACTCCAGAACAGATGGTATCCAGATGCCTTATGGGGACATCCTTCTCCACACAGGCGATTTCACCGAGCTGGGACTGCCCTCAGAGGTTAAGAAGTTTAATGACTGGTTAGGTAAGGAATGATTGCGTTCTGGCGGCCCCAATTAACCTTTCCCGTCCGAGTGTCACTCACTGCGTCCTAATTGAATTAGAGCACTTGGAAGCCAGCTCAGCCATTTCTCGTATGATATGCGGTGGTGTCTAGCTTTAATCCAATTCTGTTAATTAAAGATGAATTTTTAGATATTTAATTTTACTGTGCATCCTTTCAGTGCCTGGCCTTGGCCGCTCTGGGGCAAAGGGATGGAAAGCTTTGAAACCGATCTCATCTCACTCATTCTGCTTTAATGAGGGCATTCATTGGCACACAGGAGACCTAGAATCATATTTTTAATTCATTGGCTCTGCAATCTTTTTTTTCCCCAGATATTATAAGCAAAGATATACAAATGACCTACTAGTAAGAGAACATTTCTAAGAAATGAAGGGGGATATAAAAGTCCTTATATGAAACAAAGTTCCTATAGCACAGTGCTGCTTGGGAGCAGATTTCCTAAGTGAGCTGGAGGGTATTCTAAGACCCCTGAAAACATGAGACATATTACTGTAAAGTAAAAACTTGGGATGTGAAATTGCCCTGTGTCCTGTAAAAAGGATAATAGCAATTTTCCGGGTGTTATGGAGGCACCCACCGGTCAGTTACTGCAAAATATTGGATCCTGGTTCCTCTTAGCGGAGGGAAAGAAGTGCAAATCTTCTGAGGTTTTGGAATCTCTAAAGACGAAAGAATTATATAGTAAAGAGCAGACATCACTCTGGGAGCATAACATCGTCAATAATATGTCAGCCAACAAAAATAACTCGGGAGATTTAGGCAAAAACTTTACAATTTTGTTTTCCATCAAACTAAAGCATGGTTTGAAAAATTTTTAAGTTTTTGATTAAATGATAAGACATATGTGTTAATGGAAAGACAATATTTTAGAATTGTAAGCAGTAAACTTAACTAATAACATGATTATTTTGGTTTTTCATGTGACTTTGCTCATCTATTCACATTTTATATGGTATTTTATATGGTTGACATCTGAGTACATATCTGCTCTTTGACTTTTGGCTGTTTTCATTTAATAGTATTTATTGGTAAGATTTAAAATGTTTTTGCATAATTTTCATATTTATTCTTTTTAATAGCAGCATGGCAATCTTATGGTTGGCTATGCCTTTCTTTAATAAGACATCTCTCTAAAAATGAGCATTTAAATTGATAATAATTTTTCCTCTGGTAGCTAGCACTGAAATGTGCATTCTTGTTTGTGTATGTCATTTTGTTTCTATTGATTTATTTCTTAGGGAAAAATACTATACTTAATTTGCTAAGTCAAAGGATATGAAATTCTTTATGGTTTTTGCTACATGTTGGCATCTTGCTTTCCAAGGGCACTGTAGCTGTGTGTTTCACTAGCAGTGAATGAATATATAGGTACCAGTTTTACCATGGTCTTGGCAGCATTGGATGTTGGAGCATTTATATTTTGTGCTGTTTTAGTAGGTACTTAATCATGTTATTTAAAATGGCAAGATATTTTAAATATTATTTAGCATAATCTTATTTTTACAGATGACACAGAGATGTAGAGAAGTTAAGTGATTTTTTCAGTTTCATAGTGGCAGAGTTGGTTCTAAATCCAGATCTTTTCACTTGTGTTTATTTTTCCTCTACAATAATCTCTTTATTTTAGCAACTTTTATCCATGAACTATTAGCAGTTAAAATTATTGTTGTGTAAATCTTGAGAGTTTTAAACTAGTCTGTGTCAGTGGAATTTCAACACAGAAATTGTCAAGCTGCGTTGACAATGTTGATATTTAAAGGAAGACAACAGCACTGTGGGAAGTGTTTACAGAAATGGAGGACAGGTTAGGGCTGGTTATAATCTTGTTTAGCCACTGACCTTGGGCAACTGAGCTAACCTCTCTTTTCCCCTTGGTTTCCCTCTGCAGGACGAAGGATTAATACTACCCGTCTTTCTGGATTGTTGTGTAGATTAATCAGTAAATGATTGCTGCTAGTAAGTTTTTGTGGGCCATTAATAACTGAATGGGGAATGTGCCGAATGAACCATCAACATATATTTAAAGGGTAAAAACAAGAAGAGGCCAGAGGAATTATTTAGTAGATTAGAAGTAAACACTGGGAGATTTTATAAGGGAAAGTACTCCATAAATGGAAATGTGCCATAACTGAGGAAATACAATGATAAGGAAATAAAATGCCAAGGCACAGCTGCATGGTCAGTGCCTTCTCTTCTCATTTCCCCTATGATCTGGTGAGACAGGAGGAAGAGGTTTCAGCATGGGGTGCAGAATGTGAGATCGATGGGAGCCCTGGGATATGGTTAAAGTTGGGATCCCATGGAGAAGGCCAAGAATAGCTCACTGTTACCCAGGCAACCTCATGGTGCTCAGAGGGTAAGAGATGGTGTGTGATAACACTCTACCACTTGGCTCAATCAGGACCCTTTCTGAAAGGGTGCTTCTAGCAGCAGCTGCCAGGTGGCCTGGCAGAGTGGAGTCAGAGGTCAGATCAATCTAGGGCTTTAGGGCTTTTTCCATAATAGGGCATCCAACTGTCAGTGGGGCATGGGTCTCACAGATTTGGTAGGCATTTAGAGTCCACTGAATCTCTGATTTCTAGCTTTCTACTCTAGTGTAGACTACCCTGATTATTGAAAACAACCTGACTGTCCCCCAAGCTCCTTTATCCTGTCTCTGAGCTAATTTGTTTCTACTATAGGCCAGGCACTCCCTCTATACCTGTAACATCCTTCTGAAGTTGCTAATGTTATCCCCATTTTACCCAAGGTCATTTAGTATGTAAGAAGCTCATAGTGGCTGAGTATCCACCCAAGTACACTCAGCTAGTAGACGTGGGGCTGTCTGACTCCAAAGTGTGAGCCCTTTTCCTTTGTCATTCTGTGATATTATGACAGGGCTTGTGGCATCTAGAAGCATGCAGATTTGAGGCTTGTACTAGAAAGTGCTGTAGTTTCTGGCAGCTTCATGTGGAAGTTGAGTAGCTGTTTGACTATGTGCTAATATTGCACATATTTGAAAGATGTGTTTAAGCCCTGCCCATCTTAAATCTCACCCTTGACTTAGCAGCTGTAAGGCCTGGGAATCCCATCATGAGTTCTTTGTTGGTTCAGAGATGATGGTCCCTGGTTAATCTGTACATATGTCACCTAGCAGGAGTAACGGTCAAAGTTATTAATACACATAATTTATCAGATAATCGAGCACAGCTTCATCTTAGGTCATAAGAAGATTGAACTCAAACCAGATATCACTACAGGATGGAAGGGGAGTATAACATGTAATGATTATGAGCAACTGGGGAGACCCAGCCAGTTTTGAATTCACTACCTTTGTTAAGTTGTGTAAACTCTCAAGCCTTGATTTGCTCATTTCTAAAATGGGCATCATAATGATAATACACCTTACGGTGGTTGTGAGGATATGCTCTGTGATAAAGCTCATACTGTTCTTAGAACAACCTCTGGCCTATACACAACTTTCAACTAATAGAGTAGAGGAAACCAACAGAGCCAGTGGCATAGAATCCCAAAAGCAGAAGTTAAAAGGAGCCGGCCCTGGGCATTTAAAGAGGGATCCAGAGTGTAAAGAGGGAGCACCAAAATGTATAAAAATGAGCCTCCCTTATAACAGTGACACTAACCAGACAGAATGTTAGGACAGGAAGAGACCTTGAAGGCCATGGAGTCCCACCTCCTAATCTGGTAGAAGTGGAAACTGAGACTGGAGAGATTTAATGAATTGTCCACGGTTTCTCAGATAATTAATAGCCAAGTTGGGATAGAATTTGGATGGGGCAGGATGGGGTGGGTGAACTAACATGTATTAACATGTATTGTCTATGGGAGGTAACGTCCAGATTCTATACCCGTGCATTACATGTGTTATTTCATACAAACCCCACAGTAACTTGTGAAGTAGGTATTATTAGCTTCCTTTTAACTTGTGAGGAAACTGAGCCTTGGTAAACTTAACAGTTCAGCAGTGACCTCAGGATTTGGACTTACATCCATCAGACTCCAGTTTCCAAGTGTATTTCCTTATCTCTATTCCCAGAGTGGGGCTTGAAATCTGTTGGAGGAACTACATCCTGGGTAAAACCATGGTTCTTTGAATAACTGCCTCCTTTTAACACAAGTACTTACACATACATATGTTCAGGGCCTAAGGTGGTTTACTTCCTGAGAAAGTTGTTTTGTGGCACAGCCTCTCTACGTAAGCTGGCCGATGGAAGAGCATTATGAGGTAGAGAAATATTCACACCATTTGGTGTAGACAGTTTTGGTGAGTTACAACAAAGCAAATACCCGTAAAGAATTCTACAGATGCAGCCAGTCACGTAAGCTCCAAAGAATAGTCTAAATTATGTTATGACATTAGCATTTCATTGACTAGTCCTGGAAATGAGTAGCTACTGATGGTAGCCTGGAAATATCGTCTATTTGGGCAAGTATTTCCCACTTATGAACAACTTGAAATGATCAAGATATTCTAAAAACTGCAGCTACCACCCCATTGACCCCTTTCCTCCCAAATCTCTACCATGGATTGGGGAATGAAACTTTGAATCCCTATATCAGACAGCTGGAGGGAGTGACAGAGCCCCTGTTTTCCATCTCTCCCCAGTCTGGCTAATCAGACGTCCCAGTCCTCCATTTGCCCAGACAACCTGTGCCTCTCTCCACCTGGCTGCTGCCCGTATTGCTGTCTTCAGGGGATCCAGTCCAGAGTCAGAGGGACAGGTGGCTTCTTATTGCCAAAGATTTGTTGCCAGAGTGTATGGAAAGAGGTACAGATGAATCCTTCTTAAAGAAATACTTTTTAAAGGGATAGTCAGCTCCTATTGTCTCATTAACATTTTAGCTGTGTTCTAGGTAAGCCATGAATAGGCTTTGGTGAGTTGAACTGGGACCCTGCCACCTAATAGTTAATAACATTTTCCTTCTTATCTTGGCAAAAATGCATACCAATCCCAGACTTGACTTAAAAATAAACTTGTGAACTAGATAAAACACCTGTCAGTTAAAATGCGATTATTTTTATTGCCTTGAACATCAGTGGCTTTTAATACCACATTCTCTAAAGGTACATTTTGCAAGGCCTCTTACCATGTGTGGCCTTCCTGCACGTTGGCCCTGTGTTCCTTCCACCTGTGCTTCTTTGAGATTACTTACTGTTCATCGATTTTGTCCCTGTTGTGCTTTCATCTTCAGAATACTTTTGGTAGCCTTCTTGAATATTGCAGTTATGCTCATGGATGCTACACAAATGGGCGTTAGAAGATCTCATCATTTGATTGCACATCTACCTTCTTATTTCTGATTTTCCCTTATGCCCATACCCAGTTTCTTCCCATTCTTCGAATGCAACATGTACCTTCACACCTCTTTCCCTTTGCAAACCCTGTTCCCACTTCCTGGAATAACCGTCTCTAGGAGAACTCATCCTTTGTGACAGGTTCTCTTTCACAGTAAGCTACTTTCCTTAACACATCAGTCACCCATCTGTGCATCCCTTCCCATGGCTATGCCATTGTTTGTTTCTCTGCCCTACCAGACAGCAGTGTGCATAATGAGTGCTCTTGGTATGCCTTGTTCTGAGTATAGGGCCTGGAACATTGTTGATGTACACAAATGTTTGTTGAATCATTGAGTGAGTGGATGAACATAAAGGTACAAGATGTTTTTTTCCTGCCTCCGCTTTTGGCCAAACTTTAAAATTATGTATGTATAGTGCCTAATCCTTCCCTCCCCTTCCTTCTTCTTTTATTCTCAAAGAACTTACAATATCCCATTGGCTGTTGTTGGTGATTCCTATATACTGTGCAGAAATAAGAAGGGTATATTGTTGCTGTTGAGTTTCCCACTTTATAATTAGAAAGATAGAGTTTTTGGGTGGTCTATTCTTTCAGTCAACAGTTTATATATAACAATCCAGTCAGTCAAAAGTTCCTTTTAACACAGCATCATTGCCATGAACTTTTAATTATGGCCTTTCAATTATGGCCTTTCTTTGGTCTGGATTGTCATTTAATAGTTCCGAGCTTCAGTTTCTCCAGCCCTAAAAGGGAGAACAAAAATGCTTCAAGGAAAATCTCAAGAAGAGGGTTATTCATATTTGTAAGAGCATTTTGTTAGACGTGGCTGTAACAGAGTGTGACTGTAACCAACATCCCAGATTGCAGACATACAAATCAATTTTTGCCCCTCTCAGAAGACTATATTTCCTTTCTAGTCATCCTGCTATAGGCCCAAAGTTTTGGAGCTGGTCTTTAGGAAAAACCTTCACCGCCTAAGCTGTTTATTTTATTCTTATAATATATGTTATACATGTGCATTCCTTTTAACTTAGAGATAAGTGAAAACAAGAAAACAAAATTACCTATGAACAGACGTAGCTACTGTTAACATTAGTGTGAATTCACGTAGAATGTCTTCAATAAATACACACACACAGACAAATATCTTTTACCAAAATATAAGTCTTACAGTTGTATTGCTTTGTAGTCTGTTTTTCATCTTAATAATATATTATGAACCACTTTTCACATCACTGAATGTGGTTAAAATACATTTTCCCAAGAAGAATACTTTCATTGTAAGATACACATAATGAAAGGGGCCGGGCGGAGACCAAACTACACCGGTCACGGTCAAGAGATCTTCATTGGAGGTATCGAGCGGAGAAGGAAGAGAAGAGAGAGAGGGCTGCTGGTGTGCTGGGTTTTATATCCCTTGGGCCTACGTGGATTGGGCTAGGGGCGGGCCCAAGGGAAGGCGGGAGATGCTTCTTTCTGATTGGCCCTCCTTTGGCGGGTTCAGACAATGCTCAGTCAAGGAGGGGAGAAGAACCCGGAACCGGCCCCATCTTAAGGTACGGCACCATTTTAAGGTACCCCATGCTACCTAACATTCCTCCCTTTTTGTTTTCTTAAATGGGGGAAAATGGGCATCGTGGTTCTTCTGGCTGCTTCCTGCTGAGTGGGGGCGCTGTGGGGAGGGGGCACAGGGAGACCTGTCAGGGTTGTGCATGGCGCTATACATGAAGACTTCGTTAGACGTGAAGTCCATGAATGTTCCTTGTCCTCCAGTGCCGTGAGCCAGTTGAGGGGCAGGGATGGGTTGGCGATGAGCCAGCTGTCTGAGCGAAGGGTGTTTTAGAATTGGTAGAATCGGCTTGCTGTAGCCATCTGGGGTACTAGGGGTAGAGTTTGGTCTGCCCAAACAGAAAAGAAGATGGTAGTTAATTTAGGGTGCAAGGGCAGGCCTACCCCCTCCCCCCCCCAATCCTGGGTATCTGTTGCCGGTCGTTGGCCATTTAAGAGGTCAGCAGGGTGTGAGACTGTCTCTGGAGTCTGCCGTGTCTTCACAAGTCGCTAGGAGCTGGTAGTTTCTGAGGAGAAGCTGGTTAAAGGTTTGGTTAGAGATGGACTCTTTGAGGGAACGGGAAAGAGTTATGGTTTGAGTTGGATATGCCCAGGCATTGCTGGGTTATATGCCTCCGGTAACTGACTGGCCCCAGACCGGGTCAGCGGGGTTGTCGATATGTATGGCTCGGGAGGAGGCGTTGTTTTTAGTGGTATAGTATAGGAAGGGGGTGTGTTTGTTGATGTGGGAGCCAGACGGCGAAGTGGAACATGTGGAAGAGAGGGTCCCAGCCGTTTTCTATCATAGTGAGAATAGGGCTGGGAAGAGGGCCCGCTGGCGGAGGAAAGTGTAAAGATGTGAGAGGCGAAAAGCCAGAGAAGAGGACTTAGGAGATGCATGAGAGCGGGGCGTAAGCAGTTTGGTTCTTCGTGTGGTCCGGGTTGGTAGCCGGTTTCAGCCGGTTGAGCGGCGACTGGAAGATGAGGTGGAGGGTGGTGGTGTGGGCGGGGGGGCGGTTCGTCGGCCGGATAAAGGTCGGGAGTGGAAGGAGAGGTTGGTAGCTTGAGAGCAGCGATAAGATGTTGCGGCTTGCAAGGGAGGCAGAGGTTGGGTTTGTCCCGTAGAAGAAAGACGCCATGAACGTAGGGGATCTCTGCCCGTTTTCCTGTTCACTGACAATAGTTGTAGAGATCCCGGAGAAGGTTGGGATCAAAGGACCCATAAGTGGGCCATCTGTTTTGGTTGTCTAGGGGGTAGGTGGGCCAGTTTTGAGTGCACAATTTAATGAGGCGTGTAGGTTTGAGATCAGCAGCCAAACCAAGGGCTGATAAGTTATTTAAAAGGCATTGTAAGGGAGAGTCGGCCGGCAGGGATGCAGAGGCTCCCATTATGAGAAGAGGGGGTTTATGGAAATATATGGCAAAGGGCTGGGCAGGGCGTCCCCTACCAGCCGATGACCATGCTGTGAGTCAGACCCTTCCAGTCGGTCGTCACCGAAACGAAAGGACTGAGGGCCTCTAGGAGGCCGAGGGCCGTGGGCCACCTGCTACCAGGATTTTCAGAGCGAGAAAGGGGAAGGGGCCCAGGCCTGGCGAGTGAGGAGGAAAAGGAGGGAACCCTGCTCCCTGGAGGCCGAGTCTAAAATAGGATTCATGGCAGCCATGTGGGCGGCCGAGGCGGGAGCCGGTCAACTGGTGTCGGACACCGGAAGGGGAGACTTACCGAGATGAGGCCGGTGTTGGGCGTAGAGCTCGGCGAACAGGAAAATGAGCGAAGACCGGCCGGGGTCTGGACTGAGCCCGAAAGGGATCGGGGTCCCAACGAGGAGGGTGAGGAGTCCCGATCCGAGTCACGGCACCAATGAAAGGGGCCGGGCGGAGACCAAACTACACCGGTCGCGGTCAAGAGATCTTTATTGGAGGTATCGAGCGGAGTAGGAAGAGGAGAGAGAGGGCTGCTGGTGTGCTGGGTTTTATATCCCTTGGGCCTAAGTGGATTGGGCTAGGGGCGGGCCCAAGGGAAGGCGAGAGATGCTTCTTTCTGACTGGCCCTCCTTTGGCTGGTTCAGACAGTGCCGGGTCAAGGAGGGGAGAAGAACCCGGAACCGGCCCCATCTTAAGGTACGGCGCCATTTTAAGGTACCCCATGTTACCTAACACATAACATTATAAAAATCCAAATATTTGATGTGTGTAAAGTATAAAATATACATTCCTCCATAATTGTATTTCCAAAGTAATTACTTACTATTTGGTGTATAGCATTTCAAAATTTTTTCTACTTTGTTTCTATTTTTAATATCCTCAATAGCAGGAAATCTTCACCCATTAAGGGTCTTTGTTAAGGACTATTTTTTAAAATTGATAAAACTATGCGTGTAATCTTGTAACTTAAAAAAATGAACACATCATGCTCTGTGTCAGCATAGCATTCTGTTGCACTGATGCACTCTAATTTATTTAGCTAGATCTCTGTTGCTAGATACATAAGGTATTTCCATTCTTTTATTATTCTACTTGCACTGAAGTGATGAACATCCTTCTTGCTCTCTCTTTGCAAACATCCTTAATTATATTCATAGGATATATTCCTAGAAGTAGAATTGTTTCTTCAGATGATGTGTATTTTTAAAAATTTATGTATTGTCAAATTTCTTTTCATAAAGATTGCAATTTCTCCATGATACTCTCAGTAGTATTTGAGAGTCCCTGTCACATATTTTTGAGTAGCCTCAGTGGCAGCAAATCTTCACCCTTTTAAGGGTTTTACAAGATGATGATAGCTGGATGCAGTGGCACACACTGTAGTTTGAGCTACTTTGAGGTTGAAGCCTAAGGATCACTTGAGCCCAGGAGTTCGAGACCAACCTGGGCAGCATAGTGAGACCCTGTCTCAATTATAAATAAATAAATAAAAGACTATAGACGATTTTCTAATTATGAAAGCTCACATGTTCATTGTAAAAACATGTGAACAATGAGGCCAGGCATGGTGGCTCACGCTTGTAATCCCAGCACTTTGGGAGCCAAAGAGGGTGGATCACTTGAGGTCAGGAGTTTGAGACCAGCCTGGGCAACATGGCAAAACCCCGTCTCTACTAAAAAAAACACAAAAATTAGCCAGGTGTGGTGGTGTGTGCCTATAGTCCCAGCTACTCAAAAGGCTGAAGCAGGAGAATCACTTGAACCCAGGAGGCAGAGGTTGCAGTGAGCCAAGATTGTGCCACTGCACTCTAGCCTGGGCCACTGCACTCTAGCCTGGGCGACAGAGGGAGACTCCATCTCAAAAAAATACAAAATAAAAAAAAATAAAATAGAAAATGGACATTGATACCTGGCAACTTTTCTCTAGTAAAGTACCTGGCACTTCCCAAAGAATCACTTCAGAAAGGATTTGAGCAGAGCAGCCTCACTGGAATGTTTATAGTCACGCGAGTTTATGATTACCTAACAGTCATATCTAATAAAGAGGTAAAGGTAGGAGCCTTTTTTTTTTTTTTTTTTTTTTTTTTTGAGATTTAGTCTTGCTCTGTATCCCAGGGTGGAGTGCAGTGGCACGATCTCGGCTCACTGCAACCTCCGCCAGGTAGGAGGCTTTAGAAAGGGCAGATAAGATAACTCTTCCTATGATTTACAAAGGAGAATATACCAGAGAGTTCCCTAGAGTCAAGATCTCTGATTCTTACTGTTGAGAGTTTAATACTCAAGTAGTTTCTTAATCTTTAGCTTGTTCACAAAAACAGTATCTAATATGCTATACTTTTAAGTTTTTGATTCATAATTTGGTTTTCCTAGCAACCATCCTAGAGTTGTGATTTATTGAAAGCTTCTCTTTTTAGTTCAAGAAATCCACTTAGGGTCCTTTTTTCTATTTTTTTTCTTTCCTCTTTCTCATCATCATTGTTGTCCTTGTCGCGGTGTGTAATTCTAGGATTTTAGTAGGTGTCTATGAGTTGCCTGTGTGTTCTATCAGGTAGCTATAACACAGCTTGTTTTGTCTGTAATAGTATAGGATAAGAGTATTTGCTTAATACAAGTAACAGTTGATTCATGCTTATTATCTGTGTGTCTTTCTTTACATTGAATAATTTTTTTCCTATATGAATTACTTCATGGTCTAATTTGTATAAAAGTGCATCTTTCCAATAAAGACAAAATTAAAGTGAAGTTCAATTTTGATAACAGAATTAAGTAAAGTACTTGGGGGAAAATAATGAACCCAAACACAGCAT
The DNA here is from genome assembly GCF_009828535.3 of Hylobates moloch. NCBI lineage: Eukaryota > Metazoa > Chordata > Mammalia > Primates > Hylobatidae > Hylobates > Hylobates moloch. Next base: position 17,195,151 of record NW_026652286.1, read on the forward strand.
AGTTGAATATGCTCAAATAAGTAAGATTGGATTTTGTTCCATTAGAAAGGATCATTAGTGACCTGAGGACAAGATGACTACGTCTTTTGTGATCCATGTGAACCCAATCCGCTGTGTTATAGGCAGCCGTTTTCTTAAATTACATTAATTATTATGCCTTTAATTTATATGACATCTTTCCTCCAAAGGACTCAAAGTGCCTTTTGAGTATATTAGATCATTAATGCTTATATTGTTTCAGGGGAGTTGATATGGGCAGATAGTGTTATCTTTGTCTTACCGATGGATGGGTGGAGATCCGGAAAGGTGGAAGGACAGGCTGGGTCACCTTGGAGCCACCACGAGAGCTGAAGTCACTGACTGGACTCTGTGTTCCAGCCTTCAATTCTTAAGCTTCCTACTTTCTCCTTTCCTGAAATCTTCCCATCTCCTAAAGAGAACAAAACATAGGCAAGACATACATAATTATTACTTCATCAGCTTAGCAGAAAAGCCAGGAAAACACTTTCCTGAAAAGGGTGACTTTTTAGGAATTTTACTGTATGAAAATTGTATCACTGTTAAACAAAATAAAAAAGCAGCTCTTTGAAAACAAAAAAGTCCTCAACTTTTCCAAGCTATCTGGTCCAAGAGGAAACACTGAAGCCCCCTAAATCCTAGAGCAGGACTCTTGTGTCCTAGCACATGAAGGGACTTCATCCTCAGAAGATTATTTGTGTATATTCTAAGTATCTCCTGAGGGCCAGGTTATTGCTTTATGGGAGGCACTGAGAATGCGGAAGCGAAGTCACCGTGTTTAGCATCCAGCCTCTGATTATCATTATTTTTTCCCCATTTTGTAATGAGGCAGCTCGAACTCAGAGAGTTCAAAGATCTTGCCCAATTTTGCACAGATTTGTCAGTGGGAGGCCTAGGACTGGGGGCTTTGTCTTTCCTTCAGATATGATGACATTTCTCATCATAGGCTAAGTCTGCCTATCAAAACCTAGGAGATTATTCTAATTATTTGAGGTTTTATTGTTAGAATGGAGTGCTGGTTTTATCTTAATCACTCCCTCTCTTTCCAAACACTTGCATCTAACTGGAGACCAGATATTTTGACATAGATGGTAGAAGGTACACAGACACCTCAAAACCAATAATACCTCAAACTGAAATGTATCTCCTCCAAATATCGCTTGTTCTTTTAAATTCCCCTTTTGACTCATAGTACCGTTAATCCAGGTACCTGAACCTCCTGACTATGACTACATTTTATTCGTTTCACTTCCTGAGTGTCTTTCTGACCTCTATGGTGCCTAAAAAGACTGCCAAGCCCCAACCTGCCATTCATCTCTCCTGGAATCCCCCAATAATAATAACTAACACTCGTTGATCACCCACTATTGCCTGACCCTGTACCTGCATTAACTCATTTAATCCTCACAACACTCTGAGACTGATTGATGCTGTTATCACCATTTTTACTGATGAAGACTTGGTATCTCTTTGTTATGGGCCCTCCCAACATACTGATATTTTTGTGGAATGCATTTTAGGAACCGTGAACAGATGGAATAGAGTCTACTGTGGCATTCAGAGCTCTTCATGAACTGGTTCAACCTATCTGTCCACCTTAATTTCCCACCACACTTCTGTCTGGCCTCTCCCTCACTCTTTGGACTTGTGTGTTACTGTTTTCTCCCCTGTTCTCGGTCTCTTTTTTTTTTTTTTTCCTTTTTTGAGACAGAGTCTCACTCTTGTTGCCCAGGCTGGAGTGCAATGGCGCGATCTCGGCTCACTGCAACCTCCGCCTCCCAGACTCAAGCGATTCTCCTGCCTCAGCCTCCCACTGAGTAGCTGGGATTACAGGCACTGGTCATCATGCCGAGCTAATTTTTGTATTTTTAGTAGAGACAGGTTTCACCATGTTGGCCAGGCTGGTCATGAACTCCTGACCTCAGGTGATCCACCTGCCTCAGCCTCCCAAAGTGCTGGGATTACAGGCATGAGCCACCGCGCCCAGCCCCTTATTCTCTCTTCTTGACCACAGCAACTTTCTGGTCCAAGTTTGTTCCCACCTCGAACGTTTGTACTTAACCATCTTCTCAGTCTGTCAGTTTCTGCTCAAATGCCACCTCTTTGGTGAGGTCTTCTTATTTTACCACTTTCTGCATATCCTTCTTTATTGTTAGTTTTCCTCTGCTGAATGCTAGCTCTGCCAGGGTCTGGACTCGTTTTGTTTACCATTGCATCCTCTACCTACAACAGTGCCTGACACAGGAGGTGCTCAAAAAATGTATATTAAGTGAATGAATAAGTGAAAGCATGCATCGTAGAATGGGACTCGTGTCTCTCTTGCTCCTTATTGTTGATGAGATCGCAAACACAGTGCCCTGTGTGTAGTAAACACTGAACTCATTTTTGCTGAATAATGAATATTTGCTCATGTTGGTGCCACTGCCTGCTTGCCGATCTTGTTCCATTTCTTCTGTGAACTTCTGTTCATTCTTTAAGGCCCCATTCAGAGATTGTAATCTCAGTTGTGAAAGTGGCCCTGGCTTTCCCTGCACAGTATGTTCAGACCATTAGCACACAGTACTTTTAGAGCTTTTGGTTTCTTCTTTTGATTATGAGCCACTTGAGAGGATGTACTCAGTGGAATCTGTAGCAAATAGCAACCCTCCAGTAAGTGTTTGGTTTTCCTCACTTTGCAGTTGTACTTCTAAAGGCTGGGCGCGGTGGCTCACGCCTGTAATCCCAGCACTTTGGGAGGCCAAGGCGGGCGGATCACCTGAGGTCAGGCATTCAAGACCAGCGTCAACATGGAGAAACCCATCTCTACTAAAAATACAAAATTAGCCGGGTGTGGTGGTGCATGCCTGTAATCCCAACTACTTGGGAGACTGAGGCAGGAGAATTGCTTGAACCTGGGAGGTGGAGGTTGCGGTGAGCCGAGATCATGCCACTGCACTCCAGCCCTGGGCAACAAGAGCGAAACTCCATCTCAAAAAAAAAAAAAAAAAAAAAAAAAAAGATGTATTGCTTCCCTGGGCTTCAGCCTCCTCTTTTCTACAACAAGGGGAAGTTGTCACAGAGTCCTGAGGATGAAATTGAAGGCGCCTCATTGGAAGATGTCAAATGTCATGTAAATGTTAGACATGATCATTTTGTTTTTAATACCCTGTCCTATCCCTCATTGCCCTAGGTAGGAGGCCTCCCAATGCATTTCCAGTCCCTGCAACAGGTTTCTGGATAAGGATAGTCATCCTTATACCAACGTGGCATTTGGTTTGGCTTTGAACTTCCCAGTACTCCATAGATCACTTTCATCTTAATTCCCCACCTTCCCCCAGCCTGCCTGTATATTGTTTCCAGGAATCTTGATTCCATCTGTCCCCTGGGTTTTTGAATGCCATTTTCCTGGCCCTTCAAGCTGTATGGAGAGTCAGTTCTGCTTCCAGTCTATCACTGGACTCACTAATTCTTGACGTTCGACACCCGCCCCCACCTTTGACTGATAAATTTTCATTATTGGTTTTGCATGAAAGTCTTCAGGGTTCTACTCTGCCTGACCCCTGTGGTCACTTAGTGATTACATGCGCCAGCTGAGGTAATTTATTCACTTTGTTTTGGTGTGAACATGTCCCATGGGGCTTGTAACTGCTGTAATCACTTGACCCTAGTGACTGTTAAATGCTTTAAACACAGTTATTTTAAATTTATAATTGTTTTCATTAAAAATCCCTTATAGTAACTTAACTGACCTTGCTGTCAATGTGGCGTTATGTGCAGGGGGAGGAAATGAAAATATTATGATGCAAATAATATAGTACTCATCAGAGATAGGTGGCAAATCATTAGCTCACTCCACACATTCTCACTTGGAGTCCTGCAAGGAAGATGAAAGGGAAGACGACATAATTACAGCACTGTCCACGTAATTCAATGCAGCCATTCCCACACACAGGGCAGGCCACTAGCCTAGAGAGGTGAAAGTGGAGCGGAGTCCAAGGTTAAGTCCCAGAAGGGCCTCCCATCAGGCCCGTTAAATGTGTAGACAGCACTTCTCACACTGGTGGGCGGCCTCCATTGATTAATTATTTTTTAATTAATATTTCTTCAAGTTTCAGGAAAGTTGCAAGAATAATACAATGAACACTCATACACCCTTCACACAGATTTCTCCAATTGTTAATGTTTTGCTACATTGGCTTTATTATTCTCTTTCTAGGTGTGCGTGTGTTTGGGGTGGGGTGTGTGTGCGTGTGTGTCTGTGTGTGTGTGTGTGTGTATGTTTTCCTGAAGCATTTGAGTTTAAGTCACAGACATCATGCCCCTTTACCCTAAATATTTCAGTGTATCTTTCCTAAGAACATGGATATTCATTTACATGAGCTCACTACAGTTATCAAAATCAAGAAATATAAATTAATACAACTCTGTTATGTAATCTATAGACCTTTTTCAAATTTTTCCAGTTGTCTTAATCATGCCATTTTTGACTTTTTTTTTTTCTAGTCCAGGCTTCTATACAGAATCATGCATTGCAGTCAGTTTTAAAAAATCAAACCAAATGAAAACACTGTTTCTTACTTTGTTGCCTTAAGGAATAAGGATTTCTTAATGGAAACTTGGTCCTATGAAATTAGGATTTGGACCTACATTTCTAATAATCATGATAATTGCTGTGTATTAAGTGACAAGACACCACACTAGGTGTATATTTTGCAAACACATTTATCTCATTCAGTCCTCCCAGCAAACATACAAGAAAGTTATTCTTGATCTGCAGCTCCAGATGCTGCAACTCAGAGAGGTCACCATGCTGTGGGTCACAGAGCTCCAAGGGCAGTATCTATGTCCCACATCCTGCATTCTTCTGCGGCATACAAGAAGGGTGGGACTCCAGGATCCTGGAGACTAGTAGCCATGTGAAAACAACTGATGTTATATTTGTTTCATTTCTAGTTTCTACATTTTACTGGCAAAGGTCAGAAGATATATTTACATTAGAAAGTTACCTAATGTATATTTTGGCTTCAAAAGATACTGCCTGGTGTCCTAATTAATTTTAACAATTAATGAAATTTGTAACAAATGTCAAATAAACTAGGTTTGTTTAATGGAATGCTGCTAGACTGCTGACCAGAAAGTGCTAAATAATGAAATCCAAAAAGCCTTGATAACCTGGCTTGTGGTACTGGACACTCGGATGCTAAGATACTCTGTGTGTTTCTGGCCTGGCTGTTAGTCCTTGTGGAAACTTGAAGGCATGTTCCAGAGTTGTGAATTGAATGGCCCTTACAAAGGCGTTTGATTAGCAAGCTTTCATAATTTAGCCTAAATGGGGCTGGTGGGGATGATTCAGTTCCAGACTTATGGTTACATCCTTACATTTGGTTTTGATTTTGTTTATTCATGTTTTTTTTTTCTTTCCTTTCTATTTTATTCCTAAATCCAGGATTTCTATGAATACTAGATTCACAAAATGAAGAATATACAATGAAAATACTAAAATATCGGTTAAGCTTCCTATACCTCCCTCCAAATTCATAAATTACAGCTAACTATTCTAGCATTCCTCCTAGTAGCCCCAGTACTATTATTACTATTACTAGCACTACCACCACCATCGGGTAGTTGTGCATTTTCATTTAAAATTTTTCAGTATTTTTCCAATATGTTATTTCTGGCTGGGGCTGCTGCTTATCTGTAAGGTGCTTTTCTACAAAGTGTAAAGAGGTGTCCCTTGGGCCTGGTGGGTACATACTCAGTGAATGGCAGATAGCTCCCACTTACCCCCTTGGCTGCTACTCTTCTTGTACAGTGAACAACCTTTGCAACCAAAATTAAAAGTCATTTCTTCCAACATAATTATTTTCTGGAACATCATAAAAATCTCCCCTATTTTTTAACATAAGAAGTGACATTTTGACTAAGGAAATTTATAATTATTTTAAAAAATGATGTATGTTTTATAGGTTATTTATTATAAATGCTAAAATCAAATGCTCTAAATACTCCTCTCATTTCCAAATACTTACTGTACATGAAAATGACATATAAGACAATATCAAAAAGTCATAGGTGACAAATAAAAATAAATGCTAGCACAAAACATTAACCAAACATAGGTAATAAAAAGTGAAAAAAAAGGCAAACAAAAAAGTCTTCTGTTTTGATTTGTCCCCCAAATGAACATTCTTTTTGGTTGCCTTATTTTAGCATTTATGTAGGGAAAAAATGACTTTTAATTTTGGTTACATTGCCTGAATTTCCCAGCTTTTTTCACATCTGGGATTTGTGTTAATGCCATATTTATAGTACACCCTAAATGAATAATTAAGCAGCTAACTATAACATGCATTATTGATCTATCATAGATGTTATTGCAGCAAGTTTTATGTACATTATGAAATTGAAGTAAACTTTTTTTACATTTTTAACTTTTTTTTAGCTGTTCAAATTTTAAGAGCAGGAGAGAAGCAGCATTCTTTTTTTTCTAATTTCGGGGTAAATGTGTACAATTAAACTGTGTTGTCTCCCTCCTCGCTGCTGTTTTTATGAATCTCACTTATCCTTCTTTGTTTGGAAATTAGGAGGTAAAGCTCCTTTTGGTTTTGAAGAGACTGTACTTGCCTGTGAGGGCAGACATCTAACTATAAAATATACAACCTCTGAGCTTTGATTTGTTGTAAAATGTTGAGAACAATGTTAGGAAGTTCTTCGCTTGCTGACTCTAAATTAATCATATTCCCTAGTCATTTGAGAGTCAGTGCCCACCAAGTCCTGTATAGTTCTTCTCTTTATTACCTCAATTTGGAATTGTTAATCAACCAAGAGCATATAATAATGTTAGTGGTGGTGATGGTGATGGTAGTGGTAGTAATAGTGATAACAGTACTGGGGTTACTAGTAGGAATACCAGAATAGTTAGCTGTAATTTAGGAATTTAGGAAACCTAACTGATATTTTAGTATTTTCATGGTATATTCTTCATTTTGTGAATCCATTATTCATAGAAATCCTGGATTTAGGAAGCAATGTAACCACAGAGCCTGAAAATGTTTGTGTATATATATATACACATGTATATATCTCCTTAAAATCATTTTTATGATTTTATACTCATATATATGTGTATTCTAGCATTCCTACTAGTAGCTCCAGTACTATTATTACTATTACTACCACTACCACCACCACCATCAGTACTATTATATGTGTATATTTTATAGGCGATTACAAATGCTGAAATCACACCCACACATATATATGTGTATATATATGAATGTGTCTATATATATATGCACATACATATTCATGTATACACACCCACACACACACACTTTTTTGTGTGTGTATGTATATATTTTGTTTGTTTGTTTGCTTCTGAGACAGTATCTTGCTCTGTTGCCCAGGCTGGAGTGCAGTGGTATGATCATCACTTACTGTAACCTCTGCCTCTTGGGCTCAAGCAATTCTCCCAAGTAGCTGGGACCATAATTTTACACCACCATGCCCAGCTAATATTTTAATTTTTTGTAGAGATGGGGATCTCCTTATGTTCCTTAGGCTGGTCTCGAACTCCTGGCCTCAAATGGTCCTCCCGCCCCGGCCTTTCAAAGTGCTAGAATTAAAGGTGTGAGCCACTGTGCCTGGCCCTGAATGTGATCTTATATATGAATTCCAAAATGAATCTTTAAGCATACACATTTAATACTATGAAAGTGAGTAAACTGGCCGGGCGCGGTGGCTCACGCTTGTAATCCCAGCACTTTGGGAGGCCAAGGCGGGCGGATCACGAGGTCAGGAGATCGAGACCACGGTGAAACCCCGTCTCTACTAAAAATACAAAAAATTAGCCGGGCGTGGTGGCGGGCGCCTGTAGTCCCAGCTACTCGGAGAGGCTGAGGCAGGAGAATGGTGTGAACCCGGGAGGCGGAGCTTGCAGTGAGCCGAGATTGCGCCACTGCACTCCAGCGTGGGCGACAGAGCGAGACTCCGTCTCAAAAAAAAAAAAAGAAAGTGAGTAAACTAATCATTCGCCTATAAAAATAGATAGAACCAAAAAATGCAAAACCAAAATGTATGTCTTGTCTTTTGTAACGCATCTGGAGATTTTTGTCCTTTGAAAAGGCCACGCAAGAGTTAAGGGTGGTGGGAAGGCGGGGAAGACTTCTGTCTTCACAGTCCTGTGCATATGCAGCTCCTAGTCCAGTTAAAGACTTCTTATCCAACCTGACAAGGAAGGAAAAGTGTTCAGTTCATCAAAAAAGTTAGCTAACGTAGGAACCCATACAAATGATAATCCTATAGCTAAATAGTTTTATTTTAATGTGAAGCATAGGATGTGCATGCTTTGGTCAGTGTTCTGAGGTTAAAAATTTTGTGCTTGTGATTATTAGGGAAATATGCCCAGTGTTCATAAAAGTGTTTGTGTATGCCCTGGCACGGAATATAGATATACACCAACTAACAATAGCTATAAAAATGAAATCTTGCACAGAGCTGTGCCCTGCCTTCCCAGTCAGCAGGAACAATGCTTTTGGGGTTGAAGGGAAGCTTTCCCACTGGGGAGTTGTATGGGGAGTATGGGGGGGAGGGTAGCAGCTTAAGAAGTGGGGAGGGAGAAGTGCTGCAAATTTTAGTATAATGCATAATGTTGAAAGAAATTCTATCCCATCATAAAGATTAGCAGGCTGTGTAATTCAATTTAAAATTGTTTGGCGTGTCCTGACTATTATAAAGCCTTTCCTTTTTTTGTTGTTGTTTTATTGCCATTCCATTATTTGATGTCATATACCAATACAGAATGGAGCATACAGCCAACCCATATAGAGTCTCTTTCCACATTTGCATCCATTGGAGAAATTGTTGGGGAATTGGGGAATGTAAGAGTTTATCTTAAAATGAGTTAAGAAAATGCTTGCTCAATTGAATGCCTCCTTGTTTTCTTTCTTTCTTCTTTCTTTTTTTAACGCAAAATGAATTTCTTCTGGGCAAGCAACCATTAAGAGTGAAATTCTTTTAAAAGCATTTGCTGGACACAGGGCTTGGTTCTCAAAATTCCAGCGTTAGCACTTATCTACAGTATCATGGGCATTACAGTGCCATTGAAAATCAAGATGCAGTAGCTTATGTTAATGCAAGACTGACAGACCCACATCTGATGGCAATTACCCATACTGGGGGGTTAATAAATGTTCTTAGAATTACTGTTTTTATTTTCTTTATTGCAAGACAAATGGGCAGCTTCCTAAGCAGTGCCTCCTGCTTCTTGCTACCAGCCTTGGTGACTTGCTAATTAACTGTTTTGGTTCCAGTGCTTCATGGGCTCTTCTGAGTTTAACATTCATGTTAGGGAAATGCTACATCCTTTAGCCAAAGTAGTAGAAAATATTAAATTAAATTCAGCAAACATTATCTGAGTACCCTTTAAGAACAAGAAATGAAGACCTGTAGAAATAATAATAATGAGACTTGGATGCATCAGAAGAGTGTCTGGAAAATGAATGCACACTGTTTTTTCCTTCTAGAAGGGAGCGAGCTTAATTTTTATTCCTGTTCTGAAGGGGTTTCAGCACAGGTGTGGCAGGGAGAGTTCATCACATTTGCCAGCTCTGATCAATCTAAAGTGGCTCCCTGAAGCACTTTGTTAAGAAGGATCCTCATGCTGTATCTAAACTCAGTGGGAAAGATGTTATGATTTATCAGCAGTGTCTCTCATGCTATAGGGTAGGGGTGTGGTTACTCATACCATGCATTTGCTGTGCCTGCTATAGTGTCGTTCATCTTTGTTCATATTCATTCTCTATGACTGTGGTAGGCAGAAAATTGCTGTGGTGGAAATGTATGCCTACTTTATTTTAACTCTTTAGAGTCAATCCAGACTTTGGAATATCTCCAATACAAAGTTCCTGAAATGATTGTGATCTTGGCTTGATGGGATTTTAAAGTTTTCTTCACATTAAAGGCTATTCTATGTCTGTTCCAAGAGGTTCTTAGCTGTCTGTGAGGCAAATTGGGGGTAGTGCATTAGTAAGGTTGTCAAGAAGACAAGAAAACACATACAACTTTTGGGGTCCTTTAGGATTTAGGAAGCAAATTAACTTTGGTTTATGATGCTAAATCTATAGTAAGAATTAAGGTTGTACAACCACTCTGATGGTGGTTAACTTTTGAAGCTTTTTTGCATACCTACTTGGAAAGGAATTCAGGGATCAGGAGAGACAATTCAGTTTATCCTGTTATATCCCCCAAATCGTGGGCAGTTCAGTTTTCTCTAGCCCCTAGTTTCTATCTCCTAAGCCTGACTGCCCATCAGAATCTCTCAGGCAGATGGTTAAACATTCAGATTCCTGGAATCTAGTTCAGACTTATTAAATCAAATTCCCTACTGATGAGTCCTCATAATTGGAGCTTTAATGGGCTCTTCCCTGGTTCTCTCACAGCCAGTGCACTACCACCTTCTTCCTTATGGATAAAATGGATTGCCAGGATTAGGGATATATTCTGCATACTCCTATTATCCTAAACCAAGCCATTCTTTTCCATTCTCTTTTCATGATGACCTCTGTAGATTTCATTTAGCTCATCTGTAAAAGAGGATGATAGATCTTGCCTCATAAGGTTACTGTAAAGATGAAGTAGGTTAACGTATAAAGGTTTTTTGTTTGTTTGTTTTGAGACAGAGTCTCACTCTTTTGCCCAGGCTGGAGTGCAATGGTGCAATCTTAGCTCACTGCAACCCCTGCCTCCCAAATTCAAAGGATTCTCCTGCCTCAGCCCCCTGAGTAGCTGGAGTTACAGGTGTGTGCCACCATGCCTAACTAATTTTTGTATTTTTAGTAGAGATGAGTTTCACCATATTGGCCAGGCTGGTCTTGAACTCCTAACCTCAGGTGACCTGCCTGCCACGGCCTCCTAAAGTGTTGGGATACAGGCATGAGTCACTGCGCCAGACCTAAAGTTTTTTAGGATGGTGCCTGACAGAGGTAAATATTGAATGTGTTGGTTCCGAATCTCATAATTGTCATCATCATTTGATTTCATTTACAGGGACACTGAGTATCCTTGCCAGAGGCAGCAAATCAAATTATAACCTCTTACCAGGCTGTTGTAAGAAGCGGAAGGTATACAAAAAGCTTTGCTTAGTTGAAACACTATTTTTTGAATTTATGAACATGTAAACATAGAACAGTTAGGAGACTTTTGACTGTAAGAAACAAAATGCTGTAAGCAACAAGGAATTTAGTCTTTCATTAAAAAAAAAAAAAAATGTCCAGGCACAAAGCAGTTTTCAGCATCTGGTAATTCAGGGGCTCAGTGATGATACCAGGAACTTGAGTTCTTTCAGTATTCTTCTCACATGGTGGCCTTGTCCCAAAGGTTTGAGAGTGACTGCTGTCGAAGTTCCAGGTATAGCATGAAGTAATGACAGTGTTCACTGGAAAAACAAAGTCATTCCTTCCAGTATGTCTCTTTGTATAGGTGATGACCATTTCCTTGAAGCCCATCCACAGACTTTTCTTCATGTTTTGCTGGCCAGGATTGGGTGACTGCATCTCCTTAAACCAGTCATTGGCAAGGGAAATAGACGTACTAACTAATCAAGATACGCTCGCTTGGGTCTATGAATAAGTTTACCTTTCTAGAGCACAGGCTTCCCAGGCAAAGATGAACACATGAATAAAACTGGGGGCTGTGCTATTGAGGAAAGGTGGGGTGAGGATTTGAATGTGCCATCAATAGCATCTGCTTAATGAGTCTCGTAATGAAGAATCTTTGCATGGCATCTTGAGGAAAGTAGCCTATGGTCTTCCTAGAATGGAGTCCCTTGGGCATGGCAGGGGACAGCACTGTAGTGAGGCTTGGCCAGTGACTGAGATAGGCTTGGGTAACATTTTAAAATATCATGCCTGTCATCTTGTTTCCTGTTTTCATCCTGAAATCTTTACTTTTCTTGTTTCCTTTTTTTGTATTCCTTGTTCTCTTTTCTTTCATTCTTCTGTTTCCTCTTTTGTCCATGTTATACCAGGATCCCTGTATAGGAGAGATTTCTAGCCACCTGTGTCCATTTCCCATAGAAATGATCTCAGAAGAGAAGATTACAGGTTCCTGTTATGTGGTCAGATTCCAAAGTTCTGAAAGACTTAACCTATCATCACCTGTTGTGTTTCATGGCTGTTTGGAGCAGTTTAACCTTCTGTCTTATCCATCTAGAGTTGAATATTTTACTTCCTGAAGATCACGTATTTGGCATATTGAGATTCTGAAGATATCATAGGAACTAAACTTTTAACAATTCAAGCTAATTATCTGTCACCATCAATTGGCCATGAAGAGGTGGAAAGACACTTGGTTGATATCTGAGCCCACTGGTAGAGTGTAGCAAGAATCCCTGGCTAGACCTCTTGAAAGAGAGATGTGCACAGAAGACAAGGCCTGACCAAAAAAGAGAAAGAAAAACAGTCATCTGTATTGTTTTAATGGTTTTGAGCTAATTTCCCTTTATAGAGGAACTAGGCTTAACCATGGGTGGACTGAGGACTCCTGTCTCTGGACTAGAATTAAAGTAGGGCAGGAGGCCCCCATTATCCCTCCTTGCTAGGGTAATGCTGATCACTGAGATCTTGTCTCTCATTAGAGATGCAAAGAAAAAATGGAAGAATATGTTTTTTTTAAAGTCATGGCCCACTCAGACCCAGAGAACAGAATCTTTCAGGATAAAGCCTGGAAACTGATTTACTTTTTTTTTTTTCTTTTGAGACAGAGTCTCCCTCTGTTGTCCCAAACTAGAGTGCAGTAGAGTGCAGTGGCGTAATCTTGGGTCAGCACAACTCTGCCTCCTCGATTCAAGCCATTCTTCCACCTCAGCCTCCCGAGTAGCTGTGATCACAGGCGTACACCACCACATTTGGCTAATTTTTGTATTTTTAGTAGAGACAAGTTTTCACCATATTGACCAGGCTGGTCTTGAACTCCTGAGCTTGTGTGATCAGCGTGCCTCCACCTTCCAAAGTGCTGGGATTATAGGCGTGAGCCGCTGCACCCGGCCATGATTTACTTTTTAACTTGTATGTAATTTGGAAGATAAAATGGGTTTGGGAACTACTGGCCTAAAGTGACTATCTCAGGCTTTATAATCGTTAAAGGGTTTGTACAATCCAGGTTCTAGGGCAGTGATTTTTCCAAGGGCCCTGAGGGGCTGGAAATATGGTGCTGTGGGATAAAACTTTATCCCTCCCTCCTTCCCTCCACAACAACAGCAGACCTAATTTCAGTTTTTTTGTTTGTTTGTTTTGTAAATTCAAACTTCTTCATAAACTTTTCTTTGAACAAAGTTTTTCCTTGACCCTACTTGCCCCAGCATGCAAAGAGAAATGATCTGTTTCTGGGCCAAGTCACAGGGTGCCATGGCTTCCTAATGTCATTATCCGGGCCATCCTGGCAGAGCCGAGAGAAAAATCCCATCAAAGCCACTGAATGTCTGAGGTCACATGAACAAGATATGGAAAGTCAGTGGTGGCCAAGTAGAATGTCCATGGAAGGGGACACTGGAACCAAGGCGCATGGCCCTAGTCATGAGGACATCTTCCCCCTCAGAACTTCTGGAAGCCCAATGACAATGGAGTCCTCATAGGACACTGTTACTACTGCCTATTTGGTGTCTCCTCAGTGAAGTCGTTGTGTTGTGGCGCATCTCAACTCCCCAGAGTCCAATTCCCTATAATAATGAGAATTTTTAAGGAGACAAAAATAGAGCCTAAGAAAATAAACAAATATGCTAGCTTTGTTGAACTATTCCAAACCACACCCAGACAATAACCACAAGGGCAACAACAGTAATTGACATTCAGAGTATACACACATTTAGCCCAATCTTGCTAATGGATTGCATTTTAATCTCCTCAAAGTTGCTTCAGCATTAGACCATTAGTAGCTTGCCTTCCGAAGGTAGAAAATTGAATAGTTTAGAAAAAATTTTCATCACAAGGGTAGATTTTAAAAAAATATTGTCTACTTAATTGTCGGCTAATCAACTATAGATGATTGCACTGAGTGTTCTAATGCAAATTGAGATTTACAAGGAACTATGTGCTTGCTATACTGTTCTAAACATCTCTGGGGTGTGTGTGTGTGTGTGCACGTGCACGTGTGGTGTGCATGCATGCATGTATTTCCTGCCTTCTTACATTGTGCTGTACATAGTCAAGGAAGTTTATTTCTTAGCTATCTTTACTGCTCATTGAAAAAGGGCTAGGCAGACAGAAAATATTGACTGATCCCCCTCAAAGACACCTTCCTGGATTGCCGTATCTTGGTAATTTTCTCTGTTACTCTCTTTCATAGGACCTGCTAATTCTCTTCCTTGCAGTTATAATCTGAGTTATGTTAGTAGGTTATTTACTTCTTTATTATCTGTTGCTCCCATCTGAATATAAGTTCCATAAGGCCAGAGACCCTGTTCTGTTTGCTGCATTATTATGTTCCCAGCCAGCCCCATCATACTGCCAGTCACATCCTAGGACCCCAGGGAATACTTCTTGGAGGCTGTAGAAAGACTGTGATCATTCCATGGCATTCTGGGGCCCTATTTCCTTATCAAATCTCATCCTGACTTTTGAGAGAGTCAGAAGCTTAGTGGGATTTAATGGAATCTAATGGGGTTTCTTTTATCCAGTGCTACTGGATTAGAAAATTAGGTTGAGACCTGACTTTGCAAGACCCTTGAAATGAGCCAAAACGTAAAGAAAAGTGAGAGAAGAGAGAGTTAAACCACAAAGTGGGTGAATCTGAGAATGTGGGGTTGAAAATGAAATGCCACATGACGGAGTTAAAAAGTAAAAACAGTTTAACCTGAAGAGCTGAAATCTCGCCACACTTTCCTAGTAAGGGATCAACTTTACAAGCTTTGGATGGGTTTGAATAGAAGAGGTTGGAGTTCTCAGTTTTAGAGAATTAAGTTAAACCCTGCAAAAATACCTTCTTTTAAAACCAGTGTATCTAATCTGCAGTTTCTGGTCAGAACACTCCAAAGTAATTCAATTTTAAATATAAATAAAAGTAGCCATTTTCAGAGAAAGTCAGCCTTCATTTTCACCATTTAAGAGTCAATGATCTGAGCCTTAGCTTCCACTCTGAGGAAAATAATCTTAGTGAAAAACGAAAGCTGGCATTTTAGAGACATGTAGAAATAAAATACTAAGCTAGAGATGAGCCTACATATTATAAAAAGATACCAATCTAGAAAATCTTTTGCTCCCAACCTTGAGAAACCACCTTGGTGGTATTGATATGAAAAAGAGGTGCTGTACTGGCTGAGGATAAGCAAATGTAGCCCCTTAGTTATTGATGAAAATAAAAGTAAAAGCTGTGATGTTAGTATCATGGAAGAACTTTGCCATTGAGTTTCATTAAAGGCACCTCAGTGATAGTGTCAGAGACAGAAGAAAAGCTTGGAAGAACAGTAGCTAGACCCAGAAAGATAATTTCTATCATCTTAAATTACTCCCTGATTTAAGCTCATATTTAAGATGGCTAAATAGATGCCTTCCATGAATCAAATGAAAAAAAAAAAATGGCCTTAAACCATGACAGTACAGGTTAAAAACAAAAGAGTATCCTAACAATGAAATGTGATTAGTCCTCTGTGTCTATGAAATAAGAAGAAATGAGTGACTGTATGTCTTGGGTGTTACTGCATGATACTTGCTGGTCGTGGCAGATGAATGTTAGTACCCAGGATTCATGATTGTAGGCACAGTCTTTAGAAAAGCTTCTTAGCTTCTCTGAACCTAAATATTCTGATCTGCAAAGTGTATCATTTAAATCTCTGACCCGGTGATTATGTGATATGGTGGAGAAGGAGAGGATTGGTCTGCAAAATCAGAAGTTCTGAATTGCAACTAACTCATTGGGTGACCCTGGAGGAGTCATTTTAGCCTTGCTAGGTTTTAGTTTCCCATTCCATGGAAGGAATGATTCAAATCTCTGAGGACTCTGCTAGGTTGGAATTTCGGTAAGTCTGGAATTAAAGGATAAAAGGTCAGGAGCACCCTGCTGTCCCTTGATTTTCTGTTGGAAGCAAAAGGATAGAACTGGCCTTGCACATAAATTAGCGTGGATTCTTTCATCTGACCCAGTGACTTGGGGGCCTGAGAAGATGCACACACGTGTCCTGTTTGGGCCTAGGCAGTAGGCTCATTTATAAAGAGTGGCCTCTGCAAAGCCAGCTGTCAAAACAGCAGTGATTTTCCTGAGAGGCCTAGGGGTGAAAACTTTCAGATGAAGGGATACAATGAAGAAATACAGGCACCTTCCTCAGATAATGAATGACTATTCCATTAACTCCATCTATTGATTACTCCTCTGAGCTACCGGGAACAAAGGCTGGAAAAATCTTTAAGTGCATAGTGTCAACCATGCAGCAATTATTCCCTTCTCTTTTGAAATTGTAACATTATTTGTGTGATGTATATAGTTCATTTATTCATTTATTCAACCATTTATTTGTTCACTCATTTATTTGTTCACTCATTCAACAAAATTGAGCCCTTACTACAGGTGGGCCAATTTCTTTGCCCTCTTTTGCCTTTCCCAGTAAAAAAAGCCCCTGTATAATAGGTTTTAAAAATCAGATTTAGTTTATTAATAGCAAATTAACAGTATACTTTGTGATGTAAATAATTGGTGTCATCCTTGAATAAAATAAAAATAGTATTTATAACACTTAAAGGCCATTTTGCATCCAAAATTGAAGTCTTTGCTAATCATATCCACATGATTCTCAGGCAATATAGAATTATTTCTTCATTCATTCATCTATTTGATAAATAATGATTGAGGCCTTCTGGGAATACAAAGATGAATAGAATACAGTTCGAACCCTCCTGAGGTCCATAGTCAAGTGGGAGAAAGAGAACTCATTAGACAAATCCTCATTCTGTGAACTGCAAGCACTTGGCCAGCTCAGAGCTCCAGATATGAGTGGGGAAGTGGCTGGCAAGGCACAGAGAGTTCTACACAGCATACCACGGAGCGTTTGGCCCTTTGTCTGTGGGCAATAATAGAGAATCTGGGAGGATGTTAAGTTGGGTGAGTGTTTAAGTGTGTGGAGGGAGTGTATATGATCAGATTTGTATTTTGATGAGATCACCCAGCTTTAGTGTAGGAAGGATTAAGCCAAGGCAGCCTTCTAGGAAGCAGATTACTTTGCTAGGGCTGTCAACCATGGAACCACAGACTACGTGGTTTAAACAACAGACATTTATTTTCTCACAGTTGTGGAGGCTACTGGCAGGTTTGGTCTCACCTTGGGCCTCTCTTACGGAGCCTGTAGATGTCTGTGTTCTTCCTGTGTCCTCACGCGGCCTTTCAGCCATGCATGCGCATCCTGGTGTCTGTGTGGCCAAGTGTCTTCTAATAAGGACACCAGTCATATTGTATTAGGGCTCACCCTGATGGCCTCATTTTAACTTAATCACCTCTTTAAAGGACCTATCTCCAAACATGGTCAATTTCTGAGATACTGGGGATGAAAGCTTCAAAATATGCATTTTGGGGGAACACAATCAACCCATAACAGAAGCAAACCAAAAAGTAGGGGAAATCTGCTCTTTGACAGAGTGTATGCATATGTATGAGGAGGGAGAGAAATTTACATGTTTTTTAATGAACAATTTAAGGCGAACGTAGTATGCATTTACCTGACTTCACATGTCTAGGAACAAAGACCCTCACAGAACAAACACTTTTTTTTTTTTTTTTTTTCATTTTACTGTCATGCCAAACACCTTTTTATTTGTTTATTTTTGCTGTCTTGCTTTGGAACAATGTTCAGCAGACAGAGTATGCTCTCCAACTGTGTTCTGATTACCTGAATTCCTTAAATACTTAATTCAAATTATTTAAGGAAGAACTTTATGGAATACCTTATGCCTTAATTATACTAATTAGGAGAAAACATAGATTTAGGAAGACAGTGTAAATTTATCTCTTGATAAATTTTAAGATGCTGGGGCCTAGATCTCTAGAAATTGGAAAACCCATGAGTAAGGAATGAAAATGTAGAAAGTAAAATAGACCTCCAACTCTGCTTCTTGGAACCTTGGGCACCAAGGGCCATGATGGAATTTCCAGAAATCCTTTCTTCCTGAGGAATTATACTACATACTTTTTACTGCTTCATACCAGAGGGAGGCTTGTGGGATAAAGCCACAAAAGCATTGCCAAAGAAATATTGGAGACTATTGGAACTGGTGTTCCAGTGGAACCAGAACATTATCCAAAGGAGACTTCATGACTTCACACCCCCCAGGAAGTCTTAGTGGCTCTGATTCAGGGGAGCTCTTATAGTAGTAAATGTTGCCCATTGAGGGGTGGAGAAAGCAAAATGGAAGAGGAAATGAATATGGTCTCCATTCCCTCTATCTTGTCACTGTCACTTTTGATCAAAATAACCTTCTCTGAGGGGTTTCTTTGTAAATATTATACTTGAAATGCTTCATTCAAATTTTGAGTTATAAAATGGGAAGAATCAATTTTATTGGATCCTAAATTTTGCTCTATGCAGCCTCCTGTCCAGAGTGAATATTACGAAAATTGACATAGGATGTGTGTGCAAGGTAATATCCCCTTTCGTAGGCACTTCCCTAAATTTCAGGATATTCTGTAGAGTGGATTAGATTATACAGTGAGTGGGGATTCAGAAAGGAGAATAGATCTGTGTATTGATGCCTTCAGAAATATTATTTGATGGCAATAAAATATTCCCCGAAATTCCCTTCAGAGGGAAGAAAATGGAGTTTGTTTGCAGTAATTGCATTTTCTTGCATTTGCTCTTACACTTTCCAATATAAGCCAATTGGAACCCGTGATTTGGTTTTGCTTATTGGCAAAAGTACCATGTAAATTGATCTGTGATGCATTTAAAGAAGATGCTTTGAAAGTTTGGAAATTGAGATGGCTTTTTCTTATTAGATTTTGAGAGTATTAGGGTTCATTTCTATATTTTAGTCTAATGTAATATTAGCGAAATATGTTCTTTTTCAATTTAGTTTTAATCAAGTTCTGGAAGACCATTTTCATTTAGCCCCAGTGGCGCTGTTAACACAGAGATTTTATTTCCACTGTCAACCCTCCATTCTGGCTTCTGCAGCCCTGCCCCGCAGAATTCCTGCATGCCGAAATCCTGCATCATCTGCCCAAATGTTATTTCAGCATGCAAAAGTGATAGTAGTTATTACAAAAAGATTTTTAAAATTCTTATTTGCAGGCTTAAGGAGGGGAGGAATTTAAAAAGCCTCTAAAATGGTTATTTCTTTTAAAAGATATGGCCTTTATGCCTTATGTTGTTTTTATTTAATTTGATCATCACCATACTTAATGGTTTAAAATGCAAACACACAGGATTTGCATTTGTTCCTCTAATTATTCAGTAGAATAATTGCCACTTATTTTATAATTATTGCTGGAAGGAACACCTTTTTCTCAGTTGCTTTTTAAAGGCTTTGTGGGGAAAAAATAAACATATCATTCTTCATCTCATCAGAGACTTTGTCAGCCAACACTACTAGTTTATTAAAGATACTTATTAAATACTCTTTTAAAGAGGTAGAATGTAGGAGATGGGCTCCTTATTCTGATCTAAGTTACATTGCAAAACAGAAGACAGGATAAAAATTACAGTAATAGGCCAGGCACGATGGCTCACGCCTGTAATCCCAGCACTTTGGGAGGCTGAGGCGGGCTGATGGGATCAGCTGAGGTCAGGAGTTTGAGACCAGCCTGGCCAACATTGCGAAACCCTGTCTCTACTAAAAACATAAAAAATTAGCCGGGGGTGGTGGTGGGCACGTGCAGTCCCAGCTACTTGGGAGGCTGAGACATGAGAATCGCTTGAACCTTGGAGGTGGAGGTTGCAGTGAACTGAAATTGCGCCACTGCATTCTCGCCTGGGTGACAGAGTGAGACTCCATTTCAAAAATTAATAATAATAATAATAACAATAATAATTATCATCCTTTATGTGGCAGGTATTGTATTTGGTCCTTTCCTACTCTCACTTATTCCCCATACCCACTTCATAAGGTAGATTGTACAATTATTCTTTTTTTTTTCCTGATGAGTAATGTGAAGCTTAAATAATGCGTTTGGAGTCTGAGTTTAACAAGTAATAAGTGACAGAAGCAGGAAATTGATCCCAAATCTGTCCGACTCCAAAGTCCACACTCTTTCCTTTATGCCACATATTCCTGTAAGTTCAGGTTATATAAACATGCACACAACTGATCCAGATGAAACCTGACAACGTCTTTACCAATTTTTCTTGTGACTGTCTGGTGGAACCTTGATTTGGATGCAGTTTTCTAATGCTTGAGGAAGTAGACTGAAGGGTCTTTAGAAGCTAGTCTGATTGTTCAGATCGAATTTGTTGTATAAATCTTTCTTTATAAGCCAAGACCCTCATTTGTAAAGGAAAGTTTGAGTAAAATAAACAGTGGGAGAGTCTACCTTATGATTCTTTTGTCCAGCCAGATGGCAATACTGGAATATAATTGGAGTTGCATTTAGGTGGACGGTTACCACTAGGGATTCCCATTTAGAACATGCCATGTTGATTTGGGTGGCAACTTAGAGATACTCGGTTGGGAAGCAAAGAGGATAATGTCATTCATTTGTACTACCTTGTGGTTGTCTTAAAAATATATATAAGTGTGAATGAGTATGTGTGAGCATGTACTTGTGTGTGTTTAGGTCACAAAAAGTTGTGTTGGAATAAGGCCATGGTTGAGGCAAGAATGCTTACAAATAAGGAGTTGCTGAGCAGCAATAAAATCTCTGGGCTGTTTTCATGGTCTAAAACTTGTGGATATTAATGGCCTGCTTCCCAATCATTTGCACTTCTCAGTTGTTACCTGCCATCAGTGCAATGCAGTAGTGACTACTGTAAGGGAAGGGGAGTGGACTTTTGTCTTCTTTGTGTGGACTAAGGTTTATCACATCTCCTGGTGCCTTGGGATTCTCTTTATGGAGGAGGCTGAAGCGGAGGAGGGAGCATTTCCCCTGTGGTGTCTTACACTGGTGCTCATTCCTGCAGTGGACCACTGGGCTTTCACTCCTCATCCCCTGCCTTCTCCTGGGTTTCTGGCTCAGCCCTGACATTATTGTAATATAGTTTTCTGTGTTTAATATTTCTTAGACCTGGTTTCCCATTGCAAGCATGGAAGAAACCCTAATGCATGAGTTTCAGAGGAGAAGGTAGCAGTCTGAACCTGCTGTGTGGCTCCATCAGCAAGTGTGAGTATTAACGTTAGAGCTGTCAGGACTTGTGAAAATTAATGGAGCCTGACGGGGGACAGACTGAGGTCAGAGACAGAGCTTGCCCTGACTGAATGTTTCTCGTGGTTTTGTAGCTGAGGCAAGTGAGTGCAAACTGTGGAGCCAAGGGGGATTTCTGGAGTATGCAGTGGGTACCAACTAAGTGCCAAGCATTCTTCTAGGTGCCAGGGTTACAGCAGCAAAAAGTTGGCTCTGCCTCCTCATAGCTTATAGAACCCCCTCCCCACCTCCAGGCTGGACTCAGGCCTTCTCTGCTATCAGCCCCCAGTAATCGCCAAGGAAAGAATTTAGATGAAACGTCTCCTTAGCCCATCCTGAGCCTCATAGTTCTTCCATGCTCCTAGCAGTTGGTATTTTTTCCTTTCATCCTACTGCAGAATTGTCTGCTTGGCCTGTTTTCAAGCCCAGGTTGTTCTTATTCATTCCTCAGTGAAATAGAGAGGCTTCAAAAGTTTTAACATTTTCCCTGTTCCTGCTGGAGTTACAATATTAAACATATAATAATAATTTTAAACAGGAAAAAATTCCTCCTTCTGTGTGCCTTGGGTAAAACAAAGTAACTTTATATCACTGGCATTAGGGAACAGGGTTTTAAAACAGGCACCTGGCACTGCCCCATTGCAGGCAGGTTTCAGAAATGTGATCAAATTGTTATATATCTCTTATTTAGAAACAATCCTGTGATAACAGGTCTGACTGTATGTTTGTTTGATTCTTTTAAATCCCAACAAGTTAGCTTTTTTTTCTAGCACATTGCCAAGGGAAAGTGAGCCTGAAGGCTGCACCTTGTGAATTTGATTTTCCCGGGCACCTGGGAGCCATAGCAAGTTCTTCTTCTGTCCTGTCATCTCTGTTGTTTTTCTTCCTGCTATAGAATGAGCTTTACTGACTGTGAGTGTTATGCCGCAGACATTTTTGGTTTCCTTATATATTTTAAAAATCTATAATTTGGGAGAATAGAGGGGAGAGGGCATAGGGATTGGCAGTCTTAAAATATGTCAGCTTTATGGAGCTAGGTTCTCTTTTATACAGGAAAATGACAAGCCATGTTTGCTTTTGGAGGCTCTCATTCACAAAGAACTACTGCTGAATGCTGGGGTTTTTCTCTTGGTTTTAGCAGGAGTAAATAGGAGATAGTGATCAATTAGCCTTGCCGACCAGATCTCTGATTTAAAAAAAAAGAGTGTGGAGAAAGGATATTTGGTGTTAACCACGACCTGATGAACCATTGTGATCGCCCCTGTTTTCCATATTCCCTGTTCATGAGGAATGGAGAGTATGAGGCAAGAGTTGTCTTCTAACAGTTGGCAGGCTGTATTAGTCTGTTCTCATGCTTTTATTAAAGATATACCTGAGACTGGGTAATTTATAAAGGAGAGAGGTTTAATTGACTCATAGTTCAGCAAGGCTGGGTAGGCCTTAGGAAACTTATAATCATGGTGGAAGGGGAAGCCTACACGTCTTTCTTCACATGGCAGCAGCAGGCAGAAGTGCTGAGCAAAAGGAGGTAAAGCCCCTTATAAAACCGTCAGATCTTGTGAGAACTTACTATCATGAGAACAGCATAAGGATAACCACCCCGATGATTCAATTACCTCCCACCAGATCCTTCCCACAACACGTAGGGATAATGGGAACTACAATTCAAGATGAGATTTGGATGGGGACACAGCCAAACCATATCACAGGCAGATTCCTGGGAAAAGTGAATGTTCTGGAATTGACCTTGGATTTTGGTTTGACCTAAACTTGAGTTTTCTAGAGGAATTCATTCTATAATGATTTATAGCAGAAAACCTGATTGCAGTTGTTTGATACTTATTTTTGAGGAACATTAACTCGTATTGAGGGAGAGGGGCAAGCTAGAGAGGAAATCATGTTTGGCCAGAGCAGTGCTTATGTATGTTTATTTTAAAATGCTGATGCACATGTGCCCCCAGTCCCCTCATTGTTCTCTATTATCTTCCACCTAGTTCAGCCCAATTCACATTGTTTCTTTACCGCCCTAGTCCATGTAGGTGTTTGAATTTATTACCTTAGACCTCCATTCTCCTACCAAAATCTCATCCTAATTCTCATAATGATAGCCAACAAGTTTTTAGATTCTGGGACCTCACATAAAGTTGGCCTTCTCTTCATTGGGTAGGCTCCCACATTTTCCTGGGAGCCTGTAGGTAAGAAATTATACCAGCAGCTGCAGTAGCATTCAGGGAATGTTTTAATTGAGCCAGGATGTGTTTTAATTGTCATAGCGTGAGGCTGACACTGCCTCATTTCCCATACAGGAGAAGTCTGTGATATAGCCAGAGAAGCATCTAGAATGGAGAGTTCTGTTTCATGGGTACAAACAAAAAGCACCATAAATGCTTAATATTAGATAAAAGGTTACTAGAGATGGAGAATGGCATGAGGAGCATTCATGTACGAGTAGGCTTTAAGTCAAACTTTATCAAGTTGTCACATATGTGGGGTCATCTGAAAACTACTGGTCTGGGAGCCAAAGAGCTAGATTCTGGCCACACTTACGGCCTGTGATTGTGCTTAGTAAGTGGCAGCACCTCTCTGGCACTCAGTTTCTTCATCCATAAAATGGAATTGCATGAATCAGTGGTTTCCTCTTAATTTTTTTAAGCCAGGGTTATCTTTCTTCGAATGATGAAATCTTTCCCCAGATGGTAAAATCAAGGAAAACATAGCTGCTCTGGTGAACCTCAGAGAAGGTCGTTCCCCTCTGCCCTTCTCCATCCCTGGGGAGGCTTCACGGAGCACAACTTCAAACCACTAGATTGTCTTGGAGGACCCTTAGGGGTTCATATGCTGTGATTCATCGGAGCCATTATAAGTGGCATGTTAAATGTCCAGAGTTTTATAAGGGAGTTATGCTGACTTTTGACATAAGTTGCTATGTGTTTGTTTTAACTGTTATAGAGTTCATCAGACATGTGCATAGCTGGAGATCTTAAACTTTTCATCTATTCCTTGCTACATACTCATAGAAGAATACCCCCACCTGATTCTACGAAGAAATTGTGGATATTCCGCATGAGTAGTCACTCTTGAGAGAAACAATCTGGATGCTATTACAGGTTATAGCAATCATTCATGAATGAGAGGCCACTCTTGGCACATTTTTTGGTATTTGATAAATGCTGGGAGACAGAGATATCTGGACAAGAGAAGGAGGCAAAAAGTTGTGTGTTAAGGGAATACATTGTGCGAGGTTAGGTTTATCTCAACAGAGGTGCTGTGTTTGCAGTGTGTGCAGGTTGGAGGCCTCATAGGCCCACTGATCTTCACTTTTAGATCCAAATGCTTATTGGCCCTAATAATACTTTTGTTAGTTTGAAAGACATGTTGGAACATGCCAGTTTCTGCCATGAGAAAAATCAAAATGTTCTTTTTCATCTTCAGATGCTTTGCTTTAAGAGTACTGACATTGTGCCTGGCATCAGGGAGTGGTCCAATTTGTGGATAAACCAATGATTTATTGATGGCGATTGGGAAAGATGGTCATGACAATAACATAACAACATAGCTAATGTCTGTTGAATGAATATAAAGTGTCAGAAACTGTGCAGGTTGTTTATATGCAGGATCTTGTTTAATCCTCACCATACTTTAGAAGCAGTATTTTATTTTTACCCTATTTATATTTGAGAAAACTATAGTTTAAAAAGAGGTGATTAGTCGGCTAGACTGGATGTTGGGGAGAAGGAACAGGACACTTCATGTGGGCTTAAAGTTGGAAGAAAATGTGACATTGGCTTAAACCTTGCCATAGCCCAAGATGACAACCTAAGTTCCTGAAATTCTATGGAAGTTCCCAGAAAATCTTGTGGAAGTTCTTTCGTTCCTTCACTTACTCAACAAATCTGAGTTGTGTGTCTGCCATTTTGAAGATATGGGACTAGGTACCTTGGGTCAATAAGGAACAACAAGCCATGATCCATGTCTTCAAGTCTGTGGGGAGACAAGTCACATGCAAAAGCAAAACTCAAAAATGGAGTAATAATAGTGAACGTGCACTGATGGTTTACTCTGCACCATGCATGTGCTTTAGAGGCTATATTTCATTTTTTCTTTGCCAAAACTCATGAGGTAGGTGTTATTATCCCCATTTTGCTAGTGCACTTTAGGGAACATAAGGAATCTCCAAGGTCATACAGCTAACATGTGGCAGAGACTACAGAGTCCCCATTCTTATCCCCATGCTGCGTCCACAGTTTGAATTGTAATAGTTTTAAGATCGAATCATTAGGAATAGAAATGTGAGAAGCACAGTAAGAAACTATTAAATACTGCCCATAGAAGTAAAGATGAATAAGGAGAGTGTCATGGAATAAGCATGCAGACGAGATAGGATGCAAAGAAAGCTGAAGAAGAAGAAGAGAGAGGAGAGGAAATATCAGAGAGGGAGGAGGAGAACTTGGAGAGTGCCACAGCAGTAATCAAGGGAATGGATCACACCACTGTAGTGTGATCAACAGAGGTCAGAATTCAGAAAAAGTCATGGCTTTGGCCATTAGGAGGTTATTAGTCACATTCCAGGGACGCTTTTGGAAGGAGAGTAGAAGCAGAAGCCAGATTGCATTGAATAACTTTTGAGTAACCATTTGGCTGTACATTGTTAAATCTAATAATATAGTGGCCCATCAGGCAAAACAAATGTGGTAAGTGGGCTGTATGAGAAGAAATCAGAGAGGGGAGATCTGCTGGCGACTGGAGGTCAGTTGTGCCTTAATTTTCCACAAGACGCTGGAAGTGCAGAAACTTTTGGGTGATATTTCCTGAGTTCTAGATGTTAGTTCAATACAAAAACAAAACAAAACAAAAAACAAACAAACAAATAATAACCTCAGTTGAGGGCTAAGCATAACACATCTGAGGGCTGAATTGGTCCCACCAGCAGCAAGCTTATGGAATCCTCTTTTAAGAAGTTTAGAAGTGAAATGAGGAAGCATCTCAAAGAAGCAAAAAAGTCAAGGAATGTTTAAGATCATGTTTGAGGCACATATGTGTGTGTGTATGTACCCAGGGTTGTTTGTTTTTGTTTTCTTGGAGTGGGTAAATATAAACTCACCGAGGAGGAGGAGTCAATGTATAGAGAGAGGCCCAAAATATCAAAAAGTGGAGATGCCTGGAAAAGGAAGGTGCTTGTGGGAGTAGGAGGAATCAGATTAAGAGGTCAGTTTGCAAATTGAACATCCTTACTATGAGAATCCAAAATCCAAAGTGTTCCAAAATCTGAAACATTTTGAGCACTGACATGACACTTAGTGAAAATGTTCACTGGAGCATTTCAGATTTTGGATTTTTGGATTTGGGATGTTCAATCAGTATAACACAAATATTCCAAAATCTGAAAAAAATACAAAATCCTAAACGCTTCTGGTCTCAAGCATTTCAGATAAAGGATGCTCAACCTCCGTTAGAAAGATGAGAAGATGCAAACAGATGGTGTGATGGGAAAGTGAAAAGGCAGAAGTGAAGAGAACCTCCCTCCTTCTGTACACATGTGGTTAGAGGATATTTTGCATGTCTGGAGAGGGGCTCAGTTGGATCCTGGGAGCTAGAGAGGAACCTGGACAAATTTTGTGATGGCTGCTTTGGGGAGGTAGTGGCTAAAGTGTGGGGACACTTAGAACTGTCAAGTAGCAGCGAGGACCCAGTTGACTTTCAGTTCATGAGCATCTACTTATGTGACACCACTAAGTGCAGAAGATACAGAATAGACAAAACTCAAATAACTGCCTCTTTTATGGTCTCACTTATATTCTGTAGCTCTAACCTGAACTGATGTGCAAGCTTTCCACATCTCATTAATTCACTTGCTACCATTGTCACTTTATCGTACCTGTAAGTTACCTCTACTATTTGCTCAGTAATTTTCTTGAAATTACCTCTTATTTTACATATAAAGATAGAAAAAAGGAAGCTATATATCATTACTTATACTTTTATATTGTATTTGTCTAAACAATGCATTCTTAAAAGTAGTTTTAAAATACAAAACTATTTGACATTTTGTCAAAGGTTCCTTTCCATTTCACCTAAAATAATCTTGTCTACCATTAGTAGAACATAGACCATGCCTTGGGAATGATGAAACTGGTTGGTTGGTAGGGTTCTTTTTTTTTGAGACAAGTTTTGCTCTTGTCACCCAGGCTGGAGTGCAATGGCACAATCTCGGCTCACAGCAACCTCCACCTCCGGGGTTCAAGCAATTCTCCTGCTACCACGGCCGGCTAATTTTTGTATTTTTAGTAGAGATAGGGTTTCACCACGTTGGCCAGGCTGGTCTCAAACTCCTGACCTCAGGTGATCTGCCTGTCTTGACCTCCCAAAGTGCTGGGATTACAGGTGTGAGCCACCATGCCCAGCTGGTAGAGTTCTTTGGGTCATTCAGAGCAAGGATTTTTTTTCCCTTGTTAAAGTATATATATGGCCTTGGTTTTTTTTTATACAAGGAGGTCAGTTTAGCTGGCATGATCTGAATAAAATGGAAAAAGGCAGGCACCTCTTTGCCTGACAATTTTAAAGTGTTGCTATTTGAATACCAAGAAGTTTGAAGCTTGACTGCAGAGCCTTCCAAATTAATCTAGTCTGGCAAAAAAAAAAAAAAAAAATGCCATCAAGTAACAGGAGATTTGTCAGCTGCCCTGTTTACACTTTTCATATAAAACATAAAGGTTGGCAGATTATAGATGAAAGGTCAGTTCAGCAAAATAGAAAATATGTCAGACAATCTCATAACATCAGTAACAGAGGATGGAAGTTGGAAGCTACTATTGGATTCTCAGAAAGAGATGAGTTTGTTGGTGATGTGTAAATATCATCCCCTTTTCTGTGGCTCTTCATTTTGGTGGCTACCTTTTTATGCTGAGTCTCCAAAATTTGATTTAAAAGACACCAAAGATGCTTGTCTTTCGGAGAAAGATTTACTTTGCAGCAGTTTTACTTAAAAAAAAAAAGAAAAGAAAGAAAAAACCCAGTCTGAAGGGGGAAAATATACTTCCTTTGCCATAGTGGCTAGTCTCAGCCATGCTATCCCTGAACCCGAGCCCTAAAACGAGGATAAGTTGAGAAATCCAGGCTTCCTGCAAGAGCGGCAGCACATAATGAAAGGGTTTACAGTGAGTCCATCATCGTGAATGATTAAAGGGGAATTGGGCAACTACAGTGTGATTTGTACAGGTAAAATCTTCTGCTCTAAGAATCACACAGTAAGGACCAGCCTTGGAAGAGATTGCTGCCTGGGAAAACGTTTTAGCCTGTTCCGGCTTTGGGAGCACAGGTGAATTGGGGCGGGGAGCAGTATTAGGCTCATAGGGTCACAGAGCCATGATATTAGAGTTGTAGGTCCTCTCACAAATTTCCAGCATGTGCAGTACTGGGAATTTGTGGCCCTATTAATATATCTTTCATCTGCACTTGAAGTTCCGGAATTGTGCAAAATACCACCATTCTATCCAAACAACTTGCTATGCACATCATACTCTTAATTACCAAATTCGCATAAGCATGCATTTGAGGGAGGCTTCCTATTCTTTTTTGAACTCTTCAGCATAGCCTTGCAAATAACTGAGGCCAAAGACGTGACATACAGCACTGTGGGCTAGTAGTCAAAGATATCCATTGCTGCTTGGCCTCAGCGTTTGGTTTCTTCTCTCTGCAGTGTTATTCTCTATCAGACTGCTTTCATCTCTCTCTTAGGCGTCCGCATTATTGCCCGTGCTATATATGCAATTTTATTATTGGCAGAAATCTAACAATTAATAGCTAAAGAAAAGGCAGTAATATTACAAAACATGGTTTGGCAGTCTTAAAAACTGCTTCAATATTAGCAAATACATTTGTGATGTGCTGCTGAGACTGTGTGGACTTCACAATGTAATCTTTACAGTTTGAATTGCTGAAATCCAAGTGGACTGACGACGGAACTTGCTCCCCTCACCTCCCCCACAAAAATCTCTTCCCCACTAAGCTTCCTTAATGAAATCATTGAGACTCTGGCTTGCTGGTAAGGACCAGTTCTTACAACAAGTGTATTCAATTTCCTGCTAGTGGTAACTTTAATTCTTCCTGGAATAGCAGGAAACATTAATTTTGCATCAGACCCACAGGTCTCAGAAAGCTGGAATTATAGGTGCCATTGTCCCACTCTTTTTTTCCTCCAAAATAAAATAAAATAAAATAAAATAAAATAAAATAAAATAAAAAGCAGCAGATGAACAGTGAGGCTTGAGGTATGGGTAGTGACAGAGTAAAGAAAAGAACATTAATTTCAGGTGGGGACAGCTGCCCGGCACTATCTCCCTTTGGATTTTGGTTCTTATAGCATCATGGTGAGTTATTAATATGTATGACCCGTGCTTTATTCAAACATTATAAATCTATGCAGAAGTCTGGTGTTTGGGTTTTCC
The DNA here is from genome assembly GCF_009828535.3 of Hylobates moloch. Taxonomy (NCBI): domain Eukaryota; kingdom Metazoa; phylum Chordata; class Mammalia; order Primates; family Hylobatidae; genus Hylobates; species Hylobates moloch. The sequence continues at coordinate 17,224,901 of NW_026652286.1, forward strand.
TTTATAGCTTTCATTCTTCTTCCCAGAATTATCTCATTTTGATCGGGAAACTTTTGCATAAAAAGCACACACCGAGAACTCACATTTCCATACCATAAATATTAAAAGAGGGTTAAGCTTTACAGTTTCTTCTCCCATCGCAATGGGGGGAAAGTTAGCCTTCTAATCAGGGGGCCCTTACTAATGTTCTTTTTATTCACAACCCAAAAAGTAAACTTAAAATTAGAGTTGAAATATGAAATTGTACTATCTGGTTCCTTTCATGTATGTCAACTATGGAATGTTTGACTATGCCATGTCTTTTGTATGAAGGATATACTAAAAATCTAGTAGTTATCTAAGTTGTTAAGAATAGTTGGTTAGATTATGTTTTGAGGACCAAACTAGGTACAGACCTTCTCTTAAGGATCGTGATTAAAGAGATTTTTACTGGATAAATATAAAGTGTGGATTCATTACCCTGTGGATTCATCACAATGAATACATAGCATACAGAAGAGGGAAATGGAACTAGAAAACTTAATGTCTTTTTAGCAATGTTTTAGCTACTTAGCAGCTTCCTATCTCCCGTTATTGTCATTTTTGTTAGCATAAAGGAGTAGTCATAAATTCTAGTTCACATGGAAATGTAAAGGAATTTGTGAGCTATTTCATTTAGGTGAGCTGTCTGCTAATCACACAGTCTCGGCTGTTGTACTTTGTGATGGGAAATGAACGTACTAATTGGTGCTCTTTTTTCTTATTTCAGGAAACCTGCCATATGAATATAAAATAGTGATTGCTGGGAATCATGAACTGACATTTGATAAGGAATTCATGGCAGACCTTGTTAAACAGGACTACTACCGTTTCCCCTCTGTGTCCAAATTGAAACCAGAGGACTTTGACAATGTTCAGTCCCTCCTGACAAACAGCATTTACTTACAAGATTCGGAGGTAACAGTGAAGGGATTCAGGATATATGGTGCACCTTGGTAAGTGATGATTCAAACAGTTTTCCACATTGCTTTTTAGCTTAGTACCAAGAAAACATAGCTCAGATTTAGATGCTTTAAATGAAAATGATTAGGATGAAAGGAAACCTTATTGCTGTATTTCCAACAAAATGCATACTGTACTGCTGCAAAATGCAACACTTGTTGTTTTCCTTGTGATAGAGATCCCTTTAGGCAAGATCAATAGGAGTTAAAGCTTTCCTAGATATACACAGTCATCCCTCCCTCAGTATCCATGGGGGATTGGTCCAGGACCTCCCACGGATAAAATTCCATCATGCTCAAGTCTTTTATATAAAATGGTGTAGTATTTGCATATAACCTATGCATATCCTTGTGAATACTTTAAATCATCTCTAGATTACTTATAATACATAATACAATGCAAATATGATGTAAATCATTGTTATACTTTATGGTTTAAGGATTATTGACAAAAAATATCTAGCATAGGTGCAATCCTTTTTCCAATATTTTCTTTTCTTTTCTTTCTTTCCTTTTTTTTTGTTGTTGTTTTTGAGATGGAGTATCTCTCTGTCGCCTAGGCTGGAATGCAGTGGTGTGATCTCAGCTCACTGCAACCTCCACCTCCTAGGTTCAAGTGATTCTCCTGCCTCAGCCTCCAAAGTACCTGGGATTACAGGCACACGCCACTGCACCCAGCTAATTTTTATATTTTTAGTAGAGACGGGGTTTCACCATGTTGGCCAGGCTGGTCTTGAATTCCTGACCTCAGGTGATTGGCCTGCCTCGGCCTCCTGAAGTGCTGGGATTACAGGTGTGAGCCACCGCTCCTGGCCCTTTTTCTAATATTTTCTATCCTTTGTTGGTTAAATCCCTGGATGCGGAACCTCTGATTATGGAGGGCTGGCTGTATATGTTTATGTATATGGGGCTGGGTATATGTCTGTGTGACACAGAAGGATTTGAGAGGAGGTCACCATGTTACCCTTCACATAGATTCAGCTACTCTGAACATTCCATCAGCCTTAGGTAACTCATTTCCTTCTCATTTTGTACTGGAAGCAGTCATAAAATATCTTGCTTAGATTAGGGTTTCTCAAATCTCTCTACACATCAGAATTACCATCTCTGTAGAAATACAGATTTTGAAGCCCTACCTCCGGAGACTCTGATTGTCCTTCCTGAGATGAAGCCCAGCAGTTTCTATTTTTTAAAGTTCCCTGGGCAAGACTGATGCACAGGTGGTTTGAAAGTTACTGGTTGAGAGCTGGCACTAGAATTCTCAGAACAAAGCTCTGGAAAACTTGAAACAGCTACATGTATCCTTGGAGGCCAGACAAGAAGCATGTCAATCTTGACTGTATCAGTTGACAGTTGTCAGGTTTTAAAGGAGTTACTTCACAGTGTCTGAGCCTCAGTTTTCACATCTCTAAGATGGTGAAGATGATACCTATTTTAGAGGGTTATGATGAGGATAAAATAGGTAAAGTTTGTAGTGGACTTCAGAGAATATCGGATAGCTTGCTTAGGGTATGAATTATAATTTTTCTGGCCTTGGGCTCTCCCACCAAGTATTTGTGTGAACTTAGGCAAGTCGTTTAGGCCCTAGAACCAGTTTTTTTTTTTTTTTTAATCTTTAAAATGAGAACGTTAGACTAAATGATTGTCAGTATCAGCAGGTTCTAGGACTTTTTTTTGTTTTTTTTTTTGAGGGTGTATGTAGAGCAAAACTGACCTGTGTGTGTGTATCTAGAGCAGAAGAACTCACCTTTACTCGCTCAATACAGAAAAGTACCCCAGTCCTTCACTAGGAGTTGTGGATAGGACTGGAAAAAGACAAGCAGACTGAATTCAGATTGGCCACTTTACTCGACAGTTTGGCTTGTCCTCTGTAAGTTAAAAGGTTGAGATATTTTCTATAATTTTTTTCTAGCTTTACGAGTTGGTATCCAGAAGGACTGGTGAGTGGGTACAGGAAGTACATCTCTGTTTAAAATCAACCCCGACAATGATTTTGAACTCTTAATTAAGTACTTCCTATATGCCAGGCATTGTCCTACGTTTTTTGTATATGTGTTACCTCATTTAATCCTCAAAATACCTTTAGGAGATGGGCACTATTATGATTCTCATTTGGCAGATAAGAAAATCCAGGTGCAGAAAAGTTAAGTAAATGCTCAAGAATCACCACAGATAATAAGAGGTCTGATTTGAACCTGGCGAGTCTGATTCCAGGGTATACAGCATGACCGAGGGGTGGCAGGGGTGGGGATGTGGTAATTGGTGGTTATAATCCTCAGATCCAGTTTATACCTAGCTTTAGCAAGGTATGTCAATTTATTTTTTTAATGTGTGAGAACGTGATAAAGGGCAAGAGAATAAACAGCAGAAATCAGTCCTGTCAAACTAATCTGGGGTCATGTAGGATGTTGATATTAGCATTTCTGGGTAAAGGGCAGGAGACAGAGCATTTCCAGCTTCACAGCCCAGTTCTTAATGTCAGTACAGTAGTTTAAGGAATGACCTCTGACTGGCAGAGATGCTCTACATGCAAATTAAGATCATTGTTTCAAAATAATTTAAGATTACTTTTGAAAAAATCCTTAAAAGGCACAGGACATTTAAGGCTATTCCTGAGCAAGCAGATGTTCAGAGATCCCTAGATTGATAGTTGCTGAAATGATGACAGCAACAAACTTCCTCCATTATCTGAGCTGATTCAAATCTGTTTAGGACAGGGTTCAGCTAAACTAGACTGTAGCTGTGATGAATGAGGGAATGATTTTGGTCCTCAGGCAGATCTTGCAGCATCTCAAGAAATTGAACAAACAGACTAATTCAGATATGTGATGTGACAGGGCATGATCTGTTTTTGGTGGTGCTGCAAACTGCAGACAAAGTTTATATCTGAACTGGATTGATGTCATTTAAAATGTTTTAATTTTAATACTGGCAAGGGCAGCAAAGTCAAGAAAATAAGCACTAATCAGTCTTCTGAAATGTTCTCCTAAAGTTGTCGTTAGATTTAATGTCTGTTGAGATTTCCACAAAGCTTCAACCATTTCCTATTGGGCATCTCTTTACAATGAGGGAGATCTTTAAATGATTTTTGCCCCATCCATTGGAATTGTTGATACTTTGTATTTTGACCAAGAATACAGAGGTTGACAAAAAGGATATTTCAGTTTCATCATCTGTTTTTGGGAGGCATCAGTAGTTTGGATCTCACTGTGAAGATATTTCGTCAAAATTGACATTCCCAGAACTACTGATAATCTGAACATTGATTTAGAAATGTCTGCATTAGCATTTCTGTGCTAGGGAGGAGAGTATTTGCCATCTCTACCACTTACTCAGTGGGACCTTGGGTGAGTTTCTGAACATCTGCCTGCCTCTGTTTCATCTCTAAAATGGGAGAAAACATTATGGTTTCATGGTTGTTATGAAGATAGAATTAATGCATCCACAGTACATAGAAGACTTTTTAGCATGGAGTAAGCATTTGGTAAATGTTAGCTATTACTACTAATAGTGATGCGTTAGTGTTTCCAAACTACTTTATACCTCTGTCAGCCTTCATAAGGAAACTATGGGACTAGGAGTGAGATTGGGTAAGTTTTAGCCCTAGTTCACCTTCTGCTCATTGGGTGACACTAGGCAAGTCACTTAACTTCTTCATTTAGTTGTAAAACGTGAGGAATGAGGTCTGCCCTAGTTTCTCTCATATGCCACCCACTTAAATGGTCATCAAAGTTAGAATTTTCAAAAACAATACATATTTGTGAGCATGCTTGAATTACTTTGATGTCTTGTACAATTTTTAACCTCTTTTATTATTAAGAATTTGCCTCGAAGCAACGTTTGGGAGAACTTATACCATAGGTACCACGTTTCTCCCTTTGGAAATTAGATTTTTTCCATCTCTGAGATTTACACATAGGTGAGTCCCTGCTTAGTAACCCAACAGATATTTCAGCCCAAAATAATGTAAATTGATTGTTTGATTTCCCTGTTTTTACAGTGATATTTTTGGAGGAAGTATTAAGTTCTGCATTGCTGATACCGCTAGTGGTTTTAAAAATAGAAATCAAAATAAGAACCCTGATATTAAGGATTCACAGGTTTCTCAAAAGTAACTGCCATCAGACTAGGAAAATAGCTATAATTCATGTATTTAGAAAATATGGATTGTGGCTTGGTCTAGCTACAGAAAAAGAATATTAGTCTGTATTCGCTACATGTTCATAACTTGCAACACAGCTGAAAGCTACCTCAAGACTGGGGAGAATTAAAGTAGTGTTTTCTAATTTACAATTTAACAGGAATTGGTATGTAGAAAATAACTTACAACACACCAGAGCATTCATATATATTTGCAACCATAATGTTCTGTAGTACTTACTAGATCCCCAAGGAAGAGGCTTTGAATGTGGTTTGATAGGTCTGGGAAAATTCAGTGGCCTAAACTGAAGATGTTATAAGTGGGATGCCAGGTCTGGAAGGAAAGGGGCTCCCTCAGATGGGAGGGCAAGAGTTGATGAATTCTCTGGGGGCACCCTTACCTCAAGAGGCCTTAAGGCAGGTTTTATGGCATCTGTATACATTCCTTTACCATCTCATTCTTCCAAGAATCTGGAAGAAAGGCATCAGGGATCTTTTTAACAGTTCAGCCACAGATTTGCTTCACTTCTCCTATTGTTGTTTTTTTCTCATTCTTTTTTGGGAGTGCAGAAGAAGAAGGTTTTGTGTTGTCAGGCAGGTGGGTCAGCCTCATACTTATTTCATACCATGGGAGAGCTTGTGGATTGCTTGCATACCTAAAATTGATTCTCTGCCACCAGTGGTGCCCAATTTTGTCTTTGTGACTCACTCTCAGCTCTGTAACATCTTTCTCAAAGGCTGAGTATGGTTAGAAAGGGAACAAAATTCTAATTTGTCAAATACTAGCCCCTGTGGTAACTAATGGCATGTCTGGCTGGGTAGAGGGAAGGTAGAATTTTGAAATCATCTTTGTATTTTTGATTACTGAATCTGTAGCCAGCTTTTTAACACAAGCAGTTTGGGGTAAACTCGCTCGTGGGACTAGGCTCTTCTTTTGCTGTTTTGATACTAAGATACTGTGCAGAAGAAAAAAAATCCACATACTAATTGATCAGCGGCCAAGCTGCAGAAAGTGAAAGGTCTATATTGCGCTGACTGGAGCAGAGCAGTTGTATTGTTCAGCGAAAGCCTGCACCTCGTTCTTCTCTTGAACAGAAATACAGAGCTGGTCTCCCATGGCTTTTAATGAATATGAGTGGGGCTTTCCAATGTCCAGGAATTTGATCTCTAGGCTGACCAAGGGGTCAGGAACAAAGAGCACATTTTTTCACGTTAGAGTGGACCCAGGTGTAATTTGTCAGATTTAGTAACTGTGGAGGAAGTGCCTTAACTTCTCCAGCAGGAAAATTAGATCAGGCCTAGGCAGTGCAATTCTAAAATGGCTGAAATAGGAAGAGAAAGTCCGTTGAGTCGCATTTTCAAAGGAAGTGTGAGCAGGATTTGTTTTCCCTTCCTCTCTTCCCCTCATTTCCTATCATAACCATGTTGAATTCATTCATTCATTTGGATATAATTTTCTCAGCATTTTTCAAAGTGGGAGTTGAGTGTTGATTTCACTCTCTGCAGCATTTCTAATTGTGTTTGCACACAAATAGCTACAAGGTTGCTCACATTTCCCTTGTTCTGATCAGTGCAATAGTACTTTATGTTTACTCTGTCAGAAACGCGTCAGATGTTTTTATTTCCAATTATAAGTTTTGTAATGCATCATGTATTTTGCTGACAGTCTTCAAGTTCTTGAAATAGCGAACAAATTAACAGCAGATATTGAATGAGAGGATTAGAAAACCAACTGGCAACTCATATGATAGAATTCAGATACAGGGATGGGTGGAATGGGCTCATTTATTTTATTTTCTCAGTCATACTTTGTAATGAACTTGGGCAAAAAAAAAAAAAAGGAGAAGAAGAAGAAGAAGACAAAAGAAAAGAAAGAAACAGCTCCCTGTTCAGCAGAAAAATCCTTTGGCACTAAAGAATGAGACTATGCAAACAATATTGGTTCTGTACCACGTTTTCAGGGATTTCAGCTTTTATTCAGGAGGGTTCAGAAAGGTATTGGCACAGAAAAAGGTCGTGTGTGTGTGTGTGTGTGTGTGTGTGTGTGTGTGTGTTAAACAAATATGCACTCTGCTCTTACATGATTCTGTTTAAAGGCCCAGGGTAACATTTCATTTTTCTTGGCACAGGGCCCACAGACTCTCCCATTATGAAACCTATGGCTGTTCTGCCCTAGTCTAGAGTTACAGGGCTCTGTTTACATTTTTGCGTGTTTCAGAATGCAGCTGACTGCTCTTAAAGCCCGGATCAGATTCACTTCTGGTTTAACAACTGCCCTGTTTATTTGAAAAAGGAGAAAGCAAAACCGATCCCTTTGCTTCCTACCTCCCCATTGATGACCAAATCAGTAAATACCATTTCCAAAGCCAGTTTATGCAGAGCTGGTCATGTGGGATCTCACTCGCCCCTTTCTGCCAGCTCTGTCCAACTCAGCCTTCAAAGCCTGCCGGGTGCCTTTATCTGATGTGTTGGTGGTGGTTGTATGGAAGAATGCGGAGGTGCTAAAGAAGTATTTGTCTGCATTCAATTATGCTTCATAGCAACCGTTGGCATAATTTACATTTTTGCCTGCACATTCTGAGAGAGCAATTCGGCAAACAACAATAATAAATTTACATTTGGATGGTGTATTTCACTCAGAGAACTTTCATATGTATTATCTCATTTGGGGCTCTCAACAATTCTTTAACCAGGGTATGTATTACTAATAATAATTAACAATAGCCAGCATTTACAGTGTTTATGTGTCAACTGCTGTTCATTATTGCCTCCTTTTGACAGAGACCAACATAGAGAGTTTTTGACAGAGAAAGTGACTTGCCCAAAGCTACAGACTTAATTTGAGGGCAAAATAGGACTAGAATCCAAGCTTCCTTTGCGGAGTTTGCTAGACTAAACCAGGATATCCTAGGTGTCTGTCTACTCCGTGGCCTGAGCAACTCAGGAAGTAGCTGCTTTTCATCTTAGAAGACCTGGCCGTTTTCATCTAGTTGCAAAAAGGGTGTACAGAAATCCAGGCCAGCACCCTTCAGGGGCTGTCAGGATTAAGTGGTGAGGTGTGCTTCTAGGGGAAAATAGGATCAGGGGCTCTCAGGATTAAATGGTGAGGTGTGCTTCTAGGGGAAAATAGGATCATTGAGGGAAGAGAAAAAACAAGTGACTCAGACACTAGGGTTTAAAAAAAAAATGGCCAGGTGCAGTGGCTTGTGCCTGTAATCCCAACACTTCAGGAGGTTGAGGTTGGAGGATCACTTGAGCTCAGGAGTTTGAGACCAGACTGGGCAACATAGTGAGGCCCCATCTCTACAAAATTAAAAAATTAGCCAGGCGTGGTATGTGCTTGTAGTTCCAGCTACTTGGGAGGTTGAGGCAGGAGGATTGCTGAGTCTGGGAGGTCGATGTTGCAATGAGCCGTGAGCACACCCCTGCACTCAGCCTGGGTGACAGAGTGAGACCCTGTCTCTCACACACACAGATTTATGTCTTAATGTGTTATAAGGCATGAGTCAGTTCCTGCTGTTCCTGCATCACAGAGGGAACTTCCTCCACCACACATATCAGGAGGCAAGTATAGGTTGCATGTGGCTTTTTCCCTCTGAAGAACTATGCAGTGGAGAGAGACAGCAGCCCTGGGCATATGCACCAAGAGGGAAGTGCTGGCAGTGTACTTCGGCTGCAGTCAGACCTGCCATGGGCCCACACTGTGCTCCACAGAAGACCTGGACCTCCACTTCGGGACATGGCTGGCTGGCTGCTGGGTGTTCTTTCATTTTCTCCTATTACGCTAATAGGCTCCTTTTAATCCAGAGTTGCTGCCGGTGGATAGAAAGAGTATAAAGTGATTACAAGCTCCATCAGAGCAGGGACTTTGTCCTCTATGCATACCCTAGGCAAGCTTAGTGCCTGGCACATAGTAGATGCTTGGTCCCTGTCTTCTGAATGAATGAATGAGTCAATCAGGGTGGTAGTGGTAGAGATATGTCTCTGGCTGGTGAACTGAGGATTTACACAGATTAGACACCCAATAACAAAAGGAAAGAAAGTATTTCCAATACAAGATCAAGCACAGTCATCGACATACAAAACGGAAGACTAGAGATGATAGAGCAAAATGGAACCAAGCAAAGCCCTAAATGATGTCCATGGGCTTTAATAACATGTGTAACAAGGTACATATACCTAGATTCTTCCTGAACACTCAGAAATCTAGCATCTCTCCAGGTGAGCATGGTTCAATAAAAGTGAGAAATGGGAGTAGGACAAACCTCATATTAAACCTCACAGTACGGCAGTGAGAGTTTTCAAAGAAAGTCTCCACCAGCAATTTTAGGTTCTTTGGTATCATTTCTTCAGCTCTGAAACCTTATTCCCATACTGTGAGCAGCTCTAGAAGTTACTCTTAGATACAGAGACCGTCGCTTCAAGGCTGCAGTCAAAGTAGTTGGTGTCAAGTTTGAGATTGGTCGGAAGCTAGACCAGGTGGGCCATCAGAACGTCCTATGGACATTAAAACCAATTGTCAAATATACAGTATTCCCTTTTCTCAGTGGCTGAATTCTCAGTGATTGCGTTCTTAGCGTCATATAGATTCTGTACCATTTATTTTCAGGCTACTTGGAAAGCACTGATTACTTATTTTGTACTCTGAACTGTAAGTGAAGAATGAACTTCTCCAGGTCTTGCCAGACAGTGAGCCCACTAGAGTCCCACTGACAGTCTTAACCTGTATTTATTTGGTTCCAGCCTTAGCTGCTTCTGTCTTCCTGTGATGCATTTCTCCTCTGTGGCTCAGATGTGTTCACAAATTAGTCTAGGTAACCACACTGGATCGTTTCATCCTTCTCCTAATCTCTGATGAAGGTGAGATGGGTTTTGGAGCACACATATATTTGGAGAGATGAGGTTGCTCCTTCCACTGGGTGCTCCTCTTTTGCCAGCACCACATCTGCAGAGCCGCAGGACATCCTTCCGCCCCTTCTGATGAGCCTGCATGCTGCCAAAGTTGTTTCACAATAGAGCCTTAATAATCAAAGCCATGTTGTGTTATGTGCTTCATACAGGAGAAGCCCCCTGCCTTCTAGGCTGCTTTGTGAGAGCAATGTCAAGGCATGATGTCACCCACCCTCTCAAGGGTTCATCGATAAGCCCATGGGAGGCTTGGTCGGGCTTGTAGACCCACCATGTGCCTAGGGACATCCCCTCTGATGGTGAATGCTTTGTTGAAACTGTTCTCCAAAAAAATTATTGCTAATTCTCTCTTCCCTTAAACAAACAGTTCCTTAGGCTACAAAACTTCTGGCAGGGCCTCCCCAGCAGGAAGGCATGTGCTCCCCACATTGGGCATAGCTCAAACATCTACAACTCTGTTCTACTCACAGAAGGAGGGAGGCAGTGGTACAGAGCTCCGCAGGGTTTGGCCTTAGAAACAGGCTGTTCCCAATAAGCTTGGCTCTCACTTTGATTATTTAGAACTTATTTACCTTGTTACACATGTTATGTGTAACATGTGTAACATTTACACATGTTATGTGTAACATGTGTAACATTTACACATGTTATTTACCTTGTTACACATGTTATGCAATCTCTCTGAACCACAATTTCATCTGTCAAATGCGTATATAAGTAATAATAATAACTACTATTTATTGAGCATCATTCACATACAAGTTCCAGATGTAAAATTGTTTTAAAGCCTCAAAGTAACCCTATAAAGGAGATAATATTACCTTCATTTGGGAGATGAGAAAATTAAAGGTTAGAGAAGTTAAATAATTCACTCAAGGACACTTATTTTGCAAAGAACTGTAAATCAGTCCCAAATCTGTTTGCTTCCGAAGCTTTTATGTTCTTCACTACTTCTGTGTATTTTTCATGGGATTAAAATAAGATCATGTATGTTAAGTTCCTGGCACTCAGTAAATGCTCAATTAATATTTTTTTCCCCAAAAGGTAACACTTGTTAGTTTTGTAATGGCTATTATTTTTTGGTTTTGTTTTGTTTGCTTTGTTTCTGTGGTGGTATTACCATGGTAGAAGAGAAGAAGCAAAAAGAGTAGAAACGAAATAAATAGGAAACTTAGTCTAGGAAAATGCTTACCCCTGTTTGTGTGTTGGTGGGGAAGGGGGATAAAGGAAGAGAGAAAATGTTTAAAGTGAATATTGTACAGTTTCTTTGCATGGCAGGTTGCTTATGATCTGGATACATAGAAACCGTTTAGGAAAGGAACCCCATATTCCGCTGCATTTGGTCAAAAGGCATGGAAGAGTGGATAGATGTCTGTTAAATGAAGACATATGGGCATTTTGAAGGTCACTTATATGGAGTATCATTTTCAGTGTATGAGTAATGTTGGCAGTGTGTTTCCACCCAGGAAGAATAAAAGTAATCTTGGATGGTGACTATAAATTAAATGTGGACTGTTCCATGAGGGCTGCTCCAACACCAAGTGAAAGTCAAACTTTGAAGTCTCTGAGTTAGCAGAATGTATATGCATTCTGCAAAGAGCTGCAAAGGTGAGCTACAAATCTGCATTAATTCAGGAGAGGAGATGGGAAGACTGTTTTGCTTAAATATAAAAGATCAGCTTGGTTAAAGTGTAAATACAGTTACTATAACTAATAATGTCCAAGTATAAAATTTGTAGCAAGAAAAGAAATAAACAGGCAGTGAGAAGTACCTGGTATAGAAGGGCATACTAGAGGAAGTGGTTAAGACCTAGCTTAAGTAATAGTCTTCCCAGGATAAAATTTCTCAAGACAGCATCTGAAGGTGCCAGTGATATTTAATGATTAATTTAGATATTTTCAGGCCCAATGTCTTGGTGTGGTGGGTTTACAGGATGGATCACATTAAATAAAAAAGGGTGCTAAAATTTCATATGAATCAACAGTAAATCAACATTGAAGACTAAGCGAAACCAATGCTGTATTTGTAAAGAAAAGAAAAGGAAGAGCAGAGTCAACATATTGATTTTTCATTCTTTCCTAAACTTGATTATGCACTTCTTTTATACATTATGTACAAAATGATTGCATGTAGAACTACATGCCTCTGATGGCTGCCTGGTTTAATAAACTGTGATTATTGTTTTTCTCTCTACATTTGAAGCTATCATATGTACTGAATTTCTGGGTTATATCAATCTCAAAGCGAAACCTAATAGGATATACTGACTTTCCTTGCCACACAAGGCTTCATGAGCCATGGGAAGTAGCTTTGGAGCACCATGGTTCTAGAAAGGGGATTGTCGAAGACAGACACTCAGGAAAAAAAAATGTTTTATTGTCTTAATGATTTAAAAGTTCAACTCTTAAATCACTAGCCATAATTGAGGCCTCTTATTGAATCAATCATCAGTAGAAAAATCTTTCTTGCTTTGATCTTCGAAGAACAAAATAAAAGATGCTAGACTAAAACCTAATAAGAAATTATTGATGGCAAAACTAACTAGTTGGAATAGGCTGTTGGCAGAAGTCTCCCTCCCACTTTTCTTCTTTTCCTTTGGTGTTATGATTTAAGGGGAAAAATTATGGAAGACAAGTTTGTTTTAAAAACTCATAGGGTTCATTTGTGGGTTTTGCATTTGTATATATATTTTTTTAAATAATAATTAGGAAGTACTTGAGAATGAAGATTTTAGGCTATGCTGATGCTACTGCTTCTATTGCTAAACATTACTTAATGCTTCCTGTTTTTCAGAAGAAATAACCAAGACTAGTTCCTTTTCTTATCCACATTCAGCCATTTCCCTTAAAAAGATAAGTTCTGAAAAAAGTACTTACCTGTTGGGCAGCAGAATAAGTAGAAAAATGGAAAACCCAAATGTGTGTGTACAATGCTGGGTCTGACCTTTATGCTTTTAAATAATTCTTACTGGAGGCGAATTCTGTGTGGTTGCCAGCTTGCATAGCTGCTTCAGAGGCAGGCCCATGAAAGATGAGTGAATTTTCAGGATATTGAGTGCCTTGCTACATTCACACTGTATGTGCCATTCAAGGTTACTATTGAAGGGAAAGTCAGAAGGTCTTGGTTTTTAAGGAGGGTATTGGTATTTAAGGTTATTTGCTGTAGGAATTACCTTCTATAGAGTTTGAACTCTGTTTTGAAAAGTCTGGGAGAAATAGAAACAGTTCATAGGAAATTTTGAAGTTTGGCTAGCCTGTAAACCACAGGCTTAATAGTGCTCTCAAGTCAGTTCTGAGACTTTGTAACTCTTGATATATAATTATGAATGCATTTTTGCTTTGTTGATTGTTGCAATAAACAGAATCAGTGGATTATTGGCTAAGCAGAATACAAATATGCCAGAGAAAATTCATTCTCTTTGTCTCACTCTGAAAATATTGCATCAAATAATCTGAACGAGACCAAAAAAGCTTTTTGTCTGAGTTTCTGCAAGTAAGAGTAGAACAAAACAGTGAAAGGGAAATAGTTAAATGTAGAAAATCATCAAAAATAGAAATCATGCAAAAAATAGACATCTCGATTCTTAAAAATTATGTTTCCCAAGCTGTGCAAACTTTCCTCAGTTAACCACATGCTCACATGGATGAAGATTTCACAATTCCAGTAAAAGCATTCTTACATTCACCTTGAATGGTTTCGTCCCCTGAAGAATCAGCATCAGTCATCAGAGTGCAATGGTATGTTTTTCATCTTATATTTAGCAGTAAGCATTTTAAAAGCCATATCCTCACCAAAAATGTACAGATGGATCATTGCATTATAAAAACATGTACTAATATAGTCAGAAAACAAAAACTGAAAGATAATACACCACAAGTATAACAGCGATTTTCTCTTATGAATGTTCTTTTTTTCTTTCTCTCATTCTACTTTTCCTGGGATTTTGTACATTCTTACAGTGGGTAAGTTTTATTTTTATAGTCAGGAAGAAAGGTCACATTCTGTAGCTGTAAAATGTGTGTCTATGAGTAATTGGAAATTAACCCTGTCCTTCAAACTTGATGCCGTCATCACGTATATGATCCGGGTGTGTGTGTGGGTTGGCACATATGTACATATTTCACAGATTATCCCATTCAAAGATGGGAAGGTGGAAGTGTCTGTCCTCAACAATTACTGTGGTTTGCCTGGCTGAAATGCAAGGAAACCCCCCAAAACACCAGAGCCCTGCATTTATTCAGCTGAAAAAAATGTGTTTTCTTTTTTAAATCAGAGTCTCCTAAGATAGAAGAACTTAGATGGCTCATCCAGTGCTGGGTTGAATGATAAAACCCAGACCTTTTTGGTGCTGCGTTTTGATTCATCCCTGAATGTGACACCCTAGCACTTGGGTTCCTGGGTCTGGCTTTACAGGATGTGACTTCAGTCAAGGAAAGCCTGGTGCCTACCTTTGCTTATTTGTATTCTAGTGCTGTAAGCTCCCCTCCTCTCATGTGTCTTTGTTCTATTAATCTGCAAAACAGGGCTCGACTTGTGATTAGTCCTTGGAGCTTGTTTCTATTAATCAGTCTGCAAAACAGGTCGACTTGGATGCTTTTGTTCAAGAGCTTAATGCGTTCTCCTTGTCAGGCTGTAGTTCAGGCTGCTCGGTTTGCTTTAAACGGGACCAGGTGGTGAAATTTGGTTTTTATACGCTGATTGCACTGTCAAGAAAGAAAATACTGTTTGAAAAGACAACAGGAAAATGCTAATGTGGAATTGTAGAGCGATGTTTTAGGAGGAGGAAAAGTTTATAGAAAATATAACTTGTGTAACCTGGCTGTGGTGTATAATAAACTGCACGGTGCAGTTGACTGGAACACAAAATAAGGCATTATTCATATTATAGTCTAGAAGCATGGTGTCAAGGAAAGGTCGCCTATTAATAAAATTTTATGTGGATTTGAAACGTAATTCTTTTGATTCTTAAAGTGGGAATATCATTCTTTTAGCTACAGTATTAGCTACTGTAAGAAGACCCAATATAATTTTGGGCATTTCCTCACTTTTTCCTTTCCACCCTCCCTTGTGCCAAACGACCTTGCCACAGATTAAAATTATTCTACCTGTTATGTAGGGAAAACTCTGTATCTCAATTTTCTTATCTTCATTATCAAGGGACAAAAACTGACCTACCTGTGGAGATAGAGTGTGGGCTAACCGAGTGATGGTTATAAATTGCTTCGTAAAATGCTCATTATCACCATTTAAAAAATTCTCCTAAATCTAATGTGCAAAGGATAGCCTCACTGGAATGGAATTTTAATGCATAACTTTTTTCTAGCGATAGCAACACTCCAGGAAGAACGCAGTTTTTCATTGGAAGTTGTCTTTTACATCTCTAAAAATTTCAAGTAAATTTAGCATTCATTACTTGTGAAATAGCTGCCCCCTCCAAAAAATCTGTTGAAGTATATGCAAGGAGCAAACTCTCAAAACTCCAAATTAAATTTGTCATCAGTGATAAATTTAGTCCTGTGAGATAGTTTAATAAGTGCTTCACCTTGATTTATTGGCTTTGTTAGTTAACAAGAGTGTATTATGTCTTGCACAGAACTTAGCAGAGCAATTTCTGACTAGACCTTCCTTGATTAAAATAAAAAACTGAAAGTCTCATTTTAGTCACAGCGATGGTAATTATTTTAACATGAAATTGGAAGGTAAGCACACTGCAGTCCTGTCATTAATATTTAAAAAAAAGAAAGAAAAGAAAATGTCAGAATGTGAAGGGAAAGGCATTTAAAAGGTTCTAGTTCTTTATGTTTGTATATACTTTATTTCTTTTGTGTGTATGCAGAGCATCTAGGCTGTTTCACTGGTTGGGGCTGAAGATGCAGCCCTTGCATATATAATCACTAACCAGTGTCAGGATTCAGCTGCTAATTTGAAAGGCTTTGTGGCTCTTTCACCCCAAACACTAGAAGCTTCATTAGGCGCTGTTTTGTCCAGCCTGACCTTTGCTGATCTCTAGATCACAGCTAAATACCAACATTACACCAACGCCCTCCCAGTTGAAACAGTCCAGACATGATTCCTTTGGTGCATATCTTATCAGAATCTGCTACTGACATAAACTTGGGTGTCCCTGTAGCTTGCCACACAATTAGGATTACCTTCCCCCAAAGAGGCCCTATTTACTTACAGTTGTGTTCAGTTGATTGGAGATTTGAATTTGAGAGCAATTAGCAAATTTCTCAGTCTCTCTCTCTCTTTTTTTTATTTTCTAAAAAAGGCACTTTTATAAGGCATAGCTTTTAAAATATGTTTTTATGGCTGTTTCAGTGTAAGCAACAGACAGCCACTAATAAGGTACTTCTCTCTTTGACTTGGGAAAAATACATAAAATTTATTATTAATAATAACAGATTTTAAAAATGGGAAGAAAATAAAATAGTATTTTTTTCTTTAGAGGTATGTCTTTGGGAGTACACTATCCTCAAAATCAAACCTTGTAGCAAGCAGGTGGAAGAGACTTTTCTGCTTACACTATTTTAAATATCCTGAGCAATGAAACAACAGGCATGATTCATTTGTCAAGCTTTTGGTTGTTGGGGAGGGAGGCCTTACTTTTCAGCGTTATTGTCTGTAGATTCTCCTACTCTTCTTAATTGCTAGAGAAATTATTCTGCTTTTGTTTAAAATTTTACTCCATATTTGATATGAAGCAGTAGCTAAGTGCAGACATCTTTTGACATTATATGTAATTATCAACCAGAAAAATGCATCTTTATAAACTTATTTTTCAACAGATCCAGTCATCTACGTCAGGTCTCCGGTGATCTTATTTTGAAATGGTTTGAATTCTCTTTCCTTTTTAGAGTCATAAAATTAGAGATGGGAAAGAGCTCTCTGATTGCATCACTTTTTCCACCCTTTTGGCCAGTGTGATCTCCCTCCCTCCAGCATATTCCCTGGTGTTCCATTCAGCCTAGTTTAGGATAATAAGACCAGGGAGGCTTCTTGTCCAGGCCCTCTGGGAAAATGTCCCACGGCCCTTGACATGTGGATAAGCTTTTAGGCATGCAAGCTGAAGTTTTCTCCTGCTTTGAGACTACTTCAATATTCTTGAGTTCAATCTCTTTTCTTGTTGTTCCTTTCTTCTAAAGCATCAAGAACTTTTTTCTCTGTCAAACAGCCTGCTCATATTGTGAACAACAACAAAAAACCTACAACACTACACACAGGCATGGTTTTCCTCCTTCTTCTTCCGTTCAAAACGACAATGTTATTTAAGGTGTTTTGTTGTTATTAACCACGTGTCTAAGACATGCCTAAATTTGAATGGTCCATAAATTTTACCTATAAATGAATCTCATAAATCCTTAGCCATTTCATAGACCCTGTGACTACAGCGTCTCAGAATCTTGTTGGTTTAGAGCCTTTTCAGGAATCCAGGAACAAGATGGGGATTCTGACAACATTTGTTTTTAGATGGATAGAAGTAAATTAATCAAAATCCTTTGTTTATGATGCATTGCCATCATTGGTCTATGCCTAGCCTTTGTTATCATCATGTTATTTTTCCATTTATGAGTAATGTAGTGAACATCCATTAACCCACAGAGAGCCTGAGAACTAGAACATTGACAATAATTTGTGTTTATCTATGTGCTTTCTCGTTTCTTATCTCCTGCCTTCTTTCTCCGGGTATACATTAATCTGAATTTTGTTTTTTTTTCATTCTTTTGCTTATTTAGATGCTTTTTATAATACATCTAAACAATATATAGTTATTGGTTTTGAACTTAATACAAAAGTTACTGTGGGTTTCTCTTTCAGTTATGGAGGAATAAGCTCCTAACAAACTAAGTCTCCTGCAAATAACTATAAATAACAAATAAAATAGCTACCCAAGGGCTTTGGAGAGTGCACAGAAGCAAATAGGTTTTTGGAGGGGGGTTGAAACTTAGAGGAAACAACTCCATTAAAGTTTTTCATTTCTGTTGGTTTACCTGGAGGGTAGCCACAGCTGAGTATAATGGTGTCATGATATGGCTAAAATTCTGATAGACAGCCCATACTCTTTTTGGCAGGAGAAACCATTTGAAAATGCCCAGAGTAACCAGAGCCACCAGAGAGTGAGGGGGAATCCTAGGGGAAAAAAAGAGAGAGCCAAATAAGAGAAACACCAAATTCTTTGTGTAAATTCTACAAAGTCTCTGGACCCTGAGTCGTGCATGTAGGGGCAGATTGAAAGTGTCTGAACTGAGATCTGAGCTACTGCCCACCATAGATATCAACATTTAAACATTCAAAGAAGAAGTAATGAAATCTTACAGAAAATCTTTCCAAAATTTGAAGACGAAATGCTTCCCAACACGTTTTATAGCCAGCATGACATTAATACCAAAACCTAACAAAAATGTATTACCAAAAAAATTACAGAATAACATGCCTCATGAGCAGAAACTAAAATACTTTACAGAAGGTTAGCAAATCAAATTCAACAACATATAGAAAGGTTAATAGATTATGATCAATGTGGATTTATACCAGGAATACAAGATAGGTGTAAAGTGAAAAAAAATCTATCTAATTCACCCTATTAACAGGATAAAAGAGGAAAACCATGTGACCATTTTAATAGATGCAGAAAAAGCATTCAAAAAGACTTAATATTATTCATAATAAAAGCTTTCAGCAAGCAGGAGTAGAAAGTTTCGTCAATTTGATAAAAGACTACAGTCCTACACTTAACATCACAACTGATGGCAAATATTGAATGCTTTCACACTAAGATCAGAAACAAGATAAGGATTCTTGGATTGACACTGCTATTTACCATTGTTATGAAGGTCCTCCACAGTGTAATAAACACAAAAAAAGAAATAAGAGGAGTGAAGATTGGAGACAAAGAAGTAAAATTGTCCATTTTTGCAGATGACAGGGTGGTCAATGTAGAAAATTCTAAGGAATTTACAAAACAACTGCTAGAAGTAGTAAGTGAATAAAAATGAGGTTATGGGATACAGGATTAATACACAAAAACCAATTGTATGTTTTCATAATTGCAGCATAAAATTTAAAATGAATTTTTTAAAATGTAAATTACAGTAGTACCAAAACCTTAAAATATTTAGGAGCAAATATAACAAAAGATATGTAGAATCTCTTCACTGAAAAACCAAACAACATTGCTGAAAAAATTAAAGAAGACCTAAACAAATGAAGATATATTATGTTTGCGAACTGCTCATTTCTCCCTAAATTGATCTGTAGATTCAGCTCAATCTACTGATTGGGTAAAAATTTCAGCAGGCTTTTGGGTTTGGGAAATAAACAAGCTGATTGTAATATTTTTTGAAAATAAAAAAGATTTCAAATAGTCAAAGTGAGTATAAAAAAATAAAAGTTGATGGACTGTACTATCTGATTTCAGGATTACTATGAAGCTTTTATTATTCAAAACAAAGTAATATGAAAGGTGGACACATAGATCAATGTCAAAGAAAAGTAAATCCAGAAGCAGACACATATATATACAGCCAAATGAATCTGGCACAGGTTCAAGGCAATTTAATGAGGAAACAGTAGTCTTCGATAAATGGTACCTGGACAGATAAATATCAGTATGGAAAACCGTGACCTTTACCTCATACAACATACAAAAATAATTATGAAACAGATCTTACACTTAAATTTTTTTAAAAAACCAAACCTATAAAACTTCTAGAAGAAAACTTAATCTTTGCAACCTTGCAATGGGCAAAATTTCTTAGATTGGGACACAAAAAACATAAACAGCATAAACCACTGAAGAAAATAATGACAAAATTTTAAAATTTTCAGTCTTTGAAAGACATCATTACAAAAATCAAAATGTGGTCCATAGTCTTGGGGAACATAGTCTAGGGGAACATATTTTCAACCTGTAAATCTGGATATTACATAAATCTCTATCCAGAATACATAAAGGAGTCTTACAACCCACTAATAAAAAGACAAACACCCCAATAAAGAATGCTCAGAAGTTTGAATTGACTCTTCATAAAGGGATATATCCAAATGGCCAATAAGTATATGAAAAGATGTTAAAAAATCATTAGTCATGGCTGAAATGCAAATTAAAACCATAGCAAGATACCACTGCACACACAATAGAATGGCTAAAATTTAAAAAGCTAACAATATCAAGAATGACAAATATATGGATCCACAGATAGAGGCAGATATGAATGTAAAATGGAACACCCTCTTTGGAAAACTTTTTGGCAGTTTCTTAAAAAGTCAACGCACATCTACTGTACAACCTAGCCATTCTGCTCTTAGATATTTACTCAAGACAAATAAAAATATATGTCCACATAAAGACTTGTACACAAATATTCTTAATAGCTTTATTCACAATAACCAACACCAGGAAACAACCTGTACATTGGAATACTACTCAGCAAATAAAAGGAATGAACTATACTAAAACATGGGATAACATGAATGAATTTGAAGATCATTATATTGAATGAAAGTCGCCAGACACAAAAGAGTACATTTACTGTGATTCCATTTGTATACAATTTTAGAGAACACAAACTAATTTAAAGTGACAGATCAATGGTTGCTTGGACTGGGGACAGAGGGAAAGACACAGACTGCAAAGGGTATGAGGAATATACTGGGGGTGATAAAAACGATTGGTATCTTAATTATGGCCTTGTGTGTTCATTATAGTATGTATATATCTGCTACATTTTATAAAGTTGTACAATTTGAATAGATACAGCTTATCGTACATAAATTTTATCCCAATAAAATTGTTTTGAGAAGGATATTCATCTGGATGTCATCTTCTGGGGCTTATTTCATTAAACATTTATTTGATATGATTTAACAAATATTTGAAGAATGAAAGAAGGAAGGAAGATAGATGAATTTATATCAGTCACTTCTGTAATGGGAGAGAAAAAAGATGAAAATAAATCCAAGTCTTCTTAAACAAAACAACCCAATTCTAGATTTCATATCTATCCATCTTAGATATCAAAGAATAACCTTTCTAGAACCATGCTCACCACAACTTACATTCAAGGCTATTATTGCTTCCAGTAATAAGGGAGAACTTCAGTTTGTATCAGCAACATTCTCTAATCTGTCAAGTTATGCAGTTTTTTGTTTTGTTGTGCTTGAAATCTTGGAGCAGCAAAGCAAGAGGGGCATATTAGTTAAAACACTTTTGGCTGCAAGTAATAAGACATCAACTCAAAATGACTAAAACATTGGAAATTACTGGCTTACGTAACTTAGAAGTCCTCAGGGATAACCAACACCAAGAATGGCTTGATTCAGATACCAGTGTTATTACTGGAATTCATTTCTTATTTCTTATTATTGGCTGGGTCTTTAAGTGTTGGCTTCATCTGTAGACAGACTCCTCTTGTGGTGGCTGCTGGCTGTTTGAGCTTTACATTCAGTCAAGAGACTCTCATTGTTTTAGCTTGATTTGCGTGTTTTTCTTTGGACCAATCAGTGTGGGAAGGAGGATGGAATGCGCTGATTGGCAAGGTATAGTCACGTGCTCCTTCCCAAGCCAGGCAGGGTGTGAGTGGACCCCATCTGTACCACACAAATTAACAGTGGAATAGAAGTGAGTTTTCAAAGGAAAATTGGTGTGCTATTACCAGAATAAGGTGGTTTAAATGTTCCACAGGCAAAAATCACAGTTACCCTCTCTCTCAAAGATAAACACAGGAAGTGAGTGATGTCACTAAGAGGAACCTCACTAGTGGAAAAAATTTTAAGTTCCTGGTCCTATTTGTCTTCCAACCTCTTTTTCCAAGGACGATGGCCATCTGTTCATGGCACGGGAAGCTAGAACACTCTCAACACTGGTGGTGGTGATGATGAATTGACAATTCTCGAATGGTAAATGCCTTCTTAAACTTCCATTAAGCCCAGCAATCTGATGGTGTGGCTGTATTGGTTAGCTATAGCTACGTGAAAAAATCACCACAAAATGCAGCTGCTTAAATAACAAACATTTATTATCTTACAGCTTCTATGGGTCAGGAACCAAGGCGCAGCTTAGCTGGGTCCTCTAGCTCAGTCTTTCTCACAAGACAGTAATGAAGATGTTGTCCAGAATAGTGGTCTCATTTCAAGGCGTGACTTGGGTGGAATCCACTTCCAACATTACTCAGGTGGTTGTTGATAGGAATCAGTTGCTCACAGGTTGTCGGACTGAAGGCCTCAGTTTCTCACGGTTTTCTGGGTTTTCTGTTTACTATTGGCCAGTGCCCTTCCTCTATGCCTTGCCATATGGACCTCTCCACAGGGCAGCTCACAACATCACAACATGGTAACTGTCTTGAATCAGAAGGAGCAGAAAGAGGCAGGAAGATGGAAAGCAGGGTCTTTTGGTAATCTAATCTCAGAAGTAATACTCCATCACTTTGGCTGAACTTTTTTTTTTATCAGAAGCAAGTCACTAGGTCCAGCCCATATCCATACCCAAGGGAGCAACAATTACATATGGGCATGAATACCAGACAGGGAGATCGCTGGGAACATCTTAGAGGCTACCCATCATCTTAGAGGCTGCCCGTCATAGTGGCAGTGGCAACAGAGGAAATACTTTGCTAATAATCTCTTGCCATTGAAGTTTTCTGTTGAGAGCCTTAAATCATGGACTGGATACATGAGGCGGACAGAGCCATTTCCAGAAGCTAGGTAGGACCTTTGGCAAGATGGAGTTTATGTTCATGGTTACTAATGCAAACCAGATAAAAAGACAAAACTGAAACTATTAGAGAGTTTGATTGTGAGGTACAGAAATGATTACAGAAACAAGCTGAGAAAATAAATGCGTGTTGAGAGATGAAATAGAGATACATGCCAAGACTTGTATTTAAAGTGTTCACCACAGAGAGAATCAGCCAAAAAATGTCCAAAACCAAGGGAATGGTTTACAAATTGCAGTGTGTCCATATGATAGAATACCATGTAGCTGCTAAAGATATTTTTTTGGAACAATGGCTTTTAAACTTTTTTTAACCACAACTCACAGTAAGAAATCTGTTTTACACCAAAAATAAGTATATATAACTATTTGAACTGAAATAAAAATTTCATAGAGGATGTTTATCCATTGTACATAATATGCACTTTGGTATTTTTAATTCTATTCTACAACATCAACATTTTTTATAGTGGTAAAATGTGTATATTGTAGAATTTACCATTTTAACCATTTTAAGTGGCATTAAGTACACGTACATTGTTGTGCAATTGTCACCACTATCTCCAGAACTTTTCCAACTTCTCCAACTAAAACTCAGTTCTCTAGCTCCCATTTCCTTCTTACCCAGCCCCGAGTAACCACCGTTCTATTTTGTGTCTCAGTGAATACGACTACACTAGTTAACTCATGTAAGTGGAATTACACATTTGTCCTTTTGTGACCAGCTTATTTCACTTAGCATGATGCCTTCAAAGTTCATCCATGTTGTAGCATGTGTTAGAATTTCCTTTCTTTGTAAGGCTGAATAGTATTCCATTGTATGTATACACCACATGTTGTTTATCCATTTATTTGTTGATGGACACTTGGGTTGTGAAGGTACTTGGAGAAAAAGTGTAAAGCCTGTCTGTGAGCATCAGGTTGAAAATCTCTGTTGAGTCACAGTATCCTAAACTGCAACTAAGGTCCTCTTCTCCCTTGATTTTCATGCTTTGTTATTATTATTATTATTATTATTCGAGACAAGCCCTTGTTCTGTTGCCTAGGCTGGAGCGCTATGGCACCACCACGGCTCACTGCAGTCTCAACCTTCCGGGTTCAAGCAATCCTCCCATCTCAGACCCCCAAGTAGTTGAGACCACAGGCATGCAGCACAACCTCTGGCTAGTTTTTTAGTTTTTTTCAGAGATGGGATCTTATGTTGCCCAGGCCGGTCTCAAATTGCTAGACTCACACTATCCTCCCGCCTTGGCCCCCCAAAGTGCTGGGATTGCAGGCAGGAGCCACTGCGCCTAGCCTTACGCTTAATTTGAGAGACATATTCTGTAGACATACCCAAATGTTGTGCACAAATGGCGTGCACTGTAGCTGGGATTGACAAGAATCACGCTTTGACTTTAGCCTTGAAAAATGTTTTTTTTGTCATTTGGTTGCATGTGGTTTATAGAGATTATTCTGAGTCTGGGCATTAAATTGATTAGTTGTCCTTCAAAAATCCATGGGTTATGGTTCCAAGAGAAAAAGATAGCAAATTAGGACACATGCGCACCCCTGCATCAGTGGTAGAAACTTATTCCTGTGTCTTCTCAAGTTTCATTTGTTCATTAACTTAGCTACCATTTATAGAATGCCTACTCACTGTAATGTCAGGCACAGTCCTAGGTACTGGGAATATGGGAATGAACAAATTAAAATACTGACCCTAGGAAACCTTATAAGCCTCTTAGTAAAAGAGAGAGAGAAGTAGATCATTTAACAGATTATCACAAGTGCTACAGCAATTTTGTAAGACGACTTGGGAGACAGACATGATGAGCACCCAATTCAGCTTGGGTAAGGACAAGCTTCAGGAAGACTGAGAAGAATCTGGAAGAGGATATTTAAGGCAGAAAGGGCAGCATGCCCAATGAGTAGAAGCAAGTAAGAATGCAGGACATGTGTGGTAAGATGAGAAGGTCATAAAGGCCTCATGTGCCAGGTGAGAGAGTTTGGATGGTATCCTGTGGTTTTGGTGAACCATGGAAAGGTTTTAAGCAGGACAATTATTTGGCTATATTTATCTTTTGGAAAGAACTCTAGCAGCAGTGTGGACTAAGATGAAGGGAATGGGAAGGAAGTGAGACCAGGAATGTTATAATTGTCCAGGAACAAGATGTTGAGGATCTTACTTTGAAGAATCATCACATGAGACGAACAGGAAAGAAAGACCCACGACAAGCGGAGAAGATAGAATTGAAAGATTTAGAACTAATGGGCTGAGGGCAAGGGAGAAGTTAAGATTAGATTTCTGGCTTGCTGGCTAATATTAAATGATTCTCTAGTAATCTGATAATGAACCACTAATTGAGTCTTTTTCCAAGGAGCCCTATTGTGAGAAACGTTTGATGATATTCTCAGGATATAGCTGGGCCCCCTTTCTAGGTGGCACATCCTGCAAGCTTCTTTCTTCCATTATCTGTGGAGGCATATTTATGGAGAGAATCTTAGAGGTAAAAATTGGTCTATGCAGGATGGCTAGAGGCAGAAGAGGTGGGAAAGAAGCAAGGAAAGAAGCGGCCACTGAAACTAGAACATGGTACTAAGGATTAGGTTAAAGAATGTAGCAACGTGAGTCCGGAAGTAGAAATAAGCCACCAGGCCCTTAGCTGGGAAGAGTGGGAGATTTGGGGGATGTAGATAAAAGTAGCTCAGGGCACAGATGATTTAGATAAGACTGTAAGTGATAGGAAGGCAGTCGACTTTTAGAAAAAGTTTTGTTGAGATACAATTCATGTATCATACAAATCACCCGTTTAAAGTGTATAGTTTAGTGGTTCTTGGTATGTTCAGAGTTAGGCAGTCATTACCATGGTCAATTTTAGGATGTTTTCATCACATAAAAAAGAAACTTCATAACTATGAGTAGATAATTTCTCTAATTCTACTAATGGCCATTTCTCTGCCCTCTACCCCCTGTCTCCAGACGATTACTCATCTACTTTTCGTCTCTATATATTTGACTATTCTGGACACATTTTAAAAAAATCCCTCCCATCTAACTATAATTTATATACACTTCAATCAACTTTTAAGTGGTGCTTGCTGCTTATTATGGGGGCTTGTTTGCTTGACCGACCATACTGGGCCAGTAGGGTAAGGGACAAGTGAAGGGAGGTTTTCCAAACCTCTTATATTAGAATCATGAGCTGACTATCCAGCTGTCCACTTCATGATGGACCATCCTATGTATACCTTAAAAATGAAAATGAATAATAAATTTTCATTAAGGAACATGCTAAAATCAAAGTGGATAAAATGATTAAAATGGACAGATAAAAAATTCAGTCACCAAGCACTTGTACAACCACTCACAAGTTGAAGTTGCAGCAAATAATAAATTAGATATTGCTGGTCAAATGACATGATTCTAGCTGGGCTGAAGCTACTCTCCATGGAGTCTCTGGGTACCTTCCATGACACAGTGATAATGAGCCATAAGTCCTTTCCTTGAAGAATTCTTAAGAATCAGACCATGCTCCTTTAGGGAAATTTACTTGTTTTATATTATCAGATTAATAGGTGTAGAGAGGGAAATCATTTGCCCGCTAATCAATGGAGGATATGGAAGGAGTGATCATGATAATGATAATGGTGGTGAAGATGATAATGATAATGATAATAACACATTGCATTTGAGGGCTTACTCCTGTGGGAGGCACTCTCTGAAGGGCTTTACACACCTCTCTGTTTAGTTCTTAACCTGCTCCTTGAGTACCTTTAACTACAGAAAAGGAGGCTAGGTTCAAAATATATTAACATTATAGTAATGTACTTAATAGGAGAATATACTTAATTGGAGAAGTAGGACTGAACTTGGCTCTTTCTACTGTGCTGCTGCCACATCTCCGATTCTGAGATTTTTCATCTATAAAAAGGAGTAACAATATGCATGCATCCTTATTAGGTTGTTTGCTGCTATGGGAACTAGATGAGTTAATACATGTAAACTTTCTAGAACCATGTCTGTCATCTAGTAAGTGCTCAATGAATATTAGCCATTATTTTGTATTATTGTTGTCATTACTATTCAATACTACTTTTGATATTAGAAAAAAGATAGGCCATATTTTAAGAAAAAAGTAGATAGCAAGAAAACAGAAATGCACACACATAAAGTCAGTGAAAACTACACTTATTTTCCACTTCCATCAAAGGCTATTAAATGTAGGGCCTGCTATTGTATGTTTATTCAGACATCAATCTTAATCAGCTCCTTTGCTACTTTGGCGGTAAGGGCATTGTAATTCTATTTTTATCGGTTCCTTCCTGTGCACCAGACATTCAAAATAGCATGAGTAAGGATCAAAAATATCTTAATGGATTTGGTTCCCAGAGATATCAGTGACCAGGGGAAGAGTTTTACAGAAATTTCTTCCGAACTGATAAGGAAGGTAAGTGGGGAAGGTGTAGGGAGGGCTGGCTATGCAGCTTGCTGTTAAGTCTGCATGGTGTGAAAGGCAGAGATCCAGTGGTGGAGTGAATTACAAGGGTCCCTGGAAGAATCTGGAGGATCAGAGCATAAATGCCTCCTATTTTCAGGTTTATGCTTGGGACCAGTATTGTGTAATTGTTGAAGATAATACTGCCCCTTCATGAGGTAGCCATGGTTTTGGTGAACAGACTTCCTGGTGTGATTGTGTTGCACACACACACAGACACAATATGGGAGTTCCTATATGATTAATATTTTTATTTGTATATCTTGCCTGGGCATCTTTTCTTTCTTTTCTCTCTCCTTTCTTCTTTCTGCTTCTCTCCTAATTATTTTACCTCTTCTCCTCCTTTTACCCTCTTTTTCCCTTCGGCCTCTCTTTCACTCTCCCTTAGTGCCATTTTATATTCAGACTAATCATCATCAAAAAGTTATCAAAGTTTGTAAACTGAGATTGACGGGAAGAGAAAATGAGATTAGAATATCCAGAACAACTATAGTTCTTACAGCAATGCATGCAGTGGTAGGCTATGCCACATGGTGAAGTGTGGCACAATCTTAGGCGGTGCACAGGTGCACATTTGTTATTTGGTAATTATGTATTTATTGCATGCATATCGAAAAGAGAGAGAAAGAGAGAGAGAGAGAGAGTGTGTGTGTGTGTGTGTGTGTGTGTGTGTGTAGTATGCCATATTTGTGATTTCATGGATATTCTTGTTTAGGATAAGGATAAATTTATTTAAGTAATAAAAGTGATACCATATGTAGAGAAATACTTAGTAAATATTAGTACAGGTGGTACACAGATGTAGCTAATGAATCATGACTCTAGTACATGAGGACTGAAGCTTGGGATGCACTGTTGTAATACATGGCCTCTTTTACTTGCATTGGGGGCCTCTGGGGAGAGCTGTAGAATGTGGTTGTTGGTCCATTCCAAGTGATCTCCAAGGAGCCTCCATGTTGCTTTGCCTTGGTTCTGCCATAGCATCAGTAAGCCCATCTCGGAACTAAGGATTCTGAATAAAACCAACCCCCTCCTACCCCCAACAGTTCCACAGCTGCATCTCTTGATGAAAGCCCAAGGTGTGAGCAATAACTCTGCACCAGCAACTCGAGTTTTTAAACATTGAAACATGTGTAGCAGGTGTGAATGTTATTCTACTATGATATGCAGATGCAAGAAATTTCACATCAATATATTTGTTTGTTTTTAGAGTAGAAGTAAATCTAAATCTGAGTCTTGTCTCTTGGAGTGGGAAAGAATTAGATCACACTTGTGATGGAGGTTCACTCGACCTTGGCTCCCAGCCCAGGGCCTGTGGGAGATCCAGGCCATTTGGTGGGAGCCCTCTGGACTGTGGTCTACACTGGCCACTGCTGATGAGTCCTCTGTTAGTATCACGTGGGCCCTTGAAATCAGGCAATGCCTCTGTTTTCACTGACTTGGGCTTGGAGATCACTTCCCAAGCTGGGAGTGATGGCATGATTTGGGACATCACACAGCTGCTCCAGCTGAGGGCTTGTCACTCCCCCACTAAGCCTGCCCCCTTGCCAGGAAGTCCAGCTGAGTCCTCACTACTCCAGACAATCCCTCCCTTTTCATTCTAGAGGAGTCCCCCTCCTGCTTAATCTTGACTGTGTCTGGAAGCCCTTCACCCTCACCCCTGTCTCCAAAGGCACTCACCTGGCTCTCCTCCCATATGTGTTGATCTAGCCTTGTGCCCTCAGTGACAGCAAAAGCCAGAAAGTGTGGGGGTGGGGTGTTTTTGCGACTTCTGTTTAAACCATCACATACAAACACCCCTGAGGCAAAGGGGCACGAGGTCTTCTTAGAATAAGGGAGAGAAAATCAAACACAGATTAATATCTCTATCAACAGTTCTGTCATGTGAAGGAAAAATTTGAAATTTTTGTATATGCATAAAGGGTATGTTATAATATGACACATACATACACACACGTATTCAATTCAGAGGCTCAGAAGTGTGTTCAAATAGGCATATGTATTAAGCATGGTTTCCTGTTGTTACCAGAGTTGGCATGGATTATAGAATCTAAATGTTATGCTTGTATAGGCCTTAACAATTAACTCTTCCAAATGCATTTTATCCAAAAATGCAGTAGGTATTTGGGGCCACAAAGCACTGTTTCAGTTGAATTTGCAAAAGCATTCAAACTGGGAGAAAATAATAGAATCAGCCCAGTTTCCGGTGTAACCTTTGGTTCATCTGCATCACTGCCCCTTCAGTATTGATGTTTTAAAACTCAATGGCTACCCTGATCCTTTGCTCTTTGCATTCAGCCCCATTCCTCATTGCCCTGCTCCCCTCTGCGTCAAAGGGCAGATTGACCTCTGCCATCTAGGTTCCAGCCATCCCTGAAGAGCCCTTTCCTCAATGGATCCAGCTGGACAGCCCACCATTGGACCGGATGTTGGGATGCTCCTGGCCTCCAGCTGAGCAGCACCTCTTCCTTTCATCACTCCAGCCCCATGGCAGGGTGCAGCATCTTTCAGTTGCTAAATCCACATTCCTCTTCTAACACTTTTGAAAGTAATGCTCCAAGTTAATATTAATTCCTAGATTGGATTACCTGACTCTATCATACCTTGCTCTCTTAGCTGAATCCTGATTCAAAGGGGGAAGATAAGTCTATTAAGTTTCAGAGACTAAAATTTATAGGTCAGAAGCTTAGATTCTGTGTCGAAATCCGCAAGAACAAATAATAATACCTTTTATTTTTGTCATTCAATAGTTATAGATCTATTCTTCTTTTGCAGGCTTAAGAGCACCTCCTTTTGCAGGCTTAAGAGCAAAGAGTGTGCACTCATGGAGTTACAGTCTAGCAAGGAACAGGCCAACTGAAAAGAAAAGTAAAAGAATATCAGGCATTGAGAAGTGCTGTGCACAGGAGTAAAATAGGATGGTATTTTAATACTTGGGGAAGGCCTTGTAATTACTATAAGCTTGGGTGTAGCTTTCAAAGACACTGAAGCCCTATATAGTCATCCCTCAGTATATGTAGGGGATTGGTTGCAGGATCCCCACATATACTCAAATCAAATATACTCAAATCAGCACATATATACAAAAAGTCTGCCCTCCGTATACATGAGTTTCACATCCTGCAAATGTATTCTCAGTCTGTGTGTGATTGAAAAAAATCCGTGTATAAGTGAACCCACACAGTTCAAACCTGTGTTGTTCAAGGGTCAACTGTACTGTTTTTGCTGCTGCTTCAGATTCTACTTACCAAAGGTCACAAATTAGGGCTACATTTGGAATCTAAATATGTTGTTTTCCACGTGCAGTATTTTATTTAAACAAAGAAGAAAAGGCTGGGCTGGGCATGGTGGCTCACACCTGTAGTCCCAGCACTTTGGGAGGCCCAGGTGAGCGGATTGTTTGAGACCAGGAGTTCAAGACCAGACTATGCAACATGGTGAAAGCCCATCTGTACCAAAAATAAAAACAAAATTTAGCCAGGCATGATGCCACAGGCCTGTAATCCCAGCTCTTCAGGAGGCTGAGTTGGGAGGGTTGCTTGAGCCAGGGAGGCAGATGTTGCAGTGAGCTGAGATCATGCTAGAGCATCCCAGCCTGGGAGACAGGGTGAGACCCTATCTCCAAGAAAAAACACACACAAAAACCAAACAAGTTTAAAGGTCTTCTTGTGGAACATTTACTTTCCAATGTGTGGTAGTTCCTGTCACTATTTCCAATTGTTTTGTATTACAGCCTCACCAGCTTACCATATCTACATGAACTCTGAATGCAGTTCCAATGTGAATTTGAGATCATTTTAATTTGCTTAGCATCACTTCTGTTTGAGAACTTACCATATACCAGATACTGCTGAACATTTCATCTTCACAACATACTTTGTGAAGAAAGTATACTAACTCTAATTTTCAGACCACATTGCTAAGACCTAGAGATTACATGCCTAAAACTATATAGCTAGTGAGTAGTAGAAATAGGACTGTTTGCTTACTACTAAAGCCTATCTCTTAACTGAGTTGAATTGAACAAGCCTGTGATAGATACCGTGGTGTCTTATTTGTGTTAGCAATGCCTCCTCAACCTGATAAGTTCCTTGGTAAGGAGTTAGTTTACTCGTCTAAATCCCTGCATTATCACAATAGAAACTAAACACAAATTATGAAATTATAATTTTATAAAATTATAAGCCATAAAAGTGAATTGACTAGAGATAAAACAAGTCATAGCTTTGAATATTCCCAGGTTTGTCTCTGAAGTTGATCAGAGATTCTTCTGATAAGCAAAATAACTTAGCAGGTTTCTGCCCAGTGGCACAAAGCAGACACATGAAATGCCAACTCTTTATCCAGATGATTGGAAAACAGCCAGTTTGAAGAAGTGAAAAGCCTGAGTTTCAAAGTGGCTTATTAAAATCAAGTACAACAAGAAACTAAAGGTAAACTTTTTGACATTACCATGGCAAAGTGAGAAAGAAAGGATGATGTGTGTAAGTAGGTTGTGTTTTCAATGTAGTGTTATCAATTCCTCTTTCTTGGGAAGGATGATCCCTCATTCTGAAATTATGTCCATCCTACTTTTTAGGCTTAAATTTTTTAAAATTGAAATGTAGATGATAGTCAAGTGGGGTGTGTGTGTGTGTATGTGTTAGTATCCTTTCATGGTAGAATAAAAATTAACAACTTATTAGTACCTAAACATTCCTTGACATTTTACTAGTCCATGAGATCCAAGTCTGATAACCTTTGCCTCTGATAAAAGATCAACTTAAACAAACTGATGTATTTATCATATCACTTACTTGTTAGGATAATATTTACGTTGTTATTAAGGTATCATAGATATATGTCGATATAACTAATCAAATTTATATCAAACACTTGCTATATACAGTTTTTAGTCAAATAGTTTAAATGTCTCTTTGAATTTTGTTTTTTAGGTATTGCGTGGGTAAATTTCAACCTAGCTCTTCCTTGACCTATATTTTCTAAAATTCACCATTGTAGGGTTCAAATTATGTGTTACTTCATTTAAGTGTATGTGTGTGTATATATATATATATATATATACACACACACACATATATGTGTATATATATATAAAGTAACAGTTTAGACATAATCCCATATCAGTTAGGATTTTTATGTTCCATGCAATTTTATGTTAAGAAAACTCAACCCAAACAATCTTGTGCAAATGGAATCTATTGTCTCCATATTTTAAAACTTCAAAGGTAGATATGGCTTTAGAGATTTCAATGTGGCCTTAACATGTAACCCGGACACTGTTTCTTCCTTTACACTTCTGAGCTCCATTTCTCATAGGTTGGCTCCATCCTCAGGCATGCTGTTTCCTCAGGCTTTCAAAATGACTGCCAGCCACTTTGCAGAACTAAGCTGGGAGGAAAGAGCAAAATCCAGAGACTGAGCCTGCTGGCTGATTTGGCTCCTATGCTCATGCCTGCACCAACCTCCAGGGCTCTAAAGGGGTAGAATGCACGAATGGCCTTAGCCTGGATCACAAGTGCCACCTTGCTCGGCCTGAAGTGCAGCCACTTCACTGTGGATCCCTAAATGGAAGTTGGGGCTGTTGGGGAGAGGAAATGGAGGAATGAGTATAGGAAACCAACTAACAAATATCCACTACGAACGTTTATTGGGGGTAGGAAAGAAACAGCTTGTCTTTGAAGATCATTTTCTTTACACAATTACAATCATTTGGTGTTTATTTTCTTCAGTTGTTATCAGGATTACATTGCAATTGATATTTCAAAATTGCCCTGAGTGGATGGCCGAGAAAACTTTCGTAGTGACATAAATCTGTACAAAGACAAGGTGGTAGAGATTTCTAACCTCTTGTACCCCTGTTGTAAGTTTACCATTTGAATAAAAATGGACAGATTCAATTCCAAAGTCATTGAACTATTGCTGACTCTTGTTTCCGTTTATGAAAACCACAGGTTCTTTAGGAAAGTCAACTTTTCTCCCTCCAATAGTTAATGCTGTTTTCCCCAACTGTTCCCCTTCCGTATGACCCTTTTCTTTCCAGATTTAAAATCTCTTCATATGTGCTTTTTAAAACATCTTGTTAAACTTTCCATTCATCAAATAAATACCAGATGATAGGGACTGTGCCCTTTTCCATACTTTTTGCCATGTGGGTAATAAATACGTCTATTTACTTCATTTTCCATCAATTAAAAATACTACAGTGGCTTTTTATTTAACCGGTTATATGGAAGTTAGAGGGGATGGGAATGGAACATTATTAGACTTCTTGTTTGTGAGCACTTGGACATTAGTAAACTTCTCTTGGAGATCCAGTCCAGGAAAATAGATTGCTGGCCAGAAATAGAAATAGCATTTTTTTCCCCTAAATAAAGGAAGTCATTGTTTAAAATAACACTTAAAAATTTAAACGAGACTAATTGTCCCTTTCCTTTTTAAGAGTATTTTTGAACATACTTTTAAAAGACTCTTGGTATCTTCACATTATTTTACAATTATGCAGTGGTTTTTTAATGCAGAGCGTATATTGAAGTCTATTATTCCTTCCCGCCCAAGTTGAGTGTATAAGTTGTGGGTGATTTTTGCTCTCTTTCCAGCTGTGTCATAGAATCACACAAACGAGTTCATACTGGGGCTTAGTGCTTGTAGATTTTCCATTTTGTTTGCTTTTTGCTGTTTTCAGTGTATTGTTAGGTTAAAGGAATGCTTCTGTCTTTGATTACTCCCTGGTAATGGGGACATCTTTACCCTGGAAAGCAGGAGGTAATGAAGAACAGGTGTTCAATGTGAACTTTCAGTTTTGTTTTCTCAGAAATGTGCCCAAAAGTAGGGCAAAGCTTTCCAAGTTTTTTAGTGCAGATTATTGTATTGATAGCTGCAGTATTTCCCCTGATCTCCCTCCAGCACCCATATCCCAGGCCACTGAGTTTGACAGCACTTGAAGGAGCCATGAAAACTTGCTGACTGACAATTAATATGTTGATCAAATGAATTTATGCAAGACAGTGAGTGCCCAGCATCTCTGCCTCAATGTTTACACAGGATAATCTCCTGGAACGTAGCAAAGTTTTCATTTGTGTTAAGAAATAGATGTTGCTTCCCTTCAGAATCTGAAATAAGATTAGACAAAAAATTCTAGAGATAAAATTGTCAGGATGAGTTTTGCTTAAATATGTGAGGGCCAGAGGAACATTTACTCTTCATAAATAAGATTTAGCCCCCATAGTCAACTTCCAGGGAACATCTCTATTTTTTCAAGGTCTTTTTTTATCATATGCCTGCCTCAGGGTGCTGAACTTTAGACTGTAAGGTCAGGCAAGTCTCCATCTTTTTATCCTGCAACAGGCCTGACAGTCTTTGGGACTCCTTTTCCTAATGCAGACATTGCAGTTTGAGTCACAGCAGCTAGAGTGCTTTCCACTCCAGCAAGGGTAGACTTGCTGGCTCTCAACTTCGCTGTGGCACAAATGCAGTACTCACCGAGGTCAGTTCTGTAGCATCTGTGGTGCAGCATCACCATTTTCCTAATAGATTCTTTTCATTTTTTTATTGGTAAAATATACATAACATGCAATTTATCATTTTTAATTAATTTTTAAGTGTACAGTTCAGTGGCATTAAGTACATTCACATTGTTGTGCAACCATCACCACCATCCATCTCCAGAGCTTTCTTCATTATTTCAAACTGAAACTCAGTATCCATTAAACGATAACTACCATTCCTCCTTCACCCGAGCCCCTAGCAACCACCATTCTACCTTCCGTCTATACGAACTTGACTACTTCAGGTGCCTCATATAAATGGAAATCATTCAATCTTTACCCTTTTGTGTCTGGCTTATTTCACTTAGCCTAATGCCCTCAAGATTCATCCATATGTCAGAATTTCCTTCCTTTTTAAAGCTGAGTAGCATCCTCCTGTGTTTATATACCACATTTTGTTTATTCATTCATCTGTCAATGGACACATGGGTTGCTTCCACCTATTGACTATTGTGAATAATGCTGCCATGATTGTAGTTGTACAAATACCTGTTCAGATTCTTGCTTTCACTTCCTTTGGGTATATACTTAGAAGTGAAATTGCTGGGTTACATGGTAATTCTGTGCTTAGTATTTTTAGGGATTGTCCTACCACTGTACACACTGACTGCCCTATTTTACATTCCCACCAGCAATCTCTAAGCTACTTTTTAGCAGACATAATTCCCACCACACCCTACTCTCAACACTATAAAACCAGTATTCATCTGATTTTCTTAATTTAAAATAAAAAATTTTAAAAATATTTATTTGTTTATTCAATGTCTTTATTTTTTAGAAGCAAGCTCTTGCTCTGTTGCCCAGGCTGGAGTGCAGTGGCACTATCATAGTTCACTGCAGCCTGGAACTCCTGTGATCAAGCAGTCCTCCCTCCTCAGCCTCCAGAGTAGCTGGGACTACAGGTGCACCACCATGCCTGGCTAACTTTTTAAAAAAATTTTGTAGAGACAGGAATCTCACTCTGTTGCCCAGGCTGGTTTTGAAACTCCTCAAGTGATCCTTCCACCTCAGCCTTCCAAAGTACTGGGATTACAGGCATGAGCTACCACGCCCAGCCTGATTCTTGTCAGTAAAGGTTTTTCTCCATTTTTGGGGTGAGGGGGAAAGTTGGACACTGCACTTATATTGTTGCCAAGGGAAGCAGAAATGTATCAAAAGAAGACAAGAAAAGCAAAAACTGTGGCATAATGCAGAAGAAAAGCCAGCATTTACAAAGGATGCAGGGTCCTCTGGATTTAAACAGAAAATGCTATAAGCAGGGTGTGAAACTCCCATCTGTCCATTGCTGCTTCCTTTTAGGGTGTACCTGATCTTGTGTGTGCCAAGTACAAAATGCCCCGTGTGCCTTTGTAACGGCCAAGTTCCCAGTGCTTTCTCATTCCCACAGTGGCCATGTGGTCTACAAAGTGAAGCAGACGTCAGGCTGACTCTCAAATAAAGCCTCCTTGCTGCTGTTTGCCTCCAGAGAGTTCAAGCAATTTCCTTTCATTTTTGGAAAAAAAGAGTGTCAGTTTGGCTTTCTGAAAACAGTTGCCACCTTTGGGCAAAGCTAATTAACTACAATACACATGTTCAGTTCAGGATTTCCAAAGAGAAAGAAATGTTTGGTACTGGTGTATGTTACCCAACCTGACCACACATATGGCAGGTTTGGGCCAAGAGGAGGGAGCAGGAGGACACCAGTTCTGATTTCAGGTAATACTGTTAACTCGTTCAACTTCTTGGAATAATATGATACCAGAGAGAGCTTCTATGTGAAGCTTTGTGGATTTGAAAACTGCTATACTGAATATTTTATGATCTTGTCAAGGCCTCCCCTTATCATGTGACCTCAAGGCGCTACCATGGCTTTCATCTTGTGAAGTCTTGAACATTTGCAGTTGCAGAAAAATCTCAAGAGACTCAGTATTTCAAAAGCCATAGTTTAGGTTTTATTTTCTAGGCTGGGATGTTTGTGGGTTTTCTTATTATAAAATTAGAGTTGTCATAGTGATGTTGTATATTTCAAACCAGATATTCCATGGTCGCAGAAAAGTCTCACTTTAGGAAATGGGTTTCTTTATGAATGTGCTAACATTGTGCACAGAAAGTAGCACAATACAGATAAACAGGCATCTTTGGTAGGTGGGGTGTTTGGGTAAATTTAAATTTCTGAGGATTGAACAAAAGCTCCTTTACCTTAAGAACTGTGCAAAACTGTCCTAAAAAAATTTAAGTCAGTCTAGTCTCTAGATGTCCGTAGTTAACATAATTTTATTGTTCTCACTCATCCAGCTTTAGAACACATGGTTCCTGAATACAAGTCTCAGCTTTGACCTCAGTGCTTGTTAACCCAGTGCCTCAGCCCTTCTTAGACATGAATCAGAACCTTTGGTGGTAGAGCAGGAAATTGGCACTTCAGCACCCAGGGTGATTTTTATGCCTGCTAAAGTGTGAGAACTACTGACTTTGAAGCTGTAGGTGTTTGGGTTGGTGGCGTATTTATCCCTAGAATTGCTCCATGTAATTTGATTGTGAGGACATCTTTCTGTTTCTTTCCTCCAACATGGAAGGCAAACTAAATTAAAATCCAGTTAATTCAGGTTCTGAGTTGATTGGAACATGGATAATTGTGATCTTTTTGCTGATTTCTAAAATATTTTCCCTTAATTATCTGTTGGATTTCAAGTGCATTCTGCTCTGTGTTATAGAAGGAGGGTTGGTGTGAAACTTAGGGGGACTCCAATTATATACATAGTTCACTTACTGGTTCCATAATTTAGGATGTCATCTTTTCCCATTGACTTTCACTTTCTTCGTACTTAAATGGCCATGTTGTACTATCTGATCTCAGTGTTTCTTTCCATCTCTAGCATCTTATGATTTCCTTCTTTATTTTCTAACTTTTTCTCTTCCACTCTCAAAACATTTTCTCCATGCATAGAACTAGAAAGGCCCTTTGAGATCATTTCATCTTAATCTCTCATTAGGCACAAGAGAAAATAAGCTGTGGAACAAATTGGAGATGCTGCTTTGAAAGAGCCCACATGAGAGCCTGGGGTGTCAGCTCTCACAGTAGAGCTCCTTGCACTGTGGCATGAATTGTCTATCATATGTGGGGCTCCGTTTCTTACATTCCAGCCCTGCGCGATAAGTATTTGGTATAGCAGCAGCAGAGGTTGCTCTCAAAATTTGGACATTAGGAATTTAATGTGTTAGGATTGTCATCAAATTGTATCTGGGGACAGAGATTCTGGGGAGACTCACGTATGAGTTTGGCTGGCCACAAGTAAACCCCAGATGACTCTTGTTACAAACTCCATACACAAACAGCATATATTGTGAACTTTTTGCAGTGTACTTGAAAGGGCATGACCTTTGCACTCCGAACTACATTCAAATCCTGGTCTGGGAATTTATTAACTGTGGAACCCTAGGCAGGTTACCTTACCTCTCTGAGCCTTATCAACATAAAGGTTGTGAAATAACCAGTTTGTGGATTAAATGCGATCTTACATGTAAAGATTCCTGGAATTTAGTGGGTACCAAGTACATACCAGCTCATGGATCTTTCTTGTTGGTATTATTAGAGTTTGAAACTTTGCAAACTTGGGACACATATCAACAATTTGAAAATACAAAGCGGGTAATTTTAAGCTTCTCGTGGTATCAGCTTTCAGCAATTTAAAAAGAAAGAACTTTTTTTTTTTTTTTTTTTGGAAAATTAGGAAGTCAAAATGCCAGACTCATATATAAATGCGAAGCTCTTTTTGAGCTTTTATAGTATGGGCTTATGGCATCAGTAAGGATCCAGCCCCTTCATTATTGGAACCTGTCACAGACCAGGGCAGGAAACCTCTCCCTTATTTTGTCTCCACTTTTTCTTTTTCTCAGAGTTCCTTTAGAACATGTCCAGGGAACACTGCTGGATGTGCATTCTCAAAGCATGTTGCTGTA
Source organism: Hylobates moloch (assembly GCF_009828535.3). Lineage (NCBI taxonomy): Eukaryota > Metazoa > Chordata > Mammalia > Primates > Hylobatidae > Hylobates > Hylobates moloch. Next base: position 17,263,603 of record NW_026652286.1, read on the forward strand.
CTCCATAAATGCTGATGAGTTTTTTCTCCAGACCAACAGAAGTCATATAAGTGAAATACCTTCCATTAAAGGACAGAGAAGAAAATTTATCAAAGAAAGAGTGAGAAGAAGATTGACCCCCACCAGGAATGGAATTTTCTCTCTATAGCTTACTCCTCTTGATGAAGTATTAATTTTTAACAGGAATACAGATCACTTTTTTCCAGGTGTGAATTAGTTCCTATTGTGAAGTATTTGTCATTCCAAAATCATTTTTGTTCTTATTGCTAGCTGTATGATTGCATGAATAATTAGTGCCCATGGAGTGCTTTAAGAGCCTAACCTTCCTGGAAAGACAGTGCTAGTGTAAAGAGTTTTATATTTGAAACCATTACGGCACTGTTTAAGGCATTGGAAAGGTCCAGAATATTCTGTGCCCATGAGAAAAAATTGGGCTAAAAAACAGAAAGTGAGTGCTATGCTACTTCTTTTTATTCCTCTTTCTATTTGATTCTTAGGATTACAGAATCTCAGGATTGCAATATTGCTTAAAGTTTATCTAACCATCAAGTACATGGATTCCTCTACAACAGTCCTGTACTACACACACACAGACACACACACGCGCACACACACATTTAGGATTGGGGAGAAACAGAGAGAGAGAAAGAAAATGAGAATGAATGAATTTATCAACTCTGCTTTACCACCCAAGTGATGTATGGAATGTGACCCCAGCATCTGTTACCCCATATATGGCCAAGATTGATTTTTGTTGGTTGGGTGCCAGTCCCTCTTCCGCTCATTGCCATGTGTTTATTCCCCTCAACTGAATCATTCATCAGGTAAGGATATGTGTCCTACTCAAACCCCTTTTCTTGAACCCACATCCATCTAATGTCTTTGTTCACATGTCAGACAGCTCCTCAAATAGTCAAAGGGAACTTGGCATTTTCCTTAATCGTCTCTTCTCCAGTTGAATTTTCCCAGATTCTTAACTCATTCCTTATTTTTGAGAATGACCATCAAAACTAAAGGAATGGCTGTAGGTTCCTTCCATTATTTATATAGTGCAGCTTTTCCATAGAGAAGCAATATTTATAAAGGACAAATAAAGACCTGTCTGCAGAGACAGTGAAATTCTTAGAAAATATGCTCTACTTGAAAGGTAAGACACAGAGGTTTTGAATGCAAGCTGTGATGAAACATTACCCAGGGCAGTGTCCTGTCTGTGTTAGAGTGGAGAAACAGAGTCATGGAGACTCTTAGTAAAAGCGTCACTATGTCAGCCTTGCAGAGCAGAATGGCTGTCAGGTTAATGAGTGCTGCATGTGCCCAGTGGCAGTTCTGAGCATGGTAGTACTGCCCAGGTGAGGGCTCTTTACCTTTGTGAGTGGGGAGCTCCCATACCTCATCATGTTAAGCCAAGCTGATCTGGAAAGGGACGCCTTCCAGGGGAGAATAGGGATGCTTAATTGATTTACACTGTTGATGAAGCACACAGGCATGAATTCTGGTTGCCTACCATCCCATATGGGGAGGAAGGCGTAAGTTGTAGAAGCCATCTTTTGGCATTAAAAAACAAAGGGCGCTGGAGTAACATAAGGATATATCCTTAGCTTTTTCTTTTTAATGTATGAATGGAAAACATGTCTTATGCTTCAAATGTATATTTTAATAATAAAAATAGAACTATTGCCAAAATTCACTCCAGAAGGCAGCCTTTTTTCTTAAAGCACAAAGAGAAAGAGAGGAGAGATCGAGTGTCTTCTCTTTTCCGTGATAATTGCTTGTAGTCCCTGCTAACTGGCCTTTTGACAGGGTCACTGGCAGAGCTTGTGGGCCCCCTTGGCGATGTTGGTTGGTGGGACAGAGCATGGGCCAGTGCCCCAGCAGGAATGGGGCAGAAAACACTAGGCTGGTTCCCAGGCCTGTTTGCTCTGAGCACCAGCCAAGCCAGGTTTGGTTTTTGCTCATCTGTCATTGCAGCAATATGTAGTGACATTTCAAACTGCTAGCATGGAAACAAGGTAAAAACTTCTTGGGACAACTGGGAAATTTCATTTAGACAGAATGTCAGACCTTAGCCTCCAGTGTAAATACTAGAGGCTTTGCTCTGTCCAGTTATGCAGTAGCATTTGGTGTGGAATTAAATCAGAGGCTAGTGAAAATCCAGGCAGGATCTAAATGTGTTGAGTACATTTAAGTTTCTCCTCTAATTGAGGAAACCTTATGCTTCTCCACCCTTTGGCACTGACAAATACCTAGAAGAGGCCCTAACAGTCTTGAATAGGAATGTGATCGCTAGATTCTCTATCACAGAGAAAAAAATGAAGAGCTTATAGGCTCTCTGATTTTTTTTAAGTGCTTTGGTCTTCAGAATCTGGCCCGGCACTGGTTGTTTTGATTTGCCCAGCAACCTAACCCATATTCTTGAATAAGCAAGCAGGATTTCAGCTCTAGAAGGGTGAGCTGCATATATTCACACACCATTCTATTCATTTTTCAGATACAGGATTTTTTAAAAAGGAGAGAGAACAGGGTCATTTTCATTCTATTGCGAATGCTTTTTATGTTTCAGGGATCAAATTATCAAATTTCAGGCAACTTTTTTTTTAAACTAGGTCATGACTTTCAAAGGCCATCTTTATTATCCTCAGCAGAAACATTAAACTTGTAAAAAAAAATTTATAATTTTTTTCCTCTGGTGATTTTTTTTTTCTTTTATTTCCACCCCCACACATACAAAAAACGCCAGGGAAAATGTTTGCCTTCACTTCCTGCTATTCAGCACTGTGTATTGTTAAACTGATGTAGTGTTTATACACATCGTGGTTATGGCTGTAGCCCGGCTATTGTTGAAGGATGTTAGACAGCCATTTATCACAGTACGCCAGTAAACCCATTGTAAAAATGTCCTACTAGTTAAATGAGGCTTAGATTTAATGAGGCTGTAAGAACAGAACGGGATTTTGACATACTGTAAATAAGGTTCCTATAGAAATGTCATCAGGATTAAGGTGCAGATTCCTTTTGTTTTCAAGCAACAATAGTCTCCTTGCCAAGGTAAAAAAGAAGCCCCCTCCCTTTTAAACGAATCTTTTGAGGAAGTTGTTGTTTGCTCAGAGAAATGCATGAAACAAAGGTGTGTGGCCAGGAGATGACAAGATCAGGAATGACTTCTTTGGGAAAGAAATGACACTCCCCAGAACTCCTTAGTATATCACAGCCACACCTGGAGCCCTCAAAGCCTCCTTGTTCATGCCTGCTGCTGCCTGTGAATGCCATTCAAATGTGGTCTCAGTTCCCTCCTCAAGGAGGGCAAAGCCAGCCTCAGAGAGACCTAGTCTGAGATTCCTGGCCAGCCTTTGAAGTGAGTAATCAAGTTAGACATAGCAGGAGGGCATTTGCCTTTTCAAGCCAAGTGGGGAAGCACAGAGCAGAAGAGCCAGTCTTCTTTGCTTGATCTTATCAGTGTTCAATGAGATCTACCATTTTGAAATCACAGAACAAACTGTAGAAAATGACCAGAAATTATGGTGCATTGAATTTTCCCCATGGGAAGGAAAAATCAGTTATTTCCCCAATGTCTAAGGAAATGAATTCAGAGAGAATGTCTCCATACGCAGCCAGAAGTAGGTACGTAGGGCTTGGCGTTACCATTGGGATTGCAGTACACTATTTACAAAAATAGGCAGTCTTGAAATTGCCCTATTGGAGAGAAATCTGATTGTCCCAGAAATAAAATAAAGTGGTCTCCATCTTCATTTTGCTAGGGCTCCTGCAAAGCCTCAATTGAAAGAGATCAGCATTGAAAAAGACTAAATTGAAGGATATCTTGAGAGCCAATAGATGCTCTAGAGGCAGCCCATCCACATCTGCAGATTCCTTAGTATCTTTCTGAATCTGGAATGCTTTAGAGATGTGGAGTCTTCTTCGACTGAGTCTTCAGTTTGACATAACAGTGTATCACTTTAGGCTTGAACCCCGAACTCATAAGGTCTTAGAGAATCTGTTGCTTCTATTTTGGTGGTCACCAGAGGCTTAATTTTAGCTGCTGAGAGATTAGTCTTTTATATTTATTTAATGTTCTCAGTGGGGGAAAAAAGTTCAAGGGTTGTGTTTGCCTTCAGTGCTCACTGCACATAACTCATTTTGCATCCTTGCAGCGAATGCCTGCTAACTTCATCAGGAAGTCACATTTGGACAAGGTGCAGTATGTGCTGGGCATCCTTAGCTAGAAGAGCCGTTTCTGCAATGTCTCTATCTTCAGCTGCCCCCACAAGGCTCTTTTTTTTTTTTTTCCCAGATCCCTCTTTTGCTGTAAGTTTCCACCATCGTTTTTGCAGAGCCACATAGAATAATGTTGGCAGAGAAACTTAGTGATGCTGTCTTAGCTCTTTTATCCTAATAGTGGTTTCTGTATCCTCACACTGCTAGACAAAATGTCCTTCTCGAGACAACCAAAGGCAGCTTTCTCAAGAAAAGGATACAGATCTGGATGCACAACAGTGAATCAGGCATAATCCTTCCACTCCGGAGCTCATGAACCAGTACAGTCATTCTCAAGTTTTAGCTTGTGCAGTACATACCTTACCCCCAGAGGTGTGACTTAGTAAGTTTGAGTTGGACCCCAAAATCTTCATTTCTAACAAACACTGCAGTGATTTTGATGCAAAAAACCTCAAGAGAAATACTGATGTAGTGAGGCAGAGGGAACACAGAAACATCATGAATTACAAAACTGCAGGAACCGCCTGAAGGAAAGTCAGAGTGCTGTGGGAATGGAGAAGGTATGGGTGCCACAGGATGGGCCTGGGCAGGGCCCACAGACACAATCATGTTTAAGCCAGATCTTGAAGGATGACTCAACTGTGGACCCTTGGCAGTGCTAGAGGGAAGGCATTCTGAACAGGAAATAAGATCAAGGTGACTGAGGTGAAAGGGGAAAGGGCACATAGGGGTCAGTGCAGCCAGAGCGCTGAGTGCAGGGAGGATTCTGTTTGGAGCTCAAGAATTTGGAGTGTAGTCTTAGGCAGTGAGAAGACCTTGAAGATTTTTAAGTAGGGAAGAGAAATAATCTGCTTTCTGCTTTCTTTCCATAGTGACCAGAAGTGAAGTTGAGGTGGCTTTGGGCAGCATTAAGTGAACAAAAAGGGCAAAATGAGAAGAGGCAGAAAATGGGAATCGTTTTACGGCTCCCTCCTACTTCCCACATTCCTTTGAGGCCGAATTAATTGGTGTGATTCCATTCTCAATTTAAGAAATCAAGGTTAAATGACTTACCCACAATTGCATTGAGCTGGAACTAGGGCATAGGTCTGCTGTCTCCAAATCTCCAGCTGACTTCCCACCGCAGCCTGTCAGTCAGTGAAATTAATCTGCAGTCATTCGCAGACACCTGAAAATGTCCCCTCCCACTCCTCAAATTGCATAATAATGAGTCCTACAGCATACAACAATTGTATTCTTTCAAAAGTTTCTCTAATGTTGTTGAAATACACGAGGAAATAGTAAAAGTTAAGTGGACATTTGTAATACAGGCTTTTAACATTAAAATAACGTCTCCCATGGAGTGAGAGTGAGGGTGGTAGTGGTGGGGTTCCTGAGATTCCAAATAGATTGTACTTCTGGCCCTAAAGATTTCTTATTAGCAAAATCTTTGAATCAGCCAGGTTTGAAGGATAAATAAGAGGACACTGGGCATTTGGAATCTCCATTATCCATCATAACAAATATTGCCTCTGGCGAAGACCACATCCCTCAGTCTGAGCTCTCACTTCAAACCGCATGGGGGCCAGGTTAGCAGTGGGAATTGCATTTCTAAGGCCTGACAGCCAAGGTCCTTAGACAAGAGGGGCCTAAGCTTTGTCACGTCTAATCCCCGAATGTAACAAAAGCAGCTAAAAGGTGAAGAAGGGAAGCCCAAAAGGAGAAAAAAATAAGAGGGTGAGATGCAGCTTCACATTGAGTTTCAAAGCTGGAAGACAACTTATAGATCATGCAGTCAAAGTCTCCATCCCCATCTTTACAGAGAAAGAAGTCTAGTCCCAGAGAGGGGAACTGATTTGCCCAGACCCCTACAGCTAGTTAGGGGTGACGCCAGCATGAAGAAGCCACACGGCTCTTGTCACCACACCAAGCTGTTGCTCTCATGTCTCATGATACAATTGTGCTCACAGATTATTTGCCATGGATCCACTGGGATATTTTATGAATCCTTTAAATGCAAAAATTAAATAATACTGGGAAGCCAGAGAGCCTACGAGATCAGGTTCAGTATTTTTACTGTTTACCGGCTGTGTGGCCCTGAGCCAGACCTCCTCTGAGCTTATTACTTCTCCTGAAAAAGGGGGCTAATAATCTATCTGTACCTGATACAGAGTTTCTCTGAGGGTAAAATGTGTCATTTAATGTGGAAATGCTGTCCAAACTGGAAAACTCCACTAAAACATATGCTGTTAAACTCTTAAATATAAAACTTGGGTACTGAACAGGCCCCTAGGAAGTTCACATATGCAGCTATTATTTTTCTGTGAATTTGTTTATTGGGTGTTTAGAAGCACCTAGGAGTGGCCGTATTGCTTATCCTATGAGTGCAGGTTTTGGAACCAGAGTCAGCTATTGTCAAAAATCCCAGTTCCCCCATTTGCTCAATTCTGGTTATCAGTGGTTTACTTCACTTCTCCAAGTTGAGATCTTCATCTGTAAAATGAGACTATATCTAATTTATAGGAGAGTTTTGAGAATCAATGAGATAATGTATACAAATTACTCTGTGTCGCACCTGAAATAAAAGAATAACTTACACACAATGTCTATTTTTACTCATTTTGCTTTAGTTGTTGTCTTTATTATTCTGATCTAGACAAGGAGTGGGACTCTTGGAATCCCATGAGGGCAGGGTTTAGACTCTTTGATTAACCAATGCATCTTTAGGTCTGAAAAGGCCTGGCAGTAGCAGATGCTCAATTAATATTTTGGAAAAAAGTAATGAGGTCATATTGTAGGGGAATAAAGGAGGGGGAAAAAAAGACCCTTTCCTCTACCCTCTTATGTTTTGTGGCTGGGGCCTGTGAATTCAAAAGACACTAGAAAGGTTAGTAAGAGAAAAAGCATACAGATTTAATTGATATTTTTAATTTTACATGCACAGGGGCTCCACAGAAAATTGAAAACTAAAAAAAGTGGTTTTGGGGGGCTTATACCATTGAACAAATCGCAGTAAATTGTGGAGATATGACTAGACAGAGGAAAAGGGGTTTGGGCATCTAGGGCAGATGAATTGTGAGAACATGACTTGGAAATTTTGGGGGAAACTAATGGAAGAGAAAGGTAATTTTAGTAAGGTTTGTTTAAGCAGACTTATCTTGGTGCTGGCTCCTCACTTCTCATGATAGGGTATCTCTCTTTATCTTGGTTCAGGAGGAGGGGAAATTTATACCACCATCACAAATGGAAGTTTATGCCCTGTTTTTAGACAGAAAAAGGGAGAGCAGAGAACTTTTCCTGTATCTGCTGATTTTTTCTTTTTTTTTTTTTGGAAACAATGTTTTCCTCTGTCTCAGGCTGGAGTGCAGTGGCATGATCATAGCTCACTGCAGCCTCTACTTCCCGGGCTCAGGTAGTCCTCTCACTTCAGCCTTCCAGGTAGCTGGGACTCAGATGCACACCACCACACCCTAATTTTTGTGTAGAGACAGGGTTTTGCCATGTTGTCTCAGCTGGTCTCTGGTCTTCAACTCCTGGGCTCAAGCAATCTGTCCGCCTCAGCCTCCCAAAGGGCTGGGATTCCAGGTGTGAGCCACTGCACCTGTCCTATCTGTTGATTTTCCATTGCTTTCAGCTCAAAATACTCTTTATGACAAAGCGACATAGTTGGGGGTGGCATATCCTGGACTCCTTCAATAGATAAACACAGCAGAACTTTAAGATTTATGATATCCTGATTAATGTAATTTTTAGTTATACATAGGGGCATTCATTCGTTCATTCATTCCCTTAACATTTACTGAGCAACTACCATGTTCCAGGCACTGTGTTTGACAGTGGATATAGATTAAGGAATAAAATAGACACTATCCGTGCTGTGGTAAACTTAAAATCTAGAAGAGACTAAAAAACAGACAAGTAAACAGATGACTAAAACAAAATAATCCAGAGTTATGAATTATGGTAAGTACTATGAAGGAAACATAGAGCACGTGGTTAAAAATAGTGGGGAGTGGCCGGGGGTGGTGGCTCACGCCTGTAATCCCAGCACTTTGGGAGGCCAAGGCAGGTGGATCACCTGAGGTCGGGAGTTTGAGACCAACCTGACCAACATGGAGAAACCCCGTCTCTACTAAAAATACAAAATTAGCCGGGCGTGTTGATGCATGCCCTGTATTCCCAGCTACTCAGGAAGCTGAGGCAGGAGAATCACTTGAACCCGGGAGGCGGAGGTTGCAGTGAGCCAAGATCACACCATTGCATTCTAGCCTGGGCGACAGAGTGAGACTGTCTCAAAAAATAAAATAAAATAAAATAGTGGGGAGTGCTTCTCTGAGATATCAAGAAAGGCCTTCTAAACATAAAAATGTTAATTCTTTGCCTTTCATCCTTGTTGAATAAAGTTATCCTAAAAAGCCCATTTCCTTGTAGGTCAAAATAGACTCATAGCAGTAACTTCCTGAATGGCAGTTGTAAGGATAGATATGACGAAACTGTAACACTTTAGTGTGTAGCAGGATAATCTGTGGAATCCGTGTAACAATCAGAAGCCTGGGCTTCAGCCCATAGATAGAGAGTGAGGCTCCTAGGTGGGGTCCTGGCAAGGGTGTGTTTGTGGAACTCCTCAGGTGCGCCTGCTGCAGGCTCAAGTGTGAGCGCCCAGCTCAATCCAGGGAGCTGTTGATTTCTTGGCTGGTTGACTTTGCTGAACATCATGGTTCCCTCCCCACAACGGGGATGTTGCTGTTGAAAGCATGACATGCACAGGCTTCGATGTGAGTGACATCAAGATGTCCTTTAGTCTTCCATTGGAAACCCTTTCCCCTCTTAGGAAAATGATGCCCTTGTGATTTGACTCATTCTCCCCCAAGAAATGATGCTCATTCATGTCTGAAAAAATACCCCCTGTATAGTAAATGGTGACAACAGACAGGGATTTCCCTCATCTTAAGCCAGGGCTTCCCCTTATCTTAAGCCAGGGCTTCTCTCGAAAACATCTCAGAGTGGGCTTCAGTTTTGTAAACTCCCTGAAACTGTAGGTAAATTGTGTGTCCTTAGTGTAAATATGAATTTTATCTTTCGAGGGTCTATAGCTTTCTTCACATTCTTAAGGGGATTTGCTTCTTAAGATCATGAATGTAGTACTGGATGGTAGGGTGGCGTCTCGTGGATCCTTGTATCTCCAGCACCTAGGGCAGGGACTTACGAAACCTCTCAGGAAATACCGGTTGATTGAAGTAAAGATTCATTCTGAAGCAGACCCCTCTAGCTATCAGCAAAGGACAAAATCCACACTCAGCCTTTCTTACTTGCCCCTGTTTAACTGTGCAAACCTTTGTTTGCTGTGCCACTCTCTTTTGTATGCCCATTTGCACCCGGCTTCCTATTTATCAGCTATCAATATCCAGCGAGTGCTGGCTCTTGTCAGTCTAATTTCTGGTTGCTGCCGCTTGTTGACACCCCACACTTTATCACCCACACACTGCTTGGCTCCTATTACAACTGGTCTCAGCATTGCTAATAAACAGCAACACCAAAGCCATATTTTCTGGTCCCTGTCAGGCCACTGCTTTCCTGGGTGAAATAAAAGTCCTATTAACATGCTCCTCCTCATTGCCTCTGACAGATTGATTAATTAGGCCTCCTCTTTAGATGACCTCCACACTGACACGACAAGGAGGTGAATATAAAATGAATAGTTTGCCCATATAATGGGCTACTGTGGGTTTGGGATTTTTATCAAATCAGACTGTTGGAAGTTACGAACTTGTATGAAATTCCATGGCGTGCAGCAGCAGCAGCCTAGGATGGCTTTTGGTCCAGTGGAATCTGTCACATACAGATAGGACTTGAATGCCAGGCACTGCGGGGCAGGGGAGGACCCACCTGACAAACAGCCGCCCGTCTACCTGAATGATCTCTTGTTTATGCAGCCCAGTTCATAGAGTGCAAATCTAATGTTCTTTTAACGTTATCAAATAAAATGACCTTTTGTTTTCCACAGCTTTTCTTTCCCTCCATCCCTCCTTCCCTGCTAGAAAACACAGTACGTTAACTTTGTGGTTGCTTTGCCTCTCAGAACACTAATGCAAAACCATTACAAAAGAGCACTTGAGTTAAATGTCCACATTTCCATTATAAGTTGTTGTTTTCAGAGAAATCGGTAACTTAGACATAAAAAGTCATTTTAGACTGGGACTTAGCGTCGGGGGGGCTCCGACAGTCTTGGCAAACAAATTAGGCTGCTTGCTTTCCATTAAGAGAGTGTAGAATCCGAGGGGTGCTCGTTGGCTACCTTTGCTGTTATGCACTTCTTTAGTGAGGGAATGGCTTGGGAAGCCATTAACCAGATTGAGATATACAAGGAGCTCTCTAATTGCTTTACTGAGCAGGCTCTGTAGATATTTCAAATCCTGCCTGCAAAGAAGAATGAAACAGGCTTGCAGAGCATGGAGGCTGCAGCAGGCAAACACTCATGGACAAAGATGCCCAGAGATGGAAGGCTGTCTGTTTCTTCTGCTTACTTGTATTGTTTTTTTCCCTTTGCTGTGAGCTAATTTATTATTTTAAAGCATGTCTACTAACATCTAGCACTTTTAGAAACGTCATTCTATTACAGTGTCTTCCTCCAAAGAAAAATAATTTCAGTGATGCCAAGATCAAGCCAGTGAATTCTTAGCAGAACTTGGTACTTGCTAGGTGCTCAATTTAAGTGGTAGGCAGGCTGAGCTGAATGATGAGTCTTTTCAGGAGAAATTCTCAATGGGTGAAACACTAGAAAGAGAGAGTAGGAGAGGGGACTTGCCAGTCTCCTCTAACTGCACACAGAATTCCCAGGGCCTGGAAAGAACTCACGGCCTTGACTTCGCCTGCAAAGCTATTCATTTTATATTGGTCTAAATTTGGGCTGGGTTTGCAGCTATCTGCAACCAGGTGAGTGAAATACTGGGTGGTCTATAGAGAAATGATGGTGTTAGAAACAGCACCCTCAAGAAGGTACACATGTACACATGCCACTGTCGCCGCTTTAGAGATGATAATAGTGACACTAGGGAAGAGACTAGTTGCTTAAAGACTGTATGAACTTGAACGGATATTTGTATAGCCATGTTCATAGCAGCATTATTCCCAATAGCCAAAAGGCGGAAGCACCTCATGTGTCCACTGACAGGTGAATGAATAAACAAAACATAGATACCTAAGATGGAATATTCATCAGCCTTAAAACAGAAGGAAATCCTAACACATAACACATACTACTGCATGGATGAGCCTTGAAGACATTATGCTAAGTGAAGTAAGCCAGACACGAAAGGACGTATATTGTATTATTCCACTTGTATGAGGTACTTAGAGTGGTCAAATTCATGAAGATGGAAAGTAGAATGGCAGTTACCAGGGGCTGGGGGGTGAAGGGGGTTATCATTTAATGGGTAGAGTTTCAGTTTGGGAAGATGAACAAATTTTGAAGATGGATGGTAGTGATAGTTGCACAATAATGTGAGTATACTTAATGCCACTGAACTACATTAAAAATGGTTAAAATGATAAATTATTTGTTATGCATATTTCACCATAATAAAAAAAAGGTTACACTAATTAGTGACAACTGGACTGGAACGCAAATCCCTTGAATACCAGTCTAACAACAGAATGGAAAAATGTTTGGTCTGGGAGCCCGCAGGCATGGAATTTAGTTCCTCTGTATTAGTCAAAGTTCTTCAACAAATCGTGTTAGCCCTTTGAGCCTTGTTTTCCATTTATAAGAGAGGGTTGAACAACATTCCAGCTCTGCCAGTCTTACATACCCAGAGCCCTTCCTCAGCCAGGGAGTCTCCTAGTGGACATTGTCCTGAAGCCAGCCTGGATTTTGCTCTCTCTCTTTTTTTTTTTTCTTTGTCACAGGCCATTCAGGCAATGACTGCATACCTAGACTAGGTGTTGTCAGGGGAAAAGAGTGAAAGAGAAGATGGAAGCTTTAAAGGGACTGTTCATCTCTCCCAAACTTAATTTCACAATTCCCAAAGAGGAAAAGAAATTAATGTAGTTGCTGTTAAGAAATTGCCATATGTCCTGTTCTTTTATCCCAATGTGGATGATCATTGACTCCCAGAAATCCCTGAGAAATAAATCGGAGAATATGCTGAAATTTATTTAATTAAGGTAGTCCAGGGGCTGGTTCCATATTAAACATGGTGATGGGAATTTAAGATAATAATGCTACCATCAGTGCATCTAAAATTGTTTAATGTTTTACTGCAAATATTTTTTAGCTAGAAGAAACTAAACAAGTGGGGAACATTCTCAGAAACCAACACAGCCCAAAATGTGCAGATAAAGAACCAAAAAATAACGTAGAAGGGAGCAAGATTATAATAAACGTATTTTTAATGAGTTAATTTATTTCCTCTTTTTAAGTCTTAACTTGTAACATTATTTGAAATCACAGTAAATGTACATTTTATTTCTTGTTTCAGCCTTGAGGTGAGTTTATTTGGAATGTTTGTTTTAAATAGATTTAGCCATCATGGAATTAGGTCATCTTGGAAAAATGTGTTCTTTCTAAAAAAAAAAAAAAAAATAGAATGACGTTCTGTGTGTTTGAGAGTAATTTAGAAACCACTGTTAATTTCCAGTCCTGTTATGGACTCCTTCTTCAGGAAGGCAAGTGCGTTTGATGTGTTTGAAGCATTTTGTGAGACAAGCAAAACAATTTGGAGCAATTGAAAGTGACAACCCTGCCCCGAGCACATGGCTTCATTTTCATTACGTTATAACGCAGGTGGAATGCAGATCATGCTGGGTCAGTTCTCTCTCTCAGTATCATTTATTCTACCTTTCTGTGCCTTAAGAGCAAACTTTTCACTTAACACAAGGATGCTATCCATTTGGCTTCTTTTTTGCTTTTCCAGTGAATAGCCATTTGCTTACCGACTTGTTTTTGAACTTGCTATAATAAGCTTTAGTCAATTTTCTTTTAAAATAATTTTTTTCGGCTGTAACTCTTGTGAGATAGCAATAACACAAAAAAGACATTTATTTTGCTTTGAAACTAGTGCTTTTTCCAGAAGGTCTTGTGTCCCTTAACAATTTGCGTTCATCCATTTATCAAATGTGGATTGAGGGCAATGTACTGTTCCAAGCCTCGGATTACTAGGGAGAAGCATAAGGTGGGTTCATCCCTGCTTAAGATGAGTTTGTTGTTTCGTTATGCAGTCTTTCTTATGGTGAGAACTGTCAGTAATTCATACTATCTTCAAGTAGACAGAAAAATCCATCACACCAGTTGCTGGTCATCCTCTTAGAATAGAAGATGATGGGGGAGAAGATGAGTATTTATTATCTCCACCTGCCTACAAAGTGTGTCTTACTCCCTGAGTTCATTCTACAGAGCCATGATTTGAACCCAGGTCCTTATTACTGCAATCTGGATACTTTCCAATTACCATGACACCTTTTGGATTATTTAGTCTATCTCTTGTCTGCTTTCACTCCCCACCCTCCCACCCTCAATCCCTGCCCTGTCCTCTCTCTTTCCCTCCCTCCACTCCTACGATGAGAAAGTGATATATAAGGAAGACAATGAGACAAAAGCCTGACCCTGAAGTCAGACAGACCAGAGCTTGACTCCCATCTGTGCTGGGTGACCTTGGATAAGTTATCTAACTTTACTAAGCCCCAGGTGCCTCCACTGAAAACAGAAGATACTGATACTTAAGTAATAATAATAAGCTCTGGCACTTAAAGAATTCTGTCCAATGCATGACATGGAGCAAGCAGTAAGCCTCATTTAGTGTTAACTGCTATTATGTTTACGATCTTCCCATCATAAATGCTTTATTTATTTATTATTATTTTAAAGTAGCATTTCCCACTAGGTTCCCAGCAGAGTGGATGGAGAAGCAGGTGTGGAGAAGGATTGGTTTCAGGAGTCTGTGTGTTTATGAGCAGAGAAAGTATAAATTTATATTGTGTCTGAAGAATTTCTTATGTGACTTGATTCAAAAAAGATAAGGATGAAAGCTTAATGACAATATTTTTTTTTTCCTTGAGACAGGATTTTGCTCTGTCGACCAGGCTGGTGTGCAGTGGTGTGATCATAGCTCGCTGCTGCCTCAAACTCCTGGCTCAAGCAGGAGTAGCTGGAGCTACAGGCTCAAGCCACCATACCCAGTTAATTTTTTAAAACAATTTTTGTAGAGATGGGATCTGTTTATGTTCCCCAGCCTGACCTCCAACTCCCGAGCTCAAGCTATCCTCCTGCTTCAGCCTCCCAAAGTATTGGGATTATAGGTGTGAGTCACTGTGCCTGGCTTAATGGTGATAACTTCTTTTTGAAAAGAACCCCAACTGATACCTAGTTGAAATGTTACCTATAATGTGATATTTTCTGGGACTCTCCCAGGTGGAGTTGGTCACTCTAGCCTCTGTGTCACTGTAGCCACTGTTCGATAGATATACACAATGAATGCTCAGTAACATTTGTTATGTGGCTGAATGAGTGAAATAATAAGTGAATGACAACACATCACTTTATTTTAAAATATTTTCACATTTGGTTCCCTGACCAGACCTTGATATGGTTGGATCTGGAAAAGAGCCTTGTCTCTCCCCTTTTCCCTGCTGTCCTGACATACTTTTTCACACATAGTGGGCAATCAGCAAAGCTTCCCCTATTGCTTTTTGTAGACTCTCTCCTATCAGAGACATGTCTCCAAACTTTCACAGATTTTATTTGACTAAATACTCACATGTAGATCTAATTAGTTGGGCTCTATTTCTCTGTTCTCTAAAAGACTCCCTGAGTATTTCAGTCTGGAGACCACTCTTCTATCTTTTTCTCCTTCTGGAGTTTCAGAATTTTCCTCTTAAACTGCCATCTTTGGGAGATCTTCTCTGTTCTTCTTCACATTCTTCCCCCCTTCTTTCCAACAATTTTTGCATTTTATCTTAAATGATGTGTCTTGAAAAGATACAAAATGCTCCCTTCTGGCCATCTCTGAGCCAGTTTTACTATGAGCCAGAGATCAACAAACTGAACTTTTTACTTTACATCTTCTGCATGCCAGGCACTGAATTAGGCTGTAAGGATACAATGGTAAACAAGACAGGGTTCTGCCCCATGGAACTTACAATCCTGTGAAGAAGCAGTTTCATGGGTTGTGAATAAGAGTTTCAGAGGGATAAATCAGGAATAAGAAGCAGCCTAACCTAGCCTGGGGAATGGGCTGTGACAACTGTGATGAGGCCTCAGCACTTGTTCCCACTGGGCATCAGGAATGGGGAAACCTATGCAAAAAGAAAGGGGCAAGAGAATGAAGGCTATGGTGCTGGAAAAGCTGAGTCCAAAGCTTTAGAAATGTTTCTTACTTTCAGAGTTGGGATTGAATTAAAGGACACAGTGGGAGAGAAATATGAGCCTAAACCACAGAATCACAGATCTGTTGCCAGGCTCCTGGAATAGGGGGGCATCTTTTGGAGCCATAATTAAGTCATTACCACAAGATTATTGTCAATTGTTAGTATTTCATACATTACAGATGTTTGGTTTCATGGAAGGGGATTGTGGCAGACATTGTTTAAAAATATGACCTCTCACTTGTTCCATTTCTGATTTTCCACATAGAACAGATGATCTTGATTGCCTCATGGTCAACCCAGAATTATGACAGTCTGGGAAGATTAGGAGGAGAATAAACTGCTACTTAAACCTTTTCTCAGCAGCATTGGAAAGCATGTGTTTCCAGCAATAACTCCTGGGAACTATTTGGTCAGTACATGCTTCAGCTGTAATTAAAAGGGCATTTCCTTGGTTTTAATTTCTTTTAATTAATTAAAAAATATGCCATCTGTGTAGGGGGAGTTATAGTCCCTTCCTAGATGTGGAAAAATATGATTTCTGAGACCAAAAAGCAGTATTTCCAAAAGACTGTTCTGAAGACCACTAGTTCTGCCCGGTAACCCAGGGAATGGGTTGATTTGGGATTTGCTGCTCACTCTGTCCCCTTGGAGAGTCACGAGTTTGTTAATGTACTAAAGGCTCTGAGAAGTCCTGCAGTAACAACACCTCCTTAACTCAGCTTTTCACATATATGTTTGAGCAAAGCACCCGTTTTTAAGCCAAGACATATTTCCATTCCACAGAACACACTTTGGGAAACATGGTAGTAATGGTATTTCTTAGCATCCTCTGCATGCAACTGCAGCAAACTGCAGTGGAAAAACACTGGGCTTGGAGTCAGATGGTCAGAGCCTATTCTTGGCCTGGCACTACTAGTTTTGCTACCTTGAGTAAAGAGGTTAACCTCCTTGAGCTTCTCTTTTCTCTGTAAAATGACTATTACCTGCCCTACAGCTGCCCTAATAACCATCATTCATTCAGTGCTCCAGAGTCCAGAACAGGGGTCAGCAAATGTTTTCTGTAAAGGACTAGAAGGTATAATAAATATCTTAGACTTTACGGCCCATATGGTCTCTGTCATGGCTACTCACCTCTGCCATTGCGGTGTAGAAGCAGTTGTAGATGATATGTAAATGAATAGGTATAGCTATGTCCCAGCAAAACTTTTTTTTTTTTTTTTTTGGAGACAGAGTCTTGCGCTGTCGCCCAGGCTGGAGTGCAGTGGCGCGATCTCGGCTCACTGCAACCTCTGCCTCCCGGGTTCAAGCCATTCTCTTGCCTCAGCCTCCTGAATAGCCTTGATTACAGGCATCTGCCACCACGCCCGGCTAATTTTTGTATTTTTAGTAGAGATGGGGTTTCAACATGTTGGCCAGGCTGATCTTGAACTCCTGACCTCAGGTAATCCCCCCGCCTCAGCCTCCCAAAGTGCTGGGATTACAGGTGTGAGCCACCATGCCCAGCCCCAGTAAAACTTTATTTATAAAAACAACAAGAGAGATTTGGCCCACGGGCCATAGCTTGCTAATTCCTGATCTAACGTATGTCAAGGTCTTTACCTATATTGCTGCTAATTCATTCTGTTGGATTGACAGAACACCTAGATTTATACCAGAGAAAACTGAGACACAGAGATGTTAAGTAACTTGCTTAAGGCAATATAGTTAATAAGTAGGTGTAAGAATTGTGCTCTTAGCTACCATACTGAACTGCCTTCTCTTATGACATCAAAAAACAGGTCACAAATTACAAAGGTAAATAAATGTAGATAGGATGTAGTATTATCTGAGGAAGTTCTCTTTTACTTGGGCTATAGGAGGCAATTCATGAGAAGAAGCATGTATTATGTACTATGCTTACTATGCCCTTTTGTCTCCACTCCCACTTCTGTACTATGCTTTGCCTTCTCCTCATTCAGCAATGACTGGGGTTTCTAGGGCACCATAATTCAAAGAAATTGCCTTTTTCTGGAAATTACCAAAATCCACTAGCAGCCTATTGAACATAATAGTGACACTGTAAATGTGCCCGAACCTTCAGACATTAAGGTGCCAGGATGCTGTAGACTTGAGTGTGTAATAGGAAACATCTGAGCCTACAGTTTAGCAAATGTAGACTATTTCTTAATAAAAAATAACCCTGTGTACATCCACTTAGGTTTTACTTCCTAAGTGGAGTAAAACTAGCCCTAGAGTCAAGTTTGAAATTATTTTCATAATTTTGGGTAATTAAGACACTTCCCAGATCTCATTAGCAAATGCCTAAAATAGAATAATTGCCATATAATTAGTGATTAGCAAACCTTTAGAGGTTTGAAGGTTTTGTTCTTTTCTGAATTTGGAAGTACAAGGGCCTAATCTGAGTTTATCAGAACCTAGGAAACTTCATAACTAGACTCCATTCCTTTCCCAATTCATTTGTTTTAGTCCTACCTGCCTTCTTCCACCAAATTCCACACCCTTCTATGAGTTTCTTGTAAGCATTTTGTCTTGTTCTACTTAGATATTTCTCCTTGGCTGGAGTCTTGTACTTTAATAACTATTTAGCATGTTCCTTCTCTGAGTCTAACACTGAGCCAAATGCTAAGGGGAAGATGGTATCCCTGCCTGCTAGGAGCTTATAGCCTAGTTAAGATATGAAAGAAGAGATAGGGTGGCAGATCATTCACTTAAGTCTGCTGTGCTCTGAGATTTAGAGTTAGGGCATCCTACTCTTCTCTAGCACTTTAATTGCTTTTTAGGGCTGCCTTTGTTATCTTCATTGATCTCAAAATAATTCTCGCAGATAGTGCAGATAGGATCGAGAATAGTAATGTCTTTTACTTAAAGAAGCTGAAGCTCAGAAGAGTTGGGTAATTTGTCTAAGGTTATACAGTTACTTACGGGTTTAAAAAATAATAACAGGTCTTCTGCCCCCTGGCCCCGCCTGTTTTTTACTGGGATGCATCAGCACATGGCACATAGTTTCCCAAGTGTCTCACCCCATTATCTTGTCAAGGGAAAGAGTGTAAATGTTGAAGTTGGACAACTTTGCATCCAAAACCTAGCTCAGCCACTTTGGTTTGACCGTTAGGTCAGTAATTTAACTTAAACTTTCTTATTCCTATTCTTCATAGGTAATTTGAGACTTCAATAAGTCAATTGCAGGACTCTTGCAGGGATTAACTAGAGGACAAATGTGAAAGTACCTAATAGGATAAATGAAATAATAAATGGAAGCTGTTATAAATGAGTATATCACTCCATGCTTACTCACCACACTTCTTCTCAAGTCTGTCTCCTTTACTGGATCATGAACTCCTTGAGAATAAGAGTCATTTCTTGGTCATCTCTGACACATAGTAGGGCTCAATATACTTTGTTCATTTAACAAACACCTAGCGCTTATTGTGTGTCAGGCACCATTCTAAGTGGTTTGCATATTTTAACTGAGCTTTATTATAATCCCTTGAAATGGAAGAACTACTATTATACCCATTATGCAGATTAGGAAACTGAGGCCCAGGAAGATATGCCAGAGTTCACCCAACTATTAAGTGGTGGAATTAGGACTCAAACCCAATTGTCTGGCTCCAGAGTCTATGCTGTTACTCATCCTGGGCTGCTATCAGTTGGACTGGGTTAGGTTGTTCAGGCGCCATCAGCTTTGCTTCCCCCAAGATTCCTGCTCTTTGGCCCTGGAGGCACATTTTGTTAACAAGTCGGGATTCTTCAGTGAGGTCAGATTTCTTCTATCTGCCTCCCTTTTACTGCTCTTGATTTTCCAAGGATAATAAGTCAAGATGATAGCTGAACCATAGGACTAAATTTCAAAGCATAGAGTCTAGAGGTGTTTTCAATAAAGAGGGAAGGTTGTGCAAAAGTCAACTGGGTAGAGCAAGGCTGGCAACTAGATTTGGGCTAGTATTCAGGTAAGTGTGAATCCAGAAGAGCCCCAGCTCAGAGTCATGCCTAGGTGACAAGCCAGGTTTTTATTCTCCTAAAAGGCAAGGACTTACTTAGAAACAGAGAGTAGCCCCCTCCAAGTCTTCTTTGCCATTCTAGGGTTGAAATTTGATGGGGAAAATAGAAGCTTTCAGGTCTCACTTAAGAGTTAATGACAACACAAGAAAATCTGTCTCCCAGTCCCTTTTTTAGCTTCTATTTCAGATAATGTACTTTTACATATTTGCAAAGGTGTGTAAGCTGTTTAATAGAATCATAGAAAAACCTAAATGAACAGGGAATGGGATGTATTAAACATAAGGGAGCAAAAAGAAAATTCATTCTGAGTTGTAGGTAGGTAACTTAGTGTTTAGGTCCCAGTTTTTTATTGCATCCTAATGCTTGAGCCCAGCGATGCTGAGGTAGGCCTGGTGATGACAATATTCATTAAAGTTAATTTCCTGATAGAGGCCACTTAAATCTGATTGTTGTTTTAATTTGTTTCACTGCTAATTTCCTTCGCTTAAATAGAGGAAGCTCTCTGCCCCTCCCACAGCCAGCCTAGGCAGTTTCAGAGAGCTGACAGCCATCACGGCATTCACCAACCGGAGAATGGCCATCATGTCACACTCTTTAGGCAGGAGATGATGTCTTTATTTATCTCTAGAACGTAGAAGTTGCCTGATTTGGAAAATATAGGTGCTCACTTTCAAAGTCTAAAAGTATATTGCTTTATTGAATATGAAATGTCCTCCATTACTCAACTAGACCTAAATCCATCTAGGACTTAATGGGAAAAATGTGAGTCCCAGCTGTGTCCAGGATTTTTGAATTATACATACTCATTTTGTTGTTTGAAGAACAAATATAAATACAGCACAGGCTAAAATATCAAAGCAGAGAGAAAACTCCCACAGTAATAATAATAGCAAACAAAATGTTTATTAAATTCCAGGGTGTTCAAAGTCTTTTTCGTCATGGATCTTGTGCGGTAGATGCTTTTGTTATCTGCATTTTTACAAATGAGGAAGCTGATACCTAGAGAGGTGAATGAGGCTAACAACAAGGATTTGGATTCAGGAGGGTTGCCTTAGACTCTGGCTCTTAACCCCGACAACAGTGCTTCTTAAACTCTGGTCCCAAGACTGCAGCATCTGCATCTCTTGGGACCTTGTTAGAAATGCAAGTTCTTCGGCTCCATCCTAGAGCCACAGAACCTTGGAGTGACTTCAAATGACTGATGCTCTCTAAAGTTTGAGAAACATTGCATTACAGGATGCTACTTTTCCAGACTTGGTTCTTACATTTCATAAATATTTATCAAGTACCCAGTAAGTCGCAAGGACTATTGGAGATACAGCAAAAGCAAAAACGCCTCCCTTCGGGGGGTTTACAGTTTAGAGAGTTTATAGATAATTCAAATACTAAGCTCTCTTATCTCGGGTTGGCAGATTACATTCTCAGTTAGTAAAAAAAAAAAAAAAAAAAAAAAAAGAAGCTAAACTTTAACACTAATAGCCAGAGGAAGGAACGCCGTATAAAGGAGTTTAGAAGCTTACTTCAGGTGACACAACTGAGGTTGCAAACCCAGGTCTCTTGGTTCCTGATCTTAGCTTCTCTCCTGTGCTATGCTGAGCATGTTTTCCTCATCTCCTTTGCCCTGTATCTTGTTAGGGGGAAAAAAACATGAGGTTTATAGACGGCTGATCTGAGACCAAATCCCAGCTCTGCCACTTACTGATTTCACTGCATACAGATTGACATGAGGTTGGGGTTTGGGCGCAGAGGTGACAGTGGTTGGTAGAGGCAGAACTGGAAATTCCAGTCCACAGTTCCTGCCAGCTCACAAAACTGGGAGAGATTCCAGTCTAGGGAAGGGATGTGAATGATGGGTGGTCAGGCTTTGTTGGTCCAGTGTCTGTCACTGCTCTTGGACTCACAAAACTTCCTGCTCTTCAACTTTGTGAGATTTTGAAATGCAGTTTTGTCTCCTTCTCACTGCAGTATGCTTAGCCAGAGTCCTCAGAAGGAGCATAGATTTTGTGTGTATATTAGATATGCTTCCAAATGTAGCCACTGTGATCGAGTGTCACTGCCACTGGTTCAGAGTTTTCTGTTTTAGGGAGAGCCAGCAAAAACCCGACTTCTGGAAATTTCCATTTGTTGAGAAAGGCAGACAGCGCCACTTTTGATAGTGTGCTTGTTAAAAGGCTTTAAGAAGAAGGTATTTGACTGGCTAGCAGACATTTCACATAAGAGATGGTGTGTCACCAGATAAAGGGTAGAGGGGACTGGGGAGAGTGGGATACCATGCAGTAATAACCCACTTTCCAGAGAACAGAATTCTGGTCCCTTGCCTTCTAAAACACTGGCAAAAGAAGGAAGTAAGAAATGTGTTCTTTGTAGAACTAGTAACTCAGAAAGCATACAACAAGGGCCTGTTAGGAACGCACTCGCAAACTATGCTAATTCTGGTTTAAGTCATGATTCTGACACATTGTCCTGGCCCCAGAGAAACCTGAGTAGCCAATTTGAAGAAGAAGAAATGTTGAAACTGGGAGTTCTGAAGGCAACCAAATCTGAGTTTGGATCTCAACTTTGCCAGTCAGATGCATGACCCTAATCGAGTGATTAACCACTGTGGACCTTTTCTCATTCGATCGTCTGTAAAGCTGAAAAAATAAAAATTAGCAGTTTATATCTTCCAGAGTTCTTGTGAAGCTAATGTATTGAAAGCACCCAGCAGATAACTGTATAATTGTTTCAGTGATGGTGAATAGCAACCAAACAGAAAGGTATCACTTACTGAGAGCTTCTTATGTGCCAGGTTGATCTAAGCATTTCACAGGTATCAATTTATTTAAATACCACTATTATTATTGGAGATAGACTGTGTTATTTCCGTATACTCTGGCCACTAGGAAGAGCTTTTAAATGTTTTTATGCAGAACTGGAAATGCACAAGCTTGTATTAATATGAAAATTGTGATTTAAATTTGAAAATTCTCAATATCTTAAATGAAAATTATTGCTCCGGGATGATAAACCAGGATGATCTGTGGATCCAGGTGTTACTTTCTGGGGGTAAACACACCGTGGTTTGAGAATTACAGTCCTGCACTCCTCTTTTTATCTCACCTCTGCTGTTCAGGGGCTATGGTGGATGAGCTGGTGATGGTAAGAGGGACAAGTGAGGAAGGGATATGCCCCATGACCTTGTCTCTTCCCCCTTCCCCTGCCAATTCTGGATCCCTGCCCACCTCCTCTTCAGCTCGTCAATAGTGCCATGCCAATGTAGTAGGCAGCATAATGACCCCCGCCCTAAAGATGTCCACATCCTAACCCCAGAAATATGTGACTGTTACCTTACATGGAATAGAGGATTTTGCAGATGTGATTAAATTAAGGGCCATGAGATGGGAAGATTATCTTGGATTAGCGGAGAGGGCTCAGTGTAATCACATGGGTCCCCACAACTGGGAGGCTGGAGGTTCAGAGTGAGAGGAGTTGTGGCCACAGAAGCAGAAGTCAGAGTAATTTAGGGCCAGGAGTCAAGGAATGTGGGAAGCCTCTAGAAGCTGTAAAAGGCAAGAAATTAGATTCTCCCTCAGAGCCTCCAAAAGAAATCGGCCCTGCCAATACCTTGGTTTTAGTACAGTGAGACTAATTTTGGACTCCTGACTTTGAGAACTATAAGATAATAAATGTGGGTTGTTTTGTTACAGCAGCCATAGGAAACCAATATACTAGGATAGAGTAAGCCTAGATTTCCTCTGAAATGTGAATGAATTTTCTATCTCTCTCTTTTGCAAAAGAGAGAAACTTTTGTCCCTTTGAAAATTTCCCACTATAGCTTCAGAATAATCATGGACTTGAGACATGACAGCGAGGGACCAACCTAAGAAAAGAAAGCAGTGACAGGGGTGGACCTGCCCTTTGGATAATGTTTCCTAAAGTGACATTCAAGGAGACTGGATTCCAGGGTTTATTCTGGCATGGCAGTTAAGCACATCTCCCTGTGACTTTGGAAATCTTTAACCTCTTTTTGCCTCAGTTTCCCCATCTGTAAAATAAGGTTAATCATAGCATTCACCTCAAAGAGATGCTGTGTGTATTGAGTTCATGTACATGAAATGTTTCATATAGTACATGCTACATGGCAAGCTTTATGCAAATGTTAGCTCTTATGAATAGCCATTATTTTTAAAAAGTGAAACAGAATTTATAGGGGGTCCAATATGTTGAGAACAGGATCCATTACATCAGACAGGCTTCTTTTCTGCAGGGTATCTCAGAATCTTTACTACGGTAATATTCACTTTATACCTTAAAATTGAAAGGAAAATGCAGAACATTTCTCAAACTTATTTAACCATAGAACCCTTTCTGATCTGTAACAATCTCAGCAAATCAGATTTATCGGTCATAGTATGAGAAACACTGCCCTTGAAAGTTACACCAGGAAACCTTAGTTCACCTCTCTCCAACTCATAGTCCCCGTACCCAGCTTCTAGAGCCATCACCGAACTGGAGATTGGGGACCCCCATCAGAACAGTGCAAGGAGAAACATGTCCCTAGTATCACAAGCTGAAGATTAGAGGCTTTTTTCCATGTTCACATTGTTCTAACATTGTATGTTATCATATCATTTAGCTTGGCTCCCGGGAACTTGCCCGGGAACCTAGCATTGTTTCCATACCATGACACTTTCGTTCCAACCAGGCAACCTAGAAATAGTTTAGAATGTAATTCACAAGTTGGGGACCTGTACTTTAGCTTCGAAGTAATGCTGTTGATTTGTGAGCAGATAACCTAGAAATATATACATCAAAATGTTTATTTTACTCTTCAAAGTAAGCAATTTTCAAAAAAGAATTGTGTATTTTATAGGGTGGAAGTATAGCGTCACTAAGTTGTATTCATTCTAGGGCGTATGTTTAAAAAAAAAAAAACACTGGTGTCATTACTTTGCACAGGCATGCCTTGTATAAATATAGGAAATCTAACTTCTGGGGAATTTCATTTCAAGAAATCAGACCTGGCTCACATAAAGATACCTTTCAAAAACGAAATATAGCAAATTTAGTCAAGCTCAGGCTGTTTTGTTTTGAAAGCTATAAAGAAGTAAACTATAACCCGCTTTATTTTTAGCAGACACCTCTAGAAAACCTTGCACAACGTTCTATTTATAACACAGAGTCTGTTTTCATGCAAAGTTAGTAATAAGAGAAAAGAGCAAGACTGAGTATCGGAAAAATGAAATGTTTCTGTTTTCAAGATTCCTTGAATTCATCAGCATCTCTTTAAGACACAACAAAGCAGTTGACCTGGTTTTAGTTTTGACTATGAGAGGTTACCTGGAGATTGATAAATTGGATTTTTTTTTTTTTTTTTTTTTTTTTTTTGGAGACAGAATCTTGCTCTATCCCCCATGCTGGAGTGCAGTGGTGCGATCTCGGCTCCTTGAAACCTCTGCCTCCTGGGTTCAAGCAATTCTCATGCCTCAGCCTCCCAAGTAGCCGGGATTACAAGTGCCTGCCACCACACAGTTTTTGTAGTTTTAGTAGAGATGGGGTTTCGCCATACTGGCCGGGCTGATCTTAAACTCCTGACCTCACGTGATTCACCCACCTTGGCCTCCCAAAATGCTGGAATTACAGGTGTGAGCCACAGCACCCGGCTGAAAAAAAGTGGAATTTGAAATGAAAGTGCAGTCTGTCATATGAGTTATGCCACTGAGTAAGCGACAGAGGACCTAAATAATTATCAGGTTATTTCAATATCGTATTATATAGAACATTTATAATTTCATCATCCTTTAAGGCATTAACAACAACAACAAAAAAGAATAAACCGTGGCTGAGTAAATTCAATGGCTATAGAAGATTCTAGAAACTGAAAGTAATGACCCAATACAACTAGAATGTAGTGTAGGAAACAGGCAGTTTCCACCATCTGCTTTATCAGTCTAATCAATTATGTATCATGCTGTTTCCTAATCTTTACAATAACAATAAAACCAACATTTATTTAGGGGTTATTATGTGCCATGCACTCTGCTAGGAGCTTTATGTGGATTATTTCATTTAATGTTCCCAACAATGTATCATTGCCATAGATAATATAATTATCTCCATCTTACAGATTGGGAAACAGATTCAGAGAGATGCAGCAGCTTACCCAAGTTCACACCTCTGGAGGTGTTAAAGCTGGTTCAGACACAGGTCTGACTTCAGAGCTGCACTGTTAAGTGCTACCTGGCTCCACGAGGAGCCAACAATGAACCAACAGAGAATACACACACGCTGTGTGCCAGAGGCTCAATGTAGAGACAGAGGCTGATCTCTAGTCTGCCTTTTTATCGTAATAATCCAAGAAAGCTTAGGAATCCCCTCCCCCCGCAAGAAAAACCCACATCATCCATGACAGAAAGAATAGCTTTCCTGTTTTTCTTCACGTTTTTTGCAGCCATTTCTTAGCTTCGGAAAACTTAGGTGTGCTCATCTCACCTTGCATATATATATTGCATATATTTTATACACAATTGTCTGTTTACCTGGCTGCCTCCTCATCCTCTTTCATCTCTAATTCTGATTTTTCCTGAATACAGAACCTGGCGGGAAGTCATAGTTCTGCACATGTATGATGGGTGAATGGAAGAGCATGCCCAGATGCAGACTGAACGTAGACACGGTGTGCAGTGTGTGCTGTGGGCTGGTTTTTCTCAAGCAACATGATGTCTTAAGGATTTTCTGTGTTGCCACCTAGTCTTCAGAATTAACATTTGTATAATATGTATTTTACTGGATATTCCAATCATGGCAAATTTTTTAACCATTCTTTTTTCTGCAGAATTTAGAAATAATTGTTCCCAATATTTTGTTGTTATAAATTACACTGTGTGAACAACTCTGGGCATAGCATTTTTCCTTACTTTTGGATTATTTCAACTGAATCATAGTATAAGCATTATACATGGCCTGTGACAGCATTTTCCGATATGAATATAACGTGAACTACATATGTAATTTTACATTTTCTGATAGCCACATTAAAAAGTAAAAACATAAAATAAAATTTGGTTTAATGATATATTTTATTTAACACCATTATAAAAAATCAATCATTTAAATATGTATTCAGTATAAAAGCTATTAAAGTATTTTCACATTCTTTTTTTTAATATGAAGCATCCAAAATATGATGTGTGTTTCACACTCACAGCACATCTCCGTTTTCAGACTAGCTACATCTCAGGTGTTCAGTAAATACGGCTATCATATTGGGCAGCACAGGCCTGTGATATGTCTAATCCAGTATTTTTAAATGACCTTTGCTTTTTAAAAGCCCAACCTTAATCTGCCTTGCCCTTTCCTAACCTCCTCCAGTCACACATAGTATCTGGCTCATTCCCATGGGCACTTATTTTAAGCTGTCTTGACTTTTTCATTGTTACGAATATCTGCTTGACCTCCATTTTGTGTCAGGCACTGTGCTAGATCTTGGGGGACACCAAGATAAATCGGACATGGTTTACAACCCATTGGGAGAAGATAGACATACCCATAACACAACGTGGATTCAAATGCTTGTTGGAATGAGGTAGGAAATAATTTTGAAAAAAAAAAGACACACACAAGCAAGTAATAATGCAGAGCATGACAAATTCCAGAAATGAGGATTAAACAAAGGGCTGAGGGGATTGGGGAAAGCTTCTTGGGGAAAATCTAATTATGAGTTGAGCCTTGAGGGCTCAGTTAAATTTTAATGGGCAGAGATAGGGGAGAACAGTTTTGCCTGTGACAATCTTGTTATCCCAACCAGATGGCAGGTTGGTGAAGAGTGGGGCATTGCCTCGCATTGCATTTAGATCTCCCCAGAGCGCTCTGCCAGAGTTTTGCAGTAGAAGGTGCTCAATAATGTTTGTTGAGCCCAATTAATAATATATGGTTGGCTGGCACACAGTGAGGGAGACACCGGGTCTGTATGCTTGCTTTAACCTCTGAATTGAAGGGCAGACTAAGCTTTTTACTCATTCCTCTGATTGTGTGTACTGCCAGTTTGCAGTCACAGTTTTCTCACTTTACTAAATCGGTCTGGACTGAAACTAGTCGTTTAGAGCCAAAATGGTAGATAAATGGGGGCTAACACTTTAACTTACATCTGACCTCCTTGTCACTTATTCCAATTCCCCCGAGCTTTCAAACAGCACAAACAGGCCACAGGGACAAGAAATGACATGGGAATTAGAAGACACTTATCAGAAGGTGCTTTCCTTTTATTTGCAACTCACACATAACAGGCCTTTGTTTGACAATCTTGCTAGAGCCTTAGGAATTTTTGTCTTCATTCCACAGGTAAGGCGACAGGAATTCAGAGAGGGTACTTATTCAAGGTGATATAGCAAGTAAATTGGAAAAGTCATGACTAGAACTTCTCCTTTCTATCTCCCAAGTGAACGTCTTCTTTTTATTCACAGTTGGCCCACCCATATCAAATGCCATCTTCCATTGCTTTGTGACAGATCTACTCAATTCTTTGGTATCCACATCCTACATCTGCAAAGTAGAGAAAAGGTAAATTTGGAGGTGATATGAAGTATGGAGAAGATAAGTTAGGGAACAAAAACCAAAAGGTTGGTGATATTAATATCTATAATGATATTAACATTCATAATGATGATAAGAGTCACCATTTAATTTTTAATCTATATAGGCAGGCAGTCTGCTAAATGTATTACATATATTATCACATTTAATCTGCACAACACACGTGTATGGTTGCTATTTTTATCTCCATTTTATAGATGAGAAAACTGAGATCAAACAGATGAACTTGTCCAAGGTCATATTGCTAAGTAGAAAGCAGCTGGAATTTGAATCTAGACCTAACTTCTAACCCTCTTAACTTAATCATTGCACTACAAAGTTCTGGTTCATGCCAACTTAGCTTAGATGACCTTAGACAAGTCGCTACAACTTCTATTTATTTTTTGTTTTTAGAGACAGCCAAGGCTGGAGTGCAGTGGTGTGATCAGAGCTCACTGCATCTTCAAACTCCTGGGCTCAAGAGTTTGAAGCCTCTCAAGTAGCTGGGACTACAATCATGAGCCACCATGCCTGGCCCCCCAAATCCTATTCATGTAGACTGTTTTTCCCAAAATTAATACTTTGCTCACCTCTTGGTAAACTGATAAATGTGAGAATTATTTGTAAGCAGCAAAGTGGTATACAGATATATAATGCTGTGTGCATTTAAACTGAAATTTCTCAGTCAGATGAGAGGTATATACCAGCCACAGAGTGATGTCTGGCACTAAGCAGGTGCTCAATAATGTGGCTTATATTCATTCCATGAATGAATTTAAGACTTCCATTGCTGAAGATGCTTTTTTATTGCTACATATGGAAATGGGCGGTAGAGAGAAAGAAGGCAGGCCATATGTCAGCATCCTGAGCAAAAGTTCCCAAACCCACTAATTTCCCTACCCCCTTAATATTCTAGGGCATTAATGGGATGTAGCTAGGGAAGAAACCGCCTTAGAAAAAGTAGAGTCAAAGTAGATGTTGAATTCTCCAAATTCTTCCATCCATGCTCCACTTGCATTTAGCCATCTGGAGAGTTTTACATTGAGTAATTTTTTTTTCCAAATGATATATAGTCATTATAGAAAAAGTTAAAAAAGAAAAAAGAAATAGAAAGGGAAAAAAATTCACATCACCCATAATCATTCCCCTCTCCCTTCACCCCCATAGATAACCTAACCATTACGCATGTCTGTCTGTTTCTTTTTCTTCAAAGCGTGTTTTACATGCTTAAATTCATACTGATACACAGAAGGTAATACTTTACTTTTCCACTGACCGTCAAGGAATACATATTTTCTCATGAACTTACAAACTCTTCATGAACATTCATTCCTAATTCAGCTGACAAATACACATCTTCTGTGTGCCAGGTGATGGGGACACAGTAGTGAGCCAGACTCATTGAGTTTCCAATTGACCTTATGTTTAATGGCTGTATGGTATTTTATTGTTCACTTATCAATTGTCCCCTTTGGGTCTATTTTTTAGGTAGCAGGCTTTCTTACTAGGAAAATGCTCCTCAACTGTATCCCCTTGATAATACCCTAGAATATTAAATAGCATACGAAAGAAACCAGTATTAGCAACATAAATGTGTAACAACACACACACATATACACATTCTAAATGAAACCAAACATAATAAAATTGTGAATTCTCCTGTATTTGGGGGCAGAGATTTCATCAGTTCCTACTTGTTTATTAACATCAATTCTTGAGAGTTCACTATGTAACAAGACAAAATCCAGCTATTCTCAAACCTACCTTTCCTCTTTTTCTTATTTTGTTGGGAAATCTAAGTTAGAAAAACAATCTACCTGCCTGGTTGCCGTGACATGTCTAAAGGGTGGAATGGGGAAGAGGAGGCACAGGTATTCTCTGTGAGTTTCCCGAGTACTTGGCAGTATTCCCACCTCCTCCCCTGTCCTGTTCGTCCTGTGCTCTGGAGCCAGCCAGGCATGTGACACACGCCACCCTTGCAGGCTCAGTCTCTAGTAGGATGTGGGTTTTTGTGTGTTGTGGTCCTGGTTTCAGCTGCAGAGCCTTATTATGGAGCGTATAGGAGGAAATGGAAGGACCTCCCTCCCGCTCACACCAGTCCTGTCACAGATGCCCCAGGTCACCTCCTGGCCTCAGAGCCTGCCTGCATTTGGAACTGCTGGATTAATTTTCACATCATTCTGATGTTCCCCAAGCTCCTCTGAAATTAGGTTATTTAAAAAAGAAGGCCAAAGTTTAAAGACTTCTGTCCAGGGCACTGCTACCTATGAACTGGCTGGCTATGGATTTGTTCTGGAAACTGTATTCAATTTCATTTTCTCAGCATCTACCATGCCAGAACCTGGCTCATTATAGGCATCCAGGTGATGTCTGTTGAATGAGTGTATACCCTGGGAGGTACCTTACTGAGCCCATCCTCACTGGGCTTTCAATCCAGTAACTGTGCACTTCACAAAGAAAGGGACTGGGACTTATTATCTGGGTCTCCCTATGGTCAAGCTTAGTGCCTGGCACATACTGGGCATTCAGAAACCTTCTTAGATGAAAAAAATGAATTCTGCATACCCACACAATGGCATATCATTCAGCCATAAAAAGGAATGAATTTCTAACACATGCTACAGTATGGAAGAACCTTGACAACATTATGCAGGGTGAAATAAGCCAGATGCAAAAGGACTATTACCGTCTGATTCCACTTATGTGAAGTACCTAGAATCGTTAAATTCAGAGACAAAGTATAATAGTGGTTACTAGGGGCTGGGGGAGAAGGAATGGAGGAGTTAGTGTTAAATGTGTACAGACCTTCTATTTAGGATGATGAAAAGAATTTGGAGATGGATAGTGGTGGTGAAAGTAATCGAAAGTAATGGCAAAAACCGCAATTACTTTTGCACCAACCTAATACTTACTGCTACTGAATTATAGCTTAAAAGTGGTTAAAATGGTAAATTTTGTGTTGTGTATATTTTACCGCAATAAAAAGACTGCCACGAAAAAAGGAAAAGAGAAGACAAATATCCCTTTTCTTTGTGTCTACTTGTCTCCATCTGTTAAGCCTCCCTTTTTCTTTCAAACCTGGATAATGGGAGCTGTGAGATTCCTCTTTGAAGAATTCTCACTGCCGAGGATTGGACATTAGTGCAGGTCCCACTGGGGGCTGCTAAGTTCACCGCCTTTCCTCTCGTCAGGGCCCCAGGGCTGAGCAGGACCAGCCCTTGTTTTAACTGAGGGCACCCTGGTACCTTGTCCTTTGATTTCTGCAGCAGCAAAACAAACAGCCACTTATGTAAGCACCAAGTCATGTCCAAAATCTGCCTCACCTGTCCACCAAGACAGAAGTCCGGCCATGATCTTTCCTCTGCCCCGTCAGGCTCTCTTTGCATGATGGATGGGTGTCGCATTTCTTACAGCGGTGTAGAAGGAAACAGATTGAAAATATTCCCCTTCCTGCTATGAACTTGTTTACAAGATTAAAGGCAGGTATGCTTGAGAGGGCTGGGCGGACACTATAAGATTATTTTTAATAATTCAGAACACACCAAGTTCGAAAACTGGTCATGATGTCTTTTGTTTCTTGGTTTTTACAGTAAACTCTGCTTACACCACCTCCTTTCCAGCAGGGGAAAAGAAAATCGGTAACAGAGGCTTCATGCTGACACTTGTTCTTTATTAGTTACAAAAAAGGGACACAGCGGGTGTGTTTGTAAAGATGTCCACGTGTGCTGCCTGGGTTTAAGAAGTCCCCATGAGTAGCTCATGGGGCTCAGGTGACCACCTCAGGCACAATTTGTTCCTTTCCTGTCCACGACACACAGACCACATTATTCACCCAGGCCTGCCCTTTATCAAAACAATATCTCTTTTCATCCCAAGGATCTCATAACGAAAGACCAAACTACAAAGTCGTAGTGAAGAGATGGGACCAGACAGCTGGTGAGAGAGAAGCCAGCACTGCCCTTTGGAGGCAGCTGGGCCGGTGGTTTGGGCTAGCCAGGCTTCCCAAGCAGCTGCACAGGGGTGGAAATCTTGCCCTGATATTAAGTTTTCCTTCCCTCTCCTAGCTATGTCAATTGGTGTGTGTGTGTCTCTTTGCTGCACAAGGTGTGAAGTTGCTCTGTGGGACATCTTTTGAACTGTGCAGAAGAGGAACTTCCAGGCTCCCCAGAGGAGGGACTTGGGAGTTGGGGGTGGGGTGGTGCATTGCCTTCCTAAACAAATGCAGAGCTAAGAAGGGAAAACGAGGCAGGGAGGGGAGGGAGCAGGGGCCAGGTGTCTGCCTTTCATCTGGATATTCAGGATGACACATCTGGTGCCAGGGAAACTGCTATTTCTAACTGACGGGGAAGCTTTGCAGTCAAGGGAGGGCTGAGCTGTCAGGTGAGCTAGAGATCAAGAATTATCATGACAGCCTCATGGCATGTGAAAGGCGCTGTGAAGTGCAGTATGATTTTAACCAGCGGTGGTTAAATTAGCTTCTCTTGGACCTGGCATGATGTGCAGTCGGAGAGGGACTGATGGCGGCTGGGAGTGCCAGGCATGAAGAAGGTTGCAATTCAGAAGGGCTACCATTTAGAAAAGAAAGTGTATGTGAAAATTGGCTCCTGGTTTCTGAGTTTTGCTTAATAGAGGTGCCAGGCAGCAGTGATGGCATTAATTAGTAGCTTGTCAATTCCTTCGGTGAACCTCTCTGCGCCCCCTATTATAAATATTCCAAGGACCCAAAGTAACCCCTTGTCTGAACTTCCCCAATTTAAGATCTTGTCAAAATCTAACCACCTGTACTAGCTGGCTAAGCAGCCTTGACTAACTGTTTTGCCCTGTGCTCTTGCATTCCACAGGATTGTCTATGCAAGACTGAGCCAGTGAGGGAGCGAGCAAGTGAGCGAGTGAGCGAATGGCTTTCTGAAAAACTTCCACTCAAAAGTGAACTGAGGAAGTGCCTTTTAATAAGTAATCAGCCAGAGGAAATCAGGCTCTGTCTAGCCATCTAGTAATGCTTGCCTATTCATTGGGGACTTTCAAAAGTCTGGGGCAGGAGGGTCTGTGATTTGATGGACCATGGCTTGGGAAATTCTAGGAAGAAAAAAATAATGTGAGCAATTCTCTGTGTGTATGTATATATGTACACACACATGCATGTATGTGTTAATATATATCATATGTAAATTAAAAGCTGTACATTAACCCTCTGTGCCAAAAATTTTACAAAAGTTCACTCACTTTATCCATATAGGCAAACATTCTGTTTTTATTTGTAAAAACTGAAGTCCAGAGAAGCCAATAATTGGCCAGTCAGGAACTTGAACGTGGGTCTGTTTGATTCCATAATCCATGCTCTTAACCGTTGCCTTCAAAATAAGAATGGCTAACTTTTAAAGAGCCTGCAGGTGCTTGTTACGCTAAGTGGCACAGCCAACCTGCCAGCTCCTAAAATCTGGGTGCTATGTGATCTTTGCACTTTCCCCTTCACAGCTTCTGTGCCAAATCCGAGCAGAGCTGCCCCAAGGCTTCCAAGCTGTAATCCCTGCAGAACGTGCCCAGGAGACCATAGTAATAAGAACTCAAGTCTTTTTGATGCAACCAGCTCAGGACCTGTCTGTGCATTGAAAATTTGTGGACGTTGATTTGTAACACCAGGGCTGTGACCCTGAGTAGCCCACCTGAGGATAACAGGCACCAACTTCCTGTTTCCAAATCCTGCTTTCCTAGGACGCACCCAGCCCCCACTGAAGTTTGTGGGGGAGTAAATAGCTATTCACCTGTCCAAGCCTCCCTGGATTTATGGCTTGGCAGCTCCCTTCTGCCTGCACCACTGTACTGTGTACTGCAAACACAGATGACCTTTGCAGCGATTTCGTCCCAACTTGCTTCCATAAAGAAAACCTGTTTTGTATTGACATTGTTTGGAGTGAGTTCTGCCTATGTTAACTCCCTTAGCCCCTGCCCCTGGAATTTCAGCCCGGGGAGGCCAAGTGCTTACAATTTCAAGAGCAAGGGGGAGGGTGCTTTGAAAGCATCCCCAGCTTCCATCCATCTGAGTCTTTGGTCCAGTGGCTTCAGGCGGATGGAGTTGCTCCCCTTCCTTCTAGTTTTCTAATCTCTCCCTAGAAGGGGAGAGGTTGCAGGCTCAAACTGGCCCACTGGCAATAGGGTGCTTTGTGGGACATTTTCTTACAAGTTGGTTCCCATGTGGTATTCGTTAGTCACAGCTAATTATTAAGTCCTTTGGCTGAAGCAATAGACATTGTTCCCTTGGATTCCCCCCTCCTCCTTTCCCCTCTCACCCCCCATTGCTACACAACAAAACCCATTGTGGGGCTCTGAAGGTTGGCTGTGCATGTATTTTCCAGTGAACCCCTGATGGGCTCACTGCTGGGGTTTCATGTTTCAGGTTGAAACTCAACTGGATAAAGCATTATTCATTGGCACTGACACATTCAGTGTTCTGCTCTGTATAGATATTTCTCTCACACTAGACTTGGTCCCTCACAAGCAGTTTAGGTAATTCACGGAGAGCAATTCACTGCAGTTACTCAGAACATGGATAATCTGCACAGAACTATAAAATATTAGGATTTTTAGATCATGGAAAGATCAAGTGCCAGATTTGGCCAGCTGTGTTCAGAGGTGCAGGTTGGAAAGGAGGAGTGAGATGAGTGAGTAAGCAGGCTCCAAGTTCCTTCTTCCCAGTCCCCACCTTTGCATTTGCCTGCTTTGTGCATTGCATTTCTGCATAAGATTTCTACAACCTAAAAGCAATCTTGAAATCCAGTAATTGAGTCCACTCACTCATTCATTGCTCAGGTGAGGAAACTGAACCAGTGAGGACCTTTTGCTAACCTAAGGTTCAGGTGAGCCAGTGAATTAATTTCAGCATGAGAATTAGCACACGCATCTCCCCACTTCTGTATGCCCCATTTGTTATGCCACGCTGAGGTAATTCTGGAATCCATCAGTGGACTGCTTTTCCCATTGCCTGCCAATGTCTTGTGGAAAGACCTTACCTAGAGGATTTAGAAGACTGGAAAGCCCCCGGAACAGCCATATCATACTATGTTTTTATAAAGGCCACCTCGGTTGCACAATTCCATGGCACCTCTTGGAGCTGTACAGTACACAGACTAAGATTCTGTATGGAACAGCCTTACTTTTACTTTACATATATGAGAGCAAAAACTGAAATTGGGCTAGTAGGTTTTGGTCAGCATTGTGCAAGGGAAGAACCCAGGCTTTGGAGCCAGCAGATCTGGGTTCAGATCTTGGCTCTACTACTTACTGGTCCTGGGAACATGGACAAGTTACTTGATATCCCTGATATTCAGGTTTTTAACTAAAAATAGAGCTGACAATACCTGCCTTAAAAATTGCTGCGAAGAACTAAATCCAATAACTTATGTAAAAGCTCTGCATAAAAGCACATCAAGGCCATGATAAATGGTTTTTTTTTTTTCCTGGAATATAACTGTTCTTCTTCTCATACACATACGGATCTAAGTTGAAATAAAAGACAGACATTGTTAAACTTCATCCTTAACTTGGAAACTTCTGGATTTTGTCACAGCTTAACATTAACCAAATGAAATTTGGGGTCCCTATAAATATAGACCATAGGTTTGTCTTATCCTTTACAGAGCACTTATAAAACTGAGGATTTCCTGGGGGAATATGGCTGTGGGGTTTTAAGAGAAAATTCTGCAAGGGAAAACAGGAAAGACTGAAAAATTTAAGCCCTGTTCCTTTGCCTCTGGAAGCCCCTGGGTGTCCTGTGGGTTCAGAGGTTGACTATCCTCGCTGAAAGCAAAATCAGATTCCCTCGTTGTAACAACTACCTGAGTGTGCTTGAGACTTGTTAAAACCCTTCTTTATCAGACGTCCAGATGAGAACCATAGGCCCAGAAGCTTGTTTTCAAAATCTAGCAAAACAGATGCTTTTGCTTGTTTTTCTCTGTCTCTCTTTGTCCAAAATGCTCACTGAGTTTTCATTGGGTTTCTAAGTTGCCTTTTTGTTTTGTTTTTCCTTTTAAAATAAACCTTAGAAGAGGGTCACTGTAAAATGAAGGGGAAGGATGGGCATCCCAAATGAGAAAAGCTGTATTTTAGAGTCTAATAAAAATGTTTAAGAACCTGAAGGTGAGGAATCTTAAAGGACAAGAGTGAGAAAGACCGATTCATTGAACTCTAAAAGGGTCTACCTGGCATTATCCCCAGGCCTCCAATGCCAGGTGCCTCCCAAGCAAATTGAGGTAGGAAAGAGAGCACTACCTTCTCCTCTCTAAAAGCACTGCATCTAGCTGAGCAAGGCAGTGTGGCTGTGTTGACTGACCATGTGCCATATGTCAGCTGAGGCCCAGGGCCACTCCCAGTCCCTGCATTTTATAGGCAGCTAAGACATTGTAGGTACTGTATCAATTTTCTATTTCTGCTCTATCAAGTCACAGCAACTTTAGTAGCTTCTAACAACACATATTTATCTTACAAGTACGTTGGTCAGAAGTCTGACATGGGTCTCACTGGACTAAAATCCAGGTGTCAGCAGGGCTGCATTTTTTTTTTTGAAGGCTCTATAGGAAGATCTGGGTTTTTCATAACTTTTCCAGCTTCTACAGGTTGCCCACATTTGTTGCCTCCTAGTCTCCTTCTTCTGTGTTCAAAGCCATCAATAGCAGGTTGAGTCCTTCTCACATTGCATCACTCTGATCTTCTTTTCCATCTCCCTCTTCCACTTTTAGGGACCCTTGGGGTTACACTGGGCCGACCTAGATAATCCAAGATAATCTTACTGTTTTCAGGTCATCTGAATTGCATCAGTGACCTTAATTTCCCCTTGCCATGTACAGTAACATTCACAGGTTCCAGGTATTAGGATGTAGACATCTTGGAGTGGAGGAGACATTATTGCTTACCCCAGGTACCTACAATAATTGTATATATTAGGACTCTTTAAGTTTCAAGAAACAGGATCTAACTAAAGTTAATAAAAAGAACAAGATTTTATTGGCTCTTAGAAGGAAAAGTTCAGTTGGCTTCAGGTACAGCTGGATCCACATGTTGAACATCATTAGAACCCTCTCTTTTTTGTCTTGGGTTTCTTTGTGGTGGTTTCTCAAGCAAGGGCTATCTATAGGACAGATAAAATAGTTCCCTGGCAATTCCACGCTCATATAAGTCTTAAGATTCAGGATCCCAGAGAAAAAAACCATGACCTTTTCTCAGATAGCACCAGCCAAAGCCTGAGGGTGACTCTTATTGACACAACTTGGGTCATGTGTACATCCCTAAGACTCATTCTAGAGCAGGGATGGAATCAGTCTTACCAGAAGCACATGTACTGAATGGGAAAGGGAGTGGTTCTCCAAACGAAACTCAGATGTTGTCACCAAAAGACGGAGGAAAGATCTGAACAGACAAAAGCAATAGGTGTCCACTCCACTATGTTATTACTGGATTTCAGAATCATGAAATTGATATATTATTCCAGTTCAGAGCTCATTAGGCTTCAAGCAACAAGATACCCAAACTTGAAAGAGTACAGAAGAGTCTCACCCAGAGCAAGGAGTAAATTAATTCAGATAGTATATAAGAAGAGGAATTGCATGGTGGTAAACATTGTTTTTGGAACCAGACTGACTGCCTGGGTTTATATCCGAGTTATTGATTGTGTTTACCTAACCTCTCTGTGCCTCAGTTTCCTTACTGTAAAGTAGAGATGATAATAGTGCCCACCTCATGAGTCTGCTGAGAGGCTTAAATGAGTTAATACAAATAAAGTGCTTAGAATGGTACCTTGACACAGAAAAGGCATTAAATAAAACAATATAATTATTCTTCTCACATTCTTATTTCTATTATAAGCAAGCACCCCGGGCATGGCTTAAGGACTTGGAAAGTGGTTAGGAAGCAAGTCCGATACTTTCCTGGTTTCTCCTTTTCTGGCTAGGGCTACACAGTCTCTTCTCTCTGGAACTTTCTCCACCATATCAGTGTGAACTGAGGTTTGCACATATACCACAGATTTTTGCATGGCTTTCAATGACCATTCTTCTCCCTCTGGTCTTGACTATACATGTCCACCACCAAATGAAAGTTGTGTCAATGTTTCTAAGTTCAGATTCTTGAAAGAATCTGAATAGTCTGGCCAGTGACTGGCTTTAAATAAGTGTGCACTCCATTTGATTAGCTGTGATTGACAAGGTTAGGGTCACTTTATACACAGGTTTACCTCTTTCATTTGGCATGGAAGAGGCAGGTTAAACTGAAAGGGTAAATTGGGCTTGGCCAGAAAATTGACCAACTTGTTTGTTACATGTATGCCTTAGCAAATTAGAATTTACCCACAGAACAAAATAGAACAGTTTTAAAGAATACTGATAAGATCTAGATGTTTGGGAATAGGATAACACTGGGAACTACTTAGTTCTAATGTGATTTAGCCTGTAGTATTTGCAGAGAGAAATTGATCAGTCTCCCATTACCTGTATTTTAAATGGTAGAGACATTTTCAGCACCAATCAGAAATGCTCAATGGATGGACAAAGACTCATTCCCTTCTACATGGAACATCAATCTCAAACCAATTTCCTGGGATGGAAAAAGGCTCATGTTCATTGTCAGGAAAGTGGATTCCAGAGTGACCAGGGATGTCCCCAAATCTTCCCTTTGGTGGCAGAAGAAAAGTTCTACATTTACTTTCTGTTTACTGTGTTCCTTCTCACTTTTCAGACCCCCCATATTTTTTCAGAAATCTCACTCCAGGGTATTCAAATCTTAATGGACAGAGGTGTCTGTGTCAGAGCCCTCATCATTTTCTCCAAGGACTTTAGTGAGAATCTTTCTGGAAAAGTAGAAAGATTTTCTCCTCCCTCCTCACTCCTCCCTCCACAGTGATTGCGAGGGAGAAGGAGTACTGCAGAATTTCTTAGCTGTGAGGCACTACAGGAAGGGTGGAAATGCTTTGGATCGGGGCTGGGTATCTTAGGAAGCACTGAGATTTGGGGGAAGACAAAGCATTGTCAAGATTTTGATAGAGGCCTGCTGGGAAAGTCTCCACTGTAAAGGCTCCTGTGCCCCTTTCTAGTGGAACAATTCGTAGGCTCCACGCTTGCTTTCAAATGGATTGGTTTTGAAGCAGTCAACAAAAAAGCATCCTGCTGCCAGGGCCAACCATCAAAAAGAGAAAAGAGAGCAATGCAAACCGTGGGGGAATGTGCGAGAGAGAAATATTGCAGAGCGGAGCCGTGGCTCTGCTGGCCTGATACCATGTGCATTATCTCCCCCAAAGGACCCCGTGGTTTAATGGATGGGGCTTTAACCTACCCAGAGGTCAGTCTCTGCTGGACAAGTGGAACCTCATCCCTGAGGGCATTGACATACTCATGACACATGGACCTCCTCTAGGTAAGTGAAGCAAAGGTTGTCCTTTGTCATCCAGATGCCTTTTTTTCCAGGCATAATGAATAATGCTTCAGGGACATAATCATTTTCCTCCGAAAAAAAAAAAAGTGAATACGGAAAGAAAAGTCAATGTCTTTAAAGAAACTCAGTATGATAATTAAACTCAGCAGTTCTGCTGGGCTTACAGGTGTTCTTGAAATTAAATTTTTTGATTTAGTCAAGTCAGGGAAAAATCAAATGAGTATGGTGCGCCACAGTCTTTTGAGCTTGATAATTTATTTTAAGAACTGTATTCACTTTGGAGTAAGGGGGTGGGGTGGAGAAAGGAAGGAAGATATGGACCTCCCAATCACAGGGCTTTTGAACGGCAATGAAATAATGGAAATTTTTATTCAAAGGAGCTCATTTTCCCTTCCCATATAATGCTGGAACTGGAAGACCTTTAAAGTTTAACATTTGAGCTGATAATTTTAGAAAAGAATCATTTTTTTTAAGCTGAGGTGTTTCAGTAAGAACTTACACTGAAAGTTACTTAAGGATACTTATCCTACAGGCACATGGAGGCTGCATCCAGATTTATATTGTCTGTGTGCTTCAAAGCCTACCCACTGGTGAGCCACATTATGGGCCAGAGAATGATCATTTGACTTATCTTCTTCTAATTTTTCATGAACTTGTTATCTGTTGGTTTGGCTACAGAACATTCTTCAACAAGGACTACCGCCCTGATCCCACATCTACTCAGTACTCATTATGCCAGGACCCTTTCTAAACAACTAAGGTGTGCTCAAGAAATTCAGATGTTCCACTTTTAACAGAAGACTGTTCGATTTTTTCTTTCTTTTTAAAATTGTGGCTAAACACACACACACACATACACACATATAACATGAAATCTACCCTTTTAACACATTTTTCCATGTACAGTGCTAAAAGAGTTTCTTAATCATCTTGGTTTGGAGAGAGGGGAAAAACACTTTATACAAATATAAATAATTTCCACAAATTTTCCTGTGGTTGGGGGTTTTTATCCATGTTACTCTCCTCCTCTGCCATCCCTAAAAATAAAAAGAAAAAAAAGTAACATTCATTTCCTAATGCAAGTTTAATTTTTGTAGATATTTTCTCCTCCAAGGCACTTGGTGCTGCTCTCCTTCTCTTACAAGGGAAGTGGCCCATGTTTCACAAAGAAACAGTGGAAGTGAGCACCATGGCGGAGGCCATAGTGGCACATTTTAGTGATGGGGGAAGCAAGAAAAGAAGAGCCAGCTCTGTTGCAGACATGGGAATTATATAGATTTGCACAGGATCAGCAGTTCCTGACTTTTTTTAACACTTCAGAATCACCATTCCCATGCTTTTTCATCATCTCCAGACCACCTCAACCCATGTTGTAAAATATTACACTTGTCAACAACCTTTATCAAG
This sequence comes from Hylobates moloch, assembly GCF_009828535.3. Taxonomy (NCBI): domain Eukaryota; kingdom Metazoa; phylum Chordata; class Mammalia; order Primates; family Hylobatidae; genus Hylobates; species Hylobates moloch. The sequence goes on from NW_026652286.1 coordinate 17,304,529, forward strand.
TCATAATTAATTAAGTTCCCTATTTTACAACCATTAGAGTAGCTACATCATTAAATTGCTAGCTAAATATTGTGAGCAGCATGAGTTACCCAGTGAGAGCATCCTACAGAGTTGTCATTTCAGCTACCTTCATCCTTTTGCCTGAGCAGCCTAATTGGGTGCAGGCATGATTTCTCTTTGGATATTTATTTCAAGGGACTTGGACATCTTCAGCAGAGAAACATTTACATGACTCGAGTATTATTTGGAATATAACTTTGAACAGAACAAACTTATCAAGTCATTGATTTTGGTATAAAAGCAAATGGCAATAAGAGTAAGTCTGAATTGTAGACTCCAAGGATTTCAGACATCCCAGGAACTCTTAATAGGGAAGCTAGCATCCCTCTCTTTATGGTAAAGGTGGAGTAAATGACAGAGTGGCTGTGAGTAGAGCAGAGTGACAGCTACATCGATGAGTTCCCAAATAAAAGGTCAGGCAAAGTCTTCATAAGGTATTGTTAAACCTTGGTTAATACAACTATTGGGATTCTTGTGAAAACGCGACATTAGAGAGGGGAGTGGAGAGACTGGTCTTGAATTTCTTCCTGCTGGTGAGGGGTGCCACAGTGCCGTGAGATTTCACTGTTATGGTATAAGCAAGATGCTTTCTCAGATGTTTGCATATGAAATGGAATATTTTCCCCCTTCAGGAAAAACACATGCATGAGATAATATGCCAATCAATGTAGCTTAAGGATTCTGTCCCACCATTAAAAAAGTTTTGAAAACGCTGGATATATATTTGCTAGGGACCCCACTTTCATCTATTCTCAGACTCTCTGGTCACTCCTTAAACCCCAGCGAATGTGTCTTTACAGAGACACTAAACATTCATGTCTGCAGTTTGGCCCGACAAAGCAGAAAGCTGTTCCTTACTGCCCAGTTATTTCTAAATAATAGAAGTAACCTAATGGCACTGTGGAATGGGTTTCCAGAGATTACGATTTAGCCTTTCATCCTACCTGCCTTCTTTATGCCCTATCCTGCTGAGGCGTATGGATTCCATTCCAGGCCATAATCATCCAGATAGCTGACTTTTGCTATAATTGATGTCAATTTTTATGGATTTTCTGCATTAAGTGTAGAACTAAGTGGCTTTTACTTTAAAAGTAGTCAATTAGCCCCAGCTTGCTGGATGCCACCGTGAGGTCACATTTTTGCCTGTCGCTGGAGAGGACAGGACCACAGGAGCTACCTAGCTTTCCAAAGCTTTGGTCATCCGGAACCACAAGGGGTAAGACTTAGTGTATCTAAAGAGAGCCGGGTATCTTGTGACCAGTTTACAGGCAGCCCCTCCCAGTCCTTCTTCTTTGAATCATCTTAGAAGTAAACTGCTATAAGAAAGATATAATAAAAAAGAGAAAGTAACTGAATTGAGGGAGAAAGAGATATTATGGGACTGCCGGGAATAAATGTCATTGAGCTCATGAAGAAGATTTGAAACCCATGGCTGAATAAATCAAATCTCTTACAGAAAAAAGAAAAAGTTAATTAACAGGAAGAAAAAAAAATGGAAACCAAAAAAAAATTTCAAGAACCTAAAGAAGACAAAGTGACGAGTGAAAAGTTTCTTAAAAGCCATTGTGAGCTTTAATGGAGAGGCTAGGATTACAGATAATGTAATAAACCTTCTGTGAGTTATGGCTTCCTGAAAGTCTAAATGAAACCTTACCTGAAGAAAGAAAATTAAGTGTATTGATTGCATTTTGCCCTTAGGTTTTCGAGACTGGGTTCCAAAGGAGCTTCAAAGAGTGGGCTGTGTGGAGCTGTTAAACACGGTTCAGAGGCGAGTCCGGCCCAAGCTCCATGTGTTTGGTGGAATCCATGAAGGTAAGAACAGCAGAAAAGAAAAGAATTCAAAACATTTTGTGTCCCGGTCCACGATCTCAGTCTACAACTAGGAATAAGTGGAGTAGTTGTTTTCAAACTTTTTAGCAGCGGGACCCTTTTATAAGATGAAGTCTTATGAGAAACATCTGCATATAAAGCTGATAAATAATTTATATGGACCTTCTCTCTTGTAAACAGAGTGGAAAGTAGGAAGCACGTCTGGTCTACTTTACCGCAAACCCAGCACTCCCCCTGGCAGCTTCTGGAATCTCAGGGCTTTAATGAGGAATGTTTGATAACCACTGCTTTAGAGCAACCCCAAGGTACACAAGGAGTCATTTTCTCCTTAAGAGAGTTAGAAGAAATGGTCTGGATATTAGAAGCTATTTTAAGCCTCTATAGTCCCCTCCTACCTGTAAATATTGTGTTTCATATGGAATTAACACAAAGACCCAGGAAGACAAGGCATTCTCTGAAAAATAGCTTGGGACATGCAATGAAAGATACGTAACGGAAGTGGCAGGAACCTGCACATTTGCAGGTAGACTTTTCCTTACTAACCTCAGAAAACTATTTCAGACTTCTCAGAAATCATCGGAGCTATTAGCTCAGGCTGAGGTTAAGCAGAATAATTAAATCTCTCTTAAATAGGTACTAGTCCAGTTGCCATTTTTCTGCCTTTCAAGGTAAGCTGAGTCAAGTTCACAGAACTGAAAGCCTCACAGGAATCTTCAAGGGATCTGGGTTTTCTCCGAACTGCTTTTTTCAAATCATGGGTAACTGGGCTTTGAGACAGACACAAAGCCCTCTTTCAGCAAGCCTAAGGATTTCTGTCCCTAGCAGACTTTCCCAGTTACACACGCTTGTGTGCAATGGCCGTGTTTATGTGGCCAGCCGCTATATTCTCTCTAGCTCCTGCTTATGGCAGCTCTCTGGAGTTATTTATGAATATGCAGTCAAGTTGAGGTGTTTAAGGCTGTGTGCCTGAGGAAGCAAAAAACAAAGTTAGCTTTTTCAAAGCCCACAAATCCAATGGCTTCCTAGTTAGGCGGGTAATAAAGAGCATATTGAAAATCACCCTACTGAGGCCAGAGAAAATTCAGCTTGCTCCAAGGGCAGGCACCAGCTGAATGGGTGGAAAGCAGGGTGCAGCTCCCGGAGAGTGGATATCAGCCTGCCCTGGCTTCGAGCTGTGCTCCCTGAAAAGGAGGGTACTGCCCTAAGGTATGATGGAGGGAACATCAGTGATGGGGGAGTGCCTGGAGGGGACACTAGGGAGGTGGGACCTCATATCTAAACTAAGCAACATTTCTGGGGGACTGTTATTCTGAAAACAGGTCTGAATTCATACAGCATGCCTGTGAGTTTGCATTTTATCTTTAAAAAAAATCATTAATTACCTTTAAACTAGCCAGACAATTGGGGAATTCCATTGAAGCCCCAAAATAATAAACTTGCCTAAAAGGGAGGAGATCATATTCAAATAAACTTGTCTCACTTTTATTCACTTAAGACAGCTGAAGAGGGCAGGAAGAGGGCAAATACCAACCTCTTGATGGAGAGAGATAACAAGACTTTATGACCCCAGAACTAAACAGCACAGATTTTAAATGCCTCTTTTCTTTTCTTAAGAGATTTTTCCATTGACCCTCATTAAGTTCTCCACAGGCTTTACTTGGAGAAATTTTAGCAAATGTAGAAAAAAGCCTTTTCAGTTACTTCTATATATCTTGGTAATTTTATTTTTTTCACAGCTATGTTTTTATACACCATAAGAGCCTGACACCAACATAGAATCTTAGTTGAAGGGGCTATAAGGCAAATATAAGGTATTCAGGGAAATGTGCAAACTTGCAAACATGCTAAACATTTTATCATATTAAAAATTATCAAAGGAACATATATACCAAAGACCTAGGGAAACAGCTTTCTCCCAATAAATCACAAAAGGCTTATATTGCATAGGGGAAATGTTTTTGCTTGATCTCGTATCCAGGTAAGCTTAGGAAACAGTGACCTACGGTGATGTTTCTACATATCACTTCGACATGTGATTAGTTGACACTTTTGAATGCAATGGAACTTAGTATTAAAGCCACACAATTCAAAAATCATGTATGGTTAACTTTCATAAAGGCAGTTAAGAGATTATTTCATAAATAAGTAAATTGAGTGTCTACATTTCTTAACTCTCAATGCAGTATCCTTTCCCCCCTCACCTGCCCCATATCCCACTTGGAATTTAGTTGTGTTTGCCCCTGAGGAGTAATCCTTATATTACTCATTTCATTCCCTAGAACTCAATAGTTAACACAAGGCTTTGAAATGAAAATCCTATTTTAAAAGGAGGAAAAAAGTTTTTCTTTATTCTCCCTAGTAAAGAAACCACAGCCCTTCTTCAACAAGTTTAGCATTTAAATAAAGAAAAAAAAAATTGCTCTTAGTTGAAGGAGAAGATTCTCCCGTTTAAAGAAAATAGAGTAAAATTGGGCAGTAGCTTCTGAAAGTCATTATATCTGAGGAGGCTCAACTGAATTTCATCTCACTGCCCAATGACAAAAATTTTTTGTTTTCCTTGCCTGACAGCCCTACATTCCATCACTCTCATTTGTATATATTACAGTAAATGTGACACTCTCTCCCCACAGGTTATGGCATCATGACCGATGGTTACACAACGTACATCAATGCCTCGACGTGTACAGTCAGCTTTCAACCGACCAACCCTCCAATTATATTTGACCTTCCAAACCCACAGGGTTCCTGAAGCTCTGAATGCCCCATTGGAATGTGAGGGAAGGTCTATAAACTGCCATTTTTCTAATTATAAACTTACATTCTCTTACTTATTTACAAACCCTGTGAGTTCTTTTTGTAAATTGTTGGAACACAAATGATGCTAGAGGTTGTGCTTCTTATTTTATTTTATTTTAAATGGGGCATCCATTTGAAATCAGAGGAACATTGTGAATTTGTAAAATGACTTCTGTTTTCTCGAAGGCCATGCCATTGTAAATTGTTAGTGTTCACCAAAGGACAGCCAAGCTTTCTTTTAAAAAATGATAAAAGTCTTATTTTAATATGCTTTAAGCTGAAAGAAAAAAAAATAAGAAACAGGCAGTGTTTTAAAAACCAACACAGATTTGCACAACTGTTTAAGAGTATTGTTTGAAATATTTTAATTTTCAATGTTTTGTTGTTGTTGTTTTCTTGGTAATGCTTCTGCTTTGCAGATGTGGTCCCAATTTATAGCAATCTTCTCAGCAGAAGTAGGCATGGAAAAGACTTCTTTTCATACTCTCACTATAAAGAAAGCTGCATTGAGAAGAAAATGGCTGTCATTTAAAGGATGGTTTAGCTAGTGAGATTCCTATTGTGGTTATACAAGGTCTCATTGTTTGTTTGTTTCTTTTAAATTATTTTAGCTTTAAAAATACAGAAATGGAATCTGTCAAGAGCAGGTATTTCATACGGTTAAAAAAATGAACATGCAGACTCCTTTTCAATATGGGTTTATATATATAAGTATTTTTTGTGTATTATGACTACGTTAGGAGTTTAATATTGTCAAGGACAGTACAACTGCAAAGGGATGCTGTATAGCAGCACATCAGAAGTCGGAAGGAACTGACACATATTCTCAGAGCTCAAGGTCTTAAAGAGCTTGAGTTAAATCTAGGTACAGTTACAGGCGTGTATAGACTTAAATGGATGCAATGGAAGCTAACTAAAATAAGGCTTAGTTGTCCTTTCTATTTAAATACCCCGAATTGTCTTCTTACTTCCTCTCCCCTCTCCCATTTTGCACTGTGTGTCGATGCAATCTTCGCTAGCACAACATATTGTCGCTAATAGTCATTTCTGTTTTCCCATTGTAAATGCTGTTGAGCTTTATTCTATTTTATGTTACCTTGTTAATGAAATTTAGGAAAGCAGTTGTTTCTTTAAATTTATTGTGATATTCTATATCTAGCGGCCTTTATATGCAAATAAAATTGCAAGATTTTTAAATTCGTGCTGTTTAGAGGGTTCGCTGGTGGAGGATGGTAGTTTCGTCCCGGGGAAGGAGGGATTTATTCGTATGCAACATCAGTAATGCCTTTCAGAAGAATTAGAATAAGTGATTTTTTTCCCCTAATTTTCAATAAATTTTTATTACCCACCATTCACAGGCTGGCAGATAGATCGATAAGGCACTCAGTGTACTCTTTCCTTCCATCATGCTGTCATCTGTCTTGCCTTAGGTTTCATCTTTGGCTGTTGTAATTTCTACAGGAACAGAGAGACTGCAGTTAAGGCTGTGGATGTATTTTGGGCAAGTTTGTGATAGTGAGTTTGGGGAAACAGTTGATGACAGAGTAATCACTGCACATTCTCATTTTCCCCAAGAGCAGTCACCATCTCCTCCTCACTGGATTTTTAGTGATGCCCATCCACAAAATGCTGTGGCAACCAAGAGGGGATAGGCAGAAGGGTGGTCAAAACCAGAGAAAATAAAAAAGACATCACCCAGAAGAACCACTGAAACAAAACAGCATAATCTTGGATCTGCAATGCACCCCCAAATCTTATGTGTCAGGGCTCATTGGATTGTATTCTGGATATATGTTCCTTCCTTCCTGCCCATTGTGGATCCTTTGGTGCAATTTCTGAAAGGCGTTCTTGATTTCAGTACCAGCAGAATTGAGAGAATGTTCTAAGCCAGAATTCCTGCTCAGATTCACATGTAACCATCTTGGTCTGTTGTAGTTGTTAATAGTTATTAAGTATCTTGGATGTCACCACAGGCTGTGTTGGACATTTGGGTCCAAGCTTGCAGAGCAGATGCTTGAGCTTCCCATGGGCTTCCCAGAGGGAGCTCATGACCATTGCAGCTAACGTGGACCGAAAGAGGTACTATGACAAGTGGACGACCCTTTTTTGACCTTCTACATCAGTAGAAGAGGGTGTTCACTTCAAGCCCCATCCTAGGGGGTTGGAGTGAGAGGTACACTACTGAATGGAAATTTCACCTGGTTAGTATACCAGAAGCCAGAGACTCAGGCCTCTGGCTTCTGGAAAAACAAGCCTCCTAGAGATAGGTGGGTAATCATGATCACAAGTATGTATGCACAGCCCTTGAGAGTACGTCTGGACACAAACTAATTGAGCTAAGCACTTACTAAAATTGCTTTCCATTTTGTGGAGGCAGGAAGCTACCCAGTGTACTAAATCTAGATGGCAGACTCGTTTGTGGATAGAGCTTTCTTCAGCCAGTCCACCATTTCATATGCACGAACTGCCTCTGAGGGATTTGTAAACACTGTCCAGATGCCCAGAGCTTTCTACACTGGGCCTTACAACAACAAAATATTCAAAACAGCTCTTACAAATTGGGCACTTCCTATCCTTCCATCATCACCAGGCACTCTGTTGAACAGGTTGTGTATTTTGTTTCTAATCTTCACAGAATCCTAGGTAAGGTCATATAAGCCTTGCTTTACAGATAGGAAAGTAAGATGTACCAAAATTAAATAACTTTCCCTAGGAAAAATGGAAGGCTCAAAAGCAGATCTGTCCATAGCCCATGCCCTTTTAATCATTCTTTGCCTGGACTGGATAAGTTGATGCCCTCTGAGAGCTGATACAAGACTGGTGGCCGGGCACGGTGGCTCACACCTGTAATCCCAGCACTTTGGGAGGCCGAGGCCGGCGGATCACAAGGTCAAGAGATTGAGACCATCCTGGCCAACATAGTGAAACCCCGTCTCTACTAAAAATACAAAAATTAGCTGGGCATGGTGGCACGTGCCTGTAATCCCAGCTACTCGTGAGGCTGAGGTAGGAGAATCACTTGAACCCAGGAGGCAGAGGTTGCAGTGAGCGCCGAGGGAGTGCCATTGCACTCCAGCCTGGGCGACGAGCAAAACTCTGTCAAAAAAAAAAAAAAAAAAGAGAGACTGGCACAAGCCTGGGGATATATCCTATCCCTCAAGTAGCAGCTCGCTGAAACACCCTGCAATGTGGCTCTATGACAGCTGTACATGGCACCTCATCCTCTCCACTGAGGCCCAGCACAGCACAGTGGATAAGAACACAGACCCTTGGGACAGCGTGCCTGCCCACATACCGGCCCCACCTCAGACTAGTGCTGATTTCCTTGCCTGGGTACTCACTTTCTCTGTAAAACAGGGGTGATGAGGAGGAGGAAGTTGTTCTAAGTGCCATATGAGTTCATTGTTGGAGATCACTGTCTGACATCTAGTAAGTGGTGCACATGTGTTTGTTAAATAAGGTCACCCATGCTTTGTCTTTAGATTCCCCAGGCAGGATTCTGTACCCTTTTTAAAAAATTAATTAATTAATTAATTAATTTATTTATTTTATTTATTTATTTATTTGACAGAGTCTCACTCTGTCACCCAGTCTGGAGTGGCAGTGGTGCAATCCCAGCTCACTGCAACCTCCGCCTCCCAGGCTCAAGCAATTCTCCTGCCTCAGCCTCCTGAGTAGCTGCGACTACAGGCCCGTGCCACCGTGCCCAGCTAATTTTGTATTTTTTGTAGAGACAGGATTTCCCCATGTTGCCCAGGACAGTCTCCAGCTCCTGAGCTCAGGTGACCCGCCTGCCTCCAACTCCCAAAGTTCTGGGATTACTGGCCTGAGCCACCGTCCCTGGCTTTCAGGCAGGATTCTGTCTGTTGACTCTCCAACCTCAAAAGCAGCAGCGGTATTGTTTCTGAGAAAGTTTGTTTGCATTGCTTAGGAACCATAACAAGCCTCTCTTCATAAGGATAGGAAGAAGCCCAAGGGCATTAGTGGGAGGCGGATAAGGGAGCCTAACTTCCCAGTTTGGCTATCATTCTTTGCAAAATCACTTCTAATCTCTGAAGAGAAGGGGGTTTCTCCTCTTTCAAGTTGCTTAGAAGGGCACCCACAGATCTGCTTATTTCTCACAGCATCTCTCTGCCCTTGCAATCTTTCCTCTCCACCTCACCATCCACTTTTAGTGCAATTAGTGAATTCTTTTCTATCTGTTTTTCACACAATCCCCTTTTGTCTTATGTTGGGAGGTTGCTGAAATCCCTTTAGAAACAGGTCACTGTTATTCTGACAGGTGGCCAGCCTTAAGCCTGCCTTCATCTCCATCATTTAAGTAAATAAATACCGTGACCTAGGTCTTAAGTAGGGAGAAACGGAAGCTGGGAGGATTTGGGATTTGTCAATTGTAGATAAAACACTCGCTGTGTCTCAGAATAATGCCCCATTCCCCACGCTCATCCAGCAAGGATGTGCAGCTTTGGCAGAGTCACCATCCAGATATTATTTTGCTTCCTAGTCTCTTTTCATGCCCTATTCCCACCTTCCTGAAAGTTTTAAGACGCTTTTTGTGTAATTATTAAACAAAAGTGAATTAAGAACTACTTTGTTTTAAGGATTTGGCCATGAGCTGAGGCATTTGGAAACACTGCTAGGTATGGGGTAGGAACAATTGCTTGTGGGGAAGGTTCCAGGATGGGATGGTCTTAATGTGTGGTTTCACGGAAGGCTCCAGGACCACTTCTGGATATCAGGTTCTTAGCACAAAATGTTTTTGTTGTTGTTGTTGTTTGCTTTTGTGTTTGTTTGTTTGTTTTGTTTTCTCCTATCTTGCGTTCAATAGCAGGATGTGTCGGCCTTCTAGCATGGCTTTTCCAGAAGTTTAGAGCTACTTTTCCCTCCCTTTTCTAAGTGTCCCCTCTACCTTCCTCCTCTTACTTTGCTTTTCCATTGGAGAGAAAAACGCTGATTCAGAAAACTCCCTGAGAAGCTCCAGTCTTCCCTGGTGCCCCAATATAAAGTCAGCCTCTGGAGATCAGGAGAGGTTCAGAGAGGATCAGTGGTATCACCATGGTCACAGAGCAATTCAAAGATAATGCCCCACTTTGGCATTTGGACATTCCATTTTGAGCATGAACTGATTTTTCAGCCTGACATTCAGAAATAATCAAAGATGGAGAGATCAGTTTTGGCCTGACATAGTGTGATTTTGTAGCACAGGACAAGCTGCCAATCTGTGAAGAGAAAACAAGATTATTTGAAAGAAACCTCAGAATCTGAGGAAAGTTTCCCATGAACGTTCCCATGAGGATTCATTTTCCTTTTCTTCAACCCATCCACCTGCAACAATTCCGATAGGCTTCCAATTCCTCCTTCTACAAGAGAGATGGGTGCTCAGTTTCTACCTTTTCTACCTCAGAACATGATGGCTCTTTGTCATGCGTTTTGACATACATGTGTATGTCAGGTCTGGAAGCTGTTGGGTGTTGGTAAGAGCCTCCAACTTTGGAATCAGACATGCTGAGTAGCCTTGGATGTGCTCTTTTATTTCTCTCAGCCTCAGATTCCACACTTGTAAAAAAGGAATCATTCCCATCTCGCAGTGGATTTGTCAGAATTGATACGTTGATATCGACAGGACCCTGGGTGGAGGATTTTTATTCTGTCAATTGTAATTTCCTAAAGAAAAAAAAAAAAAGAAAAAAAGGCAGGGGCAGAGGGCAAAAATAAAAATGTATATTATTTTCTGATGGCCACAGCCCTTCATGAGAGAAAGCTAATTCCTTGAACTGGACTGTGTAAGAAACCATACAGAAAATGAGTTCTTTAACTTTCTCTCTATCTGAACTATCTGACAAAACATTTGTGGTGGGTTTTTGCGACTCCTCCTCATTTCCTTCCTGAATTAGGGATGCCTTACAAGACAAAAATCTTGAGGTGAAAAAGCTCTTTCATATCCTACAGCATCTATATCTGGGTAATGGTGAGAGAGAGAAATGCATTTCCATTAGGTAGCACAGCCACAGTGGAACTAAAAGCATGGGTAGACTAAACACACGAATACAGAGAGCCTCCTCCCATCAATCAGCTTTGATTTTTATGAAGCCATAGTTACTATGAGGTGCATCTGAACACTCCCAGAGCCTGCTTGCCATGGAGAAAGGGCCTGTGATTTCATAGCCCATTTCTGTCCCAACCTTAGTTGATGACTTTGGGAATAGGTTGAGCTTTTCAGTTGGAGATCCTGAAATTACAAATGACTTGAACCCAAATGCTCCCTGTTTGCACGGGCTCACCAACATGCCTTTGCACAAATGGGCTATCATGTTTAGGTAGCAACTACATAATCCTGAAAGGGACTCCTCTTTTCTGGAAGCCTTTTCTGGATCCCCCGACCTACATTGACCCAGAACACCCCCCTTTGGTGCTGCCATAGCCTCCCACACATACGTCCAGCTGTGCCACATTCTGACTGTTGCTTTTCTGCATATGAGCTCCCCAAGGTCAGAGACCATGCCTTCTATCCGCATTCCCAGCATCTAGGTCTGAAGAAACACCTTCTTAATGAATTAATCACTATTTGGCAAATAACAGCCTGGTATGCGAGAAAAATAGGCAAAATCAATCACAGATGAAATCAACAAATATTTACTGAACACCATAAGCCAGGTGCTGTGCTAGTAAGCTTCATTTGTAAGACCCAGTATTTACCATGAAAGAGTCTTTATAACTAGGTGAAGAAAACAAGATATTGACACATGAAGGTAAATGGTAATAAACGATGTAAATAATAGTTAAGACAACAACAAAAGAAAGTTAGGGTCTGGAATACACAGGTTTCTCCAGTTACACGAGTGGCCATAGATACGGGGACGTGCGAAGTGGGGCATAAAACTCAGACAAGCACGGGCAGCTAGCCTAGGAAAGGGAGTCTGCATGCTAATGGCAGTGTCAATCCCAAGTAGCTTCATTCCTGAAGGAGAAAAACCCACATGGCCAGTGGCAATTCCAAGTGTGTCACGTAGCTGGTTTGTTTTTTAATTTACTCTATGAAATGGTTTTCTCTAATGGCATGCCATTGACGAAATGCACCATAATGTCTCCATCCATCACCTCCAAATGCTTTTGCATGCATCAGTTGTTGACTTGTTTTCTCCCATTCAGCACATAAATGAGAGGAATGATTTATCCAAGGCCACCATTACTCTTATGTGGAATCCAAAATAGCTCTCTGGAGAAATACTGCCCTGAGCACTTATTTCTCTGTGCATCTCTCAACTTATATTGAAGGGTGACTTTGGTCTGGGCTATAATGGTATCCTCCTGACCAGTGTTTCCTGGGAAGCTAGGCCAGGTCTCCATGGTGGTATATAACTCCTGGATGCAAGACCTTGTATTCTTCTGGGTATGGCTACTAGGGTTGGATGATGGGAAATGAAAACTAGGGCTTTGGCCTTTGGCTATGAGTGGGCATTTGAACAAGCAATGAGATTCCCTCATGAGCTCTCTGGAACTCATAACAGGAAGAGAAAGTGTATTACATATCTGAGTGCATTTTCTTTTCCTTTTTTAATTCATCTCACTTCCTTGAACTCCATCTCCGCATGCTGAAGACATATAGCCCCTTCTTCCTCTGAGTTTTGCATAGTAGTAGATCAGAAATGGAAAATAAATAGGAACATCAAGGTAATTCTTACCAGCTGAAAATTCCTTGAGAGAAGCCAATGTATGGCATCTTTAAGTAGGATCTACTACTGTCTCAAATAACAGAAGGAGCCACTCCACATAGCTTTTGTCTCATTAGACGATGGTGATAATGAAGATAAAAGGTTTGAAGCATCAAATAGCATAGAGATCCTGGGACATTAAACACAGTATTCCTCTCTGTAGTATTAATAAATTGTGATGAGGTTTGAAATACTATATTTACCTTCTTAGTTCTTGTTTCAAACAGCTGAAACATGTAACTTGGAAGGTTTCACCTGAGAAATTTTGTTGAAATCAATTCTGTAGGAACAAGAAAAATAACAATACTCATCACACATTGTTTCTGCATTAAAGTATTTTCGGTGAATGTATGTGTGTATCTACCTCAATGATGCTATGTCTAATATATTAATTCTTTCCTGTGACTGGCTATATTTCTGAGTACCAGCGAAATTGAAATAAGGTGTACAAAGGATAACAACTTCCTACATTGTTTTCTTTTCTTTTTTTTTTTTTTTTTTTGAGACGGAGTCTCGCTCTGTCGCCCAGGCTGGAGTGCAGTGGCGCGATCTCGGCTCATGGCAAGCTCCGCCTCCCGGGTTCACGCCATTCTCCTGCCTCAGCCTCCCGAGTAGCTGGGACTACAGCTGCCCACCACCATGCCCGGCTAATTTTTTTTGTATTTTTAGTAGAGACGGGGTTTCACCGTGTTAGCCAGGATGGTCTCGATCTCCTGACCTTGTGATCTGCCTGCCTCGGCCTCCCGAAGTGCTGGGATTACAGGCATGAGCCACTGCACTCGGCCTACATTGTTTTCTAATGGGCTGAATAACCAAAATTAAAAATACAGAGCTAATCGTAAGCTGCAGTGGAAGCAATATGTTGGTTTCACATCTTATGAATGGAATCTGTGTTCTGAGATTCAGAAACTGTGGTAAGTTGGCATTGTACCTCTCACATTTTTATTTATTAGGTCATTTTCCCAAAGAAGTGAGATATCCATGAGTACAGCATCCAGGAATAACAATAAAATGTGTTTGGGTTCAGAGATTATGCAAAGAAGTTTACTCAATAAAAAGCTAAGATGGGGGTGGGAGAATAGGAATAGGAAGGAGAAAATGGTCCTGACCCAAAACTGAATGAACCTTTAGATTTCCCAGGTCAATATTATGTATGACTTCTGTACATCTTTTTATCACTATCTTTCTCAAAATTATAAATTAATAGAATTGTCTCTCTGATCTCAGGACAGGTGAGTAGCCTGGTTGTTTTATTAATATGAGGTCTGCTGGCTTTTATGGGGGACCAGGAGAGCTGGACTCCTCATCACAATCTGTCTGTGATGGGCTTTTCCAACACAAAGGCACATAAGACTTTTGTGAGGATGTTACTCTCAAAGAAGACTTTTCTCAAGAAATAAATCACGTATCTCCAGCAAAGTGACAATATGCAGGTTATTCTGGCTATACTTGTGGATTCAGCAGTATCCAATTTATTGATATGAATATTTATATCCATGCCAGTAGCTCTGCGGTTGTTCGTAGTATTTGCAGTGAATAGCTTGGCTGGGATGCTGAGGACATCACCCACTGTTTTTAAAGCTCAGCATTCTCAAAGCTATTTAAAGAACCCGTTCATCACCACCACTTTGGACCAATGTTAAAAGCAATTCAGTAGAGACATTCTCCTTTCATAACCCCCAAATAATTATTGCTGACTTAGAGGCAATTCTGAAAGGAGGGATACGTTAGCCCTTCTAAAAATCTTATGTAGGCCACGTGCGGTGGCTCACGTCTGTAATCCCAGCACTTTGGGAGGCCGAGGCAGGCAGATCACGAGGTCAGGAGATCGAGACCATCCTGGCTAACACGGTGAAACCCCGTCTCTACTAAAAAAAAAAAATACAAAAAATTAGCTGGGCATGGTGGTGGGTGCCTGTAGTCCCAGCTACTTGGGAGGCTGAGGCAGGAGAATGGTGTGAACCTGAGAGATGGAGCTTGCAGTGAGCCGAGATCGTGCCACTGCACTCCAGCCTGGGTGCTGGGTGACAGAGCGAGACTCGGTCTCAAAAAAAAAAATCTTATGTAGTTCCCTTTCATCAGAAAATTTTGAAAAATTATAGTTGACCTTCTTTCAGTTGAATCTATGGATATAGTTCCTTTAGTTTGTAAGACAATGCTTCTGCTACCCATAGAAAGGTAAAAATATTCAGTTTTAGCCCTATTCTAGGGATGAGGCTTAGAAGTGCGATGGCACACCCAGTACATATCTTTTCATGTGCTTTTAGTGTCCAGCGACTTGCACTTAAAGGAAGTTAGATTGAGGTCAGCACTGGACATCTGTATCTTCACAGCCATGCAACAGGTAAATGATATCATAAGGCCCTCCTGTGCTGGGCACTTTACTTAGCATAAGATTCAGTCCAGAGTTAGGCCAAAGAGAGAACCCAACCAAAGCCTTAACTACTAGCCTTAACCACAGCACCAGGGCAAATGAACCTGTTTCTTTCCAAGTGATGGGAATGAAAATCAGTGGTGCTGTTCTGTTTTCTCCACCTGCTGTCCTAAAACGCACAGTCACAATCTTCTCTACTGATTTTTCAAAAACGAAGCTATTTTTATAACACTTTTTGGGGGACATGATATGTATAAACAGGAAAAAGGTATCAGTAAATTCATTTAAGGATGTTTAGCCAGGCACAGTGGTTCACACCTGTAATCCCAGCACTGTGGGAAACTGAGGCAGGAAGATCACTTGAGCTCAGGAATTCTAGACCAGCCTGGGCAACCTGGCAAGACCTTGTCTCTACTAAAAATCCAAAAGATTAGCTGAGGGTCGTGGCATGCACCTGTGGTCCCAGCTACTCAGGAGGCTGAGGCAAGAAGATTGCTTGAGCCTGGCAGGTTGAGGCTGCAGTGAGCTATGATTGTGCCACTGCACTCCTGCCTGGGTGACAGAGCAAGATGCTATATCTAAAAAAATAAATAAAATAAAAATTAAAAATAAAAAAATAATAAAAAATGTTTGATGATATGTGAAAGGGGCCGGGCAGAGACCAAACTACACCGGTCACAGTCAAGAGATCTTTTTTTTTTTTTTTTGAGACGGAGTCTTGCTCTGTCACCCAGCTGGAGTGCAGTGGCGCGATCTCGGCTCACTGCAAGCTCCGCCTCCCGGGTTCACGCCATTCTCCTGCCTCAGCCTTTCCGAGTAGCTGAGACTACAGGCGCCGCCACCACGCCCGGCTAATTATTTTTTTGTATTTTTACTAGAGAGGGGGGGTTTCATCGTGGTCTCGATCTCCTGACCTCGTGATCCGCCCGCCTCGGCCTCCCAAAGTGCTGGGATTACAAGCGTGAGCCGCTGCGCCTGTCAAGCTTTCTTTATTGGAGGTATCGAGCGGAGTAGGAAGAGAAGAGAGAGAGGGCTGCTGGTGTGCTGGGTTTTATATCCCTTGGGCCTACGTGGATTGGGCAAGGGGCGGGCCCAAGGGAAGGCGGGAGATGCTTCCTTCTGATTGGCCCTCCTTTGGCGGGTTCAGACAGTGCCCGGTCAAGGAGGGGAGAAGAACCCGGAGCCGGCCCCATCTTAAGGTACGGCGCCATTTTAAGTTACCCCATGTTACCTAACGTTCCTCCCTTTTTGTTTTCTTAAATGGGGGAAAATAGGCGTTGTGGTTCTTCTGGCTGCTTCCTGCTGAGTAGGGGCGCTGTGGGGAAGGGGCACAGGGAGACCTGTCAGGGTTGTGCATTGGCGCTATACATGAAGACTTCATTAGACGTGAAGTCCATGAATGTTCCTTGTCCTCCAGTGCCGTGAGCCAGTTGAGGGGCAGGGATGGGTTGGCGATGAGCCAGCTGTCTGAGCGAAGGGTGTTTTAGAATTGGTAGAATCGGCTTGCTGTAGCCATCTGGGGTACTAGGGGTAGAGTTTGGTCTGCCCGAAGAGAAAAGAAGATGGCAGTTAATTTAGGGTGCAAGGGCAGGCCTACCGCCTCTCCCCTGCCCAATCCTGGGTATCTGTTGCCGGTCGTTGGCCATTTAAGAGGTCAGCAGGGTGTGAGACTGTCTCTGGAGTCTGCCGTGTCTTCACAAGTCGCTAGGAGCTGGTAGTTTCTGAGGAGAAGCTGGTTAAAGGTTTGGTTAGAGATGGACTCTTTGAGGGAACGGGAAATAGTTATGGTTTGAGTTGGATATGCCCAGGCATTGCTGGGATATATGCCTCCGGTAACTGACTGGCCCCAGACCGGGTCAGCGGGGTTGTCGATATGTATGGCTCGGGAGGAGGCGTTGTTTTTAGTGGTATAATATAGGAAGTGGGTGTGTTTGTTGATGTGGGAGCCAGACGGCGAAGTGGAACAGGTGGAAGAGAGGGTCCCAGCCGTTTTCTATCATAGTGAGAATAGGGCTGGGAAGAGGGCCCGCCAGCAGAGGAAAGTGTAAAGATGTGAGAGGCGAAAAGCCAGAGAAGAGGACTTAGGAGATGCAGGAGAGCGGGGCGTAAGCAGTTTGGTTCTTTGTGTGGTCCGGGTTGGTAGCCAGTTTCAACCGGTTGAGCGGCGACTGGAAGATGAGGTGGAGGGTGGTGGTGTGGGGGGGGGGGGGCGGTTCGTCGGCCGGATAAAGGTCAGGAGCAGAAGGAGAGGTTGGTAGCTTGAGAGCAGCGATAAGGTGTTGCGGCTTGCAAGGGAGGCAGAGGTTGGGTTTGTCCCGTAGAAGAAAGATGCCATGAACGTAGGGGAGCTCTGCCCGTTTTCCTGTTCGCTGACAATAGTTGTAGAGATCCCGGAGAAGGTTGGGATCAAAGGACCCATAAGTGGGCCATCTGTTTTGGTTGTCTAGGGGGTAGGTGGGCCAGTTTTGAGTGCACAATTTAATGAGGCATGTAGGTTTGAGATCAGCAGCCAAACCAAGGGCTGATAAGTTATTTAAAAGGCATTGTAAGGGAGAGTCGGCCGGCAGGGATGCAGAGGCTCCCATTATGAGAAGAGGGGGTTTATGGAAATATATGGCAAAGGGCTGGGCAGGGCGTCCCCTACCAGCCGATGACCATGCTGTGAGTCAGACCCTTCGAGTCGGTCGTCACCGAAACGAAAGGACTGAGGGCCTCTAGGAGGCCGAGGGCCGTGGGCCACCTGGTACCAGGATTTTCAGAGCGAGAAAGGGGAAGGGGCCCAGGCCTGGCGAGTGAGGAGGAAAAGGAGGGAACCCTGCTCCCTGGAGGCCAAGTCTAAAATAGGATTTACGGCAGCCGTGTGGGCAGCCAAGGCGGGAGCCGGTCGACTGGTGTCGGACACCGGAAGGGGAGACTTACTGAGATGAGGCCGGTGTTGGGCATAGAGGTCGGCAAACAGGAAAATGAGCGAAGACCAGCCGGGGTCTGGACTGAGCCCGAAAGGGATCGGGATCCCACCGAGGGGGGTGGGGAGTCCGGATCCGAGTCACGGCACCAATGAAAGGGGCCGGGCGGAGACCAAACTACACCGGTCGCGGTCAAGAGATCTTTATTGGAGGTATCGAGCAGAGAAGGAAGAGGAGAGAGAGGGCTGCTGGTGTGCTGGGTTTTATATCCCTTGGGCCTATGTGGATTGGGCTAGGGGCAGGCCCAAGGGAAGGCGGGAGATGCTTCTTTCTGATTGGCCCTCCTTTGAACCGGGTTCAGACAGTGCCCGGTCAAGGAGGGGAGAAGAACCCAGAACCGGCCCCATCTTGAGGTACGGCGCCATTTTAAGGTACCCCATGTTACCTAACAATATGTATTGGAAAAAGAAATGAATGGTAAGTAATTGATCTTCAATGATGTAGTTTGGAGTAGATGTCTATAAGCCAGAGAAATCTGGCTAATGTTAAATTTTGGGAATTAAAGTTTCAGTCCTTTTAAACTTTTCACTCTTTGGATGATGTCTCATGACAGGTTAATGAGTACATGCTCTAGTCTTCAAAGATTTAGGAAACGTCTGGCTAATATTAACACTGTCATCAGCAAAGTAATATTGGAATGGACACCCAAATAATAAAGAATGGCTAGGGCCTTGATCATCTAAAGCTTTGGACACTTCCCAGACTTTCCTACAGTTTTAGGGTATTTTCCTTTTCATTCCATTAAGGCACTTAAAATACTCTCCATAGGGCCTGGTGCAGTGGTTCACATTTGTAATCTCAAAGTTTTGGGAGGCAGGAGTGGGAGGATTGCTTGAGGGCAGGAGTTCAAGACCAGCCTGGGCAACATAGCAAAACCCCCATCTCTAAAAATATATATATTTTGTTATTAGCTGGGTGTGGTGGCAGGCACCTGTAGTCCTAGCTACTTAGGAGGCTGATGCAGGAGCTTGAGGTTACAGTGAATTGTGATTGTGCCACTCTACTCTAGCCTGGATGACAGAGCAAGATCCTATCTCTAAGAAATTAAAAAGTAATATGCTGTATAACCCTGATCTCTTGACTGCCATAAAATCTTTCTTGCATCTAAAAAAAGTTAAACATAAATAAATAAACTCTCCACAAATACTTATCTCTAATTACAGTGAAAGATATTACTACAAGCTTAATACTTTAAATGTTTCTCTAATACAGTGTTGAGGCTTCGGTCTGTCTTTGTTGTCAGACTGGTATTTTTTAAAAAAAGTATATATGGATACAAACATGTTAAAAAGTTTAAATATGTACATCCTTGTAATATATATATTTTCTCCCAATATGTTTTATCTATTCTGTTTAAACAAAATCTTAAAGGTTAGAGTTTATGACCATAATTTGGTATCCACAGTTTATAAACTTTAGCTGGTAATTCAACCTAGTTCTATGAATTTATTTACTGAGACTCTACATGAATGAGGTCTTTGCTACAAACGAAACCTTTCTAATCTTCACCCATTGTCCATTTACACGAGTAAATATGTTAATCTGTTCATAAAAGGATAAAATAATTCTGAAGATAAATGCAAAATGACTTTTACAAAGACACAAAACAGTACATTACGTTCTACTCTGTGTGATGCCTGCCAACATTCCAGAGGACAGAGAATTGATAAAATACCAATTTAAAGGATTAGAAGAAATGATTTCTCAAATCAAGAATTCCATTTCTCTGTGATGGGAGTCTTAATTCTGGAGGAAAGAAGAAACATATATTTTTTTCTTACCTTTGTAATTTGGCAATTCTTAAGCTAATAAATTAGAGTAAGTGGTTTGTCTGAGACATGGAGAAAATTGGATGCAGCATGAAAAATTAACAACACTGTTAATGAGAAAATGGTTGGCTTATAAGTCCTGTGCTTGAATTTAGTATGCAGGATGATTAGGTCTTCACAATGTTGTTTATTAAAAAAAAAAGTATTGGATCTTTTTTAAATATTTCCATATCCTGCCAAGGTCAAAGAGGACAATATCTGTTTTGTCACATTATGTTTTCATGTAATGGTGGTTGGTTTAATGAAATTGTTGTAGAAGAGCTGGCTGCCAGGGTATATCAGACTTGTGTGTGTCACTTTTGGAGCATCTTTCACAAACAATCAGCTCTTTATAAGACATATGATCGTCCTCACATTCATCATGTATGTCCCATGCCTCTCAAATAAAAAACCATTTATAACCATTATCATCAACCAAAATTAACCTGGGCCCAACTGAAGAGAAGGAAGTCAAGTCTTTAGTTTTTGGTTGGCAAGTTAACTCTTTCAAGTCTGATACATACCATTTCATGCTCCTTACTGGATGGACTTTGGCATATTTGCACTTCCAAAGAGTTTTTTTTCTGATATTAAGGAAAGTTTAAAAGCTTTCTCTTGGCTGGGTGATGTTTGATTGCAAGGAACTAAAACTTACTCCAATTTGATCAATAAAAGAGAGTTTTGTTGTAGGATACAGACATCATAAATTTCAAGAAACAAGAAGCCCAGAGAGGGAAAGAACCAAGAATCTTCAGGCACCTTAGTAGCCTCATGTAATCTCAGTAGTTGTTCACGGACCTTCCATCTGATTCTTAGTAAAAAATCATCTGACCATCTGATCAGCTTAGTAAAAAAATCATCTGATCATCTTTCTTCTAGTGAATGAATGGTACCCCCAGGTCATGTGTTCACCCCTGATCTAATAAACAGTAGCCCCAGTCATGTAAGATCTAAAGCTACCCCTTTATGGGAATGAGTGGGGTAGGTAGAGTTTGGGTCAGAGTAGTGTGTTAATGAGGACAAGTTTTGAGGGTGAATCTCATAAACATTATTCATTATTCATTATTCTTATCCATAGTCCCAAACAATTTCAGCCCTATCACTTAGTAACTCATTAGCATGACTGTGGAGATTGGCTGAAAGAATATGAGTGAATTGAGGCAACTCTAACTCTGCTATGGAAGAAAAAAAAAGCTGTGATAATTCATAGCCCTTGAGGTACTGATAGGAATCATTAGTACCATGTTTATCTGCAAGGATAACGTCTTAATACCAAATCTCCATCCCAGTTTCTTTTGTTTCCTACAAATTGGAGAAATGAATTGGTCAAAGTCAAGGAAGGAGTTGGTCAAGCTAAGCTAAGAGATCTTGCAAGATGTTTGGTCTACATTAAAGACCCATAATAGACTGATTTTTAATTACATGGTTAAGTCAGTTCACAGGGTACATGGTTGAAAAAATGAACCTGAGATGATGATAATGGTGGTAAACAGCTTTCATTTTTAATATCATATTTTTAACGTGGGATTTGTTAAAACAGCAGGAGAAGACTCTACTGCCCACTAGCTAGTGAGGTGTTTATTGATCAAATTACTTAATTTCTTTGAGCCTCTGTTTCTTCATCATTAAAATGGGAGTGATAAGTGTACTGATCTTACAGGATTGTTGAAAGAAGTCAGTGAGAAAACGAATGTAAATTGCTTAGCATGGTACCTGACACATGAGCTACACTATCAAGCATTTATATAGACCTTTTATGAATGTCAGTGGTTGTTTTATGACTTATCTTCCTTGAATCTCAGAACAATCCCATGAACTTAGAGCAGTCAGTGAAACAGTTAAGACAATGTTATAGTTTGTATCGCCAAAATTAGGTAATTGACTCCTAATGATTATGAAGTCAACGAATATCAACCAAATGTAACAGCAAAATAAATACATTATTGAATATGTAAGAACTACAGTATTCTTACCACCTGTGTACTTCATATGAAAGTTACTAGAGGAGATGCTCCAGAAAACTTATAACAAGATCCAAAGTGAAGAACAAACTAGCATACAAGAAATAGTGGCTGATAAGTATGACTCAGAAAATGGAAAAGAAGGTAGAAAAGGAAGAGGATCCATTTGAGAAACTTAGAAATTTCTCTTTTAAGAGTTTAACTTCTATACTTCTCTTAATTACATTAGTTTATTTTATAGTAAATAATATTTTCTGAATCACAACCCACAATATTGTTGGTTTTTAATACTACAATTTACGTAAAAATCACTAAAACTGAATTACACTTACAGAACAGAATATAAGCCTTGAAAATGTGACAATAACAATATACCTAACAAAAATTAGGAGTGACATATAGGAATAAAGAAGAGAGATAGAAGATTGAGCATATTAGCGATCTTGTCTTTCTTTGCAGGGAATCACTAGTTACTACCTAATTTGATATATCCAGAAATTGAAGCATAAACATACCGTGTAAATTTTAATTGCTGCTAAAGTAGTTGCCCCAGGATTGGGACAAGAAATGGAAGAATTTTACTTTCTCTTTCTATTTTTCTACACTTTTTGAATTCTAGTTTGCATGTGTATGCATTACTATTTTAATTTTTAAAAATAAACTGAAAAAAGAGCATTCAAACTCATGGTTCAAATGGAGATAATTCTATTCAGGCACCTAAATTGAAATTATAGGAAAAAGGGAGTGGAAGCTGATCAGATGTAGGAAGGTGTGATTATGAGCTTGCAAGTAAACCTGGGTTTTCCTTCATTAAATTTGGTTTCCTTCTCTTTCTCCTTGTTTCGTTGAGCTGAAATATGGGATTAGAAGGCACATATTCCAGACCAGTTCTGCAACACAAACTACCAACAACTTTCAAGACTTAAATGTATAACAACCATAAAATGTATAGTTATGTCTAAGCATAAGAAATAAGCAGTCTAGAGGGTAAGAAATTTAAGAAAAACTGCAGGTATATACAGGCAACTGCTAAAGGCTGGAGTGGGAATATTTTTAGCAGTGGGTATTTGCTGCCATTGAATGCTTAAATCAGTGCAGTTGGGGCATTCAAAAGGCTTCTGAGGGGTCAAATTGCTCCAGATATTTTGCAAGGTTATATTGTCCATGAATGAATGATTTTGCTTTATGTCCCTGCACAGGGGATTCAGAGGACAGTGTTCCTTTCTTAGTCCCCAACGATTCTCATCTGTTGTGAATAGCAAAAGCCCAAGGTAGGAGGATGGATCAGAGATCTGAAATCCAGAGCCTTGCTGGAATGCGTTGTCCTTAAAAGCAAGCATCTCAGTATGATAAATACGATCTCCTCAAGCCCGTTAGGGAATGGAAATTTAAGAACCGGTTAGGTCAAAGATCAGGAAATTTATGACGATTATCTGCGGTTACAGTGTAGAGTGTTTGAGGATGGTTTAAGCCAAAGAGTCCAGTGCCTGTAAATCTTGAGAGTGATATTAATACCTCTGTGAATGTGTGTGTACAACGTTTCTGAAAAGATTGATTGCAAAGGCCAGTTCCCAGGAAAGACAAGCAGGTAATTGGCATTTAATTAATGAGAATAAGTTATATTAAATTAAAGACTTATAATCCTTGATTATTTATCTTCCTGTAGCCAGTGTGACAATCTACTCTTAGATTATTAACTCACCACTGTTTTTTTAAGAGGCCAAACTAAGCCGTCTGTTCAGACTGTATAAATAGGAATATGTTTGCATCTCAACCATGGGAACAAAATATCCTTTGGGAACTCATGAGAGGCTTCTTTCTAATATAAATGATTTTTGAAAAATTGAGTCCATGCAGAGCATCCAAGGTATGCTTAGGTCTACTCCATACCCCCAGAATCCAGAAGAGTTGACATGAACCATTGTGTAGTAGGAAGGTTGTGAACTTGAGGGTCAGCCTGACCTGACCTAGGATTGAGTCCTAACTCTAGCTTATATTAACTAAGTAGGCTTGGGTATGTTATTAAAATTCTCTGGGGTTCAGTTTTCTTATCTTCAAAAATGAGAAAATAGTACTGACCTGGAATACATTATTTTAAAAACTAAATGATACTGTAAATCCCCATGGTCCATTAGCTATCATCACATAGACAGTACTCAATAAAAGCTCATTTTTCTCTTCACATTCTCCTTCTCGTTTTGTAGCACAGGATGATAGTGGTTAGAAAATGATTCAGAAACAAAGTTGGAGGCTTCATGCTACTTGAACAATTATGATAAATACACATTAATCAAGATACTGTGGTACTGGTGAAGGGATAGACACATACTACAGTGGAGTAGAATAGAAATTCCAGAAATAAAGCCACACAAGTATGACGAATTGATTTTTGAAAAAGGTGCAAAGACAATTCAAAGAAGAAAGTCAGTCTTTTAAAGAAATAGCATTGAACAATTTAACTTCACATGCAGAAAAAAGTAAGTTGTCTCAAAGGGGATTATCTAAATGTAAAGCATAAATCTAGAAAACAGGAGAAAATATTTATAACTTGGAATGAGGTAGAGTTCTTACATATGACACCAATAATACAATACCTGATAGAAAAAAATTTGTAAGTTGACCTCCATTGAAATTTAAAACTTGCTCTGTCAAATATGCTATTTAAAAAATAAAAATACAAATTACAGAGTGGGAGAAAATATTTTCACATCACATATTAAACAAAAACAAAGATCTTGTAGCTGGAATATATAAAGAAGCCTTAAAATTCAACCAAATTAAAAATGGGTAAAAAGTTGAATAAACACATTACCAAAGAGGACTTATGGATGGCAAATAAGCATAAGAAAAGATTTTCGACCTTATTAGCTACTAAGAAAATGCAAATTAAAACCACAATGAGATAACATTACATCCCTGTTAAAATGGCCATTTAAAAAAAAGCCTGATAATGTCAAGTGCTGACAAGGATGCAGAGCAACTGGAATCCCCATGCATTACTTATAGAAATGAAAAATGGTACAGCCTCCTGGAACACAGCTTAGCAGTTTCTCATGAATTTAAAGATACATTTACAGGTGATCTAGCAATCTCACTTCTGAATATTTACCCTGGAAAGATGATGACTCATGTTCACTCAAAAACCTGCATACAAATGCTTATTGTATCTCTACTTATAATCACCAAAAACTGAAACAATCCAAATATCCTTCAGCAGGTGAAGGGATAAACAAATAGTTACACATCCATAAAGTGGAATACTACTCGGTAATAAAAAGGAACAAACTATTGGTACACACAACAGCCTGGATGAATCGCAAAGACATTATACTGAGTGAAAGAAGACAGTCTCAAAAGATATGTTCCACTTGTATGATATTCTCAAGAAAACAAACTATACTGATCAGTGGTTGCCAGGGGCTAGGATGGGGGCAAAGCATGACTACAAAGGAGCAGCACAGGGGAGTTTTTGGGGCTGACAAAATTGTTTTGTATGTTGATTGTGGTAGTGGCTACACAAATCTACACTGTGTTAAAACTCAGAACTGCACACCAAAAGCAAGTCAAATTAACTGTACATTAACTTTAAAAACAGGATAAAATTAAACACATTTTAAAAAATGATCTCACCAATAAGCCATTCTAACTTATGATAAACAAGGCATAACACCCCAGAACTCTGGGACTCCTTAAATATAATTTATTTGTTTATTATTTATTGGACAAATGTTTATTGAGCACTACCTATGCATTCACATTGTTTTAGGCACAGAGGATGAAGTTCTAAACATAACAAAAACTCCTGGGAGGTCACATTATAATAAATAATAACTATATACTATGTCAGATGGTATACATACTCCGGTAAGCAAGATAGGAAATTGCAGGAGGTTGTGCCAAACCATCCCTGGACAGAGCTGATTTGGTTTGAGATGAAGGGAAGAGACTTTTCCATGGAAAATCTCTCACCCAAGGCCAAGATGGAACTCTGGTCTGAAAATCCTATGAGTTGGAGGCATGCTTTAGGCCTGGATGATAAAGCCAAAGTCACCTAAAGACCACAGAGACTGTGTCCAGGATGTAGTGAGAGCAGAGATAGGGTTGTCTGTTAGGAAGGACACAGAGGGTGGGACACTGGCTGTGGGCTTCCAGTGATGTCAGGAGTACCCAGCAGGTGTGGTGAAGAGGCAAGACTCTGACCCACATGACTCATAGTTAATTTGAGAAAGAGAAACAAGTGTCGATGAGAGGTGATCTCCAGATTGGGCACAAATTGAAGGTTCCCAAATACAAGGAGTGAATGTTCAGGGAAGTAGTGGCTGGGAAGAACCCTAGGATGGAAAAAGGCCAGCAAGAGGAACAGAGGGAAGACTGGAACCAAGCTGACAAAATGCCAGGACCCAAGCATAGAAGGCAAGATACCGGATAAAGTGTTTGGAAAGAAGATAGCGGACACACTTTGCCTTAAACCCTGAGCACAATTTAAAATAGGCACTTCCTCCTCAGATATTGCTGCTTCCTTCCTCCTAGTTCAGTGACTGCTTGTTGAGTCTATCTTGGAGGTGAGCAAACCTTAGGTGGGGAGCATGAATACTCCCTCCCATCTGTCTATCCATTACTGTCTCACGCTCCTGAGCTCCAGCTCAGGGAAATCTAAGGGAACCTGTCCCCTTTAAGAACCAGTGGCTTGCAGGGACTGGCTTCCTGCCAGGGTAGAAAAGTAGAGCAGGAGACATTTAAAGCCCTGTTTGAAAACTGTCATTTTTCCAACAACCTCAGATGGGGTGATTAATCAAGAAGCAATTCCGGAGAGAAGCCATCTTCTTTACCTGCTTAAATCTCCCAGGTTAAGTTGTATTTTAAGCCCTGGCTTATTTTTAGACAAGTTTGTTGCTGTTGCCTAACCCTATGTTAAAGTAATTATTGTCTGCGAAGGTCACACAGAGTTCAGTGGAACTGAAAAACTCACAGCCTTTGGTATTAATGGGGTGAGCAGCCTGTTCAGGGCCTTTTCCTTAAAGAGACAGACCGGTGAGAACGGTCAATAAGGACAAAAACGCATTTGACATTTCAAGAGAGAGAAGGCTTATTCTTTTTGTGGCTTCTGGCAAAGACCCCAAAATCAAACAAAGAAACCATTAGAGGGGAGTCAATCGCTATCTTCTACATGCCAGTGCTCAAAAAATGTTGTTAAATTTGTTATATGAACTCAAGTGGGAAGTTAGAAATTCAAAGTGGAAGGAAGCGAAATAGTATAGTTTGAACACCTACCATAAACCAGGTGCTTTACATAATTACCTTAATTCTCACATCTACTTCTTTGAAGTAGTTATATGTACTGCTATTATATGTACCATTGCAGATGAGGAAACTGAGGCTTAGAGAGGTAATTTGCTCTGGATTACACACTTACTAACTGGCAGAGCCAGGATTAGCATCCAGGTTGGTGTGACTAGAAAATGCAGGCCCTTTTCATGTGACTTCCTGAATCACATTAATTTAAAGCCTAATGTTGGGGCTTTAGATGTGAAGGTAACTGGGGAGGTTGAATTTTTCAATTTTTTTTATCGATATTTGATTCTATAAATATATATTATGAAATTCATTTCAAACAACACTTTTCAGTTTGGCTTCTATGTTGATTGGAAAATAATGAGAACTAATAGTTGACTTAATAAATGCCAGACATTGAAGCAAAATGACATGATCTTATTGAATCCACACATATACACATATGATTAAACATTTAGAAACATACACAATCATTCCATTTTACAGAGAAGAAAATTGAGGCTTAGAGAATTCTTGTTCATATATCACAGACAATATGTGGTAGAGCCAGGATCGAAACCCAGGCATTTTTATGTGAGAGCCCACTGTTCTACCAACTGTTTCATTCAGAGACCATGGCTTCTTCTGCCTGCCCCACCAACTGATAAAGTTAGGTACCTGGCCCAGATTTCCTCAATGACGAACCTGAGGGCTGGTCTACAATCACGTCCAAAGTACAGAGTGTATGAGCAGTGCAAGACAAAGGCTGAAATGACCACACCAAAGAGCAGTTAGCCTTTGTCTTTTAGGCCATTCAGCAAAAAAGCTTCTGAGATTCCCTCTAGAGGGAAGCCACTTTATAAACGGAGTTGGGGCCCAAAGCCACTGGACCTGCAGTTCAGAATCAATTCCCTAGCTTCTTTGAAGCCCCTAGACAGTTCCATCTCTTCACTTCTGGAATCTGCAATCCATCTGTGGCCTGGTTGTGGTACGTTGTTTAATGGCTGCAAATTTCTTCTATTCCAGGATCCAGGCCCCTGTGCACTATAATTTTGCCACTTCTCCTGTCGGGGATTAGAGTCTATTTCTCCACATGTTTGAATCTGGGCTGGTGGTGTGACTTGCTTTGATCAGTTCACTTCCACCTTCTTTGAATGCTGCCCTGAGACCACGATACAAAGAAACTGATCTCATTGACTAGAAGATAAGAGGCCCCATGGAAGAGAAGGGAGGTGCCTTAGCCAACAGGTAGCACCACTGCCAAACATGTGAGAGGGGCAGCCATCTCAACCTTTGGGCCCAGCTGACCTTGCAGCTGAATGCAGCTGCCAGGCAAAACTGGCACAGCAACCTTGGAGCCAAACCAAAGAATCCTAAAAGATATAACAATAAGTTGTTGTTTTAAGCCACTAGGTTTTGGGGTACTTTGTTACACAGCAAAGGCTAACTGAAACAGTCTTTCTTTGAAGTTCAGAGCAGCATAAGGGTGCACTCTTGGTTGACATACTTCAGCGCCTGCCACAGGGCAATCAATGGCAGTGATATATTCTCCAGACTCCGGCCTCCATTACCATAAACTCCTCCAAGGACCAAAGGATGGTTTCAGGGATTTTTAATACTTTGGCCAACATAAGTGGACACCCAGACTATTAGGCTGTCAACATTTGAAGCCTAGAAAAAGTATTGTAACTTTTCCTTAAAGAGACAGACCAGTGAGAACAGTCAATAAGGACAAAAACGCATTTGACATTTCAAGAGAAAGGAGGCTTACTATTTTTGTGGCTTCTGGCAAAGACCCCAAAATCAGACAAAGAAACTGTTAGAGGGGAGTCAATCACTGTCTGCTACATGCCAGTGCTCAAAAAATGTTGAATTTGTTATTTGAACTCAAGTGGGAAGTTAGAAATTCATATTTCTGGCATATTTTAAAAGAAAGCTGAGAATCAAAATTAGTAAATATCTAACTGAGTGTCTGCGAGATGTAATAAATGCCAGTTAGATGCCTGCATTTCAACACTTATATACTAAGTGTATTTAATGTGGACCGTTATTCTTGAATAGATTATATAAGAGGCTTTTTTCCTAAAAGGCAGGTGATCTGGGGCCCATGAAGACATTGAGTAGCTGTGGGTATTTTGTGTGTTGATGGGCTTGGGAACTCTGTGTATTTGGCCATTAACTTGTACTCTGATGCCCCAAATTATTGCTGTGTTATGTTATCTGGTCTTTAGGGAGAACATTAGCTGTGAGGTTCCAAAAACTCTCTACCTGAGTCAGTTTCTGAAAAGGCTAACACCTGCCTCAGCCTCTCAGAGACTCCTTGATCCAGAGTCAAGGCAACCAAATTGGGCAGAGTGACTATAGAAAAGTAACAATATATTTTCTAGAGAAGCAGAAGACTGTAGGCTGGGCGCGGTGGCTCACGCTTGTAATCCCAGCACTTTGGGAGGCTGAGGCGGGCGGATCACGAGGTCAGGAGATGGAGACCATGGTGAAACCCCGTCTCTACTAAAAATACAAAAAAAATTAGCCGGGCGTGGTGGCGGGCGCCTGTAGTCCCAGCTACTCGGAGAGGCTGAGGCAGGAGAATGGCGTGAACCCGCGAGGCGGAGCTTGCAGTGAGCCAAGATCGCGCCACTGCACTCCAGCCTGGGTGACAGAGCGAGACTCCGTCTCAAAAAAAAAAAAGAAGATTGTAGTGGCACAGTGTATGATAGGATATGTAAATGAAGCCATTCAGGATTATTAAAATTTTCATTGGTTAATTGAGAATTATTTTAAACCTAAATCCCACCTGAGGAAAAGAGGCAGGGAGTCCCCGAATTTCTGCCCATCAGAATAGTAACCACCAGCACACATTTTATGAAAATATAGAAGCAAAAGCTGGCATAGCAGCTTAGCAGGGGGACCACAAAGAATTCCTATTTCACATTAACACTCAGTAAATAGACAATCCCCAGGGCATCATTTTCAAATATAAGGGTTGGACACTTTTGCCTGAGTGGAGCTCTTAGTTTGGTTCTGCGGGTGACCACACACACTATGTTCCACCTCATATCGTATCTCTTGTAGTTGGGAATATACCCAACCTAAGTCAAGGCTCCCGAATTCAGTCTAAGCTGTCAAAAGGCTCTGTTGGAGGAAGAGGTCAGCCTTCATCCCTAGAGGCCACTAAACTCATCAATCACTTTTGCAAGGCAACTGCTTGGTGGAGGGGCCTTGTTAAAAGCCAAGATTGCTCTGAACTTAATCTAACACAGTTGGTCCTCTAGAGAGGTGCTGAGGGGTTGTTTATGAGAATGGGAAGGTAATCAAGACACCATCAGAGAGAAAACTGAATAATTTAGGTCGTGTTCATCTCTCTCTCTCTCCCTCTCTCTTTCTCTCTCTCCCCTTTAGTAAACCCTGTGAGCATCTCCAAGGCACTGAGGACAAAAATATGTTCTCTGCCTTCAAAAACTTCCTAGACTAGAGGAAACTGGCATAGACACAATTAATTGATGATCTGATGAATTAGCATTGTGTGAGCTACAATCCTGGCATGAATCAAGAACTAGAGAGGCACACAGGAAGGAAGGAAGATGACTCTCCTTGGTGAAGACAAAGAAGGCATGAGGAGGAGGGGACAGGGAAGCTCACCTGGTGGACAACAGGCAAGGCAGCGGAGGAGGGCTCTGCTGGAAGAGGAAACAGACTGGGGAGGTGGGGCCAGTGCATAAAGGGCCACTGCAAGAAGGGGTTGTAGGAGAAAAGGAAAGACAGATCAGTCACTGATGACCCCCTCCACCCCAGGTCTGCAGACAGAGCTGATTCCTTCTCTAAGCCTCGGCATCCCCTACCGACAAACAGTCCCTCCTGCTCCTTCTCTCCCAAGTCCTCTAAACAGCTTCATGCCCAAACCACAGAGAGAACATTCTCAGGCCTAAGGCAGGCCTTCCCGGCACAGAATGTTTGGAGCCCTCTGTGAGAGAGCGGCTGGCCCCCTTAACTGTCCCCCTTCCCTCCGGGAGCCAAGGCGGGCACTGTGCACCTGCCCCTGAATTGTGTGCAGCAGTTGCCGGCCTGGAGCTGAGTGACACAGCAGGTGCCTTCAGCCTGAAGACAATTCCATATTTCAATGGAGCGTCGCCACCAAAGCTTATTATCTAGGGCAATAAAGTTTAGGATTAGGGGGATTCAGGATGATTGTGTGATTCTCCACAAAGCTTATCTTCTAATAGACCAGCTGCTTTATTAGGCTGCCCCCACCCGCACCAGGCCCTTCCCAAAGCATCCCAAGTCCCAGGCAGCCGAGGGGGGCCTTGAAGGCGGCAGTGGTAGACAGCTGGGGGTATCATATCACCCTCAGTCTCCATCTGCGAGTATTAAATTATGAGCGGCTTCCAGCTGGGCACACCCCAGCTCCCACCTTCCTCCCACAAAGCCAGCATCATCGTCAGGCATCTGCCAAGGACACGATGTGGCCGCCTCTCCCCTGCTGATCCCCACCCTTGAACTCTAAAAGGGCCAGGTCTGGGTATTTACTTGCTATTAGGGCTGTCACTGTCACAGTGTGGAATGCAGTGGAGTGGAGGCCTGGAGAGAGGGCGGGACCATGGAAATTTCTGTTGCAAATGGGGTTTTCCTGGGACTGTTCACTATAAACAAAAAAAGAAGATGGAATCATGCACCACAGAACCTCAAAGAAGCTGGCATGCTTACCAAGCTCCCACATATTTCTCCCAAAATGAAATTCATTAACCATTGAGTGTTCTGGGGACCACCCCCACATGCTCCCCGATCCCATTGCTCAGTTCCTTTTCTGATGGGAGCAGAGCATGGGATGGTGTCTCTCCAACCCAGTGTGGTCAGCAGCACTGAGGCCACTCTCGTTTCCTATCCCTCCCTAACAGTCTCCTTTATCCTCAGCCCCTGACAGACTATCTGTTCAGAGTAGGAATTTATCAATAAGTATTGATAAGCATGCCGAAAGGAATATGGGGGACTGGGAATATGTCTGAAACATAATGAATGTTTCAAAGAAATGA
Organism: Hylobates moloch; assembly: GCF_009828535.3. Taxonomy (NCBI): domain Eukaryota; kingdom Metazoa; phylum Chordata; class Mammalia; order Primates; family Hylobatidae; genus Hylobates; species Hylobates moloch. Next base: position 17,336,334 of record NW_026652286.1, read on the forward strand.
AACGCTCTGAAAATGGAATTTTCAAAGATTCTGACAAGCACACAGCATCTGCTTGTGGATTTCATGAAAACTTAGTCATAGAATTATTCGGAGTTCACATTTCAGCCATGGGGATGTTGTGCGCCTGTTGACAGCAGAGGTCCCTGTACAAGTTTGTTTTTTACTGTGTCTGTGTGTCATTCACTAAAGAGAGAGTGTGACTTAGATGCTCAGAGTAATTAGTTGTAGTATTGAGATAATAGTGGCTTTGAAATCCAGCTATGCTTATATACGTGCATGCTGTGCAGTTAGATGCTCCTGGGTTCAGATCTGCTTCCATCACTACCAACTATGTGGCCTTGTTTTCTGATCTGCAAGCCATGGATTGTATTGCTTACTTTGCAGGACTGTGGTAAAGGTTAGGCATATATGAGGCAAGTGCAATACCCAACATTTGGCAGATGCTTAATAAGTGTTGGCTATTATTATTACTACTACTACTACTACTATTGGTTTTGCTATTGCTATTATGTGTGACCTATATAATAATCCTATTAATATGAGTGATGGCAAGAATCATGGACTATGCATCTAGCATAATCAGGAGGGTTTGACTGTTGTGAATGAATTCAAGGGCAGGACAAGCAGTGACAAGAGTTACTGAAGTTCATCTGATCTGAGTTCTGTTCATTCATTTATTTGGGATCCAAATTCTGAACCCCAACTCTGTGCTAGACACTGTTCTAGGTGCTGGGAAAACAGCAATGTGTTAGTCTGTTTTTGCTGCCATAAAGGAATCCTTGAGACTGGGTATTTTATAAAGAAAAGAGGTTTATTTAAATCACAGTTCTGCAAGCCTAACACCTGGTGGAAGCTGCCAAGGCTTACAGCTTATACCCTCTGAAGCAACATCCTAATCTATACCTTGAGCCAAGACTGGAATTGGAGCTGCCAGGATGCAGGAAGCAGTGTCCCAAGGAAGTGCAGAGCAGTGGGGTCCTGAATGTGGCCCCCCAAACCATTCTTTTCTCCTAGGCCTCTGGGCCTGTGATGGGAGTGGTGGCCTTGAAAATCTCTGAAATGCTTTCAAGGCCTTTTTCCCATTGTCTTGGTTATTAGCACTTGGCTCCCCTTCAGCCATGCTAATCTGTCTAGCAAGTGGTTGCTCGACAGCCCACTCATATTTCTCTCCTGAAAATGTTCTTTCCTTCTCCACCACACAACCAGTTTGTGAATTTTCCAAACTTTTATGCTCTGCTTCCCTTTTATTTATAAATTTCCCAGCCTCAGATATTCCTTTATAGTAATGCAAATGGACTAACAGAAGCAACGAATAAGAAGGGGTCCTGGACCCTCTACAACTCATCTTCTATTGATAAAGAAAGAAAGAAGAAAAAATGAAAATAAGTTAGAAAACTCAAATTTTGATAAACTCTATGAAGAAAATAATCAAGAAATGGGATAGAAGTTAGCTGGCATGGCAGGGTGGAGTGGGTGAGTGACATTAACGAGGGTGACTACAGAGAAACTTTCTGATAAAAAACCCTGTAAGTAAAGGTCTAAGTGATGTGGATGAGGCAGCCACATGAAGACCTCGGAGAAAAGTGTTCAGGCAGAGAATATAGCAGGTACAGAGCTTTTTGTGTAAGAAGGTAGCAAAAAGGCCAGTATGGCCAGAGAATAGAGGAAGTAAGGAGAAAGATAGGGGATGAGGCAGGTGCTAACTCATCAACATCCTTGCAGGCCTTGATGAGAGTTAGGATTTCATTATAATTGCAATAAGAAGACAGTGGAAGGTTTTTTGGGGGGTAGGGGTGGCGAATGACATGATTGGATTGATATGTTGGAAAAGCCCATCTGGCGACGGTGTTCAGTAACAGTGCACTTGCATGAAGATCCCTCACAGCAGCAGACAACACAAATGCCCCCTCCCACCTATCATGAAAATTTGGAAAGCCAAGCCAATAGGAAACTGAAGCTACAAAGACCCAGCCCCTAGAAAGCAATATAAACAAGACCAGAAAAATCATGTGTTGAGGACAAGTTCACATTGAAGTAAAACCATATTGACATTGATTGCATTCCCTACCTGCTTAGGGGTTTTGCTTCACCTAAACTAGCACCTTGGGAATCTGTAAAAGCTTACAATTTGAGAAAAGCAAGAGATGACACCTGATTATCCTTTGAATTGACTTCCATGTCTGTGGCTGTTTTCCCTAAGTTCCTGTCCCTTACACACACATTACAAAATTTTGTCTCAATTCTTTGCTTTTAAAGGATTTGACTTTAACAAATTCACATTGGGCACTTGCTTAGTAGGAAAGGAAATAAGTGACTCTCATCCCCTATGCTATAAAACTTTTAGGAGTATTATACACAGGCACATACAGGGCACACTGGTATGGCTTGTCATTTTGTGATAAACTCTTGTCAGTTTGTGGTCTGGTGGAAAGCATATGGAATTAGCAATCAAGAAAGGTGAGATTTAGCTCTGGCTCTGCTTCTAACTAGCAATGCAAACTTGGACAAGAGATTTATTCTTTCAAGTCTCAGTTTCATCTTGTCATATGGACATAGAGTGACACTTCCTTTAAAAAGAACTTGGGTATCCTGGCCAGGCGCGGTAACTCATGCCTCCCAGCACTTTGGGAGGCCGAGGCGGGTGGATCACAAGGTCAGGAGATCGAGACCATCCTGGCCAACATGATGAAACCCTGTCTCTACTAAAAATACAAAAATTAGTTGAGCGTGGTAGTCCCAGCTACTCGGGAGACTGAGGCAGGAGAATTGCTTGAATCCTGGAGGCAGAGGTTGCAGTGAGCTGAAGTCGTGCCACTGAACTTCAGCCTGGCAACAGAGCGAGACTCTGTCTAAAAAAAAAAAAAAAAAAGAAAAAGAAAAGTAAAAAGAACTTGGGTATCCTAAACATGGTTGAGAATCAAATGCAATTAAAAAAAATCCTCCTCAAAGACCAAACTAGATATTCAATACACATTTTAAAATTTCCTAGCGGTACTAATAGGAACGGTCCTCTCTCCATACCTGTTTTGTCATACTTCACACATGTTGCTAACAAACTTGGTTATTGATTCCTGAACTCACTACGTAACATTACAGAGTAGAAGCAGATTCAAAGTGAGAAAGATTCTTGTGCACTAACATCAAGGAAATGAGATTACATGTCTCTGTGTATTGGGAGTGTCTTTGTTTTTTGTAATCAGCATATCTAGCATGTAATAGGCACTCAATGTAGACGTTTGCTGAAATAAAATTGATGCTATCAATTGTCACTTTTTTTTAAGGCAGAAAACTCAAGGATTCAAATAGAATTAAATGAATGTCTAGGTCAGTTAGGGCAAGGGCAAAGAAACTGAAATGTCTTTTTCCCAAAATCATGGTAGTAAAATACACAACCAAGTATTAATCTTGTACCCCAAAGAAATAGATTATGGACAATATGCTCTATTTTAAAAGGCAAGGAAGCCTTTTATATGTCTCAGCAATAAACTCATTTAGATTTTTAAAATGTGAACTGTCAATTATCCAGAAAATAGAGCTGTCTAGAATAAATTATTGTTTATTTATACAGAAATATTTATTGATCGCATACCCTACACTGGGAAAAACAGGTATGGCATAAACAGACAAAATCCCTTGTCCTCATAAAATCCACATTCAATTGGTATAGTTAGAAACTAAGCAAGTAAACATGGAAACACATAAGAAATTTACCTCAGAATGTTGGTGACTGAGGGTGTCATTTAATAAAACCTCATAAGTCCATCTGAGGAATAATTAGAAAATTAAATGTAAATGTGTTTCAAAGTTAAATGCACTCTAAAGATGTAAAGGTTTATTAAGTAATAAAATTTATAAAGAAAACTGTCAGTTACTCATGTTCTTCTGATTTACTATGTATCATTTGTGCAAAAGTAATTGCGGTTTTTGCCATTACACTGATTTGAAAAATAAAGTAAGTGAAAAAATCAAATTGCAGGAGTATGTAGTGTAGCATACATATATAAAGTATGATTTCACTCTTGATTATGTGTTGAACATCTCTTCAAGGGCTCTTGCTTAAAAAAACACATATAATGTTTTATTTTATTTTATAAGGGACTTGTATTGCTATTGTAATTTAAGTGTTTCTAATGCAAAAAAATAGTCAATGGAATGTTCATGGGCCTCCATAAATAGGCGTGTGTGTGTTCAAAAGAATCAGAACGTGTGTAAGATGGCAGCCACTAAACATGAAAAGTCTGCTGTATCCAGCTTGGGTAATGAGGTAGAGAGAAAAATTCATCAAGATGAACTTGGAGATAATTCCTTTAGCACAGAAGGCAGAAACGTTAATTGATGGATGTGATGCCCATGCAGGACAACACATTTAGCTCCCGAACATGACAGCTTCAGTTGGCCAAAGTAAAAATGAAATGAAATGAAATGAAAGCCTCCTGAATTGAGATATTGGGGAAGAAGAGAGAGATGACTTTATTGGATACCAAACATCTATTTTTCATTCATACAAGAAGCTAAATCTAACTGGGAAATATCATAGTCATGATCCTTGGGACAAAAATCAGGACAAGATCTCCCTTTTCTCTTTCTTCCTTTGTATCTTTTAAAAACTGTTGTTATTAAATAATTCAGGCCAGGCACAGTGGCTCATGCCTGTAATCTCAGTGCTTTGGGAGGTTGAGGCAGGAGGATTGCTTGAGGCCAGGAGTTCAAGACCAGCCTGGGCAACATAGTGAGAGCTCCTCTGTACAAAAAAAAAAAAAAAAAATTTGATAGCCAGGAGTGGCAGTAAGTGCCTTTAGTCCAAGCTACTTGGGAGGCTGAGGCAAGAGCATCGCTTGAGAATGAGAGTTCAGGGTTATCCTGAGTTATTATTGTGCCACTGCACTCCAGCCTTGGTGACAGAATACGACCTTGTATCTGAAAAAAATTAATGAATTTAAATAAATAAATAACTTCACTCAAGGTGAAGTATAAAAAGAAACAAGAAAGTTATCTTTTCATGAGAAGCTATTTCCCTTGGAAAAAGCTACAAAAATCTATGCTTGTGTTTTCTTAGGTGGATGACTTGAGAAACATGGTCATGATTTTAAAGATCATAGTCAAGGTGAATAAATCTTACACTGAACTCACCCTGAGCCTCACATTACTACAGAAGAAAACAAATCTTCCTGATCCTGACAAATCCAAATTGAAGACTGCCTGCCTAGACAAATCCCAGCTTATCAATCAGGCGGCTGGGAGGAAGCTAATCCAAGCACTGGACCCCTGCGCCCCAGCCTGCCTGGCATTCACTGCTCTCTCTTTTGCTCTATACTTCTCTCCTCTGAGTACACAGGTTATTCAAATGGTGTGCCCATTTTAGACCAGCAGACAACCCAAACAACCGGAAAAAAAAAAAAAACAAACAGGCAGAGGCGAGAAGAATGCTTACAGTGTTTATGAACCAAATTCAAGATGTTTTCCTCCCAACAATTTGCATTTGCTTGGAGCAAAAGAAACTGACCCTAAAGGATAAAGGGAGGTAGAAGTTAAACACAGCTGGGTTTAAGCTCTGACTCGGCTCTGTGCTAGCTGTGCAACATTGGGGAAGTTACTTCATCTCCTCTGGCCTCAGCTTTCTCTTCTGCGTATTGGAGATAATCATACCTACCTGGGCATTATGTGAAGATTAAGTGAGAAAATGCAAGTCAAGGATTTGGCACAGCTTGTCACATAGTGAGCACTCAATATTTGAAAGTACTATTACTGAGAGAAAAGCAGTTCAATTCTGAGTTGAGATTCTGAAGGAAATTTGTATAATTGACCAAAGAACATCCTGGAATATGAGATTGTTCCAGAATGGCATGGGTAGGAATGTAAAAATGGGTAGGAATGTAAAAATGGGTAGTTTTGTCCCTATTGCTAAATTATAGTTACACAGATGTACTGAAAGCTTTAGGTGAATTATATAATTTCTCTGGGTTTGGATATCACTGTCTTTAAACAGATAATATTTATACCTAATCCTAATGAACTCAGAGATCATGTAGCTTCGCCTTAGAGTAATGTCACATATCATAAGCACTGATTTCAACAGCCCAAAAGTTGTTGAAAAGATATTCTGGTTTTTGCTGGAATCCTGCAGACTTTATAGAGGATTTAATACTTGGTTTACAGCAATATTAAATCAACCTTTGCACTTTCCCATCCACTTAATTTACTCCCTGCAGCTGCTCCAAAGACTCTCCCTTCAAATACTATGAAAAACTAAACCCATCCTCCACCACTATCTCCATGTCATTCTTCCACTCTTCACCCCTCTCTTCTATCAGCATCTTATTAATTATCTCAATGTTTGGCCTCTCTCCCAGCAAGAAAGAATCCTTCTCCTTTGAAAGGGAGGAATACAAGGAAAGTTGAGGTGGCTATTACAGATGTCTCTTTGTTGGGCTAGAAGTCTATGAACATTAAAAATGTTTATGCTCTCATAGCTGCCTCATAAGGTTGTTATGATTAAATGAGATAATATATATAGAATTTAAGCAAAGTGCTTGAAAGTAGCAAGTGCCCAATAAATTGTATTTTTTATTACTATTACCTTTGGGCTGATGATGGTCCATGCTCAGCAAATAGTATAAATTAGTAGAAGAAACAAGCAACAAAGTTAGAATGCAGAGACCAGAGTTCAACCCTGTTCATAGATATTGATCTTATGATCCTTATACTTGACATCTTATCTGTCTATACTATTGTACCTACTTGCTCCTTCTTGTCTTAGCTGACTTCCTTAGAAATGACCCTTTGTTTTCCTGGGGAATCAATCAGGGTTTTAACTGCCCTGGTCCTCCCTGTTGGTACTATCTAATTGTGACCCTTATCCTGGTATTCACAATATTTTACATTATATCAGCATATGTTAATAAAGATCTTTAGCCATGATTACTCATTCATGATAGGCTCTGGATTATCCTGATGTAGGAATAAGGAATATTTCCTACCAAATCATTTGGCTAGCCTCCTGATAATTTAAACTTGTGTTTTCCATGTTTGGCTGAGTAAGTAGTACAGAAAGTTCCAGGTTATTGCAATCTTAACTAGTATCCTCAAACAATGAGGTGTTGATTCTGGTCTGCTTGCAGACAAACTTCAGAATAAACAAGTAGAATGTTTATTTATCTGCCATGCTTTCCTCTGAGCATTTTCTGGTAATATTCTTGGGAACTGGTCTCATAGTAACTGATACACTTGATTGGAGAGACTCCCACCCCTTGCCTACACACATACTTTTAAAAATCAAGCTTCAATTTTGGTAAAGGTTTATTGATATTGTCCAGCTCTGACAGCCCCAGTTCTACTACAAGACCTGTTCAGAGGTGAAATGGACTTAGTAATGCCTTCAACTTTCATTACTCAGCCAGATTGTGGAGTCTATCAATTATCCCAGCATTGACAGTCAGGTGAATTAATTGGTACATTTGACAAGGACAGCTATTACCCTATGTTGTTCTGACAGCTGGTTTTGATATCAGGTATTTGTCAACCTCCCCTTCACGGGAGCAATGGGAGGGATGGTTGAGTGAATCAAGAGAGGACATTCAGAATTTTCTCCCCACCATCAGCAGCTGCAGCTAGCCCTCCTCCTAAATAGAATTGCCGACATTCTTAACCTGAGCATCCTAGCACGTGACAGACTTTCACAGTACAACAATCTATACCAAATGGGGCCGAAAAAATAATAATAAAAAAAAACAGAAAAGTTGGTAAAGTTATTAACACCAAACTGGGAATATTTTAGTAATGATTTTAGTGAGCTTCAGAGACTAGCTATAATCACCGTACTCCACTTTCTTGGATTCATTCATCTGACATGAGTGGGTTTTTCATTTCCATCAGTAGATAAGGTGGCTTCAAGATGGTCATACATGTAGCAAGTTGTAGTCAACTTTATCTGAGAAGATGTTCAAAACATAAAGGTGCAAACAATAAATATCTCTTAGAGTCCTTTTCAGCTTTATGATTCTTATGATTCAAAAACCATTTGTATTTTCTACAACCACTTTTTGGAATTATTATAGCCAAGTGACTTGGGCTAGTGAAAGAAAACAAGACAGAAGAAGAAGCAGGATAACATAATGACTTTCTGTGTGATTTTGTAGAAGTTACAATCTTTCTATGGAATTCTACAACATGCCTGTAAGATGAGGAATCTATCCATTCCACAGCTTTCAAATACAATTTTCCAAGATAAGGGAGGTAATAAGACTGGGATAGAAATTTGAACTCTTTGGAAGACAAGCACAGTTAACCCAAGTCATTACTCTCACATTCCTCCTGGGTTTTTGCTGGGTGCAAAAGAAGAACCAAAGTGCTGATTTCATTGGGACGCTGTAAGGCCAGGTGTTAATCGTGCTATGCTACAGTCATTTGCTATAACTAGTCTCGGACATTAATGCTGACCATGTGAGTTAACAACTCAGTAGGTCTGGGATTGTCCAGGGTTGAGCAAGAAGTGCTGAGCAGTAAATGTAATCCACAATCCATAAAATTAAGCCTGGTGGAGAAATGCAGTTCAAGGACATTTAAAACAGTTAAGCAAGAGGAAAAGCAAAACTCATGTTCAGTTACATTTTCTGGGTGGCATGTTGGGCTCATGGTGTGGAAGTGACCCTTTGAAAAGGTTAATGTCAAAGCAACTGCCTCCACCGTTAGTGAATCGCTGAGCCTTTCCCTCAGGACGTGATTAGGTCTTTGAGAAGCTTGTAGAGCTGTTTCTGGAAGCTGTCTGCTGTGGATTCCCTCTCAACTGCTGAACATGCCATGCTATTAATCTCACTTCTGAGCCCTCAGTTCTTCTTCGTAAAAAGATTGTTGTTTCTTGTTTTCTGCTCTCATTATTCCCATCTCTCTCAGACCCCTCCCCAAGATTCTACTGTGAGAACAAAGTTGGAGACATAAGGTGGAGCATGAGAGTACCACAGACAGGTAGAAGCAGAGACTCTGCAGCATGATATCTCTGAAAGCTCATTAACACCCAGTCTTCCAAGCTTGAGCCTGGGAGACAATGGCCATGTGTAATGACTGTGCAGCCTCTACTTAAGTAGCTCCACTGTCAGGGAACTCATTGCTCCTTATAGCTTCCCTCTGCATCTTCGGAAGCCTCTGAATATAAAAATATATTTTTAAAGTGACCTGAAATCTGTCCTTCTGTAACTCCCATCATTATAGTTCTAGCCTTCTGGCACTGTATAAAACAAATGTAACCATCTTTGCCTAACAGCACTTTGAAAATAACTAACCCAGGCCTCATGAACAGGGATGAATTCAAGTTTTATGAGACCCAACATTTATACAATTTGAGAGGCTCTCTTTAAGAAAACTAATATAAAAATAATTACAAAGTTAGGTGCAAAAGTAATTTTATTTTGAATAGAAAAATATAATAAAGTATAGATTTTAAAAAGCTAACAATAATCCAGACATCACAAAAGTCAGAAAAATAACATAATTTTATTAATTGCCCAATCTCTTTATTATTTTTATTTCCTACATTTTTTGAATCAACTGTTATTTAACAATCATTTTGTAGTATTATTTTCTAAAGCAAAAATAAAAAGATAATTCAGTCTTGTCTTTATCATCAGAATTTGTTTTCTTACTTTTGGTAGGTTAGAAAAGTTATTTTAGCTACACCAGTTGTGATGAGTAATATCAATAAATTTTTAGGATTGTTGTCAAATTTGGGCAAGCCTCTACATGTTTCTTTTATAGGTGAGCTCTAAGATTTGGAAGAATTTTCCATAGACCAACTTCTGGCTCTAAACATTTCATACCTTACATCTCTACACTAGTCATAAACATCCAATGCCAGGCACTATATGACACTGGTAGTGCACACAGCTTCTGGTCTTGTATCTTCATGACACAGTTGACGATGGGTGAGCCAGCCCAGTCAAGGAAAGAAATATTCCTGGAAGACATTTTTACCCCAGGACAGCTAAACCTACTTAACTGTGTACCAAAGTGAATGCAAACCACAAAGATATATCCTACTACACTCAAACTAAATGTATCTTCATCTCAAGTTCTCCCTAGCTGGAGCTGAAAATACCCATGGCTGCTCCATTGCCCTCTGAAACAAAAGGGCTTGTGAAGGAGGGGGATTCCAAGTGGGGTCTCCCAAGAGACAATAGCCTTAACCAGTTGTAGTGACAATATCTTACTTTTGAAATGCCATTAAAACTGGTGACCATGTGAACTTATTGTTGGCCCTCTCCCTAGGTCTCAGGAGGGACCTGTGTAAATAAGAGGCCCTTAATCTTAAGCTTCATTGTCTTCACAGAAATCCGCCTCTGCCTGTGAGTCCTTGAAACAAAAAAACAACCCACTTGGACAAAGAGACTACAGTTCCCCTTACAATAAGTTCTAGGGACTGGTGAGGAGTGAGAAAACCAGTAGCTTTGCATAGGATCAGGAAGTGAGCCAGTCATGTGCCCTGTAATAGCTACAACATTTGGACATGGCACAAAACCCGATATGCATTTACTGGCAAATTGACTGATCCGCACTTTTGGGGCTGTTGTATTTTCTTCCAGTAAAAGTCCTTGCATCCTCAAGGCTTTAACTATGGAATGGAAAAACTGGTGTTAAATTGTGTCTTATAAAGCCAAAATCAACCATGGTTTCAGGAATCAATATTACTTAGGAGGGAAAAATGTGTGTGCTAGTCACATAACATTTCCATTGAGCACATAATCATTTAGCTTCCTGTTTCATGTCTATGGCATGAGAAGGGAAAGGCTATCTAGAAACTAGATACATTTAGATGAATGGATGATGTTACCTCTCTCCTTTTGCACTTAATGTATCTTGGCTCATATTGTTTATACATTTATTTATTTTAAAAAGAATGTATTCTACCATCCCAACTCAGCTTCAGATTTCTCAGGGATAGGATTATGTCATATTCTTAAAAAATTATTTTTCTATCCTCAGCATTAATATATCCTGTATATAGCAGGCATCATACAACATTATTAATGAGAACTTTTTAATATATTTAAAGTACTCTATAGAGTTTAACAATGGAAACAAAAATTGATTTGTATCTTTTTCCTGTTCTCATACTGTTCCTCTTTTTTCCCTTTCTCCTCTTTCTTCCCTTTCTCCTCTTTCTTCCTCTATCCTTATGCCTTAATTCATCCCTCTGTCTTTTGTCCTCTTGTTTTCACCAAGTTCAGGGCTTTGGAAACAGAAAGAGTTTGACTCTGGCTTTGCCACTTACTGGCTGTGTGGCTTTGAGCAAGAGAGTTAACCATTTGAGCTAGAGTTCCTGCACCTACAAGATGGGGCTAATAAGAGATCTTCTCAAAACTGTTGTGTTCAGTTGATAAAAGAATACAGTGAGTCTCAACTCTTTTGGAACAGATGCTGTAATAATTTTATTGCAAATATTTTGCAAATACCTCCTTTGCTATCTTGACAGAAAATTCATAAATTATGTAACCTACATACACACATAATAAAAAATCCATATAATGCCCACGTGTGACATAAAGATATAAAAGAAATTTATAATGAAATAAATTTTAAATGCTGAGGCACAACTACACTAGATGATATAACTAAATGATGTGATTTTGCACCTACATTTTTCACCATATATGTGACAGGTACAAATGCAGACCAGCACGGGTATGTAGTATTAACACTCAAGTATCACAGAGCACAAAATAAAGTGCAGTCTTCCTTCAGCTTACATCATAGTTGCATTCCTAGACAGTTATGTGTATGTAAAAACTGTGAATGTAAAAACTATGCAAAAAATACTTCATAAGTAAAATGAAGGCAGGTTCTAGGCCCAGATAGACGCAAACAAGTTTTTACCTCCATAGTTGTTCCAGTGGGCCCTTTGAAATTCAGGTAGGATGCAGGATAATTCTTCCTCATGCAGAGCTGTTCCAGGCATTGCAGGTTATAGAGCACAATGCATTTTTGGTTCCCACTTGTATAGTTTTTTCCAACACCAGCTGGGTGTCCAACAATTCAATTCAATTTTGACACTATCTGGAATTAGTGCAGATGCCACAGGTTAAGGACTTAGTCCCACAAAACTGTCCCACTTCAGATGCCAGCTGCAAATGGGGTGCCCGAGCTACCCAGACGTCTGTCCAACCAACTACAAATGTAGGGGTTGCCACCCTTCAAAATTCACTAGAACAACTTGTAGAAGTCAGGAAAGTACTATACTTCCTATTACAAGTTTATTATAAAGGATACATTCAAAAACAGCCAAATGGAAGAGATGTGTAGGGCAAGGTTTGGGGTGGGAGAGAGGGAGGGGCAGAGCTTTCACGCTCTCTCTGGCCTGGCACACCTCCCTCCTGGCACATTGATGTGTCCACCAACGAGAAAGCTCTCCAAACCCTGTTGTTCAGACTTTCTTGGAGGTTTTATAACGTAGGCATGATTGATTAAATCACTGACTATTGGTGATTGAACTCAAATTTCTTAGCTTCTCTCTCTTTCCCAGAGGTTAGAGAGGGCTGGTGCAGCAGGTTGGGAGTAAGCTGAAAGTTCCAGCCCTCTAATCATGGTTTTGTCTTTGTGGTGACCAGCTCCCATCCTGAAGCTATCTAGCTCTGGCCCTTCACCCCAAGAAATATCTCATTAGCATACAAAGGATAATTATCACTCAGGAGACTAAGAGTTTTAGAAGCTATGTGCCAGAAACAGGGGACAAAAAAGAAAATACTTATCTTTATTATATAATACACCACCCCATAAATGGCAGCAGTACTCTTCAATTTTTATCACAACAAAAAAGTGGTTCCACAAATTTTCAAAATGCCATTTGGCGGTGGCATCCCCTTGACTGAGAGCCACTAAAATAATAAATCTCTGGGGTTCAGGCCTGTAATCTCAACACTTTGGGAGGCTGAGGCAGGAGGATCACTTGAGGCCAGGAGTTTGGGACCACCCTGGGGAAATGGAGAGATCCCCATCTCTACAAAAAATGTAAAAATTAGCCGGGCTTGGTAGTGCATGTACCTGTAGTCCCAGCTCCTCGGGAAGCTGAGGTGGGAGGATCACTGGAGCCCAGGAGTTCAAGATTACCCTGAACTATGATCATGCCACTGCACCCCAGCCTGTGTGACAGAGGAAGACTATGTCAATAATAATAATAATACAGTCTCTAAGTAGCTCGTGTAGTGCATAGATTATAGGATTGCAATCCAAATTATCTGCTTTTCCTTTTTCCCTTCCTGTCTTTTCCCTCCCCATCCGTTGCATATGCCCTGAAGCTCTGAGGAATTGCAAAAGGTAGAAAAACAACTATTTCCAAATCACTCCATTGGGGATAAAGCAATGAGAAAAACAAACATCAGTTAACTATATAAAAAAATATCTATTCCTATCCATGGACCCTTAGATATTCTTTCTGTCCTGCAAGACATCTGTACTCTATCAAGGTACACACCCACCTGATGAACTTATTGGTAGATGGGAACTTCATCATGTTCAAATAATTTAGAAGAAGTAGCTGCCAAAGATTAAGGAAATAGTCTTGGTTGTGTTTGCTTTGAATAGTATTGACATCAAAGGTGACATCAGACTTCCCTATGGGCTTCTGTTTAGTTTCACAGGGAAACTGAAAAGGAATTGCCTGTTAAGGGAAGAACACATTTGGCAACAGGAATTCTAGTGAGTACCTTTGCAGTACTGACAATAACCAGTGCCAGCTGATTCATGGTTCGAAGGAGTATGTGTCCTTTGGGGAATGACCACAAAACTTTCAACTTGAGGTTGGGGGCAAGAAGGGGCTTTGGAGAGATAAGGTGATAATAAATTGAGTTAATTAGAGTTCTTTCTGGAACTCATTTTGGTGCTCTTATCTGCCAGCTCAGTGTGCATTATGGATGTTAACTCCTTTATCCTCATAACTTTTCTCTGAATTCATTATAGAACAGAGACATGATAGTATTTCAAAAGACAAAGTATTTCAGGGAGCAAAAAGAACAATTGTGGTGAATGGGTGAAAATCTCTCAGATTCATTGTTCTTATGGAAGTGGTGGTGCCTTGATGAGATAATGTTGAGAAAAAAAAATCAGACACCTATTGAGGTTTTCATTAAATTATCACTTGGCATTTGATGTATCATGAATATAATAATAATAATAACATGTCTCCTTAGTGCCATGTATTGAAACAAGCATTTCAAATCCTCATAGCGGTGCAGGGTAGGTTCTATCATCTCATTTTACAGATGAGAAAAACCAGGCTCCGGGAGGTTAAATACTTTGCCAGAGGTCCCACAGCTCAACAGAAGACCCTGAAACTAGGTGGGAATGGAATCCACCTGACTTCAGAGCCCTGGGGTTTTCGACTTCCGTACTCTCTCTGGTTTAAAATCTCCTAGAGTAAGCTCTTCCTCTCTTTTGTGCTGCAATAATGCCTAAGACTTTCAGGGATGGAACAGGCACATGCTTAAAAATATACATAAAATTTATAGGCAAAAGAAAAGTTTAATCAATTTGATCACATAAAAATAAGGAAAAAGTTTGCAGGACAAAAAACACCATATTGAAAAGACCAAAAGATAACCAAAACCAGGGGTGAAATATTTGCAACATATAACACAGACAAAAACTGATCTACTTACTACATAAAGAACTCTTGAAAATTGAGGGTTAAAGGACCAAAAGCATGCTAAGAAAATGAAAAAAAAAAAAAGACATGAACAGACAGTTCACACAAAAATGTAGAAAATGGCCCTTAGATATACAAAAAAAGTTCAGATCACCAATCATTATTAGATAAATGCAAATTAAACCAATACTTAACTTACATAACTTTTCTCACCTATTATATTGGTGAAAATTAACAAGCAGACAACATATTCTGTTGGCAAGACTGTAGAGAAACAAGCGTTCTCCTGCACTGCTGATGAGGATGCAAACTGGCACAACCATTCTTGATGATAATTTGGCAATGCTTGGCAAAACTACATACACACTTACTTTTGACCCAGGAATTCCAGTTCTAGGAACCTACACTGAAAATATATGTTCAGTACTATGTAAATACATAAATCAAAGGTTATTCATTTCAGCATTGGTTGTAATTGCAAAATATTAGGAAGAAAAACGCTCAGATAGGAGAGTGGTTGTGGTTGAATAAGCTATGGCTCATTCACTCAGTGGAGTACCATGTAACTGTAAAAAACAGTTGGAGTAATTTTTATATATCCTGTTACATTAAAAAAACAAAGCATAAAGTGTATTTACAGCATGCTAACCTTCATGTAAGAAAGACAGAGATATCAGAAAATATATTGGGATCTGCTAAGTTGTGAAAAAGAAATACAGGAAGGATAAACTAGACACTATTGGCAATAGTTACTGAAACGTGCTGGATGGGAACAGGGTGGAAAGAATGGGGCACTGGGTATGGAGTAGCAAAGATGATGGAAAATGACTCTTCTCTGAGTATATCATTTTTAGTGTCTAGCTCTGACTCTTAGTATATTTAGCATATCCTCAGAACAAATTTAAAAAGTTAAAATCAACCAAGATGTGAGGAGATTCTCAATGAAATACAAACAATAAACATGATCCCAATATATGACAAATTAATAATATAACTACACCAAAGGAGAGGAGAAGAAAAGAACTAACCTAAGTAACTTTGTCAAACAATATTTTGACTGTGTATTATTAGGCTAAAAATGAAACAAATTCTACGAAAATATTGTATTCAAGTTGGCAAATTAAGTTTTTTGTTTTTGTTTTTTTCCACACAGGTAAAGGCTAGCAATCCTGAAATGCTCCATGTGTGCTACAGGATTGAACAAATAAGCAAATATATTGTGGATAATGAATACCAGGTCCCTCACTATCAGAGAAATGG
Source organism: Hylobates moloch (assembly GCF_009828535.3). Taxonomy (NCBI): domain Eukaryota; kingdom Metazoa; phylum Chordata; class Mammalia; order Primates; family Hylobatidae; genus Hylobates; species Hylobates moloch. Next base: position 17,352,220 of record NW_026652286.1, read on the forward strand.
TTACAAGTAAGACAATGGAGAAGGCTAGAATGAACATTGTAGTTTAACTGAAATTAGAGGAATCAGCATAAAATCATGGTTTTAGATAGATCAGGTAGACAGATTAGATAGCTAGATAGCTGGCTAGATAGATAGATAGATAGACAGATAGATAGAATAATGGTTAATTTTATGTGCCGGCTTGACAGGGCCACAGGGTGCCCAGATATTTGATTAAAAATTATTTAGCATACATTTGTAAGTGTTTCTGGATGACATAAACATTTGAATTGGTGCACTAAGTAACACAGATTGCACTCCCCAATGTAGGTGGGCCTCATTGAATCTTTTGGAGGCTTGAATAGACCAAATGGTAGCAGAAGGGAGAATTATCTCTCTTTGCCTGACTGGGACATCAGTCTTCCCCTGCACTTGGACTTATATCATCGGTTCTCCTGGCTCTTAGGCTTTGGGACTCAGATTAGAACTACACCACTGGCTTTCCTACAGACAACAGGATGTAGAACTTCTTAGTCTCCATAATTGTGTGAGCCGATTCCATATAATAAATCTCTCTATATGAGTATAGATATAGAGAGGTTTATTATATTATATCTATATATGTTATAAGGAATTGGCTCACAAAATTATCTATATCTATATAGATATAGATACCTATATATAATATATATCATATACATAGATATATGTAGATATATAGATTTATTATATAATAGATTGTATATATTATCTATATCTATATATTATTTATATCTATATATAGATACATAATTCCTACTGATTCTATATATATAGCTATATCTTTGTTGCTGATTCTATATATATAGAGATACATATTTCCTATTGATTGTTTCTCTGAAAAACACTGACAGATAGATAGATAAAAGATGGATTTATAGATATATATAATAGATAGTATAAAATATCTATAAAATAGATATAAAATAAAGAGATAAAATATATTTTAAAAAACATAAAAACAAAGATATTTCCGTGTGAATGTGTGTGAGTACACATCATCTATTTTCTAGCCCTGTGCACTGAGAAGGCCTAGAACAATGATACCCTAGTAGCAAAGAGCACACTTGGTGCCTAGATATTGGCTTTTCCAGTAAAAGGAACCAGAACTCCCTGGATAAATATTTGATTACAGGGCTGAGAAAGGGAAAGTACAAGATGACTTGTAATATCTTGTGTGCCAGAAAGGAAAGAAGGGCTCAAAAAAAGGATGGGGACATGTTACAAGGAAGCAAGAATGAATCTGAAGGGGTTCTGATGGCCAAATCTGGGATGGTTTAAGGAAAAAAATCAAAACTCATGAATAAAATAAACAACCATTAGTTCACACCTACATAAAATATTTGAATAAATAAATATTCCTTACAGTAGGTGTCCAATAGATCAATGTGGAAAGAATGATGAAAATAGAAAACCACCATTAAGAAAATAGAACAGTGATAACTTTGGCAGAAAATAATTATTAATGGATACCAAAATTAGTAGGTTACAAAAAGTGTGATGAGAAACAGGAATAGCTTCAAAATATCTTCCCATGGGACACTTATTAAGTGATCAAAGTTAATAAGACCAGTAATAAAATATATTGACATCATGTAGTCCCGATATGATGCACCTAGAAGAACACACCATGATTTCTGTGACATTTTCCCCAAAATGTCAAAAATGCTTGAATCTAACCTGAGAACACATCAGACAAATTCAAATTGAGGAACATTCTACAAATAACTAGCTAGAACTCTTTAAAATTGTCTAGGCCATTAAAGAAAAGGAAAAACAGAAACTGCCACAGATTGTAGGAGACTAAGGAGACACCACTAAGTACAATATGGGACACTGGACTGCATCCTGAACCAGAAAAAAAGACATTAGTGGGAGAATTGGTGAAATTCAAATGAATATCCCATCAATGCTGTATTAGTCCATTCTCACATTGCTATAAGGAAATACCTGAGGCTGGGCAATTTATAAAGGAAAGAGGTTTAATTAACTCACAGTTCAGCATGGCTGGGGAGACCTCAGGAAACTTACAATCATGGTGGAAGGCAAAGGGGAAGAAAGGGATCTTCTTCACAAGGCAGCAGGAAGCAGAAGTACAAGCAAGGGAAATGCCAGACAATTATAAAACCATCAGATTTAATGAGAACTCACTTACTACCATGAGAACAGCATGGGGGAAACTGCCCCCACAATCCAATCACTTCCCACTGGCTCCCTCCCACAACATGTGTGGATTATGGGAACTACAATTTAATATGAGATTTGGGTGGGGACACAGTCAAACCATAGAAAATGCTAATTATTTGCTTTCAATAATTGTACTGTGGTTTTGCAAGATGTTAAAACAAGGGGAAGTGAGGAAAAGGCATATGAAAACTACTATTTTGTGTACCTTTTCTGCAACTCTAAAATTATTTTAAGATAAAAAGTTTAAAATACATCGTATTTTTCCTTATAAAAGTAATGCTTATTAATTGTAGCAAATTGGGAAAATTTAGAAGCACAATTTTTTAAAAACAAACCAGTAATTCCATCACCACAAGATCAAATCTGTTCTTATTTTGGCATAATCACACACATACATTCATTTGTTTCCAAAATTATGCTAATGAAATATTCATTCTTATGTAACCTGCTTTTTTCTCCACTTAATATCACCAGCACTTATCCCATAGAATCAAAATTCTTTAGTATTGTTTTAAACAGCAGCAAAGCATTTCATATACAGATATGTAAATTTATTTATTTATCTTAATTGTGAAATGATCCTTTATTGAAATATTTTTCTTTGTGCTTCTTAACTAGCTTGGTATTCCACCGCACCACTGTTGACATCATCTATGACGTCATAAGGGTGGCGGCCATCAATATCACAGCCCACAGACTCGACAGTCCCCAGGATCTCTTTAACGGTTCCAGAGAGTTATCTGGCTAAAGATCATTGCCGCATCTGTCCAGCAATGTGGACAATCTCATCAAAAGTGATATTTCCATTGTGTTTAATGCTTTTCTGTTTTTTTCTATATCTTGGTGGTTCCTTGAGGACTTTTATAATCATGGCCGTGGCAGAAGGTACCACCTCATTCTGGGTCTGTCTGTACTGAATGGTCAGTTTCACTGTAATCCTCAGACCCTTCCAGTCACTGATTGCCTTGGCAATGTCATTACCAAGTTTTTTTGAACACAGACCCAGGGTGGCCAATCTTCGGTGTCAGCCCAGACATGGCACCACCTTTATCCCTGGTGCACGTCAGGTATACGACTTTAATCTTGCTGGGGTCGAACTTTGGTGAGATGGTGGAGGCCGCTGGTGTCAGATGAACCTGGATTCAGGACGACCGAAGAAAGTTGCACCTTGGCCTCCTTCGAGACAAAAGCTGAAAGCAGATATGTAAATTTATTTAACTCAGTATTTCCTGAAGTATATTTTGCAGAGCCTCTTTTCTATAGTATATTAAGAAGCATTATGTAATAAAGGGATTCAGTGACCAAAGGAATTTGAGAAGCACTGAGTTAAATGAGGTCAAATAATTGATTTCTTTTTTTGCAAGAATTCTGAGAAGATTCTTGCTAATATGCCTTGTGATTTCTCAAAATATATAGTATGTATGTCCTAAATTTATTTGATCACACAAACCTCTGTGTGTGTGTGTGTGTGTGTGCGCGCGCGCACGCGGGGCATCTTATGAAATTTGTTTCTGCAGAACACATTTTGGGAGATTCCAATCTCTTTTTGATAATTTGCAATATTTCACTATCATATATAATACTGTTGTGACTATCTTCTCATATAAATCTTGCAGTATAAAACTTACAAGTATCTCTGTTTCCTTATGATCAAATCTCAAAAATGTAACTGTTGAGTCAATGACTACACAGTTTGTAGAGTTTCTTGACACCCACTAGCCAAATCGTACTCCTGAAGGAATGACTAATTTATATTCTCACCAGCAGTATAAGAAAAGAGAGAGAAACTAGGGGGAGAGACGATAGATTTCAGATGTCGAAAGAGAGGACTGTGAATATAGATTTTGTCAGAGGTAGTGCAGAAGTGGCTGAGTTCATTTTTCTGAACTTTTTAACTAAAAGGGTATTTTGATATCAATCCAGGCCACACTCTTTCTTGGAATTTTTTAACAACAGTGTTCAGTCCTAGTACAGTGTTGATTAGTTATGTAGTAGTGGCTGGAATTAGCTCAGTCTTTGCCAATTTACAGCTACTGAAAATATTTCACTCGCTCATCTCCAATTTTTTTTCTAATGTTTTAGAAACATTGGTTCCATCAGATCAAAGACTTCCTACACTTAGTTAAAATCAAGACTGCTATCAATTCACTTGTTGTTTGGGGGCCAGTGGGACACATGGAAAGTGGTATGGGGTGGGGGGCAATGTTAGCCTTCTTGACATGGGCATACAAAGCTAGGAGTCCATCTGTCCTAACCACAGGCCCCACCAGAGGCAGGTGAGGACCCAGAACTTATTAGAGTCTCACAGATCTCAATGTTCAGCCCAGAGGAGACAGTGATGCTTGGTTTTTCTTTAGAGGTGAGAGATTTTTAGCTCACCACTGGCTTCATCAACCTCTGGAGAAATCAGGAATCCTGAGCTAGATATTTAACAAAAGTTTGTAAAAGCTGAAAACCGTGTAATGATAGTGTGTCTCTGGACCATAACAGCATATGGAACCAGACACCAGACTAGTTTTCAAGACAAAATGACCTTTGTTAAATTACATGAAAATAATAGGGAGGCAGAGTGTTGCAAGGATACCACCCTGCAAATGCAGAGGCCAGGGCTTTCATTTGGTCTGTCTGCTAAACTAATTTAATAACAAGCTGTGTGACCTTGGGTAAACTACCTAATCTCTCTGGACTTCCTGCTGTCCCCATCTCTAATTAGGTCTTAAATGACTTCAATTTGCATATCAAGTATTTGACAAAAAGTCAAAATTATTGCAGAGAAAAAAACAATTTATAGTCACCATCACTGCTCATAGCATATCAATCATTTGGGTAGCAGCATGGATAATTTAAGTTTCTCCCTGAGACAGCATATCAGATGTCAAATGACCTGCTTGATGACCTTTCAACCCACCAAGTTCTTTCTAGCCTCAGGGTATTTGCACTTGCTACTGGATTTGCCCACAAATATTTCCCTTTGACTTGCAGCTATTTCTCACTTCTCCATTTCAGTTAAAATCTCAGCTACAATCTCTCCAAAGAGGCCTTACCTGGCCAGTCAGACTCTAGCCCCTCCTCACTCCATTTTAATTGCTTCAAAACACTTGAAATGATCAAACTTAGGGATTTGATCATATGCCTGTTGCCTGTTTCCCTCCACAGAATGTAAGATCCACAAAAGACAGATCTTGTGGTCTTGTTCGGTCTGTGCCTAGAACATTGCCCAGCACTGCAAATACCCCAAGGCAGGAAGTAACTCAGTGGGCTGAAAATCAGAAAGGAGGCCATGTGACTGAAGCTTGTAGAGTGAGGAGAAAAGTGGTGAGAGGTAATATCAGGGAGGTAGGCAGGGGCTAGATCACATAGGTGTTATTGGCTATGGTGACTAAGTGAGAGTAATGCTGTTATTGGTAAACCTTTGAATCTTCTCAGATGTGTACACTTCTAAAAGAAAATCATTTGCAAACAGCTATATTTGACCTGTTACTAGTAAGCAGTTACTTGAGACATACATCACAGCTGATCACCGCATCCCAGTGTGTCACAAATTTATAGTTTTACAAGATAACATCAAAAACAGGGGCTCCAGGGAGGGGCTTCAGAGAGTTTGTGAGTCCTTGAAGCAAAAGGAAAAATTTTGCTGTGAAGTGCAAGCATTCATGTGTGCTACTGGAGAGAGGTTCCATGAGCTCCAGCCTATTCTCAATAGGGCTCTATCACCTCCCAATTTAAGAATCATTGATCCCTGCTCTCAGCTTTCTCTGAACACCTTGATTCTTCCAGCATCTTGTTCTAGGCTGGTAAATATGTTTGCTGTCTGTTTAAATCACAACTTAAATCTGTGAACTATACTTTCTTCAGTAAGCAGGCAGAGAAGTAAACATGGGGAACATTTACTTTTAAAAAAAGATCAATTAGCAAATGACAACCCATGATAAATCAGTGCCCATGTGTTAAGTAACCAGAGTGCAGGTGGCAAGGGCTGATTTTCCTCCCAGTGACAGTCGCTGAAATATCCACATAAGATGATCTTTAAATATTTGACTGTTGCCTTAAAATAGCTGCCTTGGTTTTTTAAAAAGAACATAATTTTAAAACCCTTAGCTTATTTTTAATTTATAGTCCTTGAAAAAAAAAAATAAGTGGCTGGCCCAATCATTTATATGCCTGGGCAAAAGCAATACATCTATATAAAAGTACAGTGATATATTTCTGTTGCTACTTTAATGTGCTGCTCCTCGCCCTGTATGTTCTGATTCATTGGAGAGTAGCAATCATGTCGACAGGCGCTGTTCTTCAGTTCCCATCAGCGACAACTAAAGGCCAATTCAAGGTTATGGTGGGGTCATGAATCTAACACAGTCGCTGATAGAACAATTTCCCTTCCACACAGCATTGTCAGTGGGACACACTGGGAATAGACAGGGAGGCTGGCTGTGTGCATCTCTATCTTCTTGCTTTTCCAGTTGTTTCAGAGCCGGTGTCTGTGGTGTGTGCCAATCCAGCACCATTAGGGAATAGAGGGCCAGTCCGTGGAAAATTGATAAGGGAGAAAATTTCTAACGCCTCAAGAATTTGGGAGGGGGGTGAGAAATAAGCCTGTCCCTCTGTGCAAACAAGTCATCCAACAATCTATTACAAGAGGGTCAAGAGCAGAGAAACAGAAGGAGAGGCAGAAATAAAGCCTGCCGGTTGGAAACAAGAGAGGTCTCAGAGTTTTACAAAAGAAAATGTTTACATTCCAGAGACTCGGAGGGTTAATTAAATAACCGAGTTCTCTGTTCTTTCATTGCCCAAATAGTGTCTGAATGAGTGAAGATGCTGTCTCTGCAGCTGCTTTTTGTGTTCCTTCCTCATTCTAGGCTGCAGTCCACGGCTGACCAGAAAGCCAACCTTATCTCTATTAGTCCAGAGGGTGAAGGCAGGTTTAATTTAAAACCAAGTCCAAAGATAGGGCATCTTGGATGAGGCTTTCATAGTTAGTGTCATAACTTGTGTGGGCTAAGCCTCAAGTTTTGTTGAGATAAAAGCGTCTGGAAAGTGGGTGAAGGATGAGTACCAAGGAGTCAGCTAGTTGTGGGGGCAGGTTCCCGCAAGTGAATGGTTCCAGGTCACAGTGTGCAAAGAGCAAGGAGTCTTTCAAGCATTAACGACATTTCACGGTGGTTTTAAACATGGACTTTGAGTTCAGAGAGGACACAAAGGGGTTAAGAATTCACTCAAAGACATGGTGGTGGGTGTGCAGCTGTGACTCGATCCAAGGCCTGTTGGAGTCCAGAGCCCTAAGAGTCTAGGACTCTTAGCCTGAGACTTGTGGCTTCCTGTTTTGGAAGCCCATGTGAAGGAGGTTGACCATGGCACCCACCTTTCACGTGTCCCTCTGGGTCCCAAATCCCAACTGCATTGATGGCAGTCCTGGTTGTACGTGTGAGAATTCTTTGCCCTAATAGAATCAAACCTTTTTCAAATATTAGGAAAACACTTAAGATGAGTGAGTAACATGTTTTTGATAGCTATAAACTGGCAAAGATGGAGCTAGTTCCAGCTGCTACTACATAACTAAGCATTTCTCGCTTCCTATAACAAAGACAGTTACTTAGGAGGAATAATAAACATGAAATAAACAGTTCATTAATCCATATAAGAGGCAAATCCACCACCACAGTTGCTGTATTTACTATTCTTTTTTTCACAGACAAGGGTTTTGCTCTGTTGCCCAGGCTGCAGTGCAATGGTGTGATCATAGCGCACTGTAACCTCGGACTGCACCAGGTCCAGTCTTTTTCTTTGAGCTTTCTTTTTTTAAGAGAAAAAATCCCAATCTCTTAAATGATATTTTCCCCTGTATAAAATGAATACATTGTTGCTATATTTTTTACATTATTATTATATTATTGTTTTGGAAGTATTGTACTGAAAAATAAAAGAAAGAAATTAACGTAGTTCTGCTTCACTTATTTTAAATGCATAATTTTTGTCAGTTGTTTAATGGTCATACTACTTACATACTTTTGAAAACAATTTTTAAAATTTAACATTTATATGTAAGCATTTTCTCATGTTATTATGAACTCTTAATAAATATCATTTTAATGGCTGCTTAATGTTCCAGCAAGTGGATATTCCAGAATTTACTTAATGATCCCTTTATTACCAGACATTAACTGGTTTCTAATTTTTTAGTATTACAAATAATGTCATGATAAATATTTGGGGACATTTTCCACATTTCAGATTATTTCCTTAGGCTAGATTTACAGAAGTAGAATTGCAGAGTCAAAAGGTAACAAACCTGCACATTGAGCACATGTACCCTAAAACTTAAAGTATAATAATAATAAAAAAAGGTATGAAAACATTCGACACTCTCAAGAAATATTGTCATATTGCTTTATAAAAGGGCTGATGCAGTTTGCACTGCCACTGGCAGCTAATCGAGCAAAACTGCAATGTGACTAAAAACAGTTTATGGAGTTAAACCAGGGTTTCTCAACCTCAGCACAATTGACCTTTTGTGTAGGATAATTCTTTGTTATGGGAGGCTGTCGTATGTATTGTAGGAATGTTTAGCAGTATCCCCGCTATCTATCCACTAGAATTCAGTAGCAACCCTCAGTTATGACAACAAAAAATGTCTCCAGACATTGCCACATGCATCCTAGGGGGCAAAATCATCCCTGGTTAAGACCTCATGTGTTAGACAAACTTTAACTTTCATTTGAGCTCTACCATATACTAGCAAGCCAATGTGGGCAGGTTACTTGATCTCTCTGGCTCATCATTTACTCATTGTAAACTGGGGATGGTTACACTCAACTCAGGAGCTGGAAGTGCCCTGTGAAAGGACCTGGCTTTTGTGTGAATGAAGGAGAGGTGGGTTTAGTGAATCACTGATATTCATTCATTTATTTATGCACTCATTCAGTTAGTATTTATTGGGCCATTACTACATACCAGGAGTTGTTCCAGGCACAAAAGATATAGCAGTGTATAAAATACTGTCCTCATGGAGCTTATATTCGAGTGGAGAGATAGGCAATAAATGAGATTGGAAAAGTGAACTATATGATATGTTAGGAAAGAGGATAGAAATTGTTTGGCAGGTGGGAGAGGTTAAAATTTTAGATAGGATAGATCTGGAAGTCTCTATCGAAGAGGGACAATTAAAACTTGACTGTGCCATGTAGGCACTGAAGTAAGGGCAGTCCAGATGGAGGGAAGAGCAAGTGCAAAGGCCCTGAAACAGAAATGTGCCCAGAATGTTCAAGGACTCACAGGTAAGCCAGTGTGCCTGCAGGAGGCTGGAGAAGGAATGAAGACATTGGTGAGTGGTTGGCTGGTGGCCTGGTGATGAGGGATTATAGAGACTTTGTTTTTACTCTAAGTGAGATGGGAAGCCATTAGATATCATTGTTTGGTACACTTTAAAGTAATCTTTGACAAGAAATTGTGGAAGGTGAAATAGGAAATATAAGAGTGTCTGTCTAGGGGGTATAGAGTTGAGAGTGGAAAAATGGAAAAAACCTGCTTTTCCATGTCAACAGGGCTTACCCAGCCAACTTCCAAATTATTTCCATCTTATTTTGAAATAATTCCATCTTATTTCCACTGAAAGGTCTAACTTGGCTGGAGGCAAGGCTTCAGGGTCAATAAGGAGAGCTGATTGCAGGACTATGCATCACCATCTGATTACCTGGGTGTGCTTCATGCTCTCGTGTGTGTGTGACATTGTCATGGATGCAATGTTCTCCTCAGAACATGGAATTCAGCCTGCTGTCCTCTCTCGGTACCAATAATGCAGCTTTTAAAGCATCCCTGAAAGGTATGTCCATTTCTTTTTCTCCTTAAATATGATTGGGAAGTGATTAATTAGAGTGAGAAACAGACAATAACTCAAAAGAACAAAGTAGTGTGGGCAGGGACCATAGTTTGGTCTTATGGCTAAAGAGTGATTGGACAAGTTATTGAAACAAATTTCTCTATGTCTTAGGGAATTTGAATGTTGACTTTCTTGGTGAGACTATATCAGTGGTATGCATTTCATAATCATCTTTTATTCCAGTATTATGACTCAGATTTAAGGTGTATCTTTTATTCATGTCAACAAGTATAAACACATGCTTGAATGATTTTCTGCTTCAGTCCAAGGTGATATTAATCAGAATTCATTTCAGATAAAAATCTCAACATGCACTTGAACTCGAAGGTGAGAGTGCATTTCATTCTGTTCTCATTTTATGGAGCAACTCTTCTGCCAGCTCTGGATTGGCAACTTGACTCTTTTGCAAAAGTTGGTTCTCAGGAGCTCCTACAGAGTGGAAAAAATCCTTGACCCCAGTCTTAAAGATAAGAGGGATTAGCTCCTTGATGCTTCATAAGGTTTGTGACATTTTAGGTGATTCTGTGAATTTCAAAATTTTAAACCTTGTTTATATTTTGTGAAAGTAAAATTTAAAATTGTTTAATCCAATTCTGCTCCTTCTATTCATTTCAGAGTTATTGTGCAAGGATTTGCTAAAGGACCAAAGACAACTTCCAATCTCTTCGAAGGCAATTTTCCTGCATCAATGTCACACAGGTAGATTGCCTGGGACTGCATTTATTCATTTCCCACTTTTTTTTAAATCATACTTCACCCTGGATTAATTGCTTGGCAATGTCAGTCCATTTCTTTGTGGGATCCCCAAATGGGAATTCAATCACTGCCTCTGATCAAGTGGGGAACCTTCATCTGCTTGGGATGACAAAGATCTGCAGTCTCCTCACCGAGCTACCTGTTCATCAGTTAGTCCCTTTGGCAGAATCATCCATGCCATTGGAACACTTGGGGAAGACTGTCTGATTACTTAAATTTTTCTTTGTCACCTAGTGAGCCTGCCTTGTCCAACTCTGTAACTTTGAATGTGAGGAGAAACTGGCTGTTTGTGTAAACATAAATGTCTCTTCACAACTGAACACTTTCCACCCTTGTCTTAGGATGGTGTGCATTTCCACTGTTTGCCTGTTACTGTCACCCCACAGCTGCTCTGGGAAGCAGTGCAGGAGATTCCCTCCCTGAGTTCTCCGACCACAGTGGATGACTCCAGTGGCTTCAAGAAACATCCATGACAGTACTGGGGATCATTTGTTGGTTTCACAGTGTAGGGCCTGGTTTGTGATTCTCTCTAATGGCAGACCAGGCCTCTGGACCAGAAATGGGGCCATGGAAAGTAGCATGAAAGGATCTCAGCAACAGGAATAAACAGATGTGGTTCTAGCAGCGCTTGTTTCATTAGATATTTCAACCTGCTTAAGTGGAGAAATAGTAGACTTGAACCAATTGAAAAAAACCAGAACGATCCACACCTATTTGCTGAGTCCTGAAAAGAATGCAATTCCTAATCTATCCATCTATCGAAACCATGACCCAAACCAATATCACCACCAAACCTACCCCCCCCACCAAACACACACTCTGGGAAGGGAGAGAGGGTGCAGAATAAGGATCAAAGGAATAAAGAAGAATATCATATAATTCTGCACAGTAAACCTAAACTAAAGTAAAATTATATCAATCCTCCTTTTCCCATCAAAGACTGAGCATTCTGGTAAATGAAATAATTTAAGGTACAGTAATTCGCTTTCACGGAAACATAATTTTCCAACTTAAGAGTAACTTACATGTACAGTGGGAATCAAAGTATCCTTTTAGTCTTTAATAAACCAAGCATTATAATGAAGATAGTGTCTAAACAGCTTTCTCCTTTTAGTGGTCCGCACCAAAGAAGATAAATAGATGGGCTTAGCTACAGAAAGGCAGCCTCCACGGACAGGAGGTGAATGCATCCTTCTTCTGCATGTGGTGCTGAGAATCAGGAGGGCTTGCAAACTTCACGGGACAGGTGTATCCTTCTTTTGCTTTTCACATTTACGGATCTGGAACATTCCAGCTCCTTGGCAGCAAGGAAGATTACCAGATGTAAAAGAATGCAAAGGGTATCTCTGGAGGGGAAAAGTCTTTCAGGCTCTTGGGATTCTTTGGCCCCTTGTTAGAAATTGTGTGTACCCTACTCTCCTGGCCTGAGGAAGGACCAATGCTTGGCGAAGGCTGAAGTTTAGATGTATGGCCACAGTGGCTTTGCAGCTGGTTTTCTGAACCATTCCAATTCAGAGGCAGATCAAGATTAAGCTCAAAGAGAAGAATTTTAGGCATGGGATAAAACTTAATTTTCCTGATGAGAGAAATGAGAGCTAAAGTGAGAAAGTGCTAATGAAAGATTCCAGGCAAAGAAGGCAGGGCCAGCTGCCAGTTTACAGACTGAGCTTGGCAGACAGACAGTGGAGCTCTGACAGGGAGTTTCTCTGTGCATTTTAGAAGAAGGCAGAATAGATCTAAATGCAGCCAACCTATTGATTTATTCTCTTTGTACTGGACATGGCTTTTTATTAAAGAAAGCAGATATTCAATAGTGTTAACTAGTAATGGGAATTGACTTTTCACTAATTGCACAGACCTTGGCATTAATACACTTTAATGGAACCTGGGCTCTGTGTCCCTCAGATCAATCCCGAAGTTTTTCTCTTACTCTTTCTGGTCAAAGGATATGAATGGCATTGTAACTGAGGAGAGCTTTTTTAATCTTTTTTTTTTTTAATTCACGGAATAAATAGGCTGAGGAACTTTCTTTTATTCCAAGAGACCAGAGAAAAGGGTAGTTTTGTGACCTCTAAAATACATAGAAACTTTGTGGGTCTGAACTGACTTTGGAGCTTGGTGTTGGCAATTTAAAATTCGGTTGTGAAGGCTGGAAAAGAGTTTAGTTTCCCATGCACCTGGCTGGGTCCTGCCCTTGCTGGATTTTCTGAGGTAGAAGAATCATCACTTATTTATCATTCATTTGTTAGATTTATTGAAAGTAAATAGGATCCCTGACAGCTGCTGGGCTCATATATGGACCTGGAGCCAAGGATATGAGAATATGGGTTGCCCTGGCAAACTTCTACAGCAGAATCTGACCTCACCAAAGGGAAAGTAGCATGGCATACTGGATCCTGCCATGAACAAGGACATTCCTGAAGGCCCCAGGATGGCAAATATCCCATCTCCAGTTCTCCAAGATTTATTGCCAGATTTTTTCTCCAGCCACAGAAGATTAGGAGGACCCTCTAAGACAATGATGCTTCAAATCCAAAGCATGAGACTTTGAGGTTCTCAGGGAGGATGTTTGTCTCATTAATCTTTAAATATGACAATGCCTGGAGTCAGGGCCAGACAAACCCGGTTTAATTTATAGTTTTACCTCTTTCTAGCTTGGTGGTAATAAGTCAGTCTCTGTGAGCCTCTATGTCCTTATTTGCAAAAAAAAAAAAAAAAAAAAAGAAAGAAAATAGAAACACATGATTCAAAGGGTTGTTGAGGGATTCAAATAAAATACTGTATGTAAAGCTTTTAGCTCATTGAGGGCTCATTCAGTAAATGGTAGTTATGATTATCATCATCTTTGAATCCTTTGCACTTAGACATTGGGCATTTGGTAAATGTAAGTTGAGTGAATGGGTTCATTCTTTGATTCAACTAATTTTGTGCCTGTTACATGCCAAGCACTATTCTGCAGTGCACAGACACAACTCCTGACTTCATGGAGTGTACAGTTTGGTGGGGATACAGGAACAGAGAAGTAAATGAATGGATAAACGTTCTGAAATTTAATTTTGGATAGTAATAAGTTCCATGAAAGATATTAAGCAAGATAAGGGGATCGAAAGTGATTGTGTGTGTGTGTGACAGAGAAAGAAAGAAAGAAAGAAAGAAAGAAAGAAAGAAAGAAAGAAGAGAGAAAAAAGAAAGAAAGAAAGGAAAGAAAGGAAAGAAAGAAAGGAAAGAAAGAAAGAAGAAAGAGTATAGCAAGTGAAAGTCTATGGGGGAGACAAATGAATAAATATAAACAGGGATTTCTTTGGGTACTTATAATGCATTTGCCCTACTTGTTTTAATCCCTTTGACCAAGTGTTCACTCAACAACATCTCTCTGTACTTGATGAACTCTTGTGTTGTAGTTTCTCATTACATAGTGAGGTGAGATAACTCCTATTAGGTGAGTGTCTTTATTTGTTTTCATCCTTGACCTTGTGTCCTTTTTCCTAAAGTGTCCCCAACCTCCATCCCAGGACTTCATCTCAAAAATAAACATAAAAGGCAGGAAAATGCCTCCCTTTTCATATCTGACTTCTGCATTTCCAGGCTTACCTTCCAGAAGTGAACAGCCATGGATTCGAGATGTGTCAAAATTGGAAGGAGCTTTGCTTTCTATTTGGCCCTGAAAAAGTGTTCCACAACTGGACTGCCATATTGAATTATTTTCAGCAGTAGAAATTCTTCGATGGCCCATTTCAGACCAGCCTCTAATTTGAAAGTAATAACATTTGGGCAAGGCTTAGATGCACTAAGTTGCTGCCGAGGGCTTGGTGGGCTTTGAGGTAATTGGTTTTACTCAGTTGCTGATGCTTCACTTGGACAAATGAGAAATCAAACTACAGCTCAGTTTGCAGAAAAGCCCGTGTCAGCAGTTTAGTCTGACTACTATTTCAGAGCTTGTTATGTTATTGGCAATAAAATGCAACTAATATACTGTTAATTAATATTGCATCCTACAGCTAATTTATCACATTATTAATCAGAGTGATAAAGCCAAGGAAAATGCAGCTCACCTTTAGTGTCCTTTCATCTCTTTTAAACACTTGTATTTACACACAAATAGGTGTTTTGGTCAACAATGTCAAGTGTTTGGGTGGTCCTGGATGAGTGTATTTTATTTTCAAACAGTAACTTGCCCCTCAGGAATATTTTATTTAGCAAGACAGGACTTAAAGTGAAAGGGTAACCATTTCTGATCATAACCTTGGCTTTGTGCTTCTAGTAATTATCCTTTAATTGCATTACCCTATTTGAAATAGAGTTGTAATTGGAAAAAAACAATTTGACATTCCCTGATGCTTACTCTGACATGCACTATTTGCTTTTTATTCAAATGTAAATTTTCACCATAATACTATCAAAGAAAGAAAAAAAATTAGGCAAAATTGAAATGTCAGTTGCAATTTCTGACATGCAGGCAGTGTCATTCACTGGTGTTGTCTGGAAGGCAAGACTTTCACTTCAGATGGAAAAAAAAAATCAAACTATGAAATTAGCATGCTCTGAGGAGAGGGAGAGATGGATGGCAGAATCACAGATCTATTCCTTTGGGATATGTGTCCACTTTGCACAATGGCTTCGAAATATCAAACAAGCATCCAGCTATGATTTTTGGATGAATAATCCTTTATGCTTAATATAAAAAACATTTTTCCTTAAAAACTGAAAAATCATAAACTTACCTCTATTTTACCCTAGGCATCTTGAAGGTGTAATTTTCATTTGGAGCATGTGTTAGTCTCTAAAACAGCTCTAATGATTTCTGTCTCCTAATATCACACTCTTGTAAACTTTTCTCTTTTGGTTGTGGGCTAGACCTTTTGACTTGCTTCTAATAAATAGAACACAGCAAAAGTAATGGCATGTCACTCCCAAGATTAGGTTACACAAAGTACTGTGGCTTCTGCTTTGGGCTTCCCTGTTTTGCTTTCTCATATGTTCACCCTGAGGGAGACCAGCCGCCATGTTGTGAGCTGCTCTGTGGAGAGGCCTTGTGGTAACTGAGGGAGGTCTCTGGCCAGTAGCCACTTAAGAATTGAGGCCTTTGGCCAATTAACCCATGAGGAGCTGAATCTTGCCAACAGTTTGGAAGTGAATCATCTTTCAGTTGAACCTTCAGATGAGCCCACAGCCCCAGCTGACACCTAACTATTACCTCATGAGAGACCTTCAGCCAGAGGCACCCAGCTAAGTGGCAGCTGGATTCCTGACCCACAGAAATTGTGAGGTAATAAATGCTTGTTGTTTCAAGCTGCTCAGTTTTGGGGTAATTTATTATATGGCAATGAATAATTAATATAGGGTAGAAGAGAACAAATATTAAACTAATAAATAATTCTAGATATGTTTGGCTTGTCACATAGGTAGGAAAAAACATAAACAATGGTGGGGGATGACAACTGCTGTGTCTTTGCCTCAGTATGTTTCTTCAGATAAGTCATATGACCTTTCTGTGTCTCAATTTTCTTATCTTGATCACAGGTATAATTTACTCACAAAATGTCTGTGAGTTGGAAATGAAATAATAAATGCAAAGCACTCAGAAAATTTCTAAGTACTGTACATACATGAAATGATTGGTATTAAAGCTGAGAAATAACTGTTTCAGTCCAGGACTCAGTGTAGGACTCACGGTGTAGTGGAATGAGCACTGTGCCTCAGTAGACCTGAAATCCAACCCAGCACCTTTCATTAACCAGCTGGGTGACCTTGAGAAAGCCAATTAAGTTCTATCAGTATCAATTTTCTGATCTGATAAACCTTTAGACACTGAAAGGAAGGAAAACAGGACAAGTAAGTTTTGATTGATGAAAGCAGCCTAGGAGCGTGGGTATAGTAATTGGGACCCTTTGGTCAAAAGTGACAGAAATCCAAGTTGAAATAGATTATCTCTAGGATCTACTTTAGGGTTAAAAATATTGATTTTTTAAAAGCATTTCTTTTGCTTTCACTAGGTTTCCAACAGAATGTGACTGTAATTTTCTTTTACTTCAGAGTCTACTTTTAAGGACATTTGTGTGCTGGAGTGAGTGAAAAAATATGTTTTTTGAGAGCATGGTTAGTCAAGTGAATCCATCATATAGGCAAGCACTGAGCAAAGGGGTAGGGCAATGATGTCTAGATGCTAGGCGTGGTAAAGTTGACCACCAGCGCCTGTTTCTGGTCTTCTGATTCTTCCATCCCACATTCTTCCTATAACTAAATCAGCCTAGAAGATGTGTGTTTATTTCAGGAAGAATTTCACACACTTCTAGAGTCTGAATTTTGCAGCTATGGCCTTAATGATGTTATGGGGCCAGGGCAGGCCCTTGTACAATCCTGAAAATAAGCATCTCCTTGAATCATTTGCCCTTGGCGCTTCCCTTGCCTCATCCTTGTTCTGGCCATGTGTTATTTCCTTGGTCCCACTGAACATAAGCCACGGGAGTACCCCCTTCCTTGTAGGCAGAGTAGATAGCTGCTTCACCAGAGTTCTGAGGATCCTCTGAAGGTCCACTTGATCACATCGTCTTCCTCACTGGCCTTCACCAGTATCCAAAAGTCTAAGCCTGGAGTTACTTCCTAAAGCAAGAAGGTGTTGGTAAAAGTACATAGGATTTGGAAGCAAGAGAAAGGGTTTGAAATTCAGGCTCTGGCAAAAAATAATGGGGAACTTGGGCAAGTCACTTAATTTATCTGGACCTAACTTTTCTATTCCATAAAATGAGGAAGATATTATCTGCCCTCCTTTCCTCTGCATCTTTATGTGGATCAACTGAAATACTGATTGAAAAATCATTTTGGAATATGGAAAAGCAATATATAAGTGCTTACTGTGATTATTAAGGGTTAATACATTATTATCTATGTTATAAGCAGTAAAATTATCTGTTCACCCCTTGGAACACTGAAAAGAAAGGAGACAGGTTGAGTAAACTTTGATTGATGAGCAAGGGGTGAGAGCATAAGTATATGAATCAGGTCCCTTTGTTCAAAATGAATAGAAATCCAACTTGATAGTTTAGGCAAAAGAAGAAGGAAATTTCTAAAAGGGCATCACACTTAACCTAGAGTAGAACAAGGTGGGAGATGGTCCTCAGGGAAAATTGGAAAAGGAACTCAAATCGAACCATAACTTCACTTTTCTCATGGCAGAGCTTCCTTTTCTGTTATGTAGACTGTCTTCTTCCCTGTGCTGGGAACCTGGCTTATGTGTGCTCCTACCATTCAAATCCCGTTGTTTCTACCAACCAGGAGGGGCTGATTCTCTCTATTGTTTCAGTTTTGAACATTCCACGGAAGGATGCTGATTGGTTTGGCTGAAGTCAGATACCCACTTCTGGACCAACTGAAACCAAGGAGGCAGAATCTTCATGGGGACACATAGCAACTGCCTTTCCCAGAGAAGTAGGAACGCCTTGGAGCAGATGCCAAATTTGCCCTCTGCAATAAGGCCCTGACTAGGTCACTGGCTGCCACATACAGTTGTTTAGGCTGTGCAGTGTGTTGCATGCAGCAGCCCCATCTGGCTGGGGAGAAAGCTAAAATGCAAGGTGCCTGCACAAAAGCAGTTCATTTCTAAAAAGAAATATACTCCAAAATGTGGCAGCAAAAGAAGTTTTGCAAAATGTTAGTCCAAATGAGAGAAGATGGAAGAAGTTTCCATTGGGGGAAAAGCTAAGCCTGTGCCAGACAAGCCTTTGTCAGCCCTTTGCTCAGAGCCCATGAATGCCAGGCAGTGGACTGGGATGGGTGACAGCTCCATTCTCAGAGGCATGCCCTCCCTACATTTTATATTGATGAGATGAAATGGGAAATTAAACTCTGACACCA
This sequence comes from Hylobates moloch, assembly GCF_009828535.3. Taxonomy (NCBI): domain Eukaryota; kingdom Metazoa; phylum Chordata; class Mammalia; order Primates; family Hylobatidae; genus Hylobates; species Hylobates moloch. Next base: position 17,370,905 of record NW_026652286.1, read on the forward strand.
ATATGAATAGGGGAAAACAAGGAAAAGCTACAAAGTGACAGTTCTTTCTTCAGACTTCAGAGAAACGATTGCCCTGCCTAATGTTGGTGACATGTTCCAAATTGTTTGGGTTGTTAATGTGGAGGAACTCCAGTCATCTTTGTCCCCTTCTGCCAGGAAGAGTAGGTGGCATTGAACCCACTCGTCCCTCCTGCTGATGCTGCCGGGCTGATTTTCCTCCAGCCCACATGTGCTAATCCTGACTTTGTCCTGCTAGAAAGCCAAATGTCCTCTCTCCACTGCCTGCCAACTCCTTAAACAGGCACCCACAGCCCTTCATGCTATGGCCCCAATCTGCCTTTCCAGGTTCCTCTCCTTCTTTCTCTCTAAGTCCATAAATATAGACTTTCATTGTCCCCAGATATGCCAAACCAAGTCTCACCCTTGAGCCTGTGCTTGGGCTATTTTTTTTTTTTTTTCTGCCTGGAATGGGCTGCTTTTTGAAAACTTCCCTATTCATCCTTTACAAAGCATTTCCTGGTTCCCCCCAAGTAAATGCGACTTCTTTTTTTGATCCCCAGAACTCATGGCTTGTACTCCTTTATAGCACTCACCACATTCTGTCTTAAGTCATGGTTGCACTTGTTATATTTCATTCTCCCAGATGAAAGATCCTTGAAAGGAGATTTTTTTTAAATGGTGATGATAAACACATATATACTCTGACAGCCCTGCTACATATTTTAAGTTATTTAATCCTCATGAGAACCTTTTTCCAAATGAAAAACAGAAGCACAGAGAGGTTTAGTAACTTGCCAAAGGTCACACAGCTAACCTAAGATTGAATCCTGGGTAGTGTGCCTCCCTGAGCCCATGCTATTGACCACGGTTATACCTCTTTTTGTGGAGGCAGAGGAGTATTTACTGGGAAGCCAATGAACGTCTTTTCAAGGCAGCAATTTATAATTTTGTATACTTGTTGTAAAAGAAGCATTCAAACTTATATTAACTTCAGATCCTAAAAGAACCCAGGATGGATGTACTTGCTTGTGTTTGAATCCTCTGCAACCTCATTTGGTAATAACGATTGCCATGATGATGATGACAATCATTCCAACCCTTGTATAGAGCATTTGCAAGGCACCTCAACTATCTCCCTGGATGCTCAGAACAACCCGAAAGTTAGGCACGATCCTTGTCACTTTTACAGATGAGGTACTAACCTCAAAGAGACAGTGATTTTGCCTAAAGTCACCTAGCTAGTAAGTGATGGAGCCGGGACTGAAACTCAGAGCCTCTGATACCATATGTCATGCTTCCTCCACTCAAACATTTGCTGCCTGTGGGTTCTGAGAGCCCTTTACAGTGCTTAGTAGATGGTGCTCCTCCCTGCCCCAGCCCCATGCAGACCCATTTGCAGAGCACTCCATCATATCCAACAATTATCTAAATTGAAGTTGTCCATCCTGCCTTTTAAGTTCTTTTCCAGCTAATGAACCTTTTCAACCAACACAGGGCGCTTGATTTTAATCACACGGAGAAACGTAAGCTCAATCTGTTCACCTTCAAATAGATAGTGCCTAAAAGGTATAGAAATTGCATTTAACTTCTCAAGCCCTAATCTTAAGAATTTCTTAGGGGAAACTTCTTCAACTGCCTGTTTTCAAGAGACTTTCAAAACCCTCAAGCAATTGCTAAAGTGATACTAGAAATGCATTTGCCTTTATCTAGAGACTTGGTGAGTACTAGCCTGTAATTTATCACTCTGTATAACAGAAAGCCTGGAGAATCATATTATAAAGAAGTCTTCAGCTTTCATAGCTGATATGTAAATATATTCCTAAGGCAGAAAAGGACTGGATTATTAGTGATGCCTAAACACTGACCCTGGGGAAAGCACTCCACATCCAGTTATTTTTAAGGACATATTATCTTTGTGTCATGCAGGAAAGTGCCTGTACCAGCAAGGCCTTGTCTTCCTTCCCAGACTCACATAATCAGTGGCAAAGAGGTTACTGGATATAGTGATTGAGAACTCAAGCTTTGGAGTTAGGCCAGCCTAGGCGTGACCTGCATATTCCTGCATAAATATGGGTACGTGCATATATGCATAAACCTGGGTGTGGCTTATTTATATTACTTAACTTCATTCATTGATTCAACAAATACTTACTGAGCACCTGCTACATGTCAGCCAGTTTCGTAGGTACTGAAGACAAAGGAGTAAACAAAACAAAACTACCCCAGGGTGCTTCCATTTGTCTGCAAAATATAGCAGTAATTGGTCGCACCTCGCCCATAAGGCTGTTTAAGGATTACAACTGAGCCTGGTACCTGGCACATACTTATTAGTATAAAAACAAAATAATGTTTTACCCCATTCTAGATTTAAAATACTTCATGGCTCATTTGTTTATATTTTGAGCCATTTCAAACGCTGTTTTTCAGAAAATTGTTGTGGGGTTTCCTTTGATGGGGCCTGGCAGGTACGATAAGTAGTAGCTGGCTCTTTCGGCTGTGTGAGCAGGAGCTGTGGTAGGAGGCAGGGCAGCAGGCCGCATGAGTGCATTGGGTAAACTGAGTCATGGCCAGACTGTTCAGGTGGCCTTGGCATAGATCATCACAGAAGCTCTTCATTTTCAGTTTTATTCTGAAGGGATTGTGCAGAGATTACTATCCCTCTAGAGTTTCTATCTGTCAGGAATACTATTAAAGAGTTTCAAATGAAGCATTTAACAGAAATTCCTGATGCTGTGGCTCCAATTCATTTTCTTTCCTCTTGCCCTCCGGGTCTCAGTGGTGAAAGGTTGAGTTGGACAACCCAACCCACTTCTGCCCAGGTCTTCTGGATACTTGGCTATTCCTTGGGCTTTTCTGTGACGCATCAGAACCCAAGGCTGTGTGTTGGCCCATCCTTCCTTGGCACACAGATACAGAGACCCTCTGTCTCTGATAGGCAAGTGGACTATCCTTTCCTCCCACTTCTAGAGTATCATGCTTTCCTGCTTTACTTCCTTTGTCTTTTCATCCTTTGGAATTCATTCCCCAGTAGCACCTGCCTTAGCACTTATCATTGTCACCTGGTGGGGCCTGAGCTATGGATACTGCACTTCCTTAGACCCCAAGGTGAGGCTCTCTTTCTGTGGCACACTTCCAACCCACTGAATAGGAAACAAAAAACAGCAAAACATTTCCTTTTACATTTCTTTGCCCCCACATTTTGAGATTGGAGGTGAAATAAGAAGCAAAGTCAAATCTTATGAAATTGCCAATGTCAATTATTTCTGACCTAAAGGAAGAAAGCAAAGGAGGAAGGAAGCAAGGAAGAAAAAAACGGGGAAGGAATGGGGGAAAAATCCTGTGGTAGCAAGGGCTAGAGTTAGGTAACGAGTCATATATTCTGCTCTTTAATGATAATTAGTTTATTGAATGCTTCCTCCGCATGAAGCACTGGCTAAACAAAGTTTTACATATACCGCCTCGCTTAATCATCACATCAACTGCGTGAAGCTCCTCTCGACCCCTAAATGATTCCCATTTTAAGGATGCAGTAACTGAGGGTAAGAGTTAAGATACTCATCCAAGGTCCTGCAACATTTAACCACAAAAGTCATGGCTTATCTGCTATATGAGAAGAAAGAGATATAAATCATTAGCACCAACAACTTCCACTACCTTTTAATAATGTTATATATATTTTCATGATTTTAAGAGTAATCATGTTCAGTATAGGAAATTTGAAAATTACAGAACATTTGATGGAGAAAATGAAAAATCATATGAAGTCAAATATAACTTGTATTATTATTTTTGAGTCTCTCTCACTTTGGGTGTTTTCCTGCTTTTAACAAATTTGGAATTGTTCTTTTTTATTTTATACTCTGCCTTAAAAATAATTAGCATTGTTATGAATGTTGCTCCATTACTTTAAAAATTCCCCAAAAACTTGTTTGGTTATATTATATTGATACATAATATAATATATAAAACATATATAATGATATCCCATTAGTTATTCAATTGTTTTTCTCATGTTAAAAAATTAAGCAGTTACCAAATTCTGCTGTTACAAATGTGATGAACATCATTGTACAAAATCGCTACTTTTGACACCAATGACAGGTGTATTTGTCATTTGAAGGTGATTTCTTTTCCACAAGTGTCATCACTTACATTTTCTGGTTGTTCGGTCACAATGACCTCCATGGTGTGACCAAGTTGATGGAACTGATACACTGCATTTGTTGGGAGCTGACCCAGCCAGACCTGGGGTGTGAGTGTCCAGACCAAAGCCAACTCCAGCCAGGTGAGAGGACTTGCAGCTATTTCCTCCCCTTGGTGCTGTCCTGGGCTCAGCCTGGTGAGGATTTCCCACAGGAGGCAGGGATGAGCAGACTAGAGACAGCTGTGTTGTTCTGAGAGCTCACTGGTGGCTGCCACACAGGGCAGCATCTGCTTTAGCACCTAAGGTTGTCACCTGTTGGGGCCTGAGCTATGGATACTGCACTTCCTGAGACCCCAAGGTATGGCCCTCCTTCTGTGGCACACTTCCAACCCACTGAACAAGAAATAAAACACAGCAAAACACTTTATTTCTTCTTCCCTTCTTTCATTCCCAAACCTTATTCTTACTTGGTTAAACTCACTTTCCTTAATCAGAAAGAAAGGAGGTGGCTCACGCCTGTAATCCCAGCACTTTGGGAGGCTGAGGCCTGCAGATCACCTGAGGTCAGGAGTTTGAGTCCAGCCTGGCCAACGTGGTGAAACTCCATCTCTACTAAAGTAATCCCAGCTGCTTGAGAGGCTGAGGCAGGAGAATCGCTTGAACCTGGGAGGTGGAGGCTGCAGTGAGCCGAGATCACACCATTGTACTCCAGCCTGTGCAACAAGAGCGAAATTCTGTTTTAAAAAAAAAAAAAGGGTGGGGGGCGCATACCTTCTTTTATTGTGGCAAGGAGAAGGGGAGAAAGCAGAAACACACAAATTAGACTGCACTGCCAGTTTCACCTCCTGCTTTGTGCTTTTTTTTCCTTAAGGTATGACTTTTTCTCCATATTTTAAAATATTTTACTCAACAAAATTTATTGAATATGTATTATGTACAAAGCACTGTGTTTAATGCAATAGGAATGGAAATGACTGAGGCTCTACTGAAAGAAAAATTTTACATAACTTTGCTTAGATTGGCTGCTTATTCAAAAATTTAGAATATTGAATATATTAATTTTCCTAGCTACTAGAAATGTCAAGCCCTTTACTAATAAATTCTAAGTTTTTTAAAGTCTCTAGCCGTTTTTATTTTAGTTTTCCCCTCTGTGCCAAAGAGTTTTCTGTTTAACATTGTTAAATTTAGCAAATAAAAACATAGGACACACAATTAATACTGGATTTCAGGTGAACAAATACTTTTAAATATATTTCATGGAATATCCATAGGTGTGTTCCAAGTATTACTAAAACATTATTTGTTCCTTACCTACAATTCAAATTTAACTGGATGTCCTGTATTTTATCTGGGAACTCTATTTCTATTGAATAAGAATGAATAAGAAATTGCCATTTATTGAGTCTTTGCCTTGGGCTCTTTTTTTTTTTTTTTGAGTCAGAGTCTTGCTCTGTCACCCAGGCTGGAGTGCAGTGGCACGATCTCTGCTCACTGCAACCTCTGCCTCCTGGGTTCAAGTGATTCTTGTGTCTAAGCCTCCCGAGTAGCTGAGATTACAGGCACCCACCACCACGCCTGGCTAATTGTTGTATTTTTAGTAGAGACGTGGTTTTGCCATGTTGGCCAGGCTGGTCTCAAATTCCTTCAGATGATCCACCCTCCTTGGCTTCCCAAAGTGCTGGGATTACAGGCGTGAGCCACCACTCCTGGCCTGCACTGGGCTCTTAACCTGACACATTTAATGTTTATACATCTCTATAATGTAGGTATTGCTATCCACATTTTATATGCAAGGGAATGGAGGCCTCTAGAAAACAAATAACTTGTCTGAAGTCCCAAAGCCAGCAAGTAGTGGAGACAGCATTCAGACTCAGGTTCACCTGACACCTGGGTCCATGTTCTTTCCTCTGGATTATAAGTACTTATAATTGAAGTATGGACTAGTTTTGGAATATTCCACTTTAACTGTATTTTAGTAGAATATTTGATTTCCAATTGAAAGAACAATCTATATAAGAATTAGGTGGGTAAGAAGGAGGAAATTTTGCTCTTCTTCCCATAATATTTAGAAGAAACATTTTACCCCAAAAGCACTTGAACAAATGGCACTCCTCCAACTCTACCTTAAGATACTCATTTTCTAAATGTATAGTTTTTGTTCAAAGTGGTTGAGCACTTCACTGGAAGTTTGTAGTAAAATATCGCCCTCTTCTGGACAGATGGGTATCATTCAATGGAGATGGATACAAAAGACTTTTTTTTTTTTTTTTTTTAATTTTTTCCTTCCAACTTTTATTTTAGGTTCACAGGATACATGTGCAGGTTTGTTATACGGGTAAATTGTATGTTGTTGGGGTTTGGTGTACAAATTTTTTGTCACCCAGGTAGTTAGCCTATAATAGTAACCGATAGGTAGTTTTTTGATCCTCAGCCTCCTCCCACCTTCCAACCTCAAGTAGGTTCTGGTGTCTGTTGTTCCCCTCTTTGTGTCCACGTGTCCTCAATGTTTAGCTCCCACTTATAAGTGAGAACATGTGGTATTTGCTTTTCTGTTCCTGTGTTAATTCACTTAGGATAATGGCCACCAGCTGTATCTATGTTGCTGCAAAGGGCATGATTTTGTTGTTTTTATGGCTGCATAGTATTCCATCGTGTATATGTCCCAGTACACTTCTTTTGGTTGTTTTTATGGCTGCATAGTATTCCTTCATGTATATGTCACAATACACTTCTTTATCCAGTACACTGTTGATGGGCATCTAGATTTATTCCATGTCTTTGCTAATGTGAATAGCACTGCAATGAACATACACATGCATGTGTCATGTCTTTATGGTAGAACAATGACACAAAGGCTTTTTAAGAGTTAGAACAAAAGTACAATTCGATTATGTTTCCAATCACACAATAAATAGCTGTTGTTGTCACTAAGTGTACACCTTCTTCTTCACTGTGACTTTTCAGAATGAAAACAGAAAGACATGTTAGAATTGGCTGAGCAACATATTCCATCCATGTTTATGGAGCTGGTTGAGTGGTGGGGATGGAAGTGGGCAAAATCTTTACTTCCAGGACACACCTTAAGTAACCAAACAGCAATAATACCTAAGTCATCAGAATCACATAGCTTCAGTGAATCCTGAACAGAAAGAATTTCACATGTATAAGATGAATGGTCAAAGAAGAATAGAAAAATATCCACCAGCATTGGAACTTTGGCATCAGACAATCTATTTTGATTCCCTTCTCTTCACTGATAAACTATGTGACCTTAGGCAAGTTATCTAAATTCTTTAGCTCTCAGTTTCCTCATCTGTGAAATGGTAAAAATGGCCACTTATTAGGACAGGTGGAATAAAGAAATGTGGTAATATCTGCTAGGGTCTCAATGTTTTTGTTCTCCCAAAATTCATATATTGAAATCCTCACCCCAACAGTGATGGTATTAGGAGGTGGGGCCTTTGGGAGATGATTAGCTTATGGTGACAGCGCATTCATGAATGGGATTAGTGCCTTTATAAAAGAGGCTCCCGAAAGATCTCCTGACCCTCCCACTATGAGAGGTTTATAGCAAAGAGACATTGTTTATGAACCAGGAAGTGCCCTCACCAGACACTGAATCTGGTGGCACCTCGATCTTGGACTTCCCAGCCTCCAGAGCTGTGGGGAACAAATTTCTGTGGATTGTATGCTATCCAGTCTATGACATTTCATTATAGCAGCCTAAAAGGACTAACATATAAAGTATAAAAACAGTTTCATTTTCTAAAGTGTCCTACTTTATTTTCACCCAAATTTTGGCTAATAGCCAAGGTTTAGCAAACCAAATTATTTCTCCAAATTTATCCAATTTTAGAACTGTGTATTTTTTCAAGAAAGTCAATGATATCACCATAAAGATGTTTTGTAGCAGGAACCTCAGAAATAGGTGAACCTATGAACGTCAAACCAAATATACTCTATATTTTGTTTTATGTAATTTCAAAACTGAAAAAAAGTTTAAAAATACGTCAATATACTAAAATATAAAAAAAGATGAAAGCATTTAAATATCCCTGTATCACAAATGATTAAGAATATCCAGCTTTATAAAATATACTGTCAAGTATCAGAAAGTCATTATGCATTTGATTTTTTTTTGGCATCATTATTTCTGGAAATGACATATAGAAAATGTTGAGGTGTGTACCGAGTTCCCTTTTGTTTGGCAGGAACCAGTTTCACATTCCTTTCTTCCACACCACAGAACTGAGAGTCCTGTAAGGGTAAAAGGGAAGAAGAACAGGAGCTGTTGATGCTTAAACTTCATTTTGCTAGCAGTGTTATAAACCACAAATTTAAGTCAATGATATGCCTTTAGCTGCCTGACAAGTTATTTAATTCAGATACAGCTATTAAAAATTTCTATTCATTTGACCTAGGATTGAGTTCTAGCTATGAAACATAGGATGACAGAGAAAATTATTCAGGTATTCTCTGTTTAGCTTATAAACAACAGAAATTTAATTCTTACAGTTCTGGAGGGTGAGAAGTCCAAGTTCCAATTTTCAAACACGCTAAGCACTTTAAAAGCAAGTGACACCAATACAAATACCCTAAATTGGTAACTTAATTACAAGTGCCTTATTGTTATTACAGAATGTCAGACCCTCATGGTAAATTACCATAGGCCATGCTACGTTTGCCTAAAGGAGGTTAAGGTCCGTGAGAATGGTATGAGAAGATTTTGCAGGGCAGGATTGAAGATGTGGGGTAAGTCACAGCTGTTTGCTCTCCTTAAAAGATATAAAAGTTCCCGGCCGGGTGCGGTGGCTCACGCCTGTAATCCCAGCACTTTGGGAGGCCGAGGTGGGCGGATCACAAAGTCAGGAGATCGAGATCATTCTGGTTAACACGGTGAAACCCTGTCTCTACTAAAAATACAAAAATTAGCTGGGCGTGGTGGTGGGCACCTGTAGTCCCAGCTACTCAGGAGGCTGAGGCAGGAGAATGGTGTGAACCCGGGAGGCAGAGCTTGCAGTGAGCCGAGATTGCACCACTGCACTCCAGCCTGGACAAAAGAGCAAGACTCTGTCTCAAAAAAAAAAAAAAAGAAGATAAAAGTTCCCAAGGGCATGAGTTTCAAACAGGCCATTCTACCCTTGATCTTTTAATCTCAAATGAATAGAGCTAACTTTCCATCTAGTCATTACCTTGTATTCACTTAATGGTCAATCATGTGCAAAAAGAGAAAATTACTGACTCACATAACTGAAAAGTCCCAGGTTTGACTTCAGACATAACTGGATCAAGATATCCAAATTCTATCTATCTTGGTCTCTGGCTTCCACTTTCATCTATGTTGTTTTCATTCTAAGGCAGATTCTCATTTAGTGCCAAGATTAGCCAGCAGTAGGCCTGGTCTTAAACCTGTAAACTTAGCAACCCTCATTGAAAAAAAGCATCGCTTCTTCTCTAGTCTCAGTAAGACTGAAGTTGATTGGCTTTGATTGACCTGGCTAGTCATACGTCCACCCTTCTAACATTCATTAAGGCTAGTGAGATGCTACGTTCTCAAAGGCCAGGACTTGTGATAAATGCACCCTACAACCACAAAGTAAGGCCAACTGTATCTGAACCACATGGGCTGAGTACAAGGGTGGTTTCTCAAAGGCCAACTGCAGAGTGCTAATTCCAGAAGGGGAAGTGATACTGGGCATGCAAAACACTACCAAACTTTAACTGATGTGGAAACAAAAATAAAAACAAAAACCCAAAGCAGATTCAAGAATTTTCCAAGCAGTGACCAAATGGATTTGATAATATGAACAACAGAAAGGAGTAAAAAATGACTGACTATATATTTTATTGAATCATCTAAGGCCAGATACAGCAAACAATCTAATAGTTTATAATTTCTTTAATTTTTAGAGCCAGGACCTGAGAACCAAGTTGAAATAGAAATAAATTAGGTTACTGTATTAGAGTTTTCCAGAGAAAGGGAACCAACTGGATGTGTCTGCCTGCCTGCCTGTCAATTGATATACTGATCTATCCATCCATCCATCCATCCATCCATCCATCCATCCATCCATCCATCCATCCATCCATCATCAATCAAGAGGTGTAAGGAGCCTCTCAACATAGGTTGTCGGTATGTCACAGTGTGAGGCTTGCTTTGCCAAGAATTTATAGTTGAGCACTGACCCTAAAATCTATGTGTAGTTCTTTAAAAGACACAAGGAAAAAAATAAGCATGTTTTTTCAATTATAGCTTTTGGGGATGAGTTGAAAACTTTTACTGAAAAAATTAGAAAATGTTTCCTTTTCAACATTTTCTATAGGAAAGTCTATCGTCCAGTTTAGAGAGGTCATGAGCTATTTTGGAATAATAAATTTATTTTCATACACCAAACTGTAGGGCCCGTATTTTATGCAGAAATTTTCTTTGCATAGTCTCATTCACTAAGTCATAAATGGCTAGATGCTTGCTAGCATTTTTAAAAAACCTCAATATACCACAATTCACTAAGCAATTCCGAATACCTCTCTTAATGCCAAAATTCAATTTGTATTTTATCCAGAATCTTGTAGTCTCCATTTACATGGTACCAGTACTGCTACTATTGGTTATTTTATCTTATGTGACAAAATAACCAATTTAGTTTTCAATATAACTATTACACTACCTTCAAGCCCAAATAATAAATTTGAGGTGCCAGAATATAACAAACAACAATTTAATTTGCATTTTACAAATTCTTCAGCATAACTGCTTGTTAACAAAGGGAAACTTAGCCAATTTGTTAAGTTTAGCAATGTTTGCAAACATTAGTTTTAATAAGTCTATTTCAAAACATATCTTAGGTTTCAAAACCTAAGATAGGATAGGTAGATTATGGTAACTTTTTTTTTAAGATGGAGTCTCGCTCTGTGTCCAGGATGGAGTGCGGTGGCATGATCTTGGCTCACCACAACCTCCGCTTCCCAGGTTCAAGCTATTCTCGTGCCTCAGCCTCCTGAGTAGCTGGGACTACAGGTGTGCGCCACCATGCCCAGCTAATTTTTGCATTTTTAGTAGAGATGGGGTTTCACTATGTTGGCCAGGCTGGTCTTGAACTCCTGACCTCATGACCTGCCCACCTCAGCCTCCCAAAGTGCTGGGATTACAGGTGTCAGCCACCATGCTTGGCCAGCAACTCTTTAAAAAATAAAATGTCTGTTTGCTTGTAATGACATGAAATGCAGTTTCTAATCATTGGATGTTTAACCAAGAAATCATTCCCTTGTAGTTTCAAGGAGGAAAAAACACGTTTTAGTTGTGGCATTTCACAGAACTGTAATACTTCCAAATTTAAATACCTTTTGTATTTGAAGGTGTTTTATTGCTATCCCAAATAATAATCTGCTTTATCTAGTAAATTTCCTGTATTTTTCTAAAAGTTAAATTATCTTAATAAGATTAGTAAATCCTCACAACTATACCATTAAAAATACACATTGAGACATATACTTTGTGGAAGTCTATTACCTTTCGAACTAAGTATTCAGTTGTGTTTCATGATTTTAAAAAAATAGATAAGAGCATTACTTCCCAAGTACCTCTTTATAAAAATAAGTGAAAAGAGACTCAGAATTGCCTGTGTGTATTTCTGTATCCTCACTCACATTCTTGAAAATTAACACCCAATATGGTTGACTGCTGCTGGGCAAGACCCAAGAATGATAGAGAAACCATTTGATTTTGAAAAACATCCACTTCAGCAGGTTATTATGTAATTACATGTTCACAGCTAAATTTATAATTAAGAGATTAAAGGAAAGTAGTAATAGCTAAGAGCAGATTTTTTCATGAAGATACCAGATGTCAGCAAAACTAAGGCAGTGTCCTGAATTTTGCATAAGAATGTTAAGCTATAAGCAGGGCAACCATCATGGAGGTAGAAAACCTCTACCAAAATCCAGTCCAGATAAAACTTCAGTTTTCTACATTGTGACTCAATGTGTAATCACCTTTTGGAGGTGGAAGGGGTATATGAGGCCAGTGGGATCTGATTTTTCAGGGCAGTCATAGCTCTTCTCAAGGACTGAGCTGTTCTGGTTTTGTTTTTCTTGAAAACAGCCACCCACAACACTATTTAACAAACCAACCGACACTTTAGCCATACTCAACTGAAAAAGTAAAATGGTTTACAGAATATTTCATACTACTCAGGCACTCCAATACATGTTCAGGAATTCTGAACATAAATATTTGTGAGTACATGAATGCAGATATTTTTCTGAGAAGTTAGTTCACAGCTTTCATCACCTTCTCACAGGGGTCTTTAACTTCCAAAAAGTTAAGACTATGATAGAACTAAAATTTTCTTTTTATTAATAATCACTATGTATAAATATGGATATTTCAAAATTCACTTGCTAAAAATTACTTGCTTGAAATCACACCAGGAAAGCAGTTTTAGAGTAGACTGTCAGATTGTAGAACAGCCTGTTATATAGAACTAAACATAATATTTTAAAAAGAGAAGAATCCTATATATGATGTTACAAGGTAAATAGCTATTTCCATATTTAAAAAAAGAAAAAAGATCATGAGATGACATTTTATTCAAATATATACATGCATTTCTACCTTAATATTTGTGACCAACATTGTGTGAGACCAACATTTGTGACCTAACTTCTCTACTAGGATCTACACACAACAGAAATTGTTTATAAAACTTTGCTTTTTAGATTAATAGAATTCTAAAGTAATTTATAGTCACTTGGAATATTTACGCACAATATAGAGGCTCTAGATGATTTCATTATATTCCATATTTCTGTAATTTTATATTACAAAATAGTAAGTGGGCTCATTATTTAATTTTTCCAAAACATAGCTTTATTACAGCATACTGTAAATCAGATACATCTTTCTCTGTAAACATTTTGTATGCTCATTGAAAGTTTGCTTCCCTAAATGGGCATGATGAACAAATATTAGCAAAATTGTTCAAGAATATTTTCCTTTGAAAAACGTATTAGTCTCTGAAAAATTACAGGTCTGTTCTAAAAAATGCTGCAATATGGCAATTTTAAAGTCATTTATTCCATCAAAAATATTCCTATTTCAAGTAAAAAACCTGATTTTAATTTGTCCCTATGAAAAGCCTAAAGCACTGTCATACTTAGAAAAACTAAAAGATGGTAGAAACAATGAAGATCTAATGATCCTAATGTTCAGATAAAACTGAAGTGTTTATGTCCTCAATAACGAAGTATTTCCTTAATTTAGAGAAAAGTAATCTAGCGTCTGACTTAAGTGAATAAAGCTGAAATATTCTTTTGCCAGTGCTCAGGTAAATCATACAGATCAAGGAACTGACAAGCTAACTGTATGTACTTCTGGTAACAGGTGAGTGAACAGTTAAAATTATTAAAAATATGTAATTCCAAGGCTGAATATGCCATTCCCTCAAAGTAAAACTAGTCATTTTAAAAGCAAAAAAATTAAAAAACAAACCAACCCTCTAATGGTCAATTCAAACTGGCTGCATAAATTGAGTTTTAATGGCTACAAAATCTTTCAACTTGCTAAGAGCACATTTGATTTAACTGAAGGACTGTATTTAGGGTGCAAAAAACCCCCCAACACCTAGATTAGTGGCAATGTCTCATGTGACAAAAAGCTTTTAGACAAAATGACAGCTAACTTTAAAAAAGTGCAAAGACCTAGGAGGGCAGATCATGAGATCAGGAGATCAAGACCATCCTGGCTAATATGGTGAAACCCCACCTCTACTAAAAATACGAAAAATAAGCTGGGTGTGGTGGCATGTGCCTGTAGTCCCCGCTACTCAGGAGGCTGAAGCAGGAGAATCACTTGAACCCAGGAGGTGGAGGTTGCAGTGAGCCGAGATTGAGCCACTGCACTCCAGCCTGGGCAACAGAGTAAGACTCTGTCTTAAAAAATAAAAATAAATAAAAGCAAAGAGATGATACCATTCCCCCATCCTCCAAACAGCATCCAAGCAAATTCCAACATCAAGATGCAATCAATTTCCAAAAAATTTATTTATACTCTGTATGAACCAGTGTTTCTCTTTTCCATCATCACTCCCTAAGGAGTCTTTTTATAATCCTAATCAACCACCCCCAAAATTTTAATACCACAGATATAGTATCTGTTTAAGCACTGTGTGTATATTCATGCTTTATACATCAAGTTTTTGTCCCTCAGAACAATTCTGACAAGGACTGCATGGCGCAAACAATGAAAAGTTTATAGTATTAAAACATTTTTTTATTTGAATAAGTGGGGAGAAGAGAAATATATTTCAGCACGTAGATACATAAATTATTTCCAAAACAGTTTAATACTCAACTAGTCGGTTCTATCAAAATCAGTTTTCCCTGAAGCAAGCATTGTTCCCAGCTACAAGCGATCCTCATTTCACATGGTACTGTGGGGCCATAAAAATGGTCCTGCAATCTTCATAATCAATGGGGAAAATGATGATTGTTCCATGACCTTTAAGGTTCTGCTCAAATATTAAAAACTCTTAAGATCAGTTATAAATGTAGGAAAAAAATGCAAAAATGTTTAAAAATATTTAGTACACTGTAATTTAAAACATTAGAAATAGAACTAAAGTGTTTTATTTCATTGTAAAAACGAAGTAGTTTGAATAGGGCTTACCGAGTAAGCATCTTTCATGTTCATGGCAAACTGCCATACTCCTTGTAAGTTTGGGTCAGCTTCCACCCTTTTATTGCTTGTGCTTTCAATGTTGTGAAATATTTCTATATTCACATTAAATGTCCTTTAAAGTTTTTTTTTTTTAACCATCACTTCCTCTGGGACGTATTTGTCTTTATTGCAACCACTTTTCTTATTTGTGTTGATGTTTGCCTTCACTAAGCTCCTATGAATACACAGCAGCAAGAATAACATTCCCATGGTCAGTGACTTCTTCTAAAAATTCATTTATGTTTGATTAAAATTTCACTTCCAGTGTTATCATTTTTCATTGCTTTGCTGCACTTTCATCTTTGCTAACCAGTTCTTTCAAGTGTTCACTTCTATAAAATGTCAAGTAGATGACAAAGGGACAGCATAACTACATGCTCTGCTGTAAGTGAACTGAATAACAGATGCACAGGGACAAACCACTGGAAGAATTTGAAAGAAGTAACATAACTGGTCACTAATCATGAAGCATATCTGTTATTTACATAGTGATCTGTAGACTGAAGAGCTAGCAGAGAGGTTTGTACTTCATGTAATTACTCAGAGTTACACTGTGCTAACTAAAATTTTAACCTAGATTTTAACAACAGTTTCCTTACCAGTTTTCTTTCCTTCCTAGTAAGGAAACTGGTATTTAAACTAAATCTAGGTCACTGAAATTTGTGCCCATGGGAAACATGCAAATAGAGGACTGCCTACACCCTACTTGTTTATATTGATCCAGACAGGCTTAACGCTGACTACTGAAAAATAGCCTAACTGAATTTATATCAAATAGTGAATCTTAAAGCACCCAAGATGAAAAATTAGGGCACACTGAGATAGTTTTAAAATCTTTGTCATATGATAATCAAGCTTAAAATGTATCTTAGAGTAACAGATTTTTAGAAATAAAGACCTTTAAAGGCTCCATAGTTTGGTACCACAGATTATCCAGCATGTTTATTATGAATTATTTCTCCTCCTTCAATTTCAATTTGCTCATACAGCCACTTGCGGTCACAGCGGCATTCAGCTCCACACTTGGTAGAACCACAGGCAGGACAAGCATAGAAACATCCTAAGCAATCTTCATCGAGGCAGTCACAGAGGTCCATCCCACTAAAAATCAGGAGACCCTGGCTATCATAGACCTTACTCTTTGCTGGTATCACTTGTCTGTAAAATAAAACACAATGAATCATACCTCATAAAGATGTTATTTTTGATTTAATTGAAAATACAGTAAAAAAAAAGAGATAAAATATTTTGAGATGAGGTCATGCCAAAATGATCTATAATTTATCAGGCTCAAGGCTTATTCTATCGTCAGCAGTAAATGAACTCCATGTGAGAAGAGGAGACCTAACTCTAGAGTGTTGAGACAAATCTAAAAATTCTGAATATGCTTCTTGAAGTCCATAATTTTCCCTTTACTTTAAACAAACAAAAAAGAATGACAGGTTAATAGTGGTTCACTTTATTAGCTACCAATCTCTTCACTGTTTTATCAACACAGTTTTATTTTTATTATAGTATACCGCCTCTATAGATTTTTATACTACAATTAATGTTTCTTGTTCTTTAATGGACTCTGGTAAATTTGGCCTAAAAACATTTAAACGACTCAATGGTAAATTTTAACAGATGGAATAGATGGCATATATAGAAATGTTGACTGAACTTAAAAAAAATTCTGAATGATTTTACTAACATTTGTTTTAGAGTCATATTCTAAACAATTTAGTTTTCCCATTCATTCTGTTGACTATACAGAACTGCATTTCTATTTCAGACATGTAAAAAATAAAAACCTTGTATTCTCATAAAATGTAATTACCTTTTAGCAGCTACCCATAGAACAGAGATATATGAATTACAGGCACACCTCGGAGGTATTGTGGGTTTGGTTTCAGACCACCACCAATAAAGTGAGTCACACACACACACACAAATTTTTTTTTTTTTTTTGCTTTTCCAGTGCATATAAAAGTTAAGCTTACACTATAGCCTATTAAGTGTGCAACAGCCTTATGTCTAAGAAAAAAATGTATGTACCTTAATTTAAAAATACTCTATTGCTAAAAAATGCTAACAATCATCTGAAACTTCAATGAGTTGTAGTTTTTTTGCTGGTGGAGGATCTTGCCCCAGTGAGGACAGCTGACTGATCAGGGTGGTTGTTGCTGAAGGCTAGGGTAGCTGTGGCAATTTCTTAAAGACTACAGTGAAGTTTGCTGCATCAGTGGACTCTTCTTACAAAAGATTTCTCTGTAGCATGTGATGGTGTTTGATAGCATTTTACCTACAGTAGAATGTTCAAAATTGGAGTCATCCTCTCACATTCTGCCTCTGCTTTATCTACTAAGTTTATATAATCTAAGTCCTTTGTCATTTCAGTAATGTTAACAGCATCCTCACCAGCAGATTCCACCTCAATAAATCACATTCTTTGCTCATCTCTAAGAAGAATCTCCTCATCCATTCAAGTTTTATCACAAGATTGCAATAACTCAGTCACATCTCCAGGCTCTGCTTCTAATTCTAGTTCTCTTGCTATTTCCACCACGTCTGCAATTACTTCCTCCACTGAAGTCTTGAACCCGTCGAAGTCATCCATGAGGACTCGAATCTTCTTCCAAACTCTTGTAATGGTGAATCCTTTCCAGGTGTTCAATTTACTTTGCCCAAATCCATCAGAGGAATCACTCACTATCTATGGCAGCTCTGGCCTCACAAAACGTATTTCTTAAATAACAGACTTGAAAGTCAAAGTACTCCTTGATCCATGGGCTACAGAATGAATGTTGTGTTAGGAGGCATGAAACATTTATCTCCTGGGACATCTCTGTCAGAGCTCTTGAGTGATCAGGTATATTGTCAATGAGTAGCAATATTTTGAAAGGAATCCTTTTATCTAGGCAGGAGGTCTCTCAAGTGGGCTTAAAATATTCAATGAACAATGCTGTAAATAGATATGCTGCCATCCAGGCTTTGTCCCATTTATGCAGGACAGGTAGAGTACATTTAGCATCATTAGGACCCTAGGATTTCGAAGAGGTAAATAACTGGCTTTGACTTAAAAGTCACCAATTGCATTAGTCTCTACCAAGAGAGATGGCCTGTCCTTTGAAAAGTTGAAGCCAGGTATAGATTTCCCCTCTCTAGCTATGAAAGATGGCATCTTCTTCCATTAGAAGGATGTTTGTTGGCCGGGTGTGGTGGCTCACACCTGTAATCCCAGCACTCTGGGAGGTCAAGGTGGGCAGATAACGAGGTCAGGAGATTGAGACCATCCTGGCTAACACGGTGAAACCTGTCTCTACTAAAAATACAAAAAATTAGCTGGCTGTGGTGGCATGTGCCTGTAGCCCCAGCTACATGAGAGGCTGAGGCAGAAGAATCGCTTGAACCCAGCAGGTAGAGGTTGCAGTGAGCTGAGATTGTGCCACTGCACTCCAGGCTGGGCGGCAGAGCAAGACTCCGTCTCCAAAAAAAAAAAAAAAAAGGCTGTCTACATTGAACATCTGTTGGGTAGTACTGTAGCCACCTTCATTAGTAACTTGCTGCTTCACCTTGCACTTTTATGTTATGGAGATGGCTTCTTTCCTTACCCTCAAAAACCAACCTCTGTTAGCTTCAAACTTTTCTTCTGAAGCTTCCTCACTTCTCTCAGCCTTCAGAGAATTGAAGAGGTTAGAATCTTGCTTTGGATTAGGCTTTTGCTTAAGGGAATGTGTTGTAGCTGGTTTGATCTTCTATCCAGACCATTTAAAGTTTCTCCATATTAGCAATAAGGCTGTTTTGCTTTCTTACCATTTGTGTTCAGTGGAATGGTACTTTTAATGTCCTTCCTGAACTTTTTCTTTGCATTCACAACTTGGCTGTTTAGCACAAGAGGCCCAGCTTTTGGCCTGTCTCAGCTTTTGACGTGCCTTCCTCCCAAGCTTAATCATTTCTAGCTTTTTTTGTAAAATGAGAGACTTGACTCTTCCTTTCACTTGAACACTTAGAGACCATTGCAGGGTTATTAGTTGGACCAACTTCAATATATTTGTTTCTCAGGGAACAGGGACACCCGAGGAGAGGGAGAGAGTCTAGAGAACAGCCAGTAGGTGGAGCAGTAAGAACACTCACTTATCAACTAAGTTCACCACCTTGCATTGGTGTGGTTCCTAGTGACTCAAAACAATTATAATAGTAACATCAAAGATCATCATAACAGATATAGTAATGAAAAAGCTGGAAATTTTGCAATAATTACCAAAATGCGACAGAGATGAGGGATTACACGCTGTTAGAAAAATGACACCAATAGACTTGCTTACCACAGAGTTGCCAAATTTTCAATTTGTAAAAATAGCACCTTGTAAAGAATAAAGTGAAGCACCAATAAAATGAGGTATGTCCATATATATATAACAACGCTTTTCAAATAAGTGAATTACTTTAATTGTAATTATTTTAACGCTCATGCCAAAATTATTTCTTCAGTTCATTGCTACCTTCTTAGAAACAAATTTTTGGAGTTGAAAGGGATACCTTAATTTTATATGAATAAAAACAAAGGCCTTCATAGGTTTTTACTAATTCCACATTATCCAATTTAAAATATGAACCCAGAAAATTCAAAATTTAAGAGAAAAATAGGGGAACAATGCAGATGTGAAGCAGCAAGTTAACATGTCTTCAGTAACACTTAGCCTACCTGTCTGAACCAGCGGTTGCATTTTTTGTAAGCCTTCTTTTTTCTCTTTTACCAGTTTCCGGAGCAAATTCTGTTTGCCTTCCTGGATTTGTAAATTGTAATGACCTCAAAGCTTTAGCAGTTCTTCCCTGAAGAAAGGTAAACAAATTATCAACTCAAATCTTGACATCAGACAATAGATTAACATTTCACTTAATGTTAAACCAGATGATTCCCTAACGTAGCAGACAGTCTGGAACACGCAAAAAAACAAAACAAGGTTTTAGAGCCTAAGTGCAAGAAAACTTACATGGCCCTAGACCATATTCAAAGCGTATCGGTTAATGTATTAGTAACATTTCCATTATTTGATTTTAGTCTCTGGTATATTAGGAGCAGAGGAGGAAGGCACTGTGAAAACTGCAATGGCTGCTGCCAACACAGGTAAGAAGGCACAAAAACTGCTGTATAATCCAGTGGCACATAACTGATTTCCTAACAATCCTGGGTCCTTATTATTGTATTTTATATATTTTTAAGAGCAGAGAATATGATTTCAAGTTCTAGAATAGTATTATAATCTTTTTGAAAAGTTTTGGTGAAACAAAATTTCAGTGTTTAACGGTTTATGTTTGTTATTTGGGGAGGAAAGAGCTGCAGCTGATACATTCTACAAGAACATTGGATAGATCAGGTGAGGACATCTACAATGACACTATCAGCAAGTATCTAGTATGAACTGCAGATAAACTTGGCCCTCAAGATGTTCCCCTGAGAAGAGAACAACAGGAAAATAGAGTAATTTCAAATTTCAACTATCTTTTAACTTGGTTTAATAAAAAGGAGAAAACTGAGAAAAATATTCCAGCAGTAAGAATTATGAAATAATTACAAGTAAAAATTCTGAGATGTGCTTCTTTGATATACTTGTCCTACACAAAAGATAGCTTTATGAAATCTTAAGTTGTTCTGATATGGTTAAATATGCATGTAAGCATGTCAATAAGGAATAGAGGTAAAATATTTAATACTTTACAATGTAAAAATGTATTATTATTATTATTTTTTACCACGAGGAGTCCTAAAATTAGCCTTGACCATATCAAGTAGGAATTCAGAACTAGAAGCAAAGAAAATTCACAAGCATTAAAAAAACTCAAGAATGAGATAGTGTCAAAGGAGAAAAAAAGAGTGAAATAAAAAATAACTGTAAGTCACCTCTCTAATTTTCCTTTCAAAGCAGTGATTTCCAAGTCCTTCATATAAAGGCAAATTCGTCCTGCTGCAAAGACCCTTGCTGGTTGCCATGTCCCATGTAGTTACTTTGGTATCAGAAAAGAAACTAAATCCTGGCTTGGCCAGAATATTCTAAAACCCATTCCTAAAGTCTTCATACTAAAAGTTGTAGCTTGGAGTCTTAGGCATATTTTATTATTACTTTTGCAAGCCTACTTTCTTAATCCCCCAATCTTCACCTTCAGTATATGTGAATAATATTTAGAAACATCATCCACTTTCACCCCCTCCTTTTATTTCATTGTATGCTAACAAATATAGTAATAATGTAAATATGATTTTCTTATAGTTAAGCAAAATCCTACATGGTAGAATTCACAAAGTAGGAAAAAATGACTATTATACATACATCTGACTCAGGTTTCCTTTTCTGGCGGTCTTCAGTATCAACATCCACACTTCCATTGATTATCTGTGTGCATTTTGGACAAAGCTTCCAACCAGGTACAAGCTGTCTTCCAAATTTAGCACTCAGAAAAGTGGCATCATCTAAGTCAATTACATGCAAATTTTTTTTGGCTAATTTTTTGTGTATGTTAAATGGGTCACAACATGACTTCTGTAAATCCTCAAATCTGTCAATGTAAATTTTTACATGATGAAAGCAAATTGTATTGTTCCCAGAAAGTGTCATTCCAGTTCTAAGTTGAAGTAAAAGCATATCATTTGATGACAATTCTTGCAAAGTCTTAAAACCTGTGTGACGAGTATAGTAGGTTTTATGGCACTCATTTGTAGTACGAAGCTGGACTCCAACTGAACATGGATCCATCATTCTTGATTCTAGCAAATTTTCCCTGTTTTATTTTGTCTGGAGGTTTAGGTCATGGGCTGATCACCCTAGAGAAAATATTAAAGAGATTCAAATTTGTGCTGCAAGTTTATCTAGGAAACTGAAAAAACATTTGATAAAATTCAACACCTGTCTAAAAGAAAATAAGGAATAAAAAAGGTATTTACCAAAGTCTTATAATAGATATTTAATAATCAAACAGAAGTGTTCCCTGTAAAGTCAGAACTTCACGAAAACACCTGCAATTACAGATTATATTTAAGACCACATAAGAATTAAAAAGGAGGAAATAAGAAATATTATCCAAAGATATGTGAGAAATACAAGAGGTTTAACAAACTATTAGAACTAATAAGAGAATTCACCAGGGATGCTAGAAACCAAAAAACACTGTATCTTACAAAATATGTGAATCTTACAAAAGACATACAACAAGACCTTCATGGAGAAAATTATCAAACTGAAAGACAAAAACGGTACCCTAAATAAATGCAGGTATATATCATGGAGTGCCTCATTGTAAAAAATATGTCAATTATCCAGGAATACATCTGTAAATTCAGTTCTATTACAATCAAAGTTCCATCAGATATTCTACTGCCACCCCCTTGGAATTTAGCAAGCTGGTCTATATGAAAGAGCAAAGGTCTAAGAAAGCCAAGGTAATCTTGAAGGAAAATACAGTAAAATATTGATTTACTATAAACCTATTCTAATTAAAACTATGATATTGGTATAGTACAAACAAACAGATCCATGAGTAGATGAGGTCTCGGTATATGACATGTGGTACTATTAATAGATGGGTATCACACACTAATGAAGAAGGGACTTTAACCATATGGAAAAATAATTAGATCTCTTCTGCACAAACAAAAATCAATTAACAGGGGGATTAAAGATTCAAACATGAAAAGAAAAACTAAACATGTTTATGAGAAAATAAGGTTTTCTGACATGGAAGTACAGAAGAATTTTTCAAACAAGCAAGCAGGTACCAAAAAAATAAAAAAAAGATGGATACATTTGATTATATGTAAAATTTACACGTCTGTATAACTAAAGGAGAAAAAAATGACACTTGAAAGGTGTTGTTAGGATTATTATCGTAAATATTCAAGTAACTCCTCGCTTCTAAAAATCAATTAGAAAATGACAGAGTCCACTGGAAAACTAAACAAATATAGTTAGGCAATTTACTGAGAAAGAGAACAAAAGCCAATACATGCATACAAACTGTTTCCCTCATAGTTCCTAGGAAAATGCACATTAAATATCATTTCTTAAACATTTGCTTGAAATCAATTTAAAAATCTCATATCTGGTTAAGATGTGTCCAACTCTCACATGCTCCTTATAATAACTTTGGTAGGAATGTAAATTGCTGCAACTGCTTTAGAACGTCTTCAGCAATTTCTTGTAAAACTGAGGAAGCATATACCTTGGGACTCAGCTCTTTTCAGTTCTGGGTGTCAGCTGGAGAAAAATATCTCCAATACGAGCACAAGTTATATATGAAAACTTTCAGCATTCACTGCCTTTGGCAGTGAAAGATGACAACCTAATTGTAAAGGATGTGAAATTGTTACTCATACAAGGGACTCCCACATAACAGTTAAAATGAATAAACTACATGAATTACATGAATCAACATGAATAAATCTCAAAGACAATCTTAAGTGAAAAAAGTTGTAAAGGTTATATAGTATCATCATTAAAGGTAAAATTTTAAAAAATAAGATAGTATGTAAGATTTACAGATGAAACATGAATATATACTAAAATATACATGAGAGTAACATGTATCACATTTGTGGATACTTCTGAGGGGAAAAAACATTATTTTCCTCAAAAAGATTTACAGAAAATAAGGTTTGGTGACATGTACGTAAGTGCTTCACTACTGTCCATACTTTCTATTTGAAATTTTTCATAAATAAAAATTTTCAAAGCAAATTAAAAAAAAAGTTGAATTCTCAAGAAAAGATGCAACCAATGCAACTCATTAGGAAAAAAACTGCTGTTGAGAAAAAAGGTGAACCACTGAAATCTGAGTGGTAGTGAGGTACCATGAAGTCTAGGATTTGGCAATTTTACAAGTGTTTTTAAGCTTTGCAAAATTAAAAAAAAAACTGGAGAGAAATCTTAAACACATTTTGATGTGGTTTCTGCAGAGAAAAACAATAGTCAGCAAAATCACATAAAAAGAAAAGACCCTGGCCTCAGGTAACAAAAAAAGGCGAATAAATGTCTATGTTTTAGGTCAAAATACTATATTTAGAAAGTTAAAAAATAAAATACACTTTAAAGTGTTAAAAAATGTTACTGAACATTTTAACTGAAAAAAGTTTTAAAGCTGGTAAAAACAGAGTATATTTATATTCATTTATTGTGTTTTAGTCAGTTTTTAAAGTGAACTAATACAGGTCCTAATCAAATCAGATAAAATGGCTTCTATCACAGTAATAATTAGAAAAATTTTTTCTAGCCAGGCATTGTGGTTCATGCCTGTAATCCCAGCACTTTGGGAGGCCAATGTGGGTTGATCACTTGAGGCCAGGGGTTCTAGACTAGACTGGCTAACATAGTGAAACCCCGTGTCTACTAAAAATGCAAAAATATTAGTCAGGTGTGGTAGTACAGCTATATGGGAGGCTGAGGCACGAGAATCGCTTGAACCCAGGAGGCGGAAGTTGCGGTAAGCGGAGATCGTGTCACTGGACTCCAGCCTGGGCGACAAAGCGAGACTCTCATCTCAAAAAAAAAAAATAATAATAATAATAATTTTTTTTTTCTTCAAACAGATAAGATTAAGATAAATTAAGGAGGAGAAAAAGGAAATCAGAGGTAAAGTTACAAGGCAACAAACTATGTCGCAATGTATCTTAGCAAATAAGGGACACAATCTGGCTTTGACCTTTCTTATTTTTTATATATATTTTTTGAGACGGAGCCTTGCTCTGTTACCCAGGCTGGAGTGCAGTGGCGGGATCTCAGCTCACTGCAAGCTCCACCTCCTGGGTTCACGCCACTCTCCTGCCTCAGCCTCCAGA
Source organism: Hylobates moloch (assembly GCF_009828535.3). NCBI lineage: Eukaryota > Metazoa > Chordata > Mammalia > Primates > Hylobatidae > Hylobates > Hylobates moloch. The sequence continues at coordinate 17,395,574 of NW_026652286.1, forward strand.
GTAGCTGGGACTACAGGCGCCTGCCACCATGCCCGGCTAATTTTTTTTTTTTTTTTTTGTATTTTTAGTAGAAATGGGGTTTCACCATGTTAGCCAGGATGGTCTCGATCTCCTGACCTCGTGATCTGCCCGCCTTGGCCTCCCAGAGTGCTGGGATTACAGGCATGAGCCACCGTGCCTGGCACAACCTTTCTTAATACAAGGGAAACTAGGACAACTATCCCTCATCACTGTACAGAAAATAATGCTTAATATTTTGTTAATGCCACAGATTCTTTTTATTTGGAGGTAACCATCACCAGTTTTTAGCCACAGATCTATAATGGAAATTTTTTGCCATAAAGTTATTTCCTAATATTCAAAACTTGGGCTACCATGGTCATATTTGATAGGAAAAGCATCTTGGATTTAGGAAACTAATTACTTTAGAAACCTTATCTGTCCATAGTAATAATACATTTTTACCCTTTAGGGTAATTTCATTTACTCTATTAATTTTAATTTTAGATAAAAAATTTTTTTCCTTAGTTATTGGGGAGTCTCTGTTCCATTAGTTTCCTTTATTCATGGCTAAATTACTACAAAATTCAACAGAGTTCATCATGATTAAAGGAAACTAATGGAATAGACTCTGTAACTTGTGCCAGTGAAGTTGAATACCTATTTCTGAAATTCCTAGCCTCAAGTGATCCTCTCACCTCAGCCTTCTGAGTAGGTGGGTCCTGTAATTTGTTTACAGGAAGTTCAGTTTTTCTTAGTAACAGGCAGGACATTGAGTTGGCACCAAAGAAAGATCTCTACTTACTGGATGCAGAAAATGGGGTCACCAGATTTGGCAAATAAAAAACGCAAGATGCCCTGTTAGATTTGAACTTCAGACAATGAATTACTTCTTTACAGGATCAGTTCATTTTAAAATTAAAATATCCTATCTGATAAAAGACATTGTCAACTGTGATAAAAACTAAATTTTACACAGATTAAAACTCAGCGGCAAACTAATCCCACTCACTTGAGTAAAAGTGCACACACCTGAGTCAAGGTAGTTTTAAAGTCTTCCACAGGTTAGCTTTCTGATCTACGATTAGGCAGTTTGTTCACATACTGTCAAAGAGTCCAAGTCCAGCTAGCTCAAGGAACACCAAATTTCAGACACTGATCATAAGTGGTCACTGTTTGAATTCTAAAAATTACACCCTCTGGTTGTTCCTCCTCTGTTATATTCCTCAATGTTCTCATTTCCAGCTCTTTCTGACTTCCTCCTATAAGCTAAAGTTCTGCATTTGGGCCTGTTTCCTAGCAACTGTTTTTGCTCATTTTGGTCTATGTTCTGGCAATGTGGCCTACAGTTTATATTTTATTTTCTGCAAATGACAGTCCAGCAAGTTCATATTGTTCCTTTCACCTACAGTACAGTGCTATGTTCTTCCATAACGATGATTTATCTGGCCCCTTCCTTAATATAGTTGGAAACGCATTACTCTTTACTTTCCCTGAATCAGCACTGGCATCACCTGAGACCTCAGTAGAAATACAGAATCTCAGTATCAGCTCCAGACCCAATGAGTCAGGATGTGCATTTCAGAAAGATACCCAAGTGATTTGTAAGCACATTACAGTTTGCTATGTACTGCTTCAGATAATTCAATTAAAAAATTTAAATATAAAATGTACTTCTATATTTTATAGAAGATAGCAAAAAAGAGTAAGAAAAACACAGATACGTATTTGCCTTAAAGGAAGTCTAACTCTAGGGAAGATTATTGGGGGAGAGGAGATTTAAATTGGATACACTAAGGACAGAGAAAAACATCTGCTTCAATAGAAAACTGCACTGTTGAGAGCACAGCGTTTCAGGTTTTCACATTCTGATTACATGGGAAGTCTGATTCCTTCAGCATCTTGGAGCTATTTCACAACTGTCAACTGTAGATAACCAACAGCAATACAAAATAATTGTCTGTATTCTTGTAAATTCTATCTGGTGAAGGTTCAATGGACTTCTGTCTCACTGCGAAAGCAGCCAATTTTGTCTTCACTTGCACATTTATTTCAATATTCCTGCTCTATAAACATGTCTACTTTTAATTGTCATTTAAACTGGTTATAGCACCTTACCAGTTCCTATTTCAATAATCTTTTAATGCAAGAAAAGATTAATGTGCTCCAAACACTTTAGTCAATATAAAACCTAGTACTCTTCATGGAAGAAAAAAATCCAGCTTCTTATAGGATAACAAGCAAACCAATAACAAAAACCCCAGTCTTAGAAAGATTCACCATGGTATAAATAAAATCCAGGTTTTCAATACTTTTCAATGTCAAATAATAAAAACACTTTTTGGCAAGCTGAATTTTGCTTGAGCCCTGTGCTGGTTTTTTACTAGCTAAAATTTAAAAAATCTTCCCACCCTTGAGTTAGGTAAGACTCAAGGATCCCCCCCCTTGTTTACCTATGACCAGGCGAAAGAAAGACCCTCCAAATTCTCATTTTTTGCTTCAATTATGAATTTATGAATAATTTGCTGATCTGCTTGGCCCTACAGATCAAGTGGAACAAAATATTTGTTAATCAAACTTTAGTTTCTCTCCTTCCCCCAGGTTCCTGAGCTTTGGCCAACTCTCAGCCAGAGCCAGGGAATAATATTCTCAGACCTACTATTAGATCAAGCCATCCTTATATCCTACTTCCTCACACCAAAACTTTCTAGCACAGTTCACTCCTTGGAGATTCTTGCAGATCTTTTGGTTCTACCCATTGCAAAAGTCCCTTTTCTCCTTTTGCAATAACCCTTTTGAATAAAGTCTCTCCTAAGTCCAGATTTCTTATTTGACATTGTCTTTTAAAAATTCTGCATAGGAGAAAATTAAGACTTTCTGCTGCCTTAGGATTGACATCACTTTAGTGCCTAAATACACCATGTTTTGTGATTCTAAGATTAACATTTAATATTGTTGTAGCACTACCTAAGAATCAAAAGAGAATGAAATAAATGTAGAATACTTTCATTAGACCTCTCCTACTACCTCAGGCAGTAAACAAAAGTATTTGCTCCTCATACAATTTGAACGCTGCCAGCTCAGGGAATTATCCAGCTTTACTTTAAAACATCAGTAGTTTTAAAGAGTTCTTATGCATTATCTCTTGCTACCCATTACTAAACGGTAAGGAAGGTAGATTAGGTTGAGGAAGCTGAGAAAACTCACACGTGGCCATGACGCTTGCAAGGGCTAGGACATTATCACAGGGGTTTCGGGGTGTTAATGCAGAACACCCCCACCACCACTAACAAAACAGCAAAACAGCCACAGCCACTAACAAAACAACAGCAGAGGGAAATTGAGGATTAATTGGGGAACTCACTTTTTCTTCCTAAATTTGTAGGGGAGATGCAGAAATACCCGTTCCAATAGGTTAATTTCCCTTAACATAGTTTTTCAGTTTGTTACCAGTCTCCTTGTTAGTGGGAAAACTAACAGTTAGAGGAAATTTAACAAAACAAAAAATTTACTTCGTTTTTAGGTCAACTGATGTCTCTTTTATGAAAAACATAAAAAAAAGTTTTCATGAAATGTTTTATGAAAAAAATTAAAGGCTTTTTTTGGCATAGAGTCTTACAACTTACACAGCGTCTTCCCAGATTATCTCTTATTTAATAAAAATATAATTTAATCTACCCCTACTCCCCAAATCAGTAGCTTTAGTTATGGGCATATACGCCTACAAAAGTCACGCATCTTGCAACTGTGAACTTTTTATGCCTGTCATCTTCAAATACTGATTACCTATAACACGACAATTAGCATTAATCAAAGGGCCCAAAGGCAAAGAGGAGAGTCTCAATCCTCAGGAAGATCTAGGCACAATAAGAAAGGTAAAGGCAATTTAAAACAAAAATATAGTCCATAACACCATTGAAACGATTTGGTTCAAGTGTGGTAGTCAGGACATGCCAGGTACAGTGCTTAGGGCAAACATCACTTCAGGAACCTTCATAGCCACCCTGAGGAAAGTACTATCATTCTCATTTACAGATGAAGAAACTCAAGCCTAGAGCTGTTGTTATCATGCCTAACAGAGTGCCCCCAAACCCTGCAATGATTCCCACCCCAACCCTGTAAAAAGGCCACATCCATTTCTTCCTTAGTTCACGGCTATTTACAAATGACTAAAACCACCAGATCCGTCCAATGGGCACCTACTAAGTTCATGGTACCGGGATGGAAAAATAAACATTAGCCTTTGGCTTCAAACGGCCAGGGTTGAGAGGATTCTGATTTGAAAAATTAAAAACAAAAATAGCAGACATACAGGCTGTCTACGGAGTTGAAGGCCACAATAACCCTAAGTAGTTCACGTCAAAATCGTAGCTTTGAAGGTCCTGGGCCTACAGGACAGGCGACGACCCTCGGAGAGGTCAGAGGCGGCAGAACCTGTGCTGGGCTTTAGCTCAAGGCGTTGCGTCGCAGATGAATTACGCGGGGGTAGGGGTGAGAGGCCCCGGCCAGCAGCTGGAAATCCCCATCACGTGTGCGGGCCTCCTCTTCCACCTCTCCGTGGGTTCCCCCGTGACGCCGCCGGGCTCCCTCGCCACCCAGGGGCCCGTCTCCACTCTCCCACTCCTCCCCAGGGCTTCCCCCGCTCCCCTTCCACCTTAGCTTGAGCGCTCCTCCGCCTGGCTTCGGGCAAGATGCGCGTCCACACAAGCCACACTCGACCGACAGCTTCCCAGCCAGTCCCCGCGCTACCAGTGAGAGGACGGCAAGCGCGGGCTAGAGGAGCCCAACGCCACCACAAAGAGACGTCCGGGAGAAGCCTAGAGCGGACACGAGTCTGGCGGCCTCCGGGGACGGAAGGGGCGGGGCGGCGTGGCGTGGCGTGAAGTGGCAAATGATTCAAGGCGAGGCAAGAGTTGCTTCAGATGCTGTCTTTTGCAGTCCTCCGAGAGGTTAGGGATTTGGGAGGTCCCTGGGGGCCATCTCTTACAAGACACAGTTTCCACTAAATTAGATCGTATTTGTACATCTCTACACCTGTGCGTGATAGTAAACTTTTGCACCCAAATACCCCGATCCCTGAAGGAGAGTGTGTGAGTTAAAAGGATCTGAAGAACGGACCCTTTGTTTAAGGTCTCACATTCTATTTCTTTAATTCAAGCGAAATATATTCGAAAATGCATCTTTTATTGTAAGCTATAAAAATAGCTATTACTTCGAGTAAAATGTAGGCTCCAGGAAGATGCTTGTAAATTTTCTCAGAACAGAAATGGTATTTTTATTGTATCCTTATTGTCTGTCATAATATAGGCGCTCATTAATTTTTAAAGTGGGTTTTATTATCTAGAATCCAGGAGAACTGAAAGTCTCTTAAAGATTCTTGGCCTTTTAATTATCTTAAGGTCGGGATAGCAGGGAAACAAAAACTTGTTTTAAACCCCCAGTGAAAAATGAGGAACAGGCAAATAAGACAAGCTCCACCAAGGCCCAAGCTTGCTAATAATTCTCTGCATCTACTGTAAGCTGTTTTCTGCAGTGAGTCTGTGGTCCTCCCACCACTTTCATACTGCTCCCCGACTGGACAGGCGATTGATGCCTAGAACTAGAGAATGATAGAAAGGAAAAAACAATGAATAGTTTCTTCAACTGTGTCTGCAGGAGGTTGCATTCTGTAATTCTTTTACTGTTTACTTTGTGGTTGGCACTTTGTTAAGTAATGATCAGACAAAAAGAATAAAATTTATTTCTGCTTCCAAGAAGCTCACAGACTAGTGAGAGAGGAATAAACAGTTAATCACAGTGTGGTGTGAAAAGTGTCATAACAGAAACACATGGATATAAACAGGATAAAATGATAGGGGCTAAAGCAGGAGCGTTCTGGGAGGAGATTAATGCCTGCATGGAACTTAATTTGATGCAATGGTAGCTTCCTAGTAAACTAGGCAAGCTATCCTAAAGGTAATGAAACAGAGAAGGCTCACAGATCAAATTAAGATTATTAAATAACATAGCCTATTCAATTTAAGTATCCAGTGAAAAGGTGAAAGAGTTGTGGTAAGTGGACACACTTAGGATAAGGTGCAAGCAAGTGGAAGGACACCATCACCTGAATCATGGGTTAAGTAATGTTCATATATCCTATCTGCCACAACAGCCTTCTCCGCTGGTGGTATACTTACGAGGACCAGAGGTGAGGTGTCAGCAAGGCGGCCCACAGGTGGAAAGTGCTTTGGGCCAATGGTACACACCTGCTTTATTGGATAGAAGCAGAGAAGTATGCCTGGTCACAGCCAGAGCTTACTAGGTAAGTTGTTGAACAGATACAGGTTTTATTTGCATTTCCTGGGCAGAGCACGTATGAGACTATTCTAAGTGTAACCAATGGGTGGCTGATTTAGAGGTGACATAGTTAATAGCCCAGAGATGTCATGATTGCTCATTGCTTAGTTTTTCCATCCCTTTTTGGCTATCAGTGACTATTCCATCGTATTTCTATTTAACTTTGGCATGTCTTATAGTTTACTAACTTACTATATATATTTTACATAATCCTGCCTGTGTTTCACAAAGTACATGCTTACTCATATTCTATATTTAAAATATGCTAGGAGTTTTGCATTTATCTCATACGCTACTAGCTTACTTACTGTCTATAGTTAACACTTCTTATGACTTTCATCCGTCCCTAAGGAAACTGCAAAGCCTTTCAGTATGGGTAGAGTGGAAAGCTGGAAAGGCGTGTAGGTAACAAAAAATGCCCTTTTTATGCCATATAAGAGATACTGAATTTTAACCCGTGAAAACTGTAAAACTATCAGGAGTTTAGAGAATAGACGAGAGATGTAGTCCTGGGCTAGTGGGCCAGGTGGAAACTCTTGCCCTAACGCAGATGATTAAGAAGAGGGCCTCCATCAACCGAGGCAGTGGCTCTATGGGATGAAATGTGATTCGCTCCCACTCACCTCCTCCCACTGGATTTGGTAATGTCTAGAAACATTGTGGTTGTACCAGCAAGGGGTGCTACTAGCATCTAGAGGGGTAAAGGACAGGGTAACTGCTAAACACTTAACAACGCACAGGACAACTTCCCTCCTCCAACAACAAACAACTAACTGGCTCAATATTTCAGTAGAGCCAAGACTGAGAAACCCTAAATGAAGGACATTTAAAAGGCATAGAGATGATAGAGGTTAAGTAAGCAGAATTGGTCAGATTTTTTAACTGATTAGATATAGAGGTTAGGAAGAAGTAAAGAATTATTTCAGGTTTCTAGCTTGGATAACTGGGAGGTCAAAAGGAGGAATGTGCTAGGGAGAACAGAGATAAGAATTTAAATACTGAATACGCTAAGTTTTCTCAAACTTATCAAATGTACCTCCAAGTGAAGATATACAGCTGGCAGTTGGAAGAAGAGGGCAGGATAAGAGAGGGATCTCAGCTGGAAGATAAGAGTTTTGGGAGATGTTAGTCTGTGAGTGGTAGTTCTATCCTTGGAGGTGGGTGGGATAGGAAAGATGATACCTATGGCATGTGTAGGGTAAAATGAGAAAGAATAGGGCTAAAGATTGTTCTAAATTTCTGAGCTCTCGTTCTATTTTACTGAATCAGAATCTCGGTCCTCCAAGCCAGTCTACCAGATCATAATATCTGCAGATAAGATCCAAGAATCTGCATTTTTGGCAAGCAACCTAGGTGATTTTGCAGCACACTACGACTTTAGAACAACAGATTTAGGTCTCAGAAAAGTCTGAGAAGGAGCAGACAGCAAAGTAGCAAGAAAACTAGGGAAGAACAGAGACCCACAAACCAAGAAAGGAAAGTTTAAAGCAAGGCTCTGTCGGTGCAAGAGGTTGTTGTAGAGCAGTACTGGCCATTAGAAATACAATGTGAGTCACATAAGCAATTGTAAATTTTCTAGTAGTGCTATAAAAAGGTAAACAGAAGCAGATGAAATTAATTTTAGAGATAGAGCTTGTTTAACCCATAATTAAGACATTATCATTTTAACATGTAATTAACATAAAAACTAACGAGATATGTCACGTTCTTTTATTCATATTATGTCTTGGAAACCTGGTGTGTGTTTTACACCTCCAGTGCCTCTCAATTTGGTCTATCTACACTTCAAATATTCAGTAGCCGCATGTGCCTAGTGGCTACCAGAGTGGATAGCACAGGTGTAGAAAGTCAAGTAAGGAAATAACTCTTACCTTCCAGCTCGGACTGAAATGAACTAGTAGGAAAATAAAAAGAACTAAATATATGCCTTGGCTGTACTAATAAGATAGTTATAGATGGTGTGATAAGACATGTTTCAGTGATGTGGTGATGGTAGAAGTCAGAACATACCCAATTAAAGAGTGGGAAGTTAGAGATGCTAACAGCTACCTGAGAGAACATCTGCAACAAGCTTTACTGTCAAGTATAAAGAGACACCCCTTTTTTGTGTCGTTGAATATGAATTTTAAGATTAAAGAACACAATTCAATTTTTTTTTTTTTTTTTTTTTTTTTTTTGAGACGGAGTCTCTCTCTGTCGCCCAGGCTGGAGTGCAGTGGCGCAATCTCGGCTCACTGCAAGCTCCGCCTCCCGGGTTCACGCCATTCTCCTGCCTCAGCCTCTCCGAGTAGCTGGGACTACAGGCGCCCGCCACCACGCCCGGCTAATTTTTTGTATTTTTTAGTAGAGACGGGGTTTCACCGTGGTCTCGATCTCCTGACCTCGTGATCCGCCCGCCTCGGCCTCCCAAAGTGCTGGGATTACAAGCGTGAGCCACCGCGCCCGGCCCACAATTCAATTTTAATTTAGGTTTTAGCAATTACATTTGGATTTCTGCTTCTGCAAAATTACCCTATCACTAGAAACACCTGGAAAATTGAGCATAATATGTGAAATGAATTGGGCACGGTAGCTCACAAGTGTAGTCCCAGCTACTGGAGAAGCTGAGATGGGAGTATCACTTGAAAAAAAATATGGTTTATATATTATATATATACATGTGTTTATGTATATATATAATATAAAATGTATAATATGTATATATCATTATATATAATATTTATATACTGAATATATTATATATAATATATAAATAAATATATAACATGTATAAAATATATATTCATATGATAAAATATATAATTATATTTTATATAAATAGATAAAATATATATTATAAATATATAATATGTATAAGATATATAATGTATACACATATATACATTCATATAAATCATAAATATATATACTTATACATATTTAGGAAAGGTTTGTATATATACATATACACATATATGTATGTATATATGAAATCATTGTTTTCAGACATTGGCCAACAGGCAGTGCAGGATCGTGATCCCTGAGAGAAGGGAAACAAATGAATTAAGTTCCATAATGACCCCAGCTTACTATCTGGAGGCAGTGTCCAGAGCCTAGAACAGGGAGGGGAACCCAAACAAGAACCGATGATTTCACTAAACGGAGGCGACAGAGATGGAGGCGACAGAGATGGGAATTTGGGGAGGCTGATGGGCAGAGTATCTGAGAGGAGGACGTGGCACACAAGAGAGTCTTGGACATCTGCAAGAGTGTTCCTTTGTATTGCGTACTTCCCTTTGGCTCTGAGTACTTATCTGTGCAATGGAAGGGTGAAACTCCATGAGGCTAGGGAAAAGACACCAAAAAGCAGTGGGCCAAACAGTTTCTAGTACTTACACAGGGCTGGGAATAGTTTATCTTCCCATAAGCCAGAGCAGATTGACAGACCTTGTAAGCAGCACTTATTTGTTTCTACCAATCAAAGTAACAGTAGGAGCTGGGCCAGATCGGTCTTTCTCTCTCTCTCTCTCTCTTCCTGTCTCCATGTGGGCTCTTTGCTTAGGCTAGTTTGGTCTTCCTCACAGCATGGCAGCCAGAAGGTATTTGGATTTATTACATGGTGCCTCAGAGCTCCCAGGGTTTGTGCTCCAGGAAGCAAGGAGAAAGCCTCTTTGCCTTTCATGACTTAGCCCCTGGAAACATATAGCGTCACTTCCATTGAATTCTCTTGGTTATGTGGGAGTCATTGAGCTTGCCCTAGATTCACAGGAAAGGAACATAATCTTTACCTCTTGATGGGAGGAGTGTCAAAAAACATATATTTTTTAAATGCTACAATACTTATCCTAATGCATACAATAGCATGGTCTGGTGTCAAATCTAATAACTACCATGATTGTAAAGTAGTAATGAATATGAATATATCGTGAGATATCTGTAACAACTATAATATGATACAAAAAAATATGTGATTTCTATTGATGACAAAGTTATAGACGCTGTAAACAAAGTTATTAGTACTGCAGCAGTACTAAGAGGCACTGCTAATACTATTATTTGTTGCCTACCCTTTGTAAATAAATGAAATGCTAAATTTCAATTAGAGTTTAGGAAAAATAAAGAGAAAGCTTGCTAGGGACATAGAACAGAATTTAGGACCTAGATGAAGTTAGAGACCATGAATATGCAGAGACATAAATTAATGATGTGAAAATTTCAATTTTTCTTTTAGTGTATAGTTGTCCTTGTGTGGGACCAGTGAAGGCAGACAACAGAATTAATTTAAGCAAGAGCAGTTGATGGTTAGATGTGTAAGAAGGACAAGAGACAAGAGAGTTTAGGGTTTTTTCATGGGAGTCATTAGATGGTGAGAATCATGAGATAAGACATAATGTCAGTTTAATTTACTATAGTATTCCAAGAGCCTAGCACTATTAGTTGAGTAAGTGGAATGGTTGAAATGATAAATCTCTTCAAATAAACAAATGAACGAAAGAGGGAAAGCTGGTTGAGAATGAAGAGAAATGGAGCTTTCAAAATCAAAATTGAAGGCAAGGAGGTGAAATCTGTGATCAAATTGAAACAATGAACAGTTGTGGTCGGAGAGTGGAACTGAAGTTTAGGATATCAGCTAGTGAGGTAGTTTCCTGTGAGAAATTCACAGCTTCTCATTAAACGCACTTGGGAATCTGCAAAGCAACCAAGAATTAGGAAAAAAGAGAAACATTTGCATGCAAGAATCCCAAGTTTGGGATGAGATAGCATGTACTCTGAAAGGGAATGAAGGGGAATGAATTCTTAGTAATTGTTTTCATTTCCTTTGTGTAAGCTTTCATAATGAATTTTGACATACCACAAAGAAGTACACAAGTTCTAAGTCTATAGCTTGATACATTTTTATATTTGTATAACCACTACCCAGGTCAAGAAATTATGAGCTCCCCAGAAGTCTCGTGTATGCTGTCTCCTAGTTGTGAGCACCTTTTACTAAAGGTAACCACCATTCTAACTTCTTTGACCATAGATTGGTTTTGGTTGTTTCTGGACTTTCAGCTTTGGAATTGTACCATATATATTCTTTTGTGTCTGGCTTCTTGTGGTCAATATTATGTCCTTGAAATTCACTGATGTTGTATGACATCGTAAGCAATTATTTGTCATTGCTGAGTGGTATTTCTATTACATGAAATGGACAACATTTTCTTTTATCTATTTCACTGTTGATGGACATTGGGTTCATTCAGTTTGAAGCTTCTACAAATAATGCTGCAACAAACATTTGAACATTCTGTCTTTTGGTCCACATACATTTACACTTTCATTTGGATATGTAGTAGGGAGTGGAATTGTTGGATTATAGGCAATTTGTATGTTCAGTTTGAGTAGATACTGCTGAAGAGTTTTTCAAAGTAGTTGCATCAATTTACTTTCCTTCCAGCACCAATTTACACTCATAAACATGCTCACCACCACTTGGAGTTCTCAGTTGTTATTGTTGGCTTTCATTTTAGTTATTCTGGAGGGTGCACAACTAATTGTTTTCTAAAGCTTCAGTATTCTCCTTGGGGCATGAGACAAAACTCTAAGTGGGCTCTGGAATCAGACTGCCTGGTTCAAATCCTGGCTCAGCCACTAGTAGGATAATGTGTAGAAATTACATTAATTCTCTAAGCTTCAAATTCTTATCTGTGAAATAGAGAAAGTAGCATCTGCCTTATAGGGTTTTCGTGGGGAATAAATGAATATGTGTTTGTGTATGTGTGTGTGTTTGTGTATAACTTTTTATGTATATAGTTTAGCATAGTGCCTGGCACATAGTGAGTTCTCAATAACTGGTAGCTATAATTATTCTTGCTACTATTTATGGACCTCCAGTTATGTCTGAAAACACTGGAATGATAAGCTCACATGTATTATCTCATTCATGACATGGTATATTTCAATCTGGAAAGATGGGTATTAAACTTAAAAGAAGTGGAGTCATTATTTGAACTAGTATCCCCTAACCTCACACCCACCTTGTCCTTGCTTTCCTTATAACAATATTTAAGAGTCAGTTGATTTAAAGAAATGTGATATAGGGGATTTAACTAATGACTGGACAGAAGGACAGATTGAAATTGCGTTTTTCAGCAGTTCTTCTGATTTGTCACATTTGAAGTAAAGATTTCAGACTGTTGTGGGGGTGGTGTAGGGGAAGGAAATACAGATTTGTTCACAGCTGCTACTCAAAATACTAGCCATATAACTAGGAAAGAATTTGGCTCAAATGAAAATCCCAGGGCTCTTTATTGCCATCACAATCATTATTGTATCAATTAGGATTCATCTGGGTGTCCACAGTGTGTTTGGCACAACATCAACGAAGGAAGCTGATGATTACAGGAACCATTTTGGTTACATCTTCGAATGACCCAAATGGTGTGAATTAAATGCAGAAATTAATTATTAAAAATTAGTAATTCAACAGCACTGGGAACAAAAAAAATTAGAACTGGAAAAGGATTTAACAATTCTGTTGCATAGCTTCCTCATTTAGAGGCTGATGAGACTTAGTTCCGTAAATGGTAATGTTATACGACTAACATATAAATGACAATTTGTAAAGGTTGTACAACCAGTAAGTGATAGGGACAGTCAAGACTCACACCCAGGTTGTCTTTCTAAAAATGCAGTGTTTTTCCTACTCAATCAGGCTGCATCTCAATCTTTAAGAATCATATTCTTAGAAAACTAGAAAACATAATATTATATATTTATAATATTAATATCAATTACTTCTTTTGAATTGCTCTTTTGGAAAATTGGTCAAACCATTAGATTCTACTTGTTCTATCTTTTCTGTATTAGTCGTTGTCTGTGATAAGAAGAGAAGGTAATAATGGCTTTGGTTGGGATGCTCTAGCTTTGGTGGAGCTTATTTAAATGAACATTATGAGCATTCTAAATATTTTTGGAAAAAATTACAAAAACATTATAGATATTTTTGAGATTCCTTGAAAAAATTTCATATGGGCCTTTGGACAGATCTTTGAAGAGCAATACTGCCTAAAAGCCAGCAGAGGGAGAACAGAGCATTGTTTTGCTAATTTTCACCAAGTTTCTCCTCATTCTCTTTTACATTTTTTTTTCCACATATTTAATACATTTCTTGACCATGAGATAATATTATCCTGTCCTGCATTTTTGGAAAGGGCAGAGGATGCTGCTGTCATTGAATTAGAGTTTTGTTTAACTCACTGGTCAATAGGCTATCAAATGAGCTGGGTTAGACAGTTCTTAAGCATAGTTGGAGTTTATTTATGTGGCTTTCACGTTTTTCTTTATAATATTGTGTCAATTAGGTGATTTTAAATATTATATATAATCAAGTCAATTAATATAGATTCTCTCACCTCCAATAATTACTGCTAAGAGAAAGTTACGATGTAATAACAAGGATTGGGATTATCTCATTAATGACTTGATGTTGCTATGTAAGAGGGCAAATGTATATTGACTCAAAAGAAAGTTGAAAATGATGACTTTTTATAATGAGAGTTTTAGAAATAAAATTCAAGTGCCAGTTAGTTGAAGTAATCACCTACTCATTCTTCCAAAAATCTTCAATACATTTCCACGTTCACTATTGCTTTGTTTTCTGTATCTTCAAAGTTTGAGGTACAAAACTGAATATACTACATACTTGTCCTTAAAGAATTCGTAAGAGACAGACACAGAAACAGATGATCAAAAATGTTAACAGTAGTGTTAGACATGTTCATGAGGCAGTAAGTGTGCATAGAACACAGGCACCCAAACCAATAAAGGGAATCTGGAGTGCTTCCTGGAGGAGGGTCATCTGAGCTGAGATTCCTTATTTATGCTTAATTTATATTCATTTATGCAAATGAAATTTTTTCAAGGAATCTCAAAAATACCTATAATGTTTTTGTAATTTTTTCCAAAAATTTTCTGGGTGATTCCCTCCCCCATCCACATGATTATGGTGAGAGCAGCTATTCTGTACATCATCACACTGCATCCCTGGGCCACAAATGTTTGGGCCATGAGTGGGCAATCAATGTCCCTCCCTAGGATTTTTCCACATGGGACTCACTGAAGCTTGAGAACTGTGAATTGCTATGTTTTCTGCCATTTGATAGAGGAAAACCAATAATAACAACAATGTGAGTTACATTGACATGCACAAGGAGAAGCAGAGACAAACTGTGAAGAGAATGCATCTCCCAGAGGATGCATTCTGTTGTTACCTACAATAGATATACAACCACTTCCTTGCTCTCTGTTTCAGGAAACATCCCAGTATCCTTACAGTAAATTTCTCTTTTTTCCTCCAGTTAGTTTGAACTGGCTTGCTTTCTTCTGCAGCCATGAGAATCCTAGCTGGTATGAAGAGTTACCAAGGCAGAGGAAGGGTGAAGGACATTTCATGGACTGCATGAGCAAAGCCACAGAGACATAAAAAAGCATGGCATGTACAGAGAAATATAAATAGTTTAGTTTTTTTTGAAACAAAATGAGAGAGAAAGAGTGCTAAGAGCTTTGGTGAGAGATATGTCATTTTAAAGAGTTTGACTCTACCCTGAAGGCAGTGAAGAGCCTTACACTGGTTTAGACAGTGAGTGACATGGTCAGATATGTGGTTTAGATAGATCACTCTGGCAGGAGTTTCTTCAATAGTTCTGTCTTATCTCTGGGCTTATCCTATGTTCCCTCACCCAGAAACCTGGGGGAAGAAGACAGGACATAGAAAATGTATTCTTTTCACCAGCCAGAGCAAAGCCCAGAGTCATGACTTTTTATTCTTTGCATTTTAATTGCTATTTAACAGTCTGTCTTCTCTTGCATTCTGAAAGTCCCACTGGAGCACAGGCCATGTCTAGTTTGTTACCATTGAATTCCCAATACCTATCTTAGTACCCAGAACACATGGCGATTCGATAAAAAGTTAAGTGAATAAATGACTGAATGAGTAAATAAATAGTGATAAGGTGGAGCAGATAAATTCAAAATATATTTTGCAATAGTCAGGACTTGATGAGTTTTATAAAATATCCTCCTTTACTGAACACCTATGTGCTCTGCAGGGGACGGAGTGCTTTGCATGCATTATCTTATTTAAATTTCACAACAATCACCTGCGTAATATGTACCACAGCTCTTCCTGTTTTTCATATGGGGGAAAAAGAAGATTAAAGAGACCAAATGCTAGTTTGAACCATATGAAATTGCCACCTAATAACTTGCCCAATATAGGTAATGAGTCAGTAAGTACCCTGCAAACTGAATGTGTGTTTCCTCACCAAATTTATATGTTGAAACCTAATCCCCAATATGATGGTATTAGGAAATGGGACCTTTGGGAGGTAATTAGGTCACAGATATAGAGTCCTGATGAATGGAACTAATGCCCTTATAAGGGGCTGAAAAGGTCAGAGTTCTTCCTTCCACCATGTGAGAATACACACCAAATCTGCCAGCTACTTGATCTTAAACTTTCTAGTCTCAAGAACTGTGAGATATAAATATCTTTTGTTTATAAGACATCAGTTTATGGTACTTTATTATAGTAGCCTAAATCGACTAAGACAGAGTGGTACTGAAGCAGTTGAATATCCAGATGCAAAAAAGTAAACAATGATTTTTAAGTCATACCATATACAAAAATTAATACAAAATAGATCACATATCCAAATATATCTAAACTATAAAAAAAGGTCTAGAAGCAAGTGTATGAGATATTCATTGTAGTTTGGGATTAGACAAAATTTTTTTTAGATGCAACCAAAAAAACAGGAACGATAAAAAAATGATAAATTGGATTTCATGAAAATGAAAAACTCTCACTCTTCAAAAGACACCAGTGGAAATGAAAAGAAAAGCAACACACTCTGATAAAATACTTGTAGACATCTGATAAAGAACTTGTTTCTAGAATATATCAAGAACTCTTATAACTCAATAATGGTAAGACAAATGACACAATTTAAAACAAAATTGGCTAAAGATGTGAAGATATACTTTGTCGAAGAAAATATATCAGTGGCAATGGTATGTGAAAAGATGTTCAATATCATTAATCATTTATAAAATGCAAATTAAAGCCACAATGAGATAGCACTACACATCTACTATATGGCTAAAATTTTAAAAAATGATTGATAAAATAAAGTGCTTAAGGGGAGGTATGGAGCAAATGACATTCTCATACATTTCAGGTGGAAATGCAAAAGGGTACAGCCACTTTGGAAATGCCATTTGACAATACTTACAAGTCATGTGCCATGTAACAATGTTTTGGTCAATGACACTGTGTATATACAGCAGTGGTCCAAAAAGATTATTCCTGTATTTTTGCTGTACCTTTTCTATGTTTAGATATGTTTAGATGCACAAATACCTACCATTGTGTTATAATTGCCTATAGTATTCAGTATAGTAACATGCTGTACAGATTTATAGCTTAGAAGCAATAGGCTACAGCATATAGCTTAGGTGTGTAGTAGGCTATATACATTTAGGTTTGTGTAAGTACAGTCTATGATGTTCACACAATGATGAAATTACCTAACAATGCATTTCTCAGAATGTATCCCCATCATTAAGTGATGGATGACTATAGTTTTGTTTTTAATTATATCCATGAAACCTAGCACATTGCTTAGTAAGTGCTTAATCAATATTTGTTGAATTAATAGACATATTTTATAATGTGTGTATGTGTGTGTGTGGATATCAAAACAATCCTTAAAGCTGCTGAAACTTATTTTCTCTGTTGTGTATAGATTAACTTGCAGTTTTCTCAATTAAAGAAAAGTCTCTAGCAGTGTTTGATCTTGTCTCTGTTCTCTGCATGACTTTTGTGAGTCTAAAGGTATAAAGAAAATCCCATTCACCAAAATGTTCATGGCATTGGAGAACACAGACATGCTTTTGTCAAGTGAGTTCTACTTTTCATTAGGAGAATTAAGCTTCCTATGCATGCTAAGGAAGAAGACATGTAGGAGCACGAGATTTTGGAAAAGTCAGAGCCTACAGGGTCTGGCTGAGAAGAAGAAAGAAAGAAGGTTGGAGCAACAAGATGGCAGATGGCAATGCACACCACAATGAGATTCTCTTACCTCTGCGACTGCACAGAACCTTAGAATATCTGTAAAGAATATAAATGTGATTGGACATTTTGTGTGAGATAGTGAAGCTTCTAGATATGAGGGGCCATAGGAGCAGGGTAACCTGAATAAATTCAGAAGTGGAGGCAGAAAAAGGAGAAATCATGGTCTAAAAATCATGGGGTAATTTTGGGAGCTTGATGGGCTGAGTCTAAGCAGAGCTACTCATCGCCTTTAACCACATAGAAGTTATCAATAAAAAAAGTAACAAAAGACTGACTTGTCATAAGATAGATGTCAGTGGGTGCAAGAAAAGGAAAATTGAAGCCAGAGTAATAAACTTACCAGCTGATGCTGTGGAGGCTGGGGGAGCTGGTGACTGGATCTAGCCACTAGGAACTAGAGGCTGTACCTTTGAAGGTCTCCTGGAGACAGGAGATAAAGCTTTGACTTGTGTGAGGCAGAAAGTTGGAACTGAGACCCCAGCATAAAGGCAGAATCATAGAATTGCTGTCTGTCGGTGAAGGAGGAATTAGAAAAAACTAAACACTAAAACTTAAAAAAAAAAAATTCCCTGAGAAATCAAAGCTCCAGGGTTTTTCCATATTCAAATGTGAAGTCTCAGTTGACATTCTTCCTAGGGTTTTATAATAAGCAATAATCCTTCACACCAGTGAAGTTCTGGGGTGTCCGGCAGAAGCAAAACTCTGTATAGCTACACTTCCAACAGTCCAGGGCGAAAAAGAACTACCAATAAGAGCTCAGGATTAACATTTATAAATCATAGAAGAAAATAATTCACCATGACAGAGAGTAATTAGACATAGTGAAGAGGATTGTTAGAACTTCAAGGACTTGAGAAGCTAGAACAATATGAAATGTATTATAGAATAACTATGCTTAACATAATTAAAGTGATAAAAGGAGTAAAAACCACAAGGAAAGAGTAAGATATTATTATATAAGAATATGTGAACTTGAAAAATAGGAAAGAACTCCAAAAATGATTTTTTTAATTTTTGAAATGAAAAATTCAACGAAAGAGTTAAACAATAGGTAGATCATAGCTAAAATGAGAATTACTGAACTAGAAGACAGAGATGGAAAAGCTAACCAAAATACAGCAAAGATAAAGAAATGGAAAATAGGGGGAAAATGGATGAGAAATAGAGGCAGACTGAATGGGTTGAACATGCGTCTAATATAATAAGAGTTGTAGAGAATGAGAAATGAGATTGGAGAAGAGGCAATATCTAAAGAAATTCCCATAATCAAATGTGTCATGGTTATAAGCAGCATATAGTTAAGCTTTGTTTATTTTTTTTCAGTCTGACAATCTTTGTTTTTCTATTGGAGTATATATTCTTTTCTTGTAATTAACATTACATGCTTATTACTGATATATTTGGGTAGATGCTGACCATTATACTACAATATCTGGTTTTTTTTTGGTCTCATTTGTTGTATGTTGCCTTTTTCTTCCTTTGATGAATTAATCAAATCTTTCTATTAATTATCTTTTACCTTTATCATCATGAGAATTATGGAGTCCATTAGTGGCTACTGCTGTGCTGTCCAATACAGTGGCCATTAGGTACATGTGGCTCTTTAAATGTAAATCAATTAAAATAAAAAAGAAAATTCAGTTCTTCATGTCAAGTACTCAATAGCCACATGTGTGCAGTCACTCATATATTAGATTGGACATACATAGAACATTTCTATCATTGCAGAAAGTTCTATTAGATAACATTGATTTTGATAATCTGTGGGTCTATTTATATCATCTGGGCTTAATTTTTGTCTTGTTTCTTGGTCTGCCTTTGTAGGGAATAAAAGATTTCTCATCCGTCACAAGTTCATGGCTGAGTCACTTATAATAAAAGACAGATTAATGTGAGAAAAGCTTACAAATTTATTTAATGTAAGTTTTCTATGACACAGGAGCCTTCAGAAATGACGACCCAAAGAAATAGGGAGAACTGTATTTTTATGCTTAGGTTTGCTGAAGAATGAACAGTCACACAGAAGTGTGGACAAAAGGGGGTGTGTTCTAAAGGTTACAAGTTGGGGGCAGAGGGCAGACTTAGGAAGGGTTGTTCAGATTCTTCTTGGCATTTCTGTATCTTTGAGGATAAGAGCCTTCCTTTCTTCCAGGTATAGGGAGGGGGTCTATGGAATTAAGGTCTTATGATCTGCTTCAGGGGAAGATCAGCTAGGTTTTTATGGCCTGCTTCAGGGGAGAAGGGGCAAGGGGAGGGTGAGAGTGACCTTATTGCTTTTGCCGTTTTCTCAAATCCAAGGTGCGATATTTTGGTGTACTGTGTCCTGAACCCCATCTCCTTGGCATCTTTTTATTAAATGATGAATATTTTATATTAAAAAATTACATGTGTTCAGATGATTTTGTCTGTCCCCAGAAAGGATTCACCTTGTTCTCTGTCAGGAAACTACAGTGAGGAAACTACACTTTAATTTAATCAACCACTGAATTAACCTAAGTTGTCTGCGTTACAGTTGTTATGAACTCAAATATACATCTTGTTTAACCTCATTCTTGGGAGCATAGCCTCAGACAGTCTTAACTGAGAGGCTGGGGTATTTATCTTTTTATTAAGCCCCCTTCTTTTTACCTCATTCATATGCTGTAAATTGTCTTTGTCACTGTCAGACTATTGGAAATGACTTTTCCTTTAAGTGGCATTCTGCTTAGATTCTTAGCCAGTTGCTTTGTGTATCTTAAAAATGTAACTGTGGCCGGGCGCGGTGGCTCTCGCCTGTAATCCCAGCACTTTGGGAGGCCGAGGCAGGTGGATCACGAGGTCAGGAGATTGAGACCATCCTGGCTAACATGGTGAAACCCGGTCTCTACTAAAAAAAAAAAAAAAAAATTAGCCAGGTGTGGTGGCGGGCGCCTGTAGTCCCAGCTACTTGGGAGGCTGAGGCAGGAGAATGGCGTGAACCCGGTAGGCGGAGCTTGAAGTGAGCCGAGATCGTGCCACTGCACTCCAGCCTGGGCAACAGAGCAAGACTCTGTCTCAAAAAAAAAAAAAAAATGTAACTGTGTGTCAGGCTTGTTTCTCCCTCTGTCTTTGCTGCCTTGGCAGCTCTGGACTCCACTTTTTGTCTTTTCTGCCCTGCGAAATTACCAGAAACTCTTTCAGCTACTCTGCTTCTCAGCAACTATGCTCTTCCTTAGATACATAGCCTTTCACACAGCACCAAAAATTAGGAAATTCTCCAAGGGGACTCTTACTGGCTCACATCTTTCTGCTTCACTTCTCTTTAGGATGTTGGGCCTTTAAGTCCTAACTGTATAATTAGCTCTCAATGCTTTTAAATAGAGATTTTTAAAAATCTCTATTTTTTCTTTGTGGGAGCTGCTATTGTTTGAATGTATGTGTCCCTCCAAAATTCACATGTTGGAACTTAACCCACAAGGTGATGGTCTTAAGAGGTGGGGTACTTGACAAGTGATTATGTCATGAGGGCTCCAGCCTGGTGAATGGGATTAATGTCCTTATAAAAGTGCTGGAGGGAAGTAGCCAGGCCCTTTTTTGCCCATTGCCTTTCACCATGTGAGGATGAAGCAACAAGGTGCCATCTTGAACGTGGAGAGTAAGGCTTCACCAGACATGGAATCTGTCTGCACCTTGATTTTGAACTTTCCAGCCTCTAAAACATGAGAAATAAAATTCTATTATTTATAAATTACCCATTCTATGGTATTTTGTTATAGTAGCACAAATGAACTAGGACAAAAGCATCATTGGTTTGCTCCAAGTTATGCTGTTATATAATAGCTGGGAATAGAAGCCCTTCCACTTCATTTCCAGTCATGGTTAATTCTGGTTCAAGCTACCAATATTGACAGGAGAGTCATTTTATTATTACCAATGTTTCTGTGTAGTTACATCTTTTTTCTGTGGCATCAATATGACTACCACTATGCTCGTATCTGTAAATCCTCAATGAAATATTGGGAATGTGTTGGATAAATTCATATGACTTAATGAACCTTATTTTGGGCAAACTTCTGAGAGCTATAATAACAGGTAACATTTATCAACCACCTATCACATGCCTTGTGTGTTGGATATAAATTGCTTCTAATTATTAACAATAATTCTGCACCATATATATTATTGCCCTGACTTTACTGATAAGAAAGCCAAGGCTAAGAATGGTTAGATAACTTCCCTTTGGAGAGGATCCAGGGTTGACTAACTTTAAAGTATTCATAGCCATTTTCCACCTATTCTTGAGAAGGTAGCAAAACCTTGGGAATACTCTGTTCTTCACATCCCCTCAAGCTTAGCTGCAGACTCATTTGCTGTAATTCAATTCAGCTTTCTAGGTGATATCCCAAAGGAATAAAAATAGCAATAGTGACAACAGGCCATGCTTATTGCACTGAGAGGCTCTAAAATCATTTTAATGAGCTAAACCTACTAGTATTAGTAATAGTCTAGTGACCACCAGCATGTTGTCTGCTTCAGGCAAAGTTTAGCTGGCTGGGCAAAAATAGGAAAATCACAGATGAGGACATTTTCATTTAAATAAATTAGCACTGCCATAGCATTCATTATCTAGAGTAGCTATTTTTAGCTCAGAGTACCCTGCAGAGAAGATGCCAGACAGAATCTTCTGTCTTACTTGCTGGCTTGGAAGAAAGTCCTCTGACCCCAACACTGAAAGGAAGACAGGATCTGAAAACCACTCATCTCCCTCCCTAGTTCCTTGCTGAAGTGCACATTCTGAACTACCCGTCACTGCTTGTGACTTTGTACTCCCTAGTCTCCTTCTACAGTGGCCTACATATTTATCCCATTCTTTGTGATTCTAATCTGAAATAGAGTGATGAGAACCTAAATTATGATGGTGGATATCCTGCAGTGCCTAAGTCAGATCTTAGCAAAGTGATAGTTGAGAAATAATTTTAATTCAATGAGAGCCACAAAGTTTGTTTGAGACTGTAACTTCATCTAGAAACATCTAGAAAGTGAGAGTCCAGATATTACAAGAAAGAAATAAATTGAGTCATACAAATGGCTTGTTTCAATATATTCACAGTTCAGAGAATGATGCAAAACATTTTTTTCCTGTTGCCACGGGGTCATCTTTCACTCCAAAATGAGTAATCATCAGATAGGCACCAAGAAATACTTTCTTTCTTTTTAGTCTTTTACTCTCTGTTCTTTTATTGCTTCTGTTTCCTCACAATTCTATCCTCTGTTAGGTTCTGGTACATTTTGCTACCCCAGGAAACCTATGCTACATTTCATGTTTGGATGGCAATGGTGAATTCCTATTTTCTTAAATGGACCATCTATAAAGCAAACAAATTTTCCTTTTGCATCATAACGCAGCCTTAGAGCATTAACATAGTTGCATTTTTATGAGAGAAGGACTCTGCATCAGAGATGAAAATGGAAAGTGACAGAGTAAAGGAGATAGAGACCCCTATGCTCCAGAATCAATGAAGAGAGCAAGATGGCATGACTAATGGGAGGAGATTTGAAGAAGTGTTTTCTTTTTATGTTACAAATGTGAATTGCTCTACAACTCTAGGGCTTTAATTCATTTATTCATTCATTCCAAAATGTTTGTTAATTATATACTCTGTATCAGGAACTACATCAGACACAAGTAGGTAAATATTTGGTAAATAAACAAGATGGGACTCCTGCATTGGCTAATATACAACCTAACTGGGAAGGCAGACAGCCAACGTGTTAAAAACAAACAGTAACAAGTGCAAAGAAGAAAAGGTGAGGGGTATGGTCATAGGGATTATGTGCAGTGTGGTGTGTGCATGAATTAATTATATATAAAAAGAAAAGTCATAAGCATATAGATAGCATTTAAAGTTGTAGAAATTTATGAGATCAACAAGGGACAGAAGACACAGAGATAAGAAAAGAGATTCCTAAACTAAGCCCTTAAGAAGAAACGTTTTCTTTTTGTCTAAATAAGGCTAAATCTGGTTTTATCCACTAAGATTGCTTGAAAGTTTGTTATCAGACATTTTACTTCACAGCCTCCTTCCCGTTGCTTGGGTTTTACAAGGACCCTGGGGACTTAGAAGGTCCTTAAAGGCAGACACAACAGTTCATTTGAGGTTAATCATTCCAGTGTGTGGTTTGTTTCCACTGTACCAAATTTAACTAGATGGACCCTCACTTAGACTTCAAGGAGTGTAGCACTTCTTCCCTAATTATGGCCTTCTACAGTTCTTTCACTACACAGGCAGTTTACGTGGGATCAGTCTTCACACCCATGGCAAGCAGGTATATATTAGAGAATCAGTAAGTATCAACCTGTCAGATAACACTATAAAGCCTCCAATTCTTCTCTTCTTTCCAAATATTTGGTTCTCTAAATGGACCTAGGCCTTTGAAGCACAAAGACCTATTCAGGGCTGTCTTCAATGGTAGTGGTTCTCTGCCTAGCAACTCACCCTTCTGGGTCCAAAACACAATATCATTGTTTATTTTTTTCTAAACTTAAAAACAGCCCATGCCTTAAAAGTCAAGACCCAACTACCTCCCTGGGTGGCGGAATTAATTACATCTTTTCTTTCTTTCTTATGAATATAGAGTAGCCAGAAACAAGACAAAATTATTATTTCTTTCTTACTAATGTAGAGTAGCCAGAAACAAAATAAAATCTATTATCTTGTAATCTGCCACTTTAGGTGGCAGAATATATTTTAAATGAGCTTAACGTTAAAATACACAATGCATTACTGGTAGGAATAGAAACTAGTACAATATTTCTGGAAATTAAGCTAATAGTATAAGTGTGACTATACCTTGTGAGCCAGCAATACCATTTCTGGGTGTGTATTTCATGGAAAACTTCCCACATGTGGATCTGTAAGGATATGAATCACTGTTAGTATTCAAAGGTAACCTAGGTGGTCATCACTAGGGAAATTGATATGTAAAATATGAGGGACACATACTGTAGAAATTGATGCTGCAGAGAACGTAGCATTAGAAGCAATCGAGTAGATCTGTATATAGCCACATGGAGAGATCTGAAAATATAGTGATAAATGGGAAAAATACATAAATTAAACATACACAAAACATATTTTATAGGCTGCATAATTATAGTCAGTACCTCAATTAAAATGCTAAACTGGCTATCTAGTCGGATGGATAATGGGAAATGTGTTCATCTAGGATGAAGGGAGAAAATAAGTAATAAAATAAAAGAAGGAACCTGTAAAGACTGGGCATGATAATCTTCCATGAATTAAGTAGTATATAATACTTATTTTCTTTGTGCCTGAGGGAACAAACCAGCTTCAAACATCAAAAACAATAACCCAAATTCTTAGAAGAAAAGAAGTTCCATTTTCTTTCATTTTTTAAACTTTTAGGTTCAGGGGAACATGTGCAGGTTTGTTATATAGGAAAATTGCATGCCACAGGGGTTTGGTGCACAGATTATTTCATCACCCAGGTAATAAGCATAGTACCTGATAGGTGGTTTTTCAATCTTCACCCTCCTCCCACTTTCCACCCTCAAGTAGGCCTGGATTATCTGTTGTTCTCTGTGTCCATATGTACTCAATGATTAGCTCCCACTTGTAAGTGAGAATATGTATTTGGTTTTCTGTTCCTGTGTTAGTTTGCTTAGGACAATGTTCTCCAGCACCATCCATATTGCTGCAAAGGATATAATCACATTTTTTTAAGGCAACATATTATTCCATAGTGTATATGTATCACATTTTCTTTAGTCCATCATTGATGGGCATTTAGGTTGGTTCCATGTCTTTGCTATTGTTAATAGTGCTGTGATGAATATACATGCATGTGTGTCTTTATGGTAGAGTGATTTATATTCCTTTGGTTATAGACCCAATAATGGGATTCCTGGGTCAAATGGAAATTTTGTTTTAAGTTCTTTGAGAAATTGCCAAACTGCTTTCCACAATGGGTTAACTAACTTACTTTCCCATCAACAGTGTATTAAGTGTTCCCTTTTCTCCATAACCTCACCAGCGTCTGTTAGTTTTTAACTTTTTGATAATAGATATTCTGACTAATGTTAGATGATATCTCATTGTGGTTTTGATTTGGATTTATTTAATGATTAGTGATGTTGAGCATTTTTTCATATGCTTCTTGGCTGCCTGTATGTCTTCTTTTAAAAATGTCTGTTCATGTCCTTTGCCTGCTTTTTAATAGGGTTATGTTTGTTTTTTGCTTGTTAATTTGTTTAAGTTTCTTATAGATTCTGGATATTAGTTCTTTGTTGGATGCATAGATTGCAAATATTCTCTCCCATTCTGTAGGCTCTCTGTTTAGCTTGTTGGTAGTTTCTTTTGCTGTACAGAGCTCTTCAGTTTAGGTCCCACTTGCAAACTTTTGCTTTTGTCACAATTGCTTTTGGTATCTACATCATGAAATCTTTGCCAGGTCCTATGTCCAGAATGATAATTCCTAAGTTATCTTCCATGGTTTTTATACTTTTAGGTTTTACATTTAAGTCTTTAATACACTTTGAATTGATTTTTTGTGTGGTTCAAAGGAGGGGTCCAATTTAAATCTTCCGCATATGGCTAGCAAGTAATCTCAGCACCATTTATTGAATAGGGAGTCCTTTCCCCATTGCCATTGCTTGTTTTGGTTGACTTTGTCAACAATTAGATGGTTGTAGGTATGTGGCATTATTTTTAGGCTCTCTATTCTGTTCCATTGGTCTATGTGTCTATTTTGTACCAGTTCCGTGCTTTTTTGGTTACTGTAGCCTTATACTATAGTTTGAAGACAAGTAATATGATACCTCCAGCTTTGTTCTTTTTGCTTATGTTTGCCTTAGCTATTTGGGCTCTTTTTTGATTTTATATGAATTTTAAAATAGTATTTTTTTTGAATTCTGAGAAGAATTCCATCGGTAGTTTGATAGGAATAGCATTGAATCTGTAAATTGCTTTGGGCAGTATGGCCATTTTAACAATATTAATTCTTCCTATCCATGAGTTTGAAATGTGTTTTCATTTGTTTGTGTAATCTCTAATTTCTTTCACTACTGTATTGTAATTCTCCTTGTGGACATCTTTCACCTCCCTGATTAGCTGTATTCCTAGGAATTCTTTTTTCTTTTTGTGGATATTGTGAACAGGGTTAAGTTTCTGATTTGGTTTACAACTTGGATGTTGTTGGTGTATAGGAATGCTACTAATTTTTGTACATGGATTTTGTGTCCTGAAACTTTTCTAAAGTTGTTTATCTGCTTTAGGAACTTTTAGGCAAAGACTGGGGTTTTCTAGGTATAAAATTTCATCTGCAAGCAGAAATAGTTTGACATCCTCTCTTACTGTTTGGATGCCCTTTATTTCTTTCTCTTGCCTAATTGCTCTGGCTAGGACTTCCAGTACTATGTTGAATAGGAGTGGTAATAGTGGGCACCCTTGTCTTGTTTCAGTTTTCACGGGGAGTGCTTCCAGCTTTTGCCCATTCAGTATGATGTTGGCTGTGGGCTTGGTATAGATGGCTCTTATTATTTTGAAGTATGTTCCTTCCTTCAATGCCTAGTTTGTTGAGGGCTTTTTTCTTTTTTAACATGAAGGGATGATGAATTTTATTAAAAGCCTTTTCTGCACCTATTGAGATGATCGTGTGTTTTTTGTTTTTAGCTCAGTTTAGGTGACAAATCACATTTATTGATTTGTGTATGTTGAATCAACCTTACATCCCAGGGATAAAGCCTACCTGATTGTGGTGGATTAGCTTTTTGATATGCTGCTGGATTCAGTTTGCTAGTATTTTGTTGAGTATTTTTGTATCTAAAGTTAGTCAAGAATCCAGGTCAAGAATAATGGCCTGGAGTTTTCCCTTTTGGCCATGTTTCTGCCAGGTTTTGGTATCAGGATGATGGTGGCCTCATAGAATGAGTTAGGAGTCCCTTCTCAAGTTTTGAAATAGCTTCAGTAGAAATGGTACCAACTCTTATTTACACATCTGGTAGAATTCAACTGTGAATTTGTCTGGTCCTGGGCCTTTTCTGGTTGATAGGCTTTTTATTACTGATTCAATTTTGAAACTTGTTATTGATCTGTTCAGGGATTCAATTTCTTCCTGGTTCAGTCTTGGGAGATTATATGTTTCCAGGAATTTATTCATTTTATGTAGATTTTCTAGCTTGTTTGCATAATGGTATGCATAGTAATCTGTGAGGGTTTTTTGTATTTCTGTGGGTTTGGTGATCACAACCCCTTTGTCATTGCTGATTGTGTTTATTTGGATCTTCTCTTTTTTATTAGCCTAGCTAGTGATCTATCTATCTTATTTATTCTTTCAAAAAATTAACTTAAGGATTCATTGTTTTTTTGTATTTTTAGGGAGAGGGTCTCAATTTCCTTCAGTGCTACTCTAATTTTGGTGTTTTTCTGTCTTCTGCTAGCTTTGTGGTTGGTTTGCTCTTGTTTCTCTAGTTCCTCTAGGTGTGACAGTAAGTTGTTAATTTGAGATTTTTCTAACTTTTTGATGTGGGCATTTAGTGCTGTAAACTTCCCTCTTAACATGCTTTAGTTGTGTCCCAGAGAATCTTTGTTCTCATTAATTTGAAAGAATTTCTTGATTTCTACCTTAATTTTGTTGTTTACCCAAAGTCATTCAGGAGTAGATTGTTTAATTTTTATGTAATTGATTTTGAGTGATCTTCTTAGCATTGATTTCTGTTTTAATTGCTCTGTGGTCCCAGAGTGTGGTTGGTATAATTTCATTTTTTTAGATTTGCTGAGGATTGTTTAATGGCCAGTTGGGTGGTCGATTTTAGAGTATTGCCATGTGCATATAAGAAGAATGTATATTCTGTTGTTTTAGGGTGGAGAGTTCTGTAGATATGTATTAGGTCTATTTAATCAAGTGTCGAGTTCAAGTCCTGAATATCCTAGTTACTTCTCTGCCTTGATTATCTGTCTAATACTGTCAGTGGCTATTGAAATCTCCCACTATTATTGTGTGGTTATCTAAGTCTCTCTGTAGGCCTCTAAGAACTTGTTTTATTAATCTGGGTGCTCCTGTGTTGGGTGTATACATATATTTAGAATAGATAAGTCTTCCTGTTAAATTGAACTCTTTATGATTATGTAATGCCCTCCTTTGTATTTTTTGATCTTTGTTGGTTTGCAGTCTGTTTTGTCTGAAATTGGAATAGTAACTGCTGCTCTTTTTTGTTTTCTGTTTGCTTGGTAGATTTTACTCCATCCCTTTACTTTGAGCCTGTGGGTGTCATTACATGTGAGATGGGCCTCTTGAAGACAGCATACCATTGGATCTTGCTTCTTTATCCAACTTGCTACTCTGTGCCTTTTAATTGGGACAGTTAGCCCATTTATATTCAAGGTTAATATTGATATGTGCAGATTTGATCCTGTTATCTTATTGTTAGCTGGTTATTATGCAGACTTGTTTGTGTGGTTACTTTATAGTATCAAAGGTCTATGTACTTTAGTCTGTTTCTGTAGTGGCCAGTAACAGTCTTTCCTTTTCATATTTAGTGCTTCCTTCAGGACCTCTTGTAAGACAGGTCTGGTGGTAACAATTCCCTTAGCATTTGCTTGTCTGAAAAGAATCTTAATTAGTTTGGCTGGATATGAAATTCTTGTTTGGATGTTTTGTTTTGTTTTTTTGAGATGGAGTTTTGCTCTTTGTTGCCTAGGCTGGAGTACAGTGGCACGATCTCGGCTCACTGCAACCTCCACTTCCGAGGTTCAAACAATTCTCCTGTCTCAGCTTCCTGAATAGCTGGGATTACAGGCGCCCACCACCATAGCTGGCTAATTTTTGTGTTTTTAGTAGAGATGGGGTTTCACCCTGTTGGCTAGGCTGGTCTCAAACTCCTGACCTCCCATGATCCACCCGCCTCGGCTTCCCAAAGTGCTGGGATTTACAGGTGTGAGCCACTACACCCGGCCTGGAATTTTTTTTTTTTCAAGAATGCTGAGGGCCAGGTGGGGTGGCTCATACCTGTAATCCCAGCACTTTGGGAGGCTGAGGCAGGTGGATCACCTGAGGTCAGGAGTTTGAGACCAGCCTGCCCAACATGGTGAAACCTTGTCTCTACTGAAAATAGAAAAATTAGCTGAGTGTGATGGCACATGCCTGTAATCCCAGTTACTTGGGAGGCTGAGGCAGGAGAATTGCTGGAACCCAGGAGGCGGAGGTTGCAGTGAGCTGAGATCATGCTGCTGCACTCCAACCTGAGTGATAGAGCAAGACTCCATCTCAAAAAAGAAGAATGCTGAATTCTTCCATTCTCTTCTGGCTTGTAGGGTTTCTGTTGAAATATCCACTCTTATCCTGATGGGGTTGCCTTTGTAGGTGACCTGCACCTTCTCTCTAGCTGCCTTTAATATTTTCTCTTTCATTTTGGCCTTGGAGAAACTGATGACTCTGTGTTGAGGATAGTCATCTGTGTACTATCTCATAAGGGTTTTCTGCATTTCTTGAGTTTGAATGTTGGCCTCTCTAGCAAGGTTGGGGAAATTTCCATGGATGATATCCTGAAATACGTTTTCCAAGTCATTTGCTTTCTCTCTCTGTATTTCAGGGATGCTAATGAATAGTAGATTTAGTCTCTTTACATAATCTCACATTTCTTGGACGTTTTGTTCATTCTTCTTTGTCTTTATTTTTGTCCTACTGAATTATCTCAGATAACTGGTCTTTTAGTTCTGAGATTCTTTCATCAGCTTGATCAATTCTGCTGTTAATACTTGAGATTTTATTCTAAAATTCTTGGAGTTTTTCAGCTTTATCAGATCAATTTGGTTCTTTCTTAAACTGGCCATTTTGTCTTTCATCTCCTGTATTGTTTTATTGTATTCCTTAGAGTCCTTGGATTAGATTTCGACTTCCTCCTGAATCTCTTGATGATCTTCATTTCTAACCATATTCTGAATTATATTTTGGTCATTTCTGCCGTTTCAGACTGGTGAAGAACCATTACTGGAGAACTAGTGTAGTTGTTTGGAGGTAAGAAGAACCTCTGACTTTTGGAATCGCCAAAGTTCTTGTCCTTGTTCTTTCTCATCTGTGTGGACTGATGTTCCTTTAATGTTTAAAGTTGCTGTCCTGTGGATGTTTTTTTTTTTTTTCTATTATCTCCTTTGATGCCCTTGGGGGTTTCATTGTGATATAAGGTTTGTACAGTCTACTGGCTTCATTTCTAAAAGATTTTAGGGGGTCAAGGCTCAGCTTAGCACTCTTGGGCTATGTGTTCTAATTCTGGGTAGCTGGTATAGGGCCCCTGGCTTTGTTCTCTGGTCCCTTGAGGTTAGGAACTTGCTGTGCTGAAGGGACTGAGGTATTCCCAGACCACTGACACAACACTTTGATGGATGATACCAGCCAACGTGCTTTGTCAGGGCAGTTACAGCAGGATCTGTGCTGTGCCAGTAGTGGCAGTGCAGTGGGGTGAATGCTTATCAGCTGGGATAGGGTGCTGGTGGGCACCAGTCTGCTTCTCCCCAGGTGTGCATTCACAGTGCAACAGTGGCAACCTGGAGCAGGGGAGCAAGGCCACTGGCATCAGTGTGGATGTTTGCACGGTGGTGGTTGGTGTGGGGTTGGGGTGCTGGTGGATGCAGAACTGCTGGCCTCTATGCAGGGCAATTTTGCCAGTGGTGGTGGTGATACAGTTCAGGGAAGGGGGTGGGGTGTGGGACCACTGGCCTTTGTTTGCAAGTTGGTGCTAGCAGTGGTGATGTGGGGGTGGGGTATGCTCATGCCAGCAGCAGTGGTGCATTGGGGTGCACTGCAGGCCAGCTGGGAAAGGGAGGCAAGGTCTACCCACATGTAAACAAAGAAGGGGGGTGCGGCTGTGGGTAAGTGGGTACTGGCAGAGCAGCTCAGGAGAGGCTGTGATGGTGGGAGAGTGAGGGTGGGTTGGTACATGTCTATCTGCAGGGGCCACTCTTCTGGAGCTCTTCCCCATGGTCAGTTGCAGTCGGCCATTGATGGACCTAGGAGGCAGGACCCTAGGAGGCACCATGTTTGGGCATCCGAGGCTGCATTGCAAATGGGTGTGGTCAGGCTGGGGCCCAGGAAGAGGCCAGCAGACAGGCCGGTGCTTAGATCTGACTGGCCCCATCTCGTGGGCAAGACCACCCTGCTCTGTTTGGGTTGGACAACTCCCTTAGGCTAAAGTCTCCTAGAGAAGCATGGCAAGCACTGGGAGATTGGCATCCCTGACCATGCTCCACTGCAGATGGTCTTGCACCAAACCCTCTGGGCTCTTCACATGCGGGAGCTGTGTCCCTACCACCTCTCTAAGCAGCTCTCTCTGCCAGCTCAGGTGTCTGTGGGTATCATGGGGCCTCCTGCTGCCAGGATTCCAGAGGTCCATGGCAAGTATGAGTTGTTCCTCACCTTTTCAACTTACTCCTTCCCCAGTAGTCATTGGGGGCCAGGAATGAATCTTGATGCATGGTAGCCCTGTGTGGTGTGCCCCACTTACTTCCCTTCTGTAGAAGTTATATTTTCTAATCTTAATACACAGGAGAAATTCTGTGGCCATGTTCCTTAGATGAGAGCTATATTATTTTGGGTTTAATCACATTTAAGTTTATTGGCAAGACTTGAATTCTGAGAAAGTATACTAGAGTGGTTTGTTCAGAGATATGCACTAGCAGGTATTTTATAAAAATCAACTTTGTTGATATATAATTTACATGCAATAAATTTTATCTACTTTTAAGTTCAATGGATCTCGACAAATGTATTCATCTTTGTAATAGCCTCTCCGACTGGGATGTAGAACATCTCTGTTATCCCCAGACAATTTTCTTAAGGTTTTTGCCAGGCAATCTCCCACTCCAATTTGCAGCCCAGACAACAATCACTATACATCAGTTTTACCTATCTTCGAATTTGATATAAATTGAAACACGCAGTATGATTTTTGTCTGCCTTCCTTGGCTTAGTATAATGTTTTTGAGAGTCATAGATGTTGACTCTCGAATTGTATGTATCAGTAGTTTATAGCTTTTTACTGTTTAGTAGTATGTCATTTTATGGAAATGCCATAATTTGTTAATCCTGATGTAACCTGTTAATTTATATTTAAGTTGTTTGTAGCTTTTGGCTACTATAAATAAATCTTTAAAAATATTTTTATGCAAGCCTTTATGCTGATATATGTTTATAAATGTATTTTTGTATTTGATGTTAGATAGAGATTATTATTTTGATTATTGTGATTATGATTATATTGCATCTGGATATTCAAATTTTCCAACATCATTTGTTGAAAAGACTATTTTTTCCCCATTGCATTACTTTGAGATATTTGTTTAAAACAGTTGTCTTTTAACAATATACCTATTTTTGTTCCACTGATCTGTAAGTAGTGTACTGTCCTTATTAATGTAGTTCTGGAATAAGTCTTCATATTAACTATGCAAGCCCTCCAACATTGTTTCTTATTTTTCAAATTGTTTTTGCTATTCTGGCTCTTTTGCATTTCTGTATCAATTTTAGGATTCCTTTGTCAATTTCTCCAAAAATCTTCCTGTAACTTTGCTTGGTATTGGTTTGAATCTATGTGTCCATAAAGAATTGATATCTTAAAAATATTAAATCCCCCAACCACCAACATGGTATATTTCTCTATATACATTTTCTTTAATTTCTCTCAACATTGTTTTACAGTTTCAGTGCCCAAATTTTGCTTGTATTTCTTTCTTTCTGTCTTTCTTTCTTTCTTTTTTTTTTTTTTTTTTTTGACAGAGTTTTGCTCTTTCACCTAGGCTGGAGTGAAGTGACATGATCTCGGCTCACTGCAACCTCTGCCCCCCAGGTTCAAGTGATTCTCCTGCCTCAGCCTCCTGAGTAGCTGGTATTATAGGCACCTGCCACCATGCCCGGCTAGTTGTATTTTTAGTAGAGACGGGGTTTTGCCACGTTGGCCCATATTTCTATTACCTAAGTAATTTGTATTTTATTGATATTTTCATAAGGTATATATTTTATTAAATTTCTTTTTGAAGTTATTTTGTTTTTAGCATATAGAACTATAATTGATTTTTGTATCTTGGCTTTGCATCCTGCACTCTTGCTAAATTCACTCATTAGTTCTAGTAGTTTTCTGTGCATTCTGTAGAATTTTCTTTTTATGTAGTAATGTCTATAAGGACAGTTTACTTGCTTGCTATTGTTTTCTTGCCAATTGTACTAGCTAGGAAACTTATTAATTGTGATGTTACATAGAAGGTGACTTAGTTTCTTCCTGATCTTAGGAGCAGCATGCTTATTTATTCTGCATTAAGAACTATGTAGCAGTAGGGTTTGTAGTAAATGTTGACAAAGGTTATTATTACTATTATTTTGCATATAGATATTCAATTTTCCAGCATCATTTGTTGAAAAGACTATCCTTTCCCCATTTCATTATGTTGAGATATTTGTTTAAAACAATCGTGTTTTCTGCTTAGTTCTCTTGCCTTCTCTCTGGTGGTCTGCCTCACAAATTTCAGCTGCTTAGCATCCCAAACTTTGATCTCCACCTCAACAGTTCTGTAGACGAGTCTTCCCTGCTTGGCTTACACTTCTCCACTTTGTGATCCAGACAGTTCCTTAGGGTAGAAACTGGGGGTAAACAAAGGGATCACAGTCCTACACTACCTGTTGTCTAAACTCTGAAAACAGTTCTTTCACAAGTTTTGTTCAGTTTTTGTTTGTTTGTGATGAAATATCTAGTCCAGCATCAGTTACTCTGTCAGGACCAGGAGAGGATGGTTTTTCTTTCCTAGAAGTCTATACTCATCTTCTCTTAGGCCAGAATTACTTAGATTTTCATATTAATTCCTGAACCAATGACCAGCAAGTGGCATGAGATTACCATTTTTGTTGCAATCTAACAGTAATCAGAGTCCACTCATGCGGTTGAGGATGGCAAAGGCCATGTTATATTTATTTATTTATTTTTGAGGCAGGGTCTTGCTCTGTCACTCAGGCTGGAGTACAGTGGTGCAATCTTGGCTAACTGCAACCTCCATCTCCTGAGTTCAAGCGATTCTCGTGCCTCAGTCTCCTGGGTAGCTGGGACTACAGGAGCGCATCACCACTCTGAGCTAATTTTTGCATTATTTTGTAGAGATGGGATTTCGCCATGTTGGCCAGGCTGGGCTCGAACTCCTGACCTCAAGTGATCCACCTGCCTTGGCCTTTCAAAGTGCTGAGATTACAGGCAGGAACCACTGTGCCCAGCCAAAGGCCAAACTTTAAAAAGAATGCTTAGCAAAGGGATACAAGGTAACTTTTTTGGGCAAGTTAAAAATTTTGTGTCTTGGTGGTAGTACTGAATACAAACTTCATATTTTCAAAACTCATCAAATTGTAAACTTAAAATTGATACATTTTATTGTAGTTAAATTATACCCTAATAAAGCCATTTGAAAAAAACAATAAGTTATCACCTGCTTTGGTTGTATATGCAGAAAACTGTATTTTAAAAGGTACAGATATCAACAGAAAAAAAGAGCCTGAGTCCCAGTCTCTCAGCCTCACTGTGAGCCTTATACAAGGTAATGTTTTAACTATCGAATGCCTAGCAGCCAAAAATACTCTAGAGAGAGTAGCTTCCTAAGCCAGAAGCCTTGAGGGCTTTTTTTCTTGCATTCTGTCTCTTATTTTTTTTTTTCATTACTGTCATCTCTTAGGTAGGCAAGTTCTTTCTCTCTTACACCCCACTTGAAGAGAAAGTGCTTTGCTCTCTCTTTAATGGAATGGCCTCTTTTTTTCTTATAGGAGTCCATCCTCCTTAGCCTCCCTTAATAGCCTGCAGACTTAAACAACACAGTGCAGTGTCTTAGTTTATCTTCCTAGAGAAATAGTCTTTTCTTTCATATCAGAAGTGTCTTATCTTGTTTTATTCGGGATCATTGGTGAAAGAAGTCCATTATAACTTTAAAGTTACTGCCCTGTAGTGGACTGATTGCCTACAGCACATCAGCTCCTCTTTTTCCTGCTTAGTAGAACTCTGAATGTGTTCCAGTATCTACTATACTTTCATGCAGCCTATGTGACTCAAGAGAAATTGACCTTTTTCCATGTGATATGAGCTCAATAAATCTTTGTTGAATAAATTGCATTTATTAAACGTTATTTTAACTTTTCATTTGATCTCCTGTTTCCCCAAGTGTGATATGGTTTGGATGTTTGTCACCTCCAAATCTCATGTTGAAATGTGATTCTCATTGTTGGAGGTAGGGCCTGGTGGAAGGTGATTAGATCATGGCAGTGGATCCTTCATGTACAGTTTAGCACTATCCTCTTGGTGATAATGGAGATCTCATTCAGTTCATGTGAGATCTGGTTATTTAGAAGTCTGTGATCCCTCCACCCGACCCTGCTCCCTTGCTCCCACTCTTGCCATGACATGCCTGCTCTCCCTTTGCCCTCTGCCGTGATCTGAAGCTTCCAGCATCACCAGGAGCTGATGCTGGATCCATGCTTGTACAGCCTGCAGAACTCTAAGCCAATTTAATTTTTTTCGTTATAAATTGCCCAGTCTCAGATATTCCTTTATAGCAATGCAAGAATGGCCTAACTCACTTAAGATTGTCTTATTTATTAGGTGCTATTAACATAGTATATAAAGCCAAGAGGCAGAGGCTCTGAAGATGTAAGAGATCCCCCCTCCCCCCAAAAAACCCAAAACCAGAAATGAGGCTTTGTGTTCATAGCATAGCATTGGTTAGGTTGTGCTGCAATCACAATTATTTCCCAGGTGTTGGTGACTTTAAAAAGGCTTTATTTCTAGCTTATGTTACATGTTACTTGCAGGTTAATGATGAAGGGTTAGGGGTTCTGGGCTTCACTAAGCCACTTAAGAACCCAGGCTGATACAACTCTGCCATGTCTTATTTGTACCATCTAGAAAACACAGCCTTCCTGATTGCCAAGGCAATTGGGGAAGAGACAGCCTGAAGATTGGGCACAGACTTTTCTCTGCCTCACTATTTACTTTTCACTGGACAGGACTAATTATGTAGCTTTTCAGCTGAAACATGTAGCTTTCTATTTGCCCAGAGGAGAGGAGGGCTAGTGATTGGTGGATATTATTTTATCTACCAAAAATTCTAAAATATAAAAATAAAACTGAAAATTCAAGTTAATAAATTCAAATTAATAAAAACCCAAAATAAAAAATAAAGAAAATCCACATTAATAGTTAATTAAATGTTACTTCATCATTAAATGGGGGCATACATAAATATTTCACTGCATTCAAAAAGTTGTTTCTTAATTTCAAAAACCTTAGTGTGTGTAATGCTATAAAATCATAATCATAAATTATATGTTACTTATATCCAATGACGTCAAACACAAATTTGAAAAACTTTTGTAACTTTTTCTGCTACATTTAAAATGTTTAATATGGTGTGCGGTATGGCCTCCAAAATTAAAACAACCAAAGAAAGAATTTTAATGCTGTTAGTAGGCAGTAAGTGCCATGAAGGCATAATCTTTTTCTTTTGTTACTTATTCCTGGGGTCTGGCACAATTTCTGACATGGTGGAGAAGCTCGTCAATATTTGTTAATACAGAAGGAGCAGGATTGAAAAAAAATGCTTGTGAAACTACTGAACAAAACCATAAAATAATTTAGTCTTCACTTTCGAGGAAAATATAATCCTAGTGAAGAAACTGATGAGCTCAATACATTTCTGTAAATGTTAGCAGTCAAAGTCCCAGTAGAAAAAAGCTGGCAAACACAAATTGAACAGTTTGAAGAGAATTTAATGAAGATGTGGACAGGTCTGAGGTGGGGAGGAAAGGAAGTAATTCTTGGAAAGAGGGCCACTTACAGCAAAAGTGACTTTGGGTTGAGGGACTCAGCCAGCCTGCAGACATTTTCCAAGTCAGATAGAAAAAGTAGGTGGAAAAGTCTATGCCAGGCAGAGGGAATAAGATTTTACATGGCACGGAGGGGTGAAAACACCGAATGTACTGAATTGATGGTGAAGTGCAGCATCAGAAGTAGGCAGACCGGGTGCAGTGGCTCACACCTGTAATCCCAGCACTTTGAGAGGCTGAAGCAGGCAGATCACTTGATGTCAGGAGTTCAAGACCAGCCTGGGCAGCATAGTGAAACCCTGCCTCTACTGAACATACAAAAATTAGCTGGGCATGGTGGTGCATACCTGTAATCCCAGCTACTTGAGAGGCTGAGGCAGGGGAATTGCTTAAACCTGGGAGGTGGAGGTTGCAGTGAGCTGGGATTACGCCACTGCACTCTAGCTTGGGCAACAGAATGAGACTCCACCTCAAAACAAAACAAAACAAAACAAAGAAGTAGGCAGAGCCAGAAGGTCCTGGAGTAGAGTGGAGAAGCAGCTAGGAGCTGTAATGTGAAGCATCTTTGGAAACAGATGTCCCCCTGTAGGTATGGCCTATTGACTGATTAGGAAACCAAACCCTTCAAAACATTCCTGAACAATGTAAACTTCTCCCTAGTGAAAACAGAAATATAACTACAGGGGCTGGTGCCAGGGAGATTTTACAGGTTACCTTTTACCTTTTTCTTCAAAATATGGTTCAAAAGTATTTTTTCCTCAGTCCAATTTCAAAAATTCCCTCCTCATAAATTGAGAGTCTGAGCCAGGAATATGTCTGAACGTAGCCCTCGCTTTGTGATGGCAGGAGAATGTCTGGGTTGAGTGTAGCTTATGAAGGATCTGTCTGGAGAAGAAAGTAGGGGAAGAAACAGAAGGAGTCTGAGAGATGAATCTTGAGTCCCCGGATCCAATATCCTGGAACGAGAGCTGCAATTTATCATGGTCCCACCCATTTTCCAGAGTTGCCTTGGCTCACTGTGCCCTGCCTTAGTTTAAGGCTCTGATTCAGTCACTGAGGTTTGTTAGGTGGGGCTTCCCAAGAGGTGATGCTACTTGTCTGTGGCTTCCACTCCAGCCAGGTTCAGGCAATTGCCAGTCCCATCAGTAGGTGCAAGGGCAGTAGTAGGAAGTTTATGAGTTTGCTCCCTAGTGTCTGTCCAAAGGCCAGGAAGCTGAATGCAAGCATCCGAGACGTGAGTGGGTCATAGGAGGGTAGAAGTGTAGACAAGCTTACTTGCATTTGCTCTTTTTAGTGCCTGCAAACTTCAGCTCCCTACTGGTCTTGCATTGTTGGGCTGTCCATATCAGCCCCACTTCTCTCTTCCAGAGCCTTTCTAGTTCTCCCGTGTTCCTGCTTGTCTGCTACAAGGCAGATTCCCAGCTTATTCACTGTTCGGCCCTATCATGGTTACTACTTGGAAAGTCTTCTTTGGTTCAACAAAACTACCATAGGCCAGACTTGAAATAAGCTTCACCTAGAAGAGGATAGCCAGGAAAAATAGCATGCCAGGAGGGCAGCCAAATGTTTCTCTTTGGTGGGAGAAATCTTCACAGCAATCCATACAGTCTTCCAGGAGCCAACCGTTTTTGTTCCCTACCCACATCCCAAGTTTTAGCTCAGTTGTGAAGAGAGGAGATCCAACTGGGTAAGCACCATATTCAGCCTAGCTTCAAGGCCTTGTGTCACAAATATGACTTGGTGTCATACATTACTTTCTTAGGCACAGTTTCCAGGATTCTTGCAAGGAACATGTTTGATTACAAGAACTATCGCTTTCAGAGAAGTCTGAAGATGTGTATTCCAATAAAGTATTTATAGTTCATACACATAGCTTCCACTCCAGATGTTATTGGGTATGAATCAGGGTTTTTTTTTCTTTTCTTTTCTTTCTTTCTTTCTTTTTTTTTTTTAACTAAAAGCACGTTGCTTGGTAACAGAGTTGCTCTTCTGCCTTTATTAGGTTTCCAGGGGAACAGTGCTAAAATGTTAACCCAAGGTCATTCTGGAAAAAGAGAAACGGTATTATTAACCATGTATCCATAGAAGGTTTCATTGGTAGAATATCATTTGAGAAAAGATTTGAAGGAGGAAAGGGAGTTAGCCATGGGGCTATCTGAGAAAACTCTCTAGGCAGAAGGAACAATCAGTTTAAGCACCCCAGGTGGAGGCATATTTGCAAAGGGTGAGGAATACCAGAGATATCAGTGCCTCTGGAGTAGACTCAATGAGAAGAGTGGTAGGAGCTGGTGAGAAGTAAGTGGTGAGGATACAGGCTGAGTAGTGATTCTTAGGACATTGTAAAAGACTGGATATTTCTTTGAGTAAAATAGAAAGATATTAGAGAGTTTTGAAAAGAAGAGTGATGAAATCTGCCTGATATTTTAAAAGGACCATTCTAGCTATTGTGTTGAAAATAGATTGTACCAAAGGGTAGAAGCATGATGACTTGTAGAAGGCTGTTGTAATAATTTCATATGGGCAGTGGCTTGGATTCCTGTAGTAGCAGTTGAAGTGAAGGGAAACTAGTCACTTTTTAAATATTATAGACAAAGCATGTAGTTCAGCTATGCATTCTCTATCAAATACAACTTTTAAAGCGTATTCAGTTATCTGTATACATGAATGTAGTGCATAAAGAATGACAGCAGTGCATTCTGAGAAATTGGGAAAGATGGCCAGTAAACAATCAGGATTTGAGGGTGAAGCAAAAATAGTAAACCCATATTGCCCAAACTGAGATATGAAAATCACTGAGAGCTTCATTGTCATATGAAAGGTCAATCAATGCTAGTGTCTCCAAGTATATGGAAAGTTGATTATGTTTCTCTGATGAAAATTATGGCCAAACCCAGATATTTACTTTTCCTCTCAAGCCTAGGAGTTAGAGTCCAGGCTGGGCAATGTAGTGAGGCTGTCTTAAAAATAATAATAATTATCATGATAATAATATCAAACAAACTGCAAACTACCTTCTCCTAACTCCCAGTATTCTCAACCCCACTTCCCTATTTTTTTCCATAGCTCTGATCACTATCTGATATATTCTGTATTTTCCTTGTTAACTTATTGTCTGTAAATAGAAATGTAAGTTACTTGGTGAAAAGTACTTTTGTCTGTTTTGTTCACTCCTATATCACCAATGCTTGACAAGTGTTAGGCATACCCACATTTTTTGAAAGACTAAGTATCTTTCATATAAACTGGTTGTTTTTTAATTAACCTATTTTTTCCTCTTTCTGTATGTTATTTTTGTCTTCTTTTGATGCAACCGTATTTTTTCCGCACATGTACAATCTATTATTAAAAATTTCAACCTTATTAAAGTAGATAAAATAGTATTAATTAAGCCCCATGTGACCATCATTTCTTTTTAATGATTATCAACTCATTGTCAACCTTGTCTATTTCACTATGCTTATCACGACACCCTCCATGAGTTATTTTGAAGCAAATCTAAGACATGTAATTTCAATATGTATCTCTAAAAGACAAGGACTTTTAAAAAATACATGGTTGGAATACTACTAACACACTGCAAAAAAATGAGCGCAACTCTAATCTCAGCACAGAAAAAAGGAATATTTCCATAATGTCAGCAAATATGCAATCACCGTTTAATGTTTCCCAAGTGACTCACATTTTTAAAAACAATTTGTTTAAATCAAAATACAATTAAGGCCTCTATACTGCAATTCAGTGGATGTATCATTTATCTACTGTTACAGTAATATCATGCTTCATCACAATACCTACAATACTTCTGAGGTTAAACAAAGCATTTAATGCTAATGTGTATGGGGTCAGTGTGCAGCTCTGTTGATCTTGTCTGAGATCATTCACATTGGATTTGGCTGGCTGTTAGCTACGTATGTTGGCCCCACCTGGGATGACTGGTATCACTTATCCTTGATCTGCATGTCTTTCATCATCTACAGGCCAGCTCTGGCATGTTCTCATAGTGATGGCAAAGGAACCAGAGTATGATATGTAGCTTTGAAGTGATTCCAAATACTTACCGAGTTTGCCACGTGAGTGACATGTTTTGCTGTGATAAGAACATGGAGTCTAATCCCTCTCCATGCAAAAATGTTACACCCCACCCTATTGGACTACATGTATGAGTTACTGGACTCACTGGACTCCAACACACATATAAGCCAGGGTTATGACAAACACATTGACAGCTCAGGTCCAAAAGTCAACTTGTCTGGCTATTCTGGCAGGGATGCCTATTAAATATGTCACTGAACATAAGAATCATGTAACCAGTACATTTTTTTGAAAATTCCATTTTCACCAAACAACTATATGATTGTGATTTGATTTCTCATATTATCTGCCTGCTGAATTTTTAGTTAATGCTTGTCTTGCAAATAAACAACTTCATTCTAACGCATTTAGGTATACTTTGAATGTGATTAGTGACAGCCATCTTAAGTCACATCTACTGTAGGAGTTTTATATTATGTTGGTGCAAAAGTAATTGCGGTTTTTGCCATTACTTTTAATGCAAAACCGTGATTACTTTTGCACCAACCTAATATTAGGAAAAGTAAGGACTAGAATCTGCACTATGGTAAATTACTCAAAGTAATATCATCCTGGGAGGGCTCTTTTCACTAGTGGCAAGCAGATTCTGCCTTTCTGTTTAGCTCCTTCCACCTTCAATGGTCTTAAAATGGTGTATTTCCTAATATAAATTGATAAACTGGTTTTTAAATGACAAGTCAGACTCCATTTAAACTGGCAACTTTTTAAGGGCAATTTCTCTGAGCCTAAGCGTTTCTAAGTAAACTGATAAAATATAATTCAGAGGACAACAAAACCAAGGATCTTCTTCATCTACCAATATATTATTTTTCTTTTCTAACTTTTATTTTAGAATCAGAGGGTATATGTTCGCTATGTTGCATGAATATTTTACATGATGCTGAGGTTTGGGGTATGATTGATCCCATCACCCAGGTACTGAGCATAATACTAATAGGCAGTTTTTCAGCCTTTGCCTCCCTCCCTCTCTCCACCTTTTAGTAGTCCCCATTGTCTATTGTTCCCATCTTTATTTCCATGTGTACCCAGTGTTTAGCTCCCACTTATAAGTGAGAACATGTGGTATTTGGTTTTCTATTTATGTGTTAGTTTGCTTAGGATAATGGCCTCCAAATGCAGTCATGTTGCTGCAAAGGACATGACTTCATTCTTTTTTTTGTGTGCATAGTATTCCATGGTGTATGCGTGCCACATTTTCTTTATCTAATCCATTGTTGATGGGCCCCTAGGTTGATTCCATGATTTTGCTATTGTGAGCAGCACTGTGATGTATATACGAGTACATGCGTCCTTTTGGTAGGATAATTTATTTTCCTTTGGGTATATATGCAGTAATGGGATTGCTGGGCGAAATGGTAGTTCAATTCTTAGTTTTTTGAGAAATCTCCAAACTTTTCTCAACAGTGGCTGGACTAATTTGTATTATTTCCACCAACAGTGTATAAGTGCCCCTTCCACTGCCTCACCAAAATCTGTTATGTTTTTGAGTTTTTAACAAAGACCATTCTGACTGGTGTGAGATGGTATCTCATTGGGGTATTGATTTGTATTTCTCAGATGATTAGTGATGATGAGTATTTTTTTTCATATGTTTGTTGGCCACTTGTATATCTTCTTTTGAGAAGTATCTGTTCATGTCCTTTGCTCACATTTTAGTGGATTTTGCTTGTTTAAGTTCCTTATAGATTCTGGATATTACACCTTTGCTGGATGCATGATTTGTTAACATTTATCATTCCATTCTGTAGGTTGTCTCTATACTTTGGTGATAGTTTCTATTGCTGTGCAGAAGCTCTTTAGTTTAGTTAGGTCCCACTTACCGTTTTTGTTGTTGTTATAATTGCTTTTGAGGACTTAGCCATAAATTCTTTGCCAAGGCTGAAGTCAGCAAAGGTATTTCCTAGGTTTTCTTCTAGGATTTTTGTAGTTTTAGGTCTTACATATAAGTTTTTAATTTATCTTGAGTTAATTTTTGTATATGGTGATAGGTAGGGGTCCAGTTTCATTCTTCTGTATTTGGATAGCCAGTTATTCCAGCACCACTTATTGAATATGGAACTTTCCCTCCATTGCTTGTTTTTGTTTTTGTTGTAATGTCATCTTTGTTGTTTCTGATTGTGCCATTTGGATCTTCTCTCTTTTTTTCTTTGTTTAGCTAACAGTCTATCAATCTTGTTTATTCTTTCACAGTGCCAACTTTTGGTTTAATTTGCTTTTGTATTGGACATTTGCATCCTAGTTTCATTCAGTTATTCCTTGATTTTAGTTATTTCTTTTCTTCTGCTAGCTTTGGGTTTTTTTTTTTCTAGGTCCTCTAGGTATGATGTTAGAATGTCAATTTGAGGTCTTTCTAACTTCCTGATATGGGTGTTTAGCACTGTTAACTTTTCTCCTAACACTGCTTTAGCCACATCCCAGGGATTTTGGTATGTTGTATTTTTATTTTCATTAATTTCAAAGAATTTGAATCTCTCTACTTCTATCTCAGGAATGCCAATGAGTCATAGGTTTGGTTTCTTTATACAATCCTGTATTTCTCTGAGGTTTTGTTCATTTATAAAAAATTAATTTTTCTTTATTTTTCTCTGAGTTGATTTGAAGAACTGGTCTTAGAGCTCTGAGATTTTTTCCCTCAGCTTGGTCTATTTTGTTGTTAATGCTTCCAACTGTATCATAAAATTCTTTTGGTAAGTTTTTCAATTCCAGAACAACTGTTTGGTTCTTTCTTAAAATGGCAATTTTGTCTTTCAATTCTTGGATCATTTTACTGAATTCCTTGGATGAAGTTGCGGATTTCCTCTGGATCTCAATGAGCTTCCTTGCCATACAGATTCTGAATTCTATGTCTGTCATTTCAGTCATTTCAATCTGATTAAGAACCACTTGCTAGAGAGGGAGAGATGACCCCCCTCACCATGTCCTTTCCTGTGCCTTAGGGGAGCCCCCTTTGATCACTGGTGCTGCACCTGCATTTCCTTTGTTAGGTGTTCCAGGATGCAGGGCTCCCTCAGGCAGAGGCTGTGGCCGGCAGACTGACCACATCCTTCCTGGACCAGCCTTGTAGAGGGAGGCATGCCCTGCTGCCATGCTAGTCCACAAACCCATGTCTCATTCTTCTCAGTGTTCTGAGAGTGGGGGCTCTTCCCCTGCTTAATTGCTGGTAATAGGTCTCAGCTTGGTACCACTGAGCTATATGCTCTAAGCCTGGGGCACTGGGACTAGACCTATGGCTTTGTCCTCTGGCTCCTTAGGGTCAGGTACTGGCTGTGCTGAGGGAGCCAAAGTGCTCCCAGGCTGCTGGGAAAGCACTCAGACAGGGCCGCTGGCAAAGCGTTCATGCTGGGCGGTGGAGGCTGTGATAAATGCACACTCTTGCAGGAGCACACTTATGCAGGGGCCTTGGGAGAGACAGAGAGAG
Organism: Hylobates moloch; assembly: GCF_009828535.3. Taxonomy (NCBI): domain Eukaryota; kingdom Metazoa; phylum Chordata; class Mammalia; order Primates; family Hylobatidae; genus Hylobates; species Hylobates moloch. The sequence goes on from NW_026652286.1 coordinate 17,440,333, forward strand.
ATGTGCTGAAGAGGCATGATCCAGTCCTGTGGGAGAGATGGCCCTGCTCTCTCCTGGCCTGGTGATCAGATGGGGTTAGAGGTACTTGGAGGAAGATGGAGAGCCTTGGTGAATCGATGCCTATTACTGCATTTTGCTGCAGCTGCTTATCACACAAACTCTCCTAGGTTCTGCACAGGCTGGAGCTCTGTCTCTATCCACTCTCTGAGCAGATCCCCCTACCAATTCTAATGTGTATGAGGGTTATGGAATCTCTGGTAGTTAAGATCACAGAGGTCCTCAGCGATCATAGGTTTCTTTGCCATCACTTCACTCTCCCCTTCCCCTTAGGAGCTCTTCAGGGCTGAGAACTAGTCCTAGCACTTGGCAACCCCGTGCAGGGTTCCTAACTTCCTCCCTCTTCAGCCTCAGTGTCTGCACCGTCTCTCTGTTGACTCTCAGTGTTTTCTCTCTGAAGATCTTTTTAAAATATGTTGGTTTACTCAATATTTTGATCTAATCAGTCATCTCGTCCTCTCCCTTCCCGATATACTATTATGAGGACCTTCTGAGTGGCTAGTCAGCTCTTCTCCTTGATATATAAAAATAAAAACAGAACAAACAAACTCTGAAATTTTCTTCTGTTTTTAGATTGTCTATAAGCAAGAAATATAAACTTCATAAAATTTAGTGATGCTATGATACATTTTATATGATGTGCAATATTCCACAATTAAAAAATGTAAATTTTTTTGCTAGGATACCCAAGAACTCTAGGTTGCAGATATAGTGGTCACTCCTGTCAGCCTCTTAGCATTTGACACAAGTGGTCTCTTTCTTGGAACATGTGGCCTCTAGGATACTCCATGCTCATGGCTTTTTTTCCTTCTTGAAGTATTGTTGGCTCTCGGTTGCCTTTCTGGGATCATCCTCATCTTTCTGACCTCTAACTGTTGGGGTTCCCTAGGCTCAGTCCCTCTACCTCTTTTCTTCTCTATGTTTATTTCCTAGGTAACTTAATTCAATCCCTTAGCTTTAAATACCACTTAGGTGTTTTTCAAATTTATGTTTCCATGGCCAGTGTGTTCTCTGAAGTCTAGACTTTTATGTGTCTCTTGGATATCTAATAGCATCTTAATTTTAACATGTCTTAAACCAAATTCTTGATTTCTACTTTATCATCACCCTCCCACTCCCCATCCAAAGGAAAGTAAACAAAAGAAGCTGCTCTTAGTGCAGCCGGGATCATACACTTTCATTGATTAACTGTGTGGCCTTGGGCAAGTTATTAAAAATTTCAGTGCCTCAGTTTCCTTGTTTGAGAAGATCAAATGAAATAATATATATAAAGCATTTGGAAAAGTGCCCGAGACCTACTAAAAATAAGGTTAACTATTAGTTATCAGTATTTATTGTTACCAAAATGATAACAGTAACAACAGAACAATAATAACAATTTTTGTTGATTTTACTCTCAGGTTGGTTTCTGAATCCTAATACTTTCCACCACTTCCATGGCCACAACCCAAGTCAAAGCCATTATCCTCTCTTGCCCAGAAAATGGCAAGAACCTCCTCACTGGTCTACTCGTTTTTATTCTTGCCTTGTCTGATAGTTAATTTTATGTCAACTTCACTAGGCCATGGGGTGCCCAGATATTTTTTAGACATTATTTTGGCTGTATATGTGAGGGTGTTTTTAGATGAGATTAACATTGGACCCAGCAGATTGAGTAAAGCAGACTGCCATCCATCCCTAATGTAGGTGGGCCTCATCCAATCAGTTGACAGTCTGAGTAGAAGAAAAAGGGGAATATTCTCATGAATAAGAGGATACACACCTGCCTAACTGCTTTGAGATGGGACATTGGTTTTCTTCAGCCTTTGGACTTGACCTGAAATGTCAGCTCTTCTTGGGTCTAAAGCCTGCTGACTTTGGACTGGAATTATAACATCAGTTCTTTTGGATCTCCAGCGTATTGACTATAGGTGTTGGGACATCTCAGCCTCTGTAACTTTCAGAGCCAATTTCTTAGAAGTCTCCATATGCACGTATGCACACATGCACACACACACACCTTGTGGATTCTGTTTCTCAGGAGAACCCTGACTAATATACTCTATAAGTTTATTCTCTCCAAACAGCTAAGGGAATCCCTTAAGAGAGTAAATCTGATCACATCAGTCCCCTGCTAAAGACACTCTAGTAGCTTTTCTTCATTCTTGAAGTAAAATTCTGAGTTATTTTCTTGAGGGGAGAGAGAGACAGAGACAGAGAGACAGAGAGATACCAACACACACACACACACACACACACACACACACACACACGCACACACACACACAGAAAGAGAGAGACAGAGGCAGAGAGAACTTGAGATTACCATTTCTTTACTAACAGAAAATCCCACCTGTGTTCGTTCCTCCCCATAATCAGCTGGAAATAGAAATTAGAACATGCGTGATAAGGTGGAGCTCCAAATAATTGACTTGTCACTTTTAAATGTTAAATAACATTGTTTATTTTTAACAATATGAAAAAGTATATTTTAGGAAATGGCCCATAATGCCTATGACATAGAAAATAAAGTATGACATGCTTATAGGAAGCACAGTCAAACAGTATAGAAAGGTTCTAAATGACTTATAGTCTCTTGAATATGTGGACCTACCATATTAGTTTCTCATGCTTCCTTCCAGAAAAGAAATTATGTGTTCATTGTCTGTATATAAAATATTTCTATTTTTTCATTCACACAAAAAGAGGAGTATACTTACACATTATTCTGCACTTGATTTTGCAACTCAATAATATGGCTTGGCCATCCTTCTGTTATCAGCTAATATAGATCTTTCTCCTTGTATCATGAACTACATAGTATTCCATAGTCTAGACATGTCATATTTTATTTAATAAGAACTAGAGTGTTGAAAAAGCATTTGTTGTTTTCATTTTTAGCTTCAATAAATACCCTGTACATATATCTTGATGAATTTTTCCAAGTGTGGATGTAGGTAAATTTCTTGCAATTAATTGAGAGGTGAAAGGGTAAACACACTTTAAATGTTGGAAGATATCACAAATTGCCTCTAAAATGTTGTGTAAATTTACATATCTAGCAACCGTGTCAGCATTAGTCATTGTTAAACTTTAAAAACTTCTAAAACTTTTAGTTAGTGGGTGAAACTAACATCTTATTTTCATTTATATTTCTTTAATTATGAATTATGAAATTTTTCCTCAGCCTATTGGCCATTATTTTTATTTTACTATAAATTATCTGTTCATATTTTTTCTTTATTCTTTATTAGTTTACTTATCTTACCCTTGATTCTTATAACTTGTGAATATGTTAAAGAAAATTTTTGTCTAATGTATACTATAAATGTGTTTCCAAGTCTTAACTGTAATTTTTATGAACAATTTTTTTTGTTTTTGTTTTCCTTTTTTTTTTTTTGAGACAGAGTCTTGCTCTGTTGCCCAGGCTGGAGTGCAGGGGTACAATCTTGGCTCACTGCAACCTCCTCCTCCCGGGTTCAAGCGATTCTCATGCCTCAGCCTCCGGAGTAGCTAGGATCACAAGTGTATGCCGCCATGTCTGGCAAATTTAGTAGAGATGAGGTTTCATTATGTTGGCCAGGGTGGTCTTGAACTTCTGGGCTCATGCGATCCACCCATCTTGGCCTCCCGAAGTGCTGGAAGTACCAGCATGAGTCACTGCACCTGGCCTTTTATAAACAATTTCTTATGTAGTCATGTGACTTCTGAATTGTGTTTTACTTTTCCCGTTCTCAGATATTTGAATGCATTCACCGTTTCTTTCTTTGAGAACACTGATGATTTCATATTTTGAGTGTTTAAATCTTAGATCTCTCTGGAAATGATTTAATTGCTACAAACCAAGTAGGGATCTTAATATATTTTCTTCCTAATTGGTTACCTAATTGCCTCAACATTATTTATTGAACAATCTATTCCTTTGACTACTTACTTGAAATACTCATTTATCAAATGGATTTGCATCAATTTTTGAATTCTCTCTTACATTCTGTTGATCCATATGCTTCTTCTTTAGTCCCTAAAACTAATTAATATAGCTTCTTACCATATCTATTTATCAGGGTGAGCTTATCCTTTCTCATTTTCTTTTTCATAATATTCCTGGCTTTTGGTACTTGTTCTTTTTTCCAGTTGAATTTATTTGTTGTACAGAGAGGACACTAAAAAACCTTTGCTTGTTCTAATCTGTGTTTCTTCACACATAAACATAACAACTACATGGATTCATTTCAACTAGGTACTAAACCTTCTAGAATATAACTAACTGGCATATATGCTCAAAATGACAGGTGGCAGAAATCTGGGAAATTCAGTTTCCATATATATGGCCTCAAAAAGGAAATAGCAAAATCATGCAGATGAAATTCTAGAGGAATGGATGTTTTCATGTAGGTTGTCAAAAATCTTATTCTTGTTTCTACAAGGATAAAACCAGTCAATATATGGTAGTGATGAAGGATCCCATAAAATTATTTAGGATTGATCTCTGATTTATTGGCTAGGATTTTTCCTATCTTCTTCCTCATCTCTCAACATTCATTTGGCATAATCAAGTATCATTTTTAAATTCTGCATATTTTTCTCTTGACATGTTACCAACCTCTTTTGGACTCTTCTACTGTGCTGGCACTAAACTTAGAACAGTTTCCTTGGGAATCTGATGCCCTTTCATTTCACATCCTAAATATTGACAATCACCAGTGAAATCCTAAAATCTTATTTTTCCCCTTGGATTTTGTACTAGGTTTGATTTTGTTTCTTATTTGCATTTTCCATTATAGAGAAAGTGACAGCAAGCAAGTTGCCGTAAACGCTTAAGCTCCACACCCCACTTTTATGAAGTTGATATTTTAGCAGGTGGCTATTCAGCCCAGAGAGATTTCAGAGTCAATATTTTTAAATATCTTATTAGAATTCTTAATCTCAGTAATCTTCTAAGGTATATATCATTAATCTTGTTTAACAGAAGAGTAAACAATCTAAAGAAGCTGAGAGGAGAGAAAACAAAAGGTATATTTATTGTGCACCTGTTATATGCTAAGAATTGCCGAGTGCTTTACTCCAGGAGGGTGGTGACCATGGTCACTGGTCATGGTTTGTTTTGGTCACCAGCCTATCCTCAGTATCTGGCATGTTGCCCAGGACATAATGCTTGCTGAATATTATTTGCTGAAAGCTTGAGTGAGCATCCATGCTTCCAGGCTAGATAGCAATGACTGGTGAATAGCAGGGCTGTTCTCCCTGTTTTGGCATGTATGTGTGTGGTGCAGCCACATCTGTATACCTGTAAAAGAAAAGCCTTAATGAAACTGGATTACTTTAAGCTCTTGTGCAGATCCATCTATTTTCAGTGACTTTGGGAAACGCTAGAAGAATTTTTATTTTCCAACCATTAAGTTTTCACCTTTGCAGTTTTTAGTTTCTCTATGTTAAGGATGAAGAAGAGGCATCGGGGCAGCCCATGGAGAAATATTTCTTACTCTAGAAGGAAGTAACTGGAATGTATGTTTCTCCTTGTGAAATATTGTTACACTAACTTCTTTAACACTCTAAAGCATTACTCTTTCCTGTGTTGTTTGGGTTCAGTTGTAGACCCACTGCCACAGATAACATAGTTCCGTCGGGGGTAAACGTGTTTCATATCTTCAAGTTTCAATTTATATTTTTGTGGCAAACCAAGGCCTGATTTTCTGCTGGCATTAATGATGTGTTATCCACAAGACTTCTTTCCATTAGCAGAATTAATAAAGGGTTGATTACATCTCCTCCACAAAGCCACTCAGTTTTTCAGTTTTTCCATCTTCATTGCTGCATATGCCTGTGACACAGCTCATGATTAATCACTGACTTTCAGGATCTAGGGCTACTGTCTTTCTCAACCCTGGAAAACCCGGGAAAGGTTACTATCATTTACCACACAAACGGAAAGGAACATCAGAATAGCTTCAGGGGTTCCTCCAAATCGGAGATGATTTTTCACAGAAATGTATTTTAAAATTTGAGAGCAGTTGTGTGCCTTTTCTTCTAAACTGCGAAACGATTTAATGTCTTTTTAATGTGAGAAGCAATTTGCATTGTCCTGAAGTGTTATAGCCTTTAAACCAATCATGAGATTGCACTAGGCTCCATTTGCTCCCAGATCTCATGTGCTATAGTGACAGTGAAGGAAAAACCATATTCATTTCTCAAACACTGTTGGCTGTTCCTGTTGCAACTAATACAAAGGTTTGGCTTTTAATTTGTTGTTGGTTTCTGTAAAGCACAAATTATATTACTGGTTTTAAATGATGAGGTATGCTATTATTTTAGATATGTGAAGAAACAAGACTGTGGTGTGCAAATTTAATTTTAAATTGCTCGATTAATTCATTTTAGTGGCATGTAGCAAAGACTATTCTTTATTACGCTGGAATAAGCCAATTTACTGTAAATCACTTTAACAAATGAAATGCCTGAAGGTACCTTATAAACGGCAGTACTATTTTCGTTGTAGGGAATATAAATGAATCAAAATGCGAATTTCTAAGGCAGTTTAAAAATGTTTCTAGTAGCATTTGTATATAAATCATTGACCTGACTTTCATAGTTGATTACATTCAGCTAAGATTTTGTTCGGTTGCATTTTTCTTCTCTCAAAGGCTGACAGAGATCTGAAGTTGCCCACCATTTTGAATGATAGATTTGCCTTTCATTTGGTTGGTAAGGAAGGTTTCACCATGCTTCATTCTCACTGGCCAGAAGATAGCTTTAGAAGGTGGTGAAGCTTTCAGGAAAATCTGAGTTGACATATGCAGCCAATGCAACATGAATTTTTATACCAGGTGTGAGAACTTTTGATATATTCCTTTGAGTGAGAAAAGCAAGACATAGACAAGCGTGTAAAGAGGATTATTGTATATACACAGAGCCATATCATATGGGTATGTACCTATATATCTCAATATTTAGAGATAAAAATATATAGAGTTATAGAAATGCAATGCAATGCAAACATGCTCATTGTTAACATGAGTTTTCCGGGGAGTGGGGTGGGTGGAAAAAAAGCCAGGAAAAGAATGAAAAGACAGAAAATACTGCCCTAAAAAGCAGATTTCATGTTTGTAAAAATAGGCATGTTTCATTTACCAGTTGGATTATTTTTAGAGGAGATAGAAATAAGGTACAGTGGAAGCTCTTCTCTATTTATAGAGCAGTAAGTAAATTAGATTTCTTTACATTTACCACATCTTAAACACTAAATATTAAATAAGACAACCTGCAAATTTGATTACATCATTTGAAAAAGGAATATGACTTTTTGTAAAGTGAATGAATAATCAACCACCTTAATTATTGTGTATGAAGTGGCAGGCAGAAACCACACAATAGAGAGGAGTGATTTTTCATTATTGGACTTTATCGTTCCTTTAGTCAACAAGCAGTTATTTAGCACCTATTATGGTCAAGGGCCTGCCTTAGGTGCTGGACAGGCTATGTAGAAATAACACAGTGCAAACTTCAAGGAATTTACAGTATAGTTGGGGAGACCAACAATCAACTAATGTATAGCATGTTTGCCAAGTGAAAAAGGGAAGAAAGAAAAGCATTCCAGGCAGAGACAATAGCACGTGCAAAGCCTCAAAAGTGAGAAAGAGAATGGCATGGGTACGGATTTGTAGAACAGAATATGTTTGGGCAATATGGAGGAGGAAAGCTAGCTGGACAGAAGAAAGCTTAAGAATATTAGGAGACAAAATTAAGGTAGATTTGGATGACATTGTATAGAGCCTTGGTGGACATGCTATGAAGAGTTTGGGCTGCCTACTACAAGTAAAGAGGTGCTCTAGAAAGTATTAGCGCAAACGTGACATGATTACATTTATCTTTTTAGAAAGATGACTCTAACAGCAAGATAGAGGTTATATTTGAAGAGAAAATAATATGAGGCAGTGAAACTAGGAAGATTTTGTTGAAGATAACTACTAGAAAATAAAAGTATTTAGAAGAGGAAGGAGCTATTGTGGCAGAGGATATAAAGGAAGAATTGATAGAATATAGTGATTGATTGATTGTTGTAAGAGGTTGGTCAAGAATGTCAGGAGTCAAATATGCCTCCAAAGTTTCTAAGAATAAAGTCAGTGCAATAACTAATTTTCCCCATTAACTCTATGAGAAAAGAGAAGGGCTCAGATTTAGAACATGCTGATAAACAGGCCAGTTCTAAACATAAAACTAATTTTAATTGAATGTTTATTATATATCAGGTAAGACACATTATATGCACTATCTCTTTACTAATATACACTTATCATATGTATAAGTACCAATTGTGTGCCTGAAAATGTTTTAGACATTATTGTATTTTCATCTTATAAATGAAAACAGCAGCTTAAAGTGGTTAAGGAACTTGCCCATGGCATCACAGTCAATTGATGGTGGGGTCAGAACTAGAATATAGATTTGTTCAGCTCTGTAGGTTAGGCTTTTCAATAACCACACTGTGTTGTCTTTTTGATGTTATCTAGGGTGGGTAGGCTCCATGTTTCCCAGCAGAGCTGGAGACGTACAGCCTACCTGGTTCTACATTTATTTCAGTGTCCCCTGAGTGTCTCTAAATAACATATTTTCATTGATACTTTTTCATTTTCCAAGCTATGGATTTTTCTCTATGAAGGATAAAGATATAATTCTTCCCTCTCCCCACCTTGCTATATATATGTAACCTTTTTATTTCCCATTCTGCCAATACAGTGGTGATTTAACTTTGGTTTAATATACTCATTTATATGTTTTGAATGTATTCCCTAATCACAACTGCACCATGTAGAGAAGTCTGATTACTTTTATTTTACTACATAATTTTTACATTTGTCTTCTTTTGTTTATTTGCTTGATTTTCTGTGTGCTTATAATTAATCCAACCTCAGACTATCCACCAACTTTCTAGAATGCTTCTGAATGCATTAATTTATATTCAGTTTTCTACTTTGCCTTTCTAAAGATGTTTCTCCTCATCCTTTTAACTTATTCCTAAGGAACTGGATTGGTTCCTTCTCTGCTAGGTATATCTCTGACAACCTGGGACCGTCGTTCATGATCATGGTGAGATGCCCTTTACCTCTGCTCTGTGTTGTATAGCCTGTTGCTGATTTTTCTTGTCTTTTCTATTTGATTCTCACAAAAGACAAATTTTATAACAATTTTGCATGTTTAAAAATATTTATTTTTTCTTCACTTTTAAATAGTAATGTGGCTTGGTAATGAATTCTAGGTTGAAAATCATTTTTGTTTGGAATTCAAAAAGGACTCTATCGGTGTTATCTAGTTTGCAGTGTTGAGATTGAGCCACTTGGAGTCTCATTTTTTTCTTTTTGGCAGCTTGAGGGATCGTCTCTTTGTCTTCAGTATCCTGAAATTGCACAACGATGGGATTTTTGTTTATGTGTGGGTGAGTGGGTGGTGGTGGTGGGGTTCTTCTCTCTACATAGTCTCTCTCTCATTCCTTCCTCTCTCCCTCTCCCTTCCCCCTGCATCTTTTAGTTTAGGAGCTTTTCTTAGATGTGTGTAATCTGTGACTTTTTGTTTGATTTTAAGAAGGGGAATTAAAAAGCTAATTAAAAATATAGGAACATGATGTAGCTTGTCAACTGAGAGCTCCCTTGCAGGTTGCTCTAACTAGGCCTTTTGAATGAGGAAACGCTGATGTTTCTATCCTCTAGGGCTGGGGAAATTCTGCAAAGAAAAATTTTCTGTCTCCTTCTTGGAAGGTGAAGTCTAGCTGATAGCCTCTGTGAGCCCAGTGGGATAGAAATCTTTATTTTTAGTAAGGTGTCTTTTGAGGTTAATTGTTCTCAGTGACTTCAGTCAAGAAGGGAGGTACCTCTATTTTACCTTTCTCAAGGTTTAAATGAAAAAAGAAAAAGAAAAAGAAAACAAAAAAGGTATTTTGTTGGAGCAGAGCATTGCTAGTTTCCTGGCTATAGAGAGTAGGTTGGGATCTAGGACTTACTATAATTCCCTTTTTGAAGCCTTTCCCCCTTTACATTCATTTTCATGATAACAGATACTACCAATTTCTGAGTCTTTTGGGGATCTGGAGTATATGGCTACCAGCTAAGGATTCAGTTTTCTTATATCTGCTATATTACTAATTTTTCTTCTGCTTTATATCTCATCCAAATTTATTTTTGTTTCCTTATGTTTTTTAGTCTTTTTGTGTGTGGATTTGGTCCTTTAAAAACATCTCTCTACTATTTTAGTAGATTTTGGATAGGTAGTGAAAGTAAATGTATGTATTCATTTTTCCATCTTTACTTAGAAATCCAAAAAATGCCAAGAAACTCTTTTGTGATGCTGTTATGCTTTTGATTCCATTTATTTGGCTACTTTCTCTTGTAGCATCCTTTCCTGAGATGAAGAATCACTAGCTAGAATACACTCGTCAAGGGCAGATCACCTGAGGTCAGGGGTTCGAGGCCAGCCTGGCCAAAATGGTGAAACCCTGTCTCTACAAAAAATACAAACAAATAGCTGGGTGTGGTGGTGGGTGCCTGTAATCCCAGCTACTCAGGAGGCTGAGGCAGGAGAATTGCTTGAACCCAGGAGGCAGAGGTTGCAGTGAGCCGAGATCAAGCCATTGCACTCCAGCCTGGGTGATGAGTGCGAGACTGTCTCAAAAAAAAAAAAAAAAAAAAAAGAATACACTCAGCTAATGGACTGGAACAGCCATGTTTTATTTTTGTCTCTGCCATCAGTTGGCTTTGTGACTGGAGTGAAATCCCTTGAACTCTTTTCCTTAGTCTATGTCTCTATAAAATAGAAATAATACATTATGCTCACAGGTTATTATGACGATAAAATCAGATAACACGGCAGTGTATTGTAAAAGGGCCTTAATGTGCTCCATAAATGCAACCTAATTCAAATGTGAAGACACCTTAGTGCTCTTTATAGTATAAACCATGCCAATTTATAAACCTTTTTCCCCACAGATTCTTTTTTTTCAGTGCCTGATTATTTTTGTTGCTCTTCCCTGAAACATCTCTTTCTTTTCCAAGAGCAGCCTACTGCTCTGCCCTACGCCAAGAGGAATGAAGTGATTATGCTCAGCTCTTTCATGTCAAACTTCTGCCAACACCTCTCATGGCATTTCTTCACTACAATATAAACAATGAGGGAATAAATTCATCTTTAGTTCATTATGTCTTCTCTGTTTTCTCTGCCTTTGAGTGTTCCATCTGGTTATCCTAGTTGAGGGATTTTTCCTTGTGCCATCACCAAAGTTGCAAACCAAATGATAGTGTGACAGTGCCTATCAGCAGCTTGTTCCCACTGCCAAACAGTGGAATATACTTGCTTTACTAGCTGAAGAAAAAATACTGACAAAAAAGGCCTGGATTCAGTGACCTATGCCAAAAATAGTTAGGAGCAGAAAAAAAAATGAATCACTTGTGATTCCCAGCAGGCAGCAAAGAATTCCAAAATAGCTGTTCTTCTCCTAAACTTTCTCTGAAAGATTGTCTCTTGATTCTACAGCATCAGTTCCTGAAATGTATGTGCCAGAGACATGATTCTTGTGCACCTTTGCTAAGATGTTTCTCTTAAGGCATTTGATGGTTGGGGGCTATAGTTTTTGCAATATAGAAAGAAAATGAGATGGATTTTGACTTCTGGATTTGGCAGAATAATTGAGACTGGCCTAGCCCTCCAACTTTAAACAACTAAATGGATAAAATATATGGAACATTATATTTTTGAACTTTGGGTAATAGACATTCCAGAACTCTCATCTCTTAGAAGGGAAACAAATAGGGTGAGTCCTAAAATCACTTTGGTTTTCTGCCAGAGAAACATCATTTTCTGCCAGGATGAACACTGATTTGAGAACACAGAGATCACAGTGTGAAGAGATGAGGCAGCTAGGATTTGCAGGACGGACTACAGGAGAGGAAAGAGCTAGTCAGAGAAAGAACTCTAGAAATCGGCATATGGGTTCCCTTGAGTCTGATGCTAAATACAAATCCACAGATTGATACAGTGGAAACCAAAGAGGCAGGGAAAGATAATTGGGTAATATGCTGAGAAAGTTCTCATTACTTACACAGGGCTGAAAGATGTTCAAATCTTGACCGGTCAGAGCAGAGAGTCCTCATTTAACATTGAGGACATTGCTGTAGACCCTTCAGAAAGGTCATACTTTAGAAGTATGGCCAAACTAGTTCTATTGTAAAGGCTACTCAAGACCTTCCAGAACAAACTGAAAAAGAAGCTTTGAAAAGATCAAAATTATTGGCAAATACATTAACTGCTTGTCAGAACCATGTCCAACACCGTTTAAAGGCTGCAACAAAATCCAGTGTTCCAAAATATAAAATTAGTAATGGCTAACATCTAGTAAAATATGGTAAAACAGTAAAAAACTTTTAAACAGCTATTATTAATAATGTTTAAAGATATAATGAAAGACATGAAAATGACAAGAGATTATAAACTATTAAAAAACTCACAACAGAAAAATGCAATATCTGTAATATTTATTATTTGAAAAATTAGGGCAAAATGAAGATTTTTTAAATAGATAAACATAAGATTTGTCACCAGACACTATAAAATTTAATATTGAGGGAAAACATTATGAGATGAAAATTTGTATGTATATAAAATGAATGAAGACTGCTAGAAGTGGTAAATAAGAGAGTAGAGATCAAATTTTTTTCTAATTTGTTTTGTTAAAAGATAACTGTTAAAGACAAATTATAAAATTTATTGGCAGTTTTATGATATAAATAAAAGTAAAATGTATGAAAGCAAGGATAGCAGGCTGATATGGAAGTATACTATTGTAAAATTCTTATAAATAAAATAAAATAATATTATTTAAGGTAGACTGTGTTAATTTCAAGATGTATATTATAAACTCTAGCACAATCTCTAAAACAGTACAAAGAGGTATAGCCAGTAAATGCAATAGGGGACATAAAATGAAAACCAAAATGTAATCAATAAATTCCAAATGACAAGAGAAGGTGGTGGGGGGGCCCAGAAAACAAATTAGAAGGGAAATTAGGAAATTATATGAATGGGATGAAAAATAAAAACACAGCATAGTGAAATTTGCGAAATGCAGCTAAAGTTGTGTTAGAGGGAAATTTTTAGCTTTAGTTGCTTATATTAGAAAAGAAAGGAGGTTTAATTGATAATCTAAACTTCCACCTTAAGAAGCTAGAAAAATAGTGAATTAGACCCAAAGTAAAGGGAAGAAAATTGTAAAAACAAGAATAGAAAACAATAAAATACAGAATGAAAAAAACAATAGAGAAAAATCAGTGGTACCAAAAGCTAGTCTTTTGGAAAATAACAAAATCTATGGCGATCTGACTAGACTGCTCAGAAAAGAAAAGAAGATACCAATTATCAATTACCAGATACTAAAATATGAAAAGAACAACAAGATAATATTAGGAACAACTTTGAGCTCATAAAATTAACAAATTGATGCATTTTATTTTACGTAAATTATGCCTCAGTAAAGATGATTTTATAAAGAAAATAAACAAGCAATTATAATTGCTGTGTTTACCGAGATCCTATCTAGGTATTTGTGGTAGATCATCTCATTAATTTCACAAATCATGGTATAACTTAGTGGTTTGGAATATATACTCTATATACCAAGACTACCTGTCTTTGAATCATGGTTCTGTCACCTAGTAAGTGTATGACCCGGAAAGTTATTTAACCACTAGAATGTAAACTGTACATTGGCAGGGAACTTCTGTTTTATTCATCTAGAAGAGTTCCTGGCACATGGTAGGCATCCAGTAAACATTTGTTGTTAAACTCCAGTTGACAGATGGGAAAATTGTGGCAAAGAAGAGATTTAGTGACTTTCAAAGGTTGCCAGGAAGAAAAAACTCAAGATTGAACTCAGATCTGTCAGATTCCAGAACTAGTGTTTTTTTTCTTCTGTTGATATGGCAGACAAATGAGAAATAGTAAAACGTTGTCCAATAGGTAACCATGCATTTTCTATTTACTTATAAGAAATGAAAATTATGTATATTTCTTTTTATTATCAAATTAATTCTTGGAATGATTACCTCTCTCATTTTAAATAAAACTCTTATTATTGCAGGAGAAAAATAAAGCAGGCATCATTTTTTTTCAATACTTCTGTTAGATGCTGCTGCTGAAATTGTGCAGTAAGAGCTCAGAATGTAAGCACTGACTGCACCAGAGTTTTTCTAAGGCAAATAAACAAAACCCAAGTTAAGAGTTTTGATTTCTTGAAAAGCATGCTGTTTTGACTCATATTATACTCATCTAATATAGGCCATCAGAGTAGTATGTTATTAAATCCTATTCAAATCCATTTTAAAATGTGAAACACATGCTCAGTAGCTGGCTTGGCTTTGAATAAGGGATGAAATTGAAGAAATAAGATTAACCTCTATGTGTCAGACATTTTGCTGTTATTTCTAATTTTAATCTTCACAAGTGTGAAGACTTTACAATGCATAACCACAAATCTCATTTTAACCAAATTGCATAGAGTGCAATTGTATAGAGTTATAAGGCTAGTAAATAATACATCTGGGATTTTATTTTAAGATCATAAACCATAATCATGATGTGCTTGGTGTGTTTTGGTTATTTTTTTTTCTTTCTAATAAGGTAACTCAATTGAAGCCTGACTCACCAGGAATAAATTAAAACCCATGAATATCCTCAACTATATTTCTTCAGCTCTTAGTTTCTTCAGGTTACAAATGTTTTCTTAAACTTTATTGTAGAAAATTTCAAATATGTAAAAGTGAGAGGCTAGTACAGCACACTCCCATACAGCCATCTCTCAGTTGCAGCAAGTATCAACTAGTGGTCAACATTGTTTTACCACAACTACTGTACTTGTGCCTACTCTCTCACACCTCCAGTAATCATTTCATTTTTAAGACTTTTCGCATGGATTTCTAAAAGAGAAACAGTTTAAAAAAATCAAAATTATGTCATTATCAAACTTAGATAAAAAGTAATAAATAAATTGATACATACTTAAATGTATAGAATATATCTCATAACTTATATGAAAGTGTGCCAAATGGATAATATAAATATTAAAGTTAATACTATAAATTTTAGAAAAAAACTATCGGAAAAATATTTGTGATCTTGGGCTAGATAACAATTTTTTAGAGAAGGCACAAAAAACGTAAACCATGAAAGACAAAATAACAATATGGTCTTCATAAAAATTAAAAATGTATTTTTCAAAAGACAGTGTTAACTATAGGAAAAAAAGCTATAGGCAGAAGGCAATATTTTCAAAATTTATATCTGATAAAGAAATTATATCAGAATATAGAAAGAACTTATACAACTCAATAATAAAACAACTCAATTAAAAATGGGCCAAGATTTTGATAGATATTTCACAAAAGATACACAAATGGCAAATAACCATATGAAAAACAGGCTCAACATCATTAGTCATCAGCAGTAAGATGGCATTGCACAACCAATAGACAACTACGATGAAAGAGACTGCAGTAACGAGGATTGGTGAGGATGAGGGGTAACTGGAACCCTTGAACATAGCTGTAGGGAATGTAAAATAGTACAGCAACTTGAGAAAACAGTTTACCTGTTTCTTATCAATTTAAACATACTCTAACTTACTTCCTAGCAATTCTTCTCCTAGGCATTCACTCATCCATATAAACTTATTTTTACATGATCACCTCTTTAAAGACCTATCTCCAAACACAGTCACATTCTAAGGTACTAGGAAATAGACTTCAGCATATGCATTTGCAGGGAGAGGGCATAATTCAGCCGATCCATACACTTTCATGCTTTTCTAGGGTCCTCTGCCATGTAGTGCTGCAGAGCATTCAAAATACTACTTCTCTTTTTAAAATTAATTTTAATTTTTATTTTAAGTTCCAGGGTACATGTGCAGGGTGTGCAGGTTTGTCACATAGGTAAACGTGTGCTATCGTGGTTTGCTGCATCTATTAACCTGTCACCTAGGTATTAAGCCCAGCATGCAGTAGCTATTTTTCCTAATACTCTCCCTCCCCCAATCCTGCCCCTCGACAGGCCCCAGTGTCCATTGTTCCCCTCTCTGTGTCCATGTGTTCTCATTGTTCAGCTCCCACTTATAAGTGAGAACGTGCAGTATTTGGTTCTCTGTTCCTGCATCAGTTTGCTGAGAATAATGGCTTCTAGCTCCATACATGTCCCTGCAAAGGACATGATCTCATTCATTTTTATGACTGCATAGTATTCCATCGTGTATATATATATATATATATGTACTGCATTTTCTTTATCCAGTCTATCATCGATGGCAACTTTTTTTTCTTAGAAAAAAGTAAAGAAAGACAAGACACACAGACTTGTACCCAAACGTTAATAGAAACATTATTTATAATGGCCCAGAATTAGAAATAGCTCAAATGTCCAACAATTGGTGAATGGATTAAAAAATTGTGATATATCCATAAGGAAAAATGTTACTCAAAAATAAAAAGGAAATGCAGTACTGATTCACAAAGCAGCATGAATAAATATCAAATGCTAACTGAAAAGAAGCCAAGACACAAAGACTGTACTCTGTATGATCACGTTTATAGGAAACTGTAGAAAAGGCATATTATAGTGATAGAAGATCAGTGGTTGCCAAGGACTGGGACCTAGGAAGGAGATTAACTGCAGAGAGGCATGAGGGAACTTTTTGGGGTGATAGAAATGTTCATGATTATGATGGCTTTATATGACTATGTTTTTCAAAACTAATCAAATTGTACACTTACACTGGGGATACAGCAGTAAATAAAATAGCTTAAGGGCTTTGTCTTCATCCAGTTTATATTCTCTTCTCTGCACTTGACCACATATGGTGCCAAACTAGTATAGAAGTCTACTAATTTATCCTAATCATTGGCCAAAACCTACTTGTAAGGAGTCTTCTTTCAGGCTGCAAGACCCATGAACACAGCTGCTGCTCCAAATCCCATGCAAATGCCTGTGGTTGCTGCCATAACAAAATACCATAGACTGGGTGGCTTAAACAATAGATATTTATTTTCTCGGGGTTCTGGAGGATAGAAGTTCAAGGTCAAGGTGTGGGTAGGTTTGGTTTCTTCTGAGGCTTTTGCTCTTAGCTTGCAGGTGGATGCCTCTTGCTGTCCTCACCTGATCTTTTTTTCTGGGTGTGTACCTATGGGACACCTCTGTGTGTTCAATTTTCCTTCTCTTGTGAGAACACTAGTCAGATTGAATTAGGGCCCACTCACGTAAGTTCATTTTAACTTAATCACCTCGTTAAAGGCCCTATCTCTAATTATAGTTACATTCTGAGGTACTGGAGGATAGGGCTTCAACATATGAATTTACAGGGTGCGAGGGGAGCATAATTCAGCCCTTATATAGTTTCATGCTTTTCCAGGACCCTCTGCCATGAAGTCACTGAGTATCTAAAGTATCACTTGTTAAGTCCCTGAGAAATAAATCACAGAAGTGATTTTGGGAAACTTTCACACATCTTACATTATTTTCAACATTGCAAGGAAAATGAACAAGAATGACAAAGAAGCACGAGTCTCTGTTCTCAAAACTCAAATTGAAGAGTCCCCTTTTGTAGGTTTCATGGTCTCTGTACTGTGGGATCCCACATAGTATTTTCCTCTCTGCTTCTTCAAGCAGGAGACAGGCACAGCAGGGAATCTCTGAGAGTTTATCTTGATTTTCACCTGTTACTCCTTTTCCTATAAGTAACATTCAGTAACTCAAAAGCACGAGTTCTGGGTAACACTAAAAGAAATATGGGATCCCTACATCCTGGGTGTCTAGCCCAAAACCAAATTGGTTTTGAGTTTCTTGAGGGCAGTGATCATACCTGTTATGTTTCTTAGTACCTCTCATAGTACTATTGCAGGTGAACCCCAAAATTGAGGTTCACCCCTGGAGGCCACATGGGTTCTTGACTTCATGCAGGGAAGAATTCAAGGGTGAGCTGACAGAGTAAAGTAAAAGCAAGTTTATTACAAAGCAAAGGAATAAAAGGATGGCTGCTCCATAGGCAGAGCACGGGTACCCCATAAGCAGAATAGTACTAGGTTGGGGGCTGCTAGCTGGCTATTTTACAGCCATTTCTTGATTATATTCTAAACAAAGGGTGAAGTATTCACAAGTTTTCTGGGAATGGGGCAGGGAGCTCCCAGGACCAGGGATTTCTCCCCAGTCTTGACCATACGGCGTAACTTCTGGACATTGCCATGTGGCATTTATAAACTATCGTGGTGCTTGTGCTAGTACTTTAATTAGCATATGTTATAATTAGCAGAGCGAAGATTGCTTTAGTTGCCATGTTGGTTTTAGCTGACATAGGCTAGTTTGTTTACTTATCCTGTCTTATCAATGGGGTCTCCTATTTTAGCAGCAGGATTATGTGACCCATTGTCTTGGAAACTAGTCCTGTTGAATTCCTATTTTAGTACTGCGCTTAGTACTATGCCCTTAGTAGAAACTAAGCTATCTGCTTAATAAATATTTTCCAGAGGAAGTTAGGAGACTTTCAAAGGTGTGAACTACATTTCCCAGAATTCTCCTTGCCATATGATCCTTAGTGAGCATCTGTGGAGGTGGAAAAGAAAGAGAAGCTCCAGGACCAGCTGCAAGCAGGTGTGTGAGCCAGCTGGAGGCTCGAGCAGCTTCTAGGTGATCTTGAGAATTGTCACATTGATTCTGCAGACCTAGCTGATTGGTAGAGGTGTCCATGAGGTTCTTGAGATTCATGATGGCTTTAAGTGAATGCTTGCAATCACCATCCATTGCCTGGGTGAAGAATGAAGAGTTTGAGTGAGGAGCTTTCTAGAGGTTCGACAGATTGGCAGCAGTGTCTGCTTCATCACTTGAGAACCATCCACATTGGTGCTTCAGGCTGGCATAGTTGGTAGTGGCTTTCCTGACTTTTGCATCTCAACTCTTCCAACCTTGGAAAAGCTCGAATTCCCATACTAAAATCCTTCCTATCTGGAATACAGGAGTGGCTCTGGTTTTCCCCTCTGAAGCCTGGTTAATACCTAAGGTCACACAACTGAGCACAGGCAGAAACTGTTCCAGAATGCACTCAGAGAAGGTTAGAGTTAGAAGAAAACTCAGAGATCTCTATCTAAATTTCTTATTTTACAAATGAGGAAATGGACTTCGTGTAATATAGTGACTTAGATGAGAAAGGTAGAATTGCATTATCTGATTTCAATCCAGTGCTTTTTTATTTTTATCACACATCATTTACCTTTAAAAATACACATGAATATGAGCTTCAAATCACTGAAAAGTTTAGAAAATATTCAGAAATAAAGAGGTATTGTTTTGTTTAGGTAATCATCTATTTTGTGAATGTGAACTGTTCATGTGCTCTCTCTCTCTCTTTCTCTGTTCCAGTGAGAGCACCAGAAAGTATTTGATGAATTCTGAAGTTGAAATGTACCTGTGGCGAGAAGCTTGTTCAGGGTTCTTAGGACAATCTAGAGAAGAGTCAGCTATAGGAAAGGAGCAGGTCAGCATGGAAATGAAAGGACCATATTAAATACATTTTAGAACCCAAGATAAATCGGAACAATAATGAAAAATATGAAATAAAGTTGAATAAACTCAGATATATTATGATGATTAAAAAAAGAAGACATTACCAAGATATTCAATGTTACCAAGATATTCTATGTTGGAATATTGCATAAATAAATAAGTGACAGTCTATCATAACAATTGAATTTTGGGTGCCTATTAAAATGGTTTTAACAATGAGTTTTTAATAATATGAGAGAACACTTTTGACATCATGGTGACTGGATCACAAGAAGGATTCAGAATTATAAATGAGTTATCATCTCAGCTGTATTTTGAAATGGCACAGAAAAAAGGACAAAGGAAATTTGCCAAAATTATGCTGGTATTCACTTGGAGTGGTGGGACTATGGCAAAACTCTGTCTGTCTCTCTCTCTCTCTCTCTCTCTGTCTCTTTTTTGCTTTCATTTTCTCCTGTCTAAGCCTTCTAGATTATCTGCAGTGAGCATATTACACTTACCATCAGAATTAAAACTGAAGAGGAAAAACTCGTAGTTTTGAGAAGTGATAAATAGGATAGTTAATCAAGGACAAGGTGAAGTTTTTCCCTAAGAAAATCTTAGCTACGTCTTTTTTGTTTCATGAACTGCTCACTGTTTCCAACAGAATATTTGCAATAAAACCTGAATGCCTGACTGAGTGACTGGCAGGTTTTAAAAGGTTCTGTCATGTAGTCAGAGAAGTGCATGAATTCTTTCTCCTGTGTGACATGCAGCAAATGAGGATGGAGGGCTGTTTTCTTAAATAATCTATGTAATAGGCATAGCTTGTAAGTGTTGTTTTTTTGTTTGTTTGTTTGTTTAAATTAGATTTGAAATTTTAACATATACCATGGGAAATCTTTCAG
This sequence comes from Hylobates moloch, assembly GCF_009828535.3. Taxonomy (NCBI): domain Eukaryota; kingdom Metazoa; phylum Chordata; class Mammalia; order Primates; family Hylobatidae; genus Hylobates; species Hylobates moloch. The sequence continues at coordinate 17,460,831 of NW_026652286.1, forward strand.
GTTCTTAGCATGTTCATGAAAAAGCATGCTGGGTAAAACAATCCCTTTCTCAGAAAAAAAAAATGCTGCTTATTTTTGCAAGCTCCCTTTTAACTTCACAAATATTAATGACCATTAGTAAGGTATCTCTTTACAGAAATGCTCAAACATCTTGTAGATTAATAAACCTCTAGGGTTGGTATTTTATTTTGATTCATTTTGTAGAAATACTCAAAAGGATGGAGCCAGTGACTCTCATTTCTCATATTATGTGGCTTGTTGACATTTGAATTTTCAAAATATCAAGGATTTCTCCAGTGTGACTCATGTGAATCATGTGCCTTTTTTTTTCTTTGAATGATGGGCTGCTGATTCAGAACTATATTATAAAATTAGAAATGCCAATATTTCATTCAGCCTACTTTAAAAAACCTGTTCTTTCAACTTTTGGCTCAGTAATCTGCAAACTAATTTGATAATTAAATTTGGTATAGAACTTTTATTTGTATTTTATTTTTATTCTTAATGAGCAAAATAGCCTGAAGCACACTGATAAAGTGTGTATGGGAAAATGGCAGCAGTCTGGGATTTTTGCTATGCAGGTCATAGTAACGTCTCCATCATTAACTTCCTAGGTAGCCTGAGCTATAATCCTTGGCTTTAGTGGCTGTAATATGAGAGTTTCCTGCTCTTGATTTTAGTGGCTATGAAATGAGAGTTTGTTGCACTATATTAGACAGGATAGGTTAAATTATGCTGCAGTAATGAAGAGCTTCCAAATTTCAGGGCTTGAAACAATCAACATTTATATCTTGCTTATGCTATATAACCATCATGGGTCAACTGGGGTCTCTGTTCCCAAGTCATTATCATCCTTACTCTGGGACTCAGGCTGACAGAGCAGCCACTTCCTGAAACATTGATGGTTGCCATAGCAAAGGTAATTGAGAAGATGCCAAAGCATGCATTGACTCTTAAAGCTTCTGCCTAGAAGTGACACATGCTACTTCCTTACATATTCTATTCATCAAAGCCAGTCTTATGGCCAAGCTTAACTTAAAGAAAAGGAAACTCGATTTTCGTAAAAGTTAATATGATCTATAGATAATCTATAAAGGCCTTTTAATGTCTAGGAGTCTATGCTTCTGAAGTGCCCTGAGAGTGGTTATGATAAACATTTGGCTTAAGAACAAATATGTACCTTGTAGCAAAGACTGATGATATTTTGGGGATTTTTATGGAGAGCAGTATAGATTCACATGCAGGTGTAAGAAATAATGCAGAGAGATCTTTTATACACTTTACCTGTTTCCCTAGTGATAATATTTTGCAGAACTGTAGTATAATATCACAACTAGGATATGGACACAGATGCAATCTACCTTTCTTATTCAAATGTCCCCAGTTTCACTTGCACTCATTTATATTTGTGTATGTGTGTTTAGTTCTGTGCAATTTTAATCAAATGTGTAGTTTTCATGTGTCTTCCACCACTGTGAAGGTACTAATCAGTTCTAACACTACAAGCATCCTTCTCTCCTACTACTAATGTGCTCTCCATTTCAAAAATTTTGTCATTTCAAAAATGCTATTTCAATGTAATCATACAGTGTACAACTTTAGGGGACTGACCCTTTTCATTCAGCATAATCCCTGGAGATTTATCTAAGTTGTTGAGTATGTCGATAATCTGTTATTTTTATTGCTGTGTGTTATTCATAGCATGTATATCCTCAGTTTGTTTAACATTTGCCTGTTGAAAGACATCTGGGCTGTTTCCAGTTTTTGGCTAATATGGATAACAACACTATGAATATTTGTAGGCAAGTTTTTGTGTAAAAATAGGTTTTCATTTCTCTGAGATAAATGCCCATGAGTATAATTGCTGGATAATATGATAATTGCATGTTTAGTTTTATGAGAAATTGCCAATTGTTTTTCAGTGTGGCTTTACCATTTTACATTCCCACCACCAATGTATGAATGATCCACAAAATGCTCATAAGCATTTGACATTTTCATTATTTTTTATTTTAGCTATTCTGATAGATGTGTAGTGATATCTCATTGTAGTTTTAAATTTACATTTCCTTGATACCTAGTGATATTAAAAATCTTTGTAAGTGCTTATTTGCCATCTGTATCTTCATGTAAAGTGTCTGTTCATAGCTTTTTCTCATTCTTTATTAGTTTTTTTTCTTATTGTTGAGTTTTGAGTATTCTTTCTGTATTTTAGAAACAAGTTCTTTGTCAGAGTGATGATTTGCAAACATTTTCTTCTGATATCCAGCTTGTCTTTTCATTCTCTTAATGGTGTCTTTTGCAGAACAAACATTTTTAATTTGAATGGCATATGATTTATCTATTTTTTCTTGTATGGCTTTTGCTCTTGGTATCATTTAAGAAATCTTTGTCTATCTCTAGATCCCAAAGATTGTCTCCTATGTTTTGAGGAATCCAGATATGGGTGTGATTGTTCAGATTCAACTATAGGCAATTACAAAGCTTAGCCTGGCAGGCTTCATGGGGAGAAGTTACAGATTTTGTATATAGCCAATGCATTGCAATGTTCTGGAGCAAGTTGCAATCAAGGGCCTTCTGGGCCAACCATGTTTATATGCATATCTGCATTTCTAGTCCGGGCACTTCCAGTGGGCAGTCTCCTCTTTGAGGATCTATGCTGAGGCACTTCCCAGGCATCTCTGCTGAGACCTCCTTATTGGGAGCCTTGGCTGAAATACTTCTCTCCACTTAGCTTCAGTATCTTTTTTTATTTTATTTTATTATACTTTAAGTTTTAGGGTACATGTGCACAATGTGCAGGTTTGTTACATATGTATCCATGTGCCATGTTGGTGTGCTGCACCCATTAACTCGTCATTTAGCATTAGGTATATCTCCTAATGCTATCTCTCCCCCCTCCCCCCACCCCACAACAGTCCCCGGAGTGTGATGTTCCCCTTCCTGTGTCCATGTGTTCTCATTGTTCAATTCCCACCTACGAGTGAGAACATGCAGTGTTTGGTTTTTTGTCCTTGCGATAGTTGACTGAGAATGATGATTTCCAGTTTCATCCATGTCCCTACAAAGACATGAACTCATCATTTTTTATGGCTGCATAGTATTCCATGGTGTAGATGTGCCACATTTTCTTAATCCAGTCTATCGTTGTTGGACATTTGGGTTGGTTCCGAGTCTTTGCTATTGTGAATAGTGCCACAATAAACATACGTGTGCATGTGTCTTTATAACAGCATGATTTATAGTCCTTTGGGTATATACCCAGTAATGGGATGGCCGGGTCAAATGGTATTTCTAGTTCTAGATCCCTGAGGAATCACCACACTGACTTCCACAACGGTTGAACTAGTTTACAGTCCCACCAACAGTGTAAAAGTGTTCCTATTTCTCCACATCCTCTCCAGCACCTGTTGTTTCCTGACTTTTTAATTATTGCCATTCTAACTGGTGTGAGATAGTATCTCATTGTGGTTTTGATTTGCATTTCTCTGATGTCCAGTGATGCTGAGCATTTTTTCATGTGTTTTTTGGCTGCATAAATGTCTTTTGAGAAGTGTCTGTTCATGTCCTTCACCCACTTTTTGATGGGGTTCTTTGTTTTTTTCTTGTAAATTTGTTCGAGTTCATTGTAGATTCTGGATATTAGCCCTTTGCTAAGTAGGTTGCAAAAATTTTCTCCCATTTTGTAGGTTGCCTGTTCACTCTGGTGGTAGTTTCTTTGGCTGTGCAGAAGCTCTTTAGTTTAATTAGATCCCATTTGTCAATTTTGGCTTTTGTTGCCATTGCTTTTGATGTTTTAGACATGAAGTCCTTGCCCATGCCTGTGTCCTGAATGGTATTGCCTAGGTTTTCTTCTAGGGTTTTTATGGTTTTAGATCTAACATGTAAGTCTTTAATCCATCTCGAATTAATTTTTGTATAAGGTGTAAGGAAGGGATCCAGTTTCAGCTTTCCACATATGGCTAGCCAGTTTTCTCAGCACCATTTATTAAATAGGGAATCCTTTCCCCATTGCTTGTTTTTGTCATGTTTGTCAAAGATCAGATAGTTATAGATATGCGGCGTTATTTCTGAGGGCTCTGTCCCCTTTCCATCTCCTCAGCCCACGAATCCATAGAGAGGCAAGTATCTTTTGTTTAGGGTTTTTCAGCAGTGAGACAATTCCCTTTGTAAGTACTGTGTCTACCTGACCCTCACATAGTGAAATAATAGAGGGAAAAAAATGGAACATTAGGGAGCTAGTGCCTCTTGCTTGCACTGTCACTATAAGTAAATAGAGGTTGGATTGTTACTTTCAGTTTGGCTAGTTGTCCTAATTGAGCACCTCCACATCTGACTGCTTGAATTTTTTTTTAAGTTTCATGCCATTACTATTTATGTTTAATTCCATTATTCATTTGGAGTTAATTATTGTATGAATGTAAGGTTTAGGTGGAGATTCATTTTACTTTTGTTTGTGATTGTTTAATCACCCCAGTACCATTGGTTGAAAAGGCTCTTCCTCCACTAAATTGCTTTTGCACTTTTGTGAATAAATGGTTGAACATATTTGTGTGGGTCTATTTCCTGGTTTTCTATTTTGTTCCATTGGTATATATCTATATCTCTCTACCAATACCACATTTTCTTGATTACTATAGCTACCTTTTTTTAGCATAGTTACTGGATTTTATCAAATGCTTTTCTGCATTAATTGATAGGGCCATATAATTTCTGTTTTTTAATCTGTTGATGTAATAGATTACACTGGTTTTCAATGTTGAGTCAGGTTTGAGTACCTGAAATAAATCTCACTTGGTCATAGTGTATAAGTCTATTTATACATTGCTTGGAATTGGTTTGTTAACATTGATTAAAGATTTTTCCTTCTAAGATGGTAAGAATTATTGATTTGTAGTTTTTTTTCTTTCTTTTCCTATTTTTGTCTAATTTGGTGTACTTGCTTAATAAAATGAGTTTAGTGTGTGTTCTCTCTTATTCTATTTTTAATAATAGATTGTGTAAAATTGATGTTCATTTTTCTCTAAATGTTTGATAGAATTCTTCAGTGAAAGTATCTGGACCTAGAAAATTTTGGGGGAGAGCTTTTAAATTACAGATTCAATTTCTTTAATGGTTATAAGGATCTCTATATTACATATTTCATCTTATTGCGTTTTGGTTGTTTGTGGCTTTCAGGGAATTGGTCAAGTTTTCTTACTTTGTTGAATATCTTAGCATACAGGTGTTTGTTGTATTTCCTTATCTTTTCAATGTTTGCTGGGTCTGTAGTCACAACCTCAATTTAATTTCAATTTTTTCATTTGTATCTTCTCTATTTATTTTTAAAATCTTATTAGAGATGATCAATTTATAGATTTTTTTTGAAGAACCAGCTTTTTGTTTCATTGATTTTTTTTTCTATTATTTTTCTATTTTCAGTTTTGGTCATTTTTGTTCTGATTTTGTTATCTTGTTTTTATTTGGGGCTTATTTTGCTCTTCTTTTTCTAGTGATTTTGAGGTAAGAACTTAGGTTATTGATTTGAGGCCTTTCTTCATTTCTAATGTAAGTATTTGGTGATATATGTATCCCTTTTAGCACTGCTTCAGTTGTAGCACATACATTTTGGTATGTTATTTATGTATTTATTTATTTATTTGAGTCAGGGTCTCTCTCTGTTGCCCATGCTGGAGTGCAGTGGCATGATTATGGCTCACTGCAGCCTCAACCTCCCAGGTTCAAGTGATCTTCCCACCTCAGCTTCCCCAGTAGCTGGAACTACAGGCCTACACCACCATGCCTGGCTAATTTTTTAATTTTCGTGTAGAGATACGATCTCCCTATGTTGACCAGGCTAATTTTGGAATGTTGTACTTGTCATTTTCATTCCTAATGTAGTTTTAAAAATTTTCTGATAATTGCTCCTTGACCCATAGATTATTTAGAAGTTTTCTTTTTCATTTCCATATGTTAAGAGATTTTCCTATAGTCTTGTTTTTAAAAATTGATTTTTTGTTTGACTCCATTATAGTCAGAGAACACATTCTGTGTGATTTCAGTTCTTTTAAATTTGCTGAGGCTTGCTTCATGATCCAGTGTGTATTCTATCTTGAGGAATGTTTCATGGACACTTGAAAAAAGTGTGTATTTTGTTTGTTGTTTGTGGTGCAGTGTTCTATATAAGTGCATTAGGAATTCTTAGTTGATTGTGTTCACATCCTTTAAATTCTTGCTGCTTTTATTTCTGGTAGTCTTTTCAGATGCTGAGAAGGGGGTGCTGATATACTCAGCTTAATTGTGATTTTGTCATTATGTCATCCCCCTATTTGTCACTACTAATTTTCTTTGCTCTAAAGTCTATTTTATCACATATTTATGTAGCCATGGCTGCTTTTTTATTTTACAAAAACATAGTGTTTTATGGAATACTATTTAGCATCCTTTTAGTTTCAGCTTGCCTGTGTTGTTGGATTGAAAGTGCTTTATTGTAAACAGATATAGTTGGGTCATTTTAAAATGCACTCTTGTGTGAAATGGAAAGGGGTGGTGGAGGAGTGGGGACAGATTCTTCCCTTGACCACTTTTTCTCAATCAGAAAACAACAAAAGGGGCTCCTGATCAACTCGATGGTGTTGGTCCTGCCTGATGTTGTCAGAGGGACCATGGTTTGATCATGGAGAGGAATGAGCACACCTACATTGGGAATTGGCAAATATGGGTCTGGATTGCCTTCTGTTGTTAGGTAGAGGAATGGATGTATGATGCCCCACTGCTGTATTACTTCAGTCCTAAGATCCTCAGATAAGTTCACCTTCTTTTTACAGCCGTACAGAGTTCTCCTTTGGTTATCTCTTATGTTATTTTCCAGCTTTATAGTTGTGCTTAGAAGAAAGGAGTAAAGAGAAATGAATTTATGCCATCTTGTCGAGACTGGAAGAGATATTTTATATGCTAAATTACCAAATTACAAATTCTCTGAAGGTAAGATTTGCCTTATTCTCCTCAGTGTCTTTCACAGTCCGTAGTGTAGTTTTTAGTGTATTGTTGCTTTTCAATGACTGCAATTTTAAGTGAGAATTATTTAATAAAACAAATAATTGTAATAAATATAATAAAATAAAAAATTATTTAATGAAATACCGAATTATTATGACGAGTGGCTACATATTTCAGTTACCATATTTCTTTCGCAAATACATTTCACTTAAAAGATTTAACTTTTGGGTCTGCTGAAGTCATTTTGTAGATGGTTCTGTTACAAATGAGTAGAATGAAAAGTCTATTCTCACAGGTTGTCATTTGGAAAAAGGGAGATAAAGGGTCAGGTTATTAGTATTTAACGAAGTGCCCAGTTACTGAGTTGGCCAGAATGTTCAGATGAATGGCTATGAAAAGAGAAAACATAACATCACTAGGAACTTAAGTAGAAGTTAACATCAAATATTTGAAATTAATGAGTATTTCTCCTTTCTTCTGTAACTTTCATCATCTATACTATAAACCTAACATTTGATTGTACTTTGTTTCTACTCTGTATTTCCTCTGGTTAAGTATTATTTTACTCACCCTTCTATATAAACTTCTTCCTGCATCAGAAGGAAGCCTCATACTTCATCTGCTTTCTCCTTCATTCCTTCAACTCTTCTTCTTGATAAAAATGACCTTATATTCCAGGCTTTCTGGCAAGTTCTAATTTTAAGTGTTCTACCACATTGTTTCACTAACCATCAACCTGTCCCAGAATTTCAACACTGTAATGTATAAGATAGATTTAGCAAACTGGATTTCATAATTAAAGTAATACTGCAATTCTTTAGTAAGACGAACTGTCTTAATCGTTGCAGAGAGATGTAATTTCTGTTCTAAATTTAAAGCAAAGAATAGACAATTATGCTGACATTGGAGGCAATGGCTAAAGTGATGATATGGTTTGGCTGTATCCCCACCCAAATCTCATCTTGAATTGTCGCTCCCGTAATTCCCACGTGTTGTGGAAGGGACCTGGTGGGAGGTAATTGAATCATGGGGGCAGGTCTTTCCTGTGCTGCTCTCGTGGTAGTGAATAAGTCTCACAAGATCCGATGGTTTTACAGAGGGGAGTTTCCCTATACAAGTTCTCTCTTGCCTACTGCCATATAAGATGTGTCTTTCTCCTCCTTTGCCTTCCACCATGATTGTGAGGCCTTTCCAGCCGTGTGGAACTGTGAGTCCATTAAACCTCTTTTTCTTTATAAATCACTCCATCTTGGCTACGTCTTTATTAGCAGCATGAGAACTAATACAAGTGGTATATTTTCTGAACTCTTGGTTCAGAAAATACTTGTTATACCCACAGTGACTAGTAAATTATCTTGTTACATTATAGGATGTTAGAGGATAGAACATCTGTATTATATTTGGCATAGTTTCCATTGTTGCTAAAGTCTACAGGAAAGGAAAGAAGATAGATGCTTTCACCCATGGAATATTCAAGCCAATATTATAATGATCAATTTTACAAAATAATTTTCTATATCTGCTGACTTTAAGTGTGGGAAATGAATATCTTTAAGTGTGGATATGACAAATTCTATTTTGTTTGTGTATCTTTGGAGAGATCTTTCAGATATGTAGGTGGAAACACATTTTAATGTTGTTTTCTCTGGGTGAGCAAGTGACATTCTCTTAGGAAAAGTAAGCCATTAGAATGAAATAGAATAATGAAGATAGCCCAGTTTATTAATATCTATTTTAAATTTTAGTAATGAAACATTATTCAAACAAGAGAGAAGATCCTGAAGACCTAGTGCGAGAACTATTTTGAACTTAGGAATTCTTAAAGCTGGCACCATGCTGGCCCTTATTAATTATGCGTCCTACAAATTTCTTCACTTGCTTGGGTTTCTAGTTCTTGTAAACTGAAAAATTTTTGACAAATGCAATAGCTTTGTTTATAGTAAAATAAAGTCAAGAGTGAAGAATCATAAAGTGCCTTAAGGCGTATCCTGTCAAATTCCAGTTAGAGTCTATGATAGTTATTTTAATATTCAACTAGGCTGGGCGCCGGTGGCTCACACCTGTAATCATGGGCGGATCAAGGTCAAAGATCGAACCATCCTGGAAAATGGTGAAACCCCTCTCTACTAAAAAACAAAAAAATTACCGGGCGTGGTGGGCACCTGTATCTCTCCACTTGAAAGCAGGCGGGAGAAGGCTGAACCGGAGGCGTTTCATGACAAAATTGTCCACTGCACTCAAGACTGGTGACAACGAACATTCTATATATATATATATATATATATTCAACTAGTGTTTTTTGAACATCTACTGTGTGTCAAGCATTGAACTCTTAGGTTCTGAAGATGGAATTGCAAACAAGAAGTGGTCCCTATCCTCAAGAAATGCTTATAGTCTAGAGGACTTAGCATCAGTAACAAACATTAAATTATCTCCTGAAAGCATCCTTAGCTTTTAAAACAAATAAGTTTGCACTTTCCCCAGTCTATTTGTTTTGTAAGCTATGACTGAATTGTGTAGACAGCTCATAAACTGCTCTGATTCAGGTTCCATGTATCATGAGTTTAGTTAGTGGTGGTGGTGTGTAGCTGGAGGTACATCCATGTAAAGTGAGATTTGGGTTATGGATCTTGACTGGAAGAGTTAGACCCACTTTTTGAGGAGGAGGAGGGTGAGAACTTTTGACATGTGTATCAGTTTTCTATTGTTGCTATCATAAATTGTTAAAAACTTGGTAGCTTATAAGAAACTCATATTTATCATCTTGCTCTTCTGTAGATTAGAAGTCCAAAAAAGGCCTCAGTGGGCTAAAATGAAGGTACCAGTCAGGTTGTGTTTCTTTCTGGATGCTTTAGAGGAGAACCAGTTTCATTTTCTAACTTCTAGAGGCTACCCATATTCTTTGATTTGTGGCTTTCTTTCTCCATCTTCAAAGCCCGCAATGGCGGGTTAATTTCTTCTTACATTGCATCTCTCACCTTCTTTCTTAGTCACATTTCTCTGTGATGCAACTCTTCTGCCTCTCTCTTCCACTTTTAAGGACACTTGTAAAATATCGGAGCCACTTGGATAATTCAGGATAATCTCTCCATCTCAAAGTCCTTAACATCTTAAGGTCATCACATCTGCCAAGTCCCTTTTGCCATATAGGGTAATACATTCACAGATTCCAGTGTTCAGAGCATAGATATCTTTGTGGGTCATTATCCTGCCTACCGCCACAGGTTACATAATCTTAAAGTTAAAGAACCCTGATATTGCTTGTGATTCACTAGAAGAAATGCAGCACGATGGAGCCTTAGCATTTAGCCATTCCTGCTATAGAGGCTGCTAGTCTTATCACAACATTGAGCAAAATAATGCTAAACTAGCTGGTGATATAATCATTCCTGCTGTGAACTGAATGTTTGTGCTTCTCAAAATTCCTGTTTTGAAGCCACAACCCCCAATGTGACTGTATTTGGAGATAGGGCCTTTATGGAGGTAATTAAGTTTAAATGAGGTCATAAGGATGGGGCTTTGATCTGATAGTATTAGTATCTTGATAAGAAGAGACAAGAGAGAGCTTGCTCTCTTTCTCTGTCTCTGTATCTCCTTGCCATGTGAAGACACAGAGAGAAGGTGGCAAGTTAGGAAAAGATCTTTTACCAGGAAGCAAATTGGCCAGCACCCTGATTTGGGACTTCTAGCCTCCAGAGCAGTGATAAAATAAATTTCTGTTGCTTAAATCACCTGTTCTATGGTATTTGTTATGGAAGTCTGAGTTAAGTAAGACAATTCCCAAAATGGCTTTGTCTGTCTCTCTCCCTTTTTCACTCACTGGCCCATGCGCCTTCTTGCAGCTTCTGCCCATTTGTCTTTGTCCCAACATTTATTTAAGAAAATAAAAAAGGGCATAAAACATGCTCAAGGATAGATGAGAATGTAACATTTTGCCCAGAGGAAAATTAAATTCCGAGACAGCATTCTGAAGGTGCATATTAAGTGAATTGGTGGGGGAAAATGTAATTTAGGAGATGGTGAAATTGCATTTGAGTGGAGAAGCAGTCATCTCGCAGAAGCACTGTATCTATCTAGATATCATTTCCATTTCAGTTTCCTGCATGTGTCATGTCCTAGAACTCCCCCACTACATTTCTTTTGAGACTATCAAAAATAGATAACTCAAGAATGATCTGCAGGTCAGTGTACAGGTAAAGGAAGTTTCTAACACTGGAATAAAGATAGGGCGAAAATGAAAATCATGAGCATCATGTTTCCTTTCATTTTTGATCAATTGATTTCTTATAATGTATTAGGCAGTATAATAGGATGTTAGAATCAAAGTTTCAAGACATCAAGATGTAAATTTCAGATATCAAAGTGAGTCAGACCATCCTTTAGGAACCTCAAAGTAGATGGCCAAAAAATTCTCAGAGAGCCTCACTGTCAGTAAGGGATTTAAGAAAATGTGGGTGTTTGAAAATGAGAATATTTTATGAAGAGGAATGCTTTGGAGGAGGTTGTATAAACTTCCCACCCTATACCCTGTTGCTAAGGAGGCAAGGTGGAGAGGTATGTGCTCCTTATTTCGAATTCAAGGGAGGGAGGATTAAGTGGGATCATTCAGAGAGCTTCATAAACAGTCCCTAGAATTGTTAGATACAGTGAGTAATATCTGACTCATGCCAGAGAAAGCTAAAAGTGAAGAAGTTATCTAAATCTTCCTGTGGCTTCAAAGTAGAGGAATGGAACTAGAAAGCAACTGCTCTCCCTCCACCCTCTCCACCCACCAATATTGGGCCAATGTGGCAAAAATTCTGGGGCCGGAGTGGGAACCCCACCTTAGGAATGTCTATTTAATAAAGGCTTCTGCTCAATACGGTTCTTGACAGAGATTTGAGGTATATTGTGTTAAATAAAGAAAGCCTGCCTCCAGAGATGCACTCCCCACGACAATGGAATTATGGTTGGAGGGTCCCAGCAGAGGTGCTTATGAAAGAGCACAGATACATGCTTAGAAAAGAGTCACTGTCAAAAAGCTATCATGTCTTGAGAGGATGCACCCATTTCCTTTGGCTCTTCCTCTTTTTCCACTCTGTATTCTAATCCAGAAGGAGCGGTGACCTAGGAACAGGGAATAGAAATCCCAGATGGGGAGAGAGAGTTAAAGAATTATACCTCCACTCTTCCAAGGATGGGAAATGTTTAATATTGACTCAGGTTTGATTGAAACTTTTGTTATTAGTAGGGACTGGCAGTTTTTGGTTTCTATTGTGTTTATGCAGTAGAGACTGAAGGTTTTTGGTTACTATTGTGCTTGTGAAGTGATAATGAAAACTTTGTTACCCAAAGTGACCATTGATACATCAGGTCATGTAGCCTGATAGATTTCCATCCAGTGGCAGGAGAAGGACAGCTTTCTTTTAGCAAATTCACAGGGACAATGGGAGAGCAAAATAAATTTGCTTTTAGGATCTCACTCTGTGAGTCCTGTTTGTTCAGCATACTGATGACAGTGGCAAATAATAGGTATATGTTGGGGCCAATGCCCACAAAATTGACTGAATTCAGATCAGTATGCCTATCTTCAAAAGGATGAATCACTTCTTTTTTCTTCAAATACAGAAAAACTACTTAGAGCTTTTCAAGGCCATTAAATTCTTAGTTCTGACTTCAGAAAAATATTTGTTTCAGATATGGAAATCAATCTGCCTGTCATTGTCAGCTTCTCTTTCTAGATTAAACTGTCTTTCCATCTCTCCCTTGCTAAAGAATAATAGTATCAGGCTGTTCTTTGCTCCTGGGAAGTCACTGAAGAGACAATGGTTGTATCCTGCTTTCAAAGGCAGCCTATCATTAGGGTGCCCAGACGTGCACCGTTGGGGTATTAGTCAGGATTCTATAGGGGAACAGAACTAGTAGGGTAGATGTGTATGTGAAGCAGAGTTTATTAAGGAGTATTGACTCATACGATCACAAGGTAAGGTCCCACAATAGGCCATTTGCAAGCTGGGGAGCAAGGGAGCCAGTCTGAGTCCCAAAGCCTCAAAAGTAGAGAAGCTGACAGTGCAGGCTTCAGTCTGTGGACTCACTGGTGTTAAGTCCAAGAGTCATTTACACTCACTAGTGTAAGACCAAGAGTCCAAACGCTGAAGAACTTGGAGTCCAATGTTCAAGGGCAGGAAACATCCAGCATGGGAGAAAGATGAAGGCCAGAAGACTCAGCAAGTCAGCTCTTTCCACCTTCTTCTGCCTGCTTTATTCTAGCCATGCTGGCAGCCAATTAGATTATGCCCACCCAAATTGAGGGTGGGTCTGCCTTTCCCAGTCCACTGACTCAAATGTTAATCTCCTTTGGCAACACCCTCACAGACACACCAGGAACAAAACTTTGCATCCTTCAGTCCAATCAAGTTGACACTCAATATTAACCATCACAGGTACCTAGTGGCCTTCATCATGGTCTTGTGTAAAAGACTCTACGCAAAGAGAAATGATAACATTTGAATCAATCAAATCCTTTTTTTTGGGGGGGGGTTGGAATTTAGGCTAAGAGACTCAAAGAGAAGTTCTGATTGATTCTGGGTGCTGATGTTGAAAGACACCTGTAATTAACAGCACATCCATACTGTGGAGATTGGAACTGCTGTGCAGGGAGAAAGAGAAATGTTAGGAAGGAGACTTGGGAACGCTTAAAGAAAGAATGACTGTTTTGGTCCTTTAGCTATTTTAGTTTTAGTTCCAATTCCATGGACATCATTACAATAGAACCTTCCTTTCATGTAAAGAATCTTGCTTTCCTTTGCCAATAAAGCCTCTGATTAGAAGATTGCCATAAACTTGACTCGGTGGCACTGATTTCATTGCATACCCTGCACAATTTTACCTTCAAAATTCACACGGATCTCAGCTGCTTTGTGATGGGCTTTTGGCTTTCTGCTTATTTTGAGGGCAGTTGACTTTCTAAATGCTACTACTATTTAGCACCTACTATTATTTCAGTTGGTTCTCAATTGTTATTTCTTACTTTAATAATTTAATCTGGATTGATTGTCTAAATACCTGCATCTTCACGTGGACAAGCAGACCACCTTCTATATATAGACTTTAAATATGATTATTATGTACATTGCTTAAAGGTGGCTGAGATTGTTTTATTATTGTAGATGTTACTGGCTGATCTTTTCAGCTGATCTTTTTATTGGAAATTGAGAAAGAAATGCTAATGGAGTAAAAAGGACTTTTGCTTTAGATTTTGGAAAATTATGTTTAAGATGGAAATAAATATACTCCATGTAAGGGATTCCTTGAAGAATTATTGTTTAATAACTTTAATTATTTCCTGTCTCCTCTGTACTTCCACTACTCTCTCCCTGCTCCTAATCCCTGGCATTTGGTCTAGCTAATATTATATATCCCCCCAGGGTTACCCTCTGTTTCCCCAGATGCATTAAGGCTTTGAAGTAATCTCATTTGGAAAGGTAGCATTTTATCCTGGTGTGATATGAGTGTCTGGCTTCTTTAAAACCTTATTAGTAAACTGAGGGTCAAATTTTAAGTCCCAGCCCAACATTACCAAGTAATCTACATGGACCGCTGAAATACCCTCATGATAATGCTTGTAAAGAATGTTGGAGTATGGTAGATGATACACAGGCTCTAAAGTCATGAGAACTCCCCGATCCTGGATTCCCACTTAACAGCTCTGTGATACACTGTCTCAAGGATATGTACTTTACCAGCGGGACCAGTAGGAGGCACTAGCTTGCCCTTTTGTGTGGAGTATTTCATATGAAATAGTAGTCAGTGATTCCCTGAGCCACTTTCAGACTGAAAGAAGGAGGAAGTTTTATTTAGAGAAATTCTCTCTCTCTCTCTCTCTCTCTCTCTCTCTCTCACACACACACACACACACACACACACACACACACACACACCCCTCCAGGATAAAACTTAAAGTACTAAATAACAAAGCTGTTTTGCTTATTTGAACAGAAGATTGTGATCTGGGGTATATATGTGTACATTATTAGATAACTAATTTTATACTTGGTTCACGTGAGTTGATCTGAAACATTATATTTAAGCTCTTTAAGTACTGTGGATCCCTACAATAGTTTAGGTAATATTACCTGCTGTAACAAATAAACCCCCAAGTCTCAGTGACTTAACACAAGAGAAATTTGTTTCTTGTTCATATAAAGTTCTTTCAGAGGGAACAGGTGTTTAGGCATGTTTGAGTCCTCTGGGCATTCTGAGATTTAGGCTGTTGAGCCTCTGCTGCTCTCTGTGCATGGCTTCCAAGGTTGCTTTAATCATTAGTACTCAGTCACCTGAGAGTAGAAGAGAGTATGATTTACCTGTCAGAGGATTTATGAGCCAGACCTAGAAGTAGCACACATCATTTCTGATAACCTTGGTTATTGGTAGAACTTGGTGACATAAATATACCTTTCTACAAGTGGGGCTGCAAACTATGTCCCCAGGAAAAGTAGAGAAGGTTTCTGTGAACACGTAACAATCTCTGTCACAGTCCAGCCTTCTGAGAACAAATATCAGTTTCATCTTTCTCATCTGGAACCACCTCCTCCCCTTCTTTAGTCCAATTCCAGGCCCTTAATACCCGGATGATACACAGTTTTCTTTATAATGTCCAAATGTGGCTTCTCGTGAGCTGGCAACTCAACCTGTGGACAAAAAAGACTTGTTATCTTCTTTGTCCCTTCCCCCCAGTATTCAGGGATGAAGTAGGGACACTTTGTGCAATAACTCTATTCACAATAATACTTCTATTCATAAGAAGAAAGAATGGGAGACACAGCTCACTGGATTAAGCAATGATGAAACTCTATTGGGCACTTTATGAAATCCTTTTGCCAGGCCAGTGGAGGAAGTTCCTGGATTAGATGCTGATTCTTCTCACTAGGGGTAACATTCTTCCCTTGTCCATTGTTCTCCATGGCTCCTGGCTCTATCATCTGGAAAGTTCTTCCTTATCCATTACCTTCCTTGACCACATTCAAAGTGGATGTTGGAGAGTCATCCTCCTTGGTCTTGTACAGGTTTCGTAGTCTATTTTCTCCTCGTCAAGTTTAGGAGCCCAAAGGTTGTTCAAAGAAAGGCATTTTTAGTCTGGTCTCCTAGTTTCTTTGACAATCAGCTCCTTCAAATATTTCCATTTAGTTCCTAGTGCCTATAAACATGTTAAAAGTTTTTTCTTATTCATAATTATCAATCTTGATTTTTTTTTTGCTTCCTTACAATTTAGTAGTTCTACCATGATACTACCTGAGATAGAAGATCTAGATGGGAAGACCATACCCTAAATCCGTCTTTACCTCAGAACCGAGTTTTAATGAACGTTTGTTTTTCAAATCCATCTTATCTCTTACTATTTATTTGCTTTTCAAGTCCATCTTATCTCTTAGTATTTATTTGTTTTTCAAATCCATCTTATCTCTTACTATGTATTTTTTTTTCAAATCCATCTTATCACTTACTATTTGGGATAAGGAAGCAATAGACATTTACATACAATTGAGGCAAAAATTTCTGGACTTTCTCCATTCCATTTTGCAAAAAAGCTATCTCTTTAATATCTAGAAAGGAAAAGCCAACTCTCTTTACATTCCAGTCCTTTGTAAGCCTTTCCCTTAGAGCAGAGGCTGGCAAATTTTTCTGTAAAGTTTCAAATTATATTTTATTTACATTGTGGGCCATATGGTCTTTGAATTCCGCTTTTGTAGTACAAAAGCAATCATAGACAGTATGTAAAAAATTAGGGTGGCTGTGTTCCAATAAGCTTTGTTTAAAAAAATAAAATGATGGGCCAGATTTGGCCTTTAGGGCATAATTTGCTGACCCTGCCATAAAGCTAAGGACTGAATAGGCATGTGGCCAGCCTTCATGTTTTCTCAGGTGAAAGTTGTACTCTTTTTTTTTTTTTTTTTTGTGAGTCTCACTTTGTCCCTCAGGCTGAAGTGCAGTTGTGAGATCTTAGCTCATTGCAACCTCTGCATCCTGGTTTCAAGCGATTCTTATGCCTCAGGCATGCACCACCACACCTGGCTAATTTTTTATATTTTTTGCAGAGATGGGGTTTCACCATGTTGGCCAGGCTTGTCTCGAACTCCTGGCCTCAGGTGACCTGCCCACCTTGGCCTCCCAAAGCGCTGGGATTATAGGCATGAGCCCCCATGTCCAGCCGAAAGTTGTACTCTTGAGAAAAGTAACATTCTAAACCCCTGACAGAACAGATTCTTCTGTTGGCCAAGGGGACCCCATAAAAAACTTGGAAGCTAAGTTCATGGCATGATGGGATGGGAGGTCCGAAAGGCTTCATGATATTCCCTCCAAGCTCTTAGGCTTTCTTCCCTAAGGGCTAACTAGACACCAGCTTTTTCAAGAGTCCACACTGATAATACCTACTAGTTTATTTTCCCAGGTACAGAACAAAGAGAAGATGAGAGTAATCATTCCTTCACTCTACCCTGAGATGTCTACTTCCTCCATTCCTATTTTCTTTGTTCATCTTATCTTACACAAAATGTAGATTTACTGAGTACTAACTAAAATCTCACAAGTATGTAATCATTTGTCTCATTGCCACACCGACTCCTCTACCTTTGTAAAGGAAAATGTATAAATATTAAACCTCCGAGAACCTCTTTGGAAAAAACAGCCACAGATGTGTCTGTTACTTGAGTTTTTCCTGGATACATCCTCAAACTGGCACAATAAACCTTGATGACTGAGACGTGCCTCTCAGTCACTCATTTTGGTTGCCACTATGATGACTACTTTCTTTTCCCCTATTGTACAACCACTAAGCCAATGCCATATGTGCTAAGGTTTTCATTAATGCAACACTCCACTTCCAGTACCAATATACGTAGGTTAAAATAATGCATCTTTTTAAAACGAATAAACTCACAAATGTCAGTGACTTAGAAGTTTACTGTGTTGGTGCATAGCGTCCACACAGCCTGCTATAAGGGGTTGTTGATGTTGGGCACACTGCTCCATGCAGACATTCGGGGATCCAGGTTGACAGTGGTTCTGTTTTCATCAACACAAAGCTTTCCTAGTCACCTTCAGTATTGACATCCAGCAAATAGAAGAAGAGAATAAATGATCACTTATGAGAGGATTTTATGGGCCATGTGTGAAAATCTGTGCAGTACTTCTGCCCACATTCCATTAGCTGGCACACAGATACACTTGATTGCAAAGAAAGTGGGAAAATGTTGTCCAGCTTTATAGCCAGGAGGACATAGGCACATATCTTTGTAAGTAGATTTGAATTCTCTACCTCTGTCACTAAATGCATACTAATGATTGAGGCTTTGCACACTAGCTGTGTGACTTCAGACTAGGCTCAGGGCCCATCTCACTTTTCTTATATTAGGCATAAAATCTAGATTAAATGTACAGTGCATAAAAAGATGCCTTGTTAGTTGTCAACTAGTAAACACTGAACATGCCTACAGGAATATAGTAAACACCTGTACAGCAGTCTCCCAGTTTTTTATATATTAACATTATATCATATTTGTAAGAAATAAAACATTATAAATACAGTTTGAGACTCTCTGGGTACTTTTCCACAGTTCCATTTCTCCTTCACCTTCCTCACTACCATGAACTCAGTGTTTATTATTCTTATGTACTGGCCTCACATTTTTATGATTCAAGTGCTGCTGACTTACTGACCAGTTTTCAATTACAGTCCACCAAATATCTCATGGGATGAATGGCATGATATTTTAGTTAAAGCATTTCAGGAATGGAAGGCCCCCAATCCTTCAATCCTCAAAACTAATCTCTAGATTCAGCAACCCTTGTGGGGAGTGGAAGAGGTAAGAAGTTAAATAATCAGAGGTCAGACCATGATAGGCCTCATGTTTCAGCTAAGAATTAAGATTTTTTTCCTGAAAACAACTGGAAATCTCATTAATTAATTGGCATGGTCAAAGTTGTGGTTTAGGCATACAATTTTTTTTTTTTTTTTTTTTGAGATGGAGTCTTGCTCTGTTGCCCAGGGTGGAGTGCAATGGCGCGATCTGGGCTCATTGCAACCTCTGCCTCCCGGGTTCAAGTGATTCTCCTGCCTTAGCCTCCTGAGTAGCTGGGATTACAGGCATGCACCACCACGCCCAGCTAATTTTTGTATTTTTAGTAGAGACCAGGTTTCACCATGTTGGTCAGGCTGGTCTCGAACTCCTGACCTGGTGATCCGCCCGCCTTGGCCTCCCAAACTGCTGGAAATACAGGCATGAGCCACCACACCTGGCCTAGACATACAATTCTTAAAGTCATGTGAGGACTGCCCAGAGCCAGGAGATGTCTACCATAGTGCTGAGAAGGGATTATCGGACTTCAACTAAAATGGCAGCCCATGGAGATGGACCTTTTCTTGGCCTCCACCTGAAGGGTTCACAGGTTTTCGTTGCTGCTTCAGAAAGGAGTGTACTCCTATGTGGCATGGGAGTGCCGTAAGAAGAAACTTCTGCTTTTTACTAGCATTTTGACCTTGGCCATTTGAACTAAGTGGTAAAGGGGCCTCTCTCCAGCAGGATTATAGCTCTGTTGGCCTCTTAAGTGCTTTAACTGCATTATATTTTTAAATCTGCACAGCAACTATGTGAGATAGTTACCATTTTTACTCTATTTTAAAAGTGAGAAAAGTGAGACCCAAAGGGGTTAACTAGTTTGCTCAGACCAGAAAGAGTATGAGCTGGGTTGTCCTTAACTTAAATCTGACTTTACCATTTTACTGCATTGTCTCTCTCAAGGGATAACCATCAACTAATATTTATTGAGGAATTACTATGTGCCAAGTACTATTCTAAGCCCTTTTATCTGTTATTTCATTAATCATGAACACAACCCTCTAAAGCAGGAAATATTATTATCCCCATTATACAGTTGAGGAAACTGAGGTCCAGAGAATTTAAGTAACTTGTTCAAGATGACACATCTGCTTAAGATGATTGAGACAACATAAATCTGAAGCCATTGCCCTCTACTCTCTCTAATGTGAAGGTTTATTATTTTGGTCTGCAAAACTACAGGAAGAAGGGAAAGGCTATAATTTAAAGCATCTTATTCAACATTGTTAATATAGCCCTAATTTCAAGGCATTGCTATAAGCCACACCCAATACCAGATTAGAATGGACAGAGATGATTATTATAATAATATCTATAGTTTTGCTTCAATCTTTACCAAAATGACTTCTTATTATGGTGGATTAGTCAAAGGAGAGCTGGGTTAAGAGCAAGGAGGCTAGGATTCTAATCCTGGCTCTGCCACGAACAGTCTTTGTGACTGCTATGGTCTGAATGTTTATGTTGCTCCAAGATTCATGTTGAACCCTGATCCTTATTGTGGTGGTATTAAGAAGTGGGGCCTTAGGAGGTGATTAGATCATGAAAATGGAGCTCTTATGTATGAGATTAGTGCTCTTATAAAAGAGGCTTGAGGGAGCTTTCCGCTGTTTCCACCACATGAGGATGCAGCAAAAAGTCACCAGCGTTGAAGTAGGGAGCAGGCCCTCCCTCCCTAGACGGGAAATCTGCTGGCACCTTGCTCTTGGACTTCCCAGCCTACAGACTGTGAGCAATAAATTTCTGTTGTTTATTAATTACCCAGTCTAAGGTATTCTGTCATAGCAGCCCAAAAGGACTAGGACAGTGATCTTGGGTGGGTCACTTAATATCACTGGGCTTTAATTTTTCCATCTCAAAAATTCAAGAAGTAAACTAGAGAAACTCTAGTGTCTCCACCCACTCTGTGATTCTCTCTATGCTTTTTTCCTCCTCAATTACATCAGAAAATGTCTTCAAAAAATGACAGGAAATTTAAGTGACAAAACACTTCAGAAATCCAACAAAATTATTTTTAGTATCTCCAAAGATAAGGAAAGGTAATATTTATAGAAACACTGGGAATTATATTTTAAGATTTCATTCCACTAATATTATGAAATACACAATATCTAAGTCATCTGTTTGTACATAAAACAATCCAAACCTATGACTCTGGTGGCTAGCATCTTTATTAAAAAAAATAAGATTTAAATAAATTAGTTAAACAATGTGAGTGTGAAACTGAGTGCATAACAGACAGTTAACACGGTTAAAAGAAATCAACTCATGAAATAGTTTTAATATGTAGCCTGTTGAAAGAAAGCACAGATTTGGGAGAACATGGATGGATAGAATAGAAGATTGATGTAGACAGGATCCTAGAAAACAGCAGTTTTCCCTCGTCCCCCATGGCTAATTCTTTCTAAAGGAGCTATTTATTTATACAAATATATTTGTAGACAAGTTAATTATATTTATTAAATTGCTGAAACTGCTTTCAAACCTACTTTCAAATCCTTTGTCATTCCAAAGAAATGGATCCTAGGGAGGGTAGGGTGAGATAGTTTGGTTTTTTCCCTTTATCTCAAAAAGGAGTTTTGCAGGAGCCTAGTAGCATGTGATAAATTTGTTTAAGTAATGAATAGAGGCAGGCTAATTTCCACAGCCCCAAATTAAAATTTCTTGCCTTTGCCCTTAACTAACAGGCTTGGTAGTAATAGCTTGGAAATCCTGAGCTCTGTTACTCCCCATCTGTACCGAACAATTCAGAGAGGTACATCATGTCTCAATACTCCATGTGCTGGAGAAGAGGCGAGGTGGAACTGATGCCACTACTTTCATGGGACTGGTGTGGCTGGGGGCAGCCTCCTCAGCTTACCTCAAACATCCCCTTCCAGTATTTTCTACCCTTGACCTTTCTGATCTAAAGAAGCCATTGTTGTGTTTTTAAGTTCCAGGCAGAGTGCTAGGCATTGAGGCTGCAATGCTGAAGATGCTGACCTTGCTCTAGAGGGCCCAAGAGTCTACCAGAAGACTGCTGCAGTTAGTTCTTTCACTCACTCCCGTTACCGCTTCCTCCTTCTAGGCTTATGTTTCCCCCTAAGAGAGAGGCATTGCCTGAGAAGATTTCTAAGATTTTTAAAGAAGAAACCATGCACAAGTCTATGAGTTAAGACTGAATAAACCTTATGAAATCAGACCTAGGAATAGAGAGCTGAATCATGATGGAGTCCTGGCCCCCAGCACTCTCAATTCCCAGAGTTCCCTCTGCCAGTAGACCAGGGATCTGTAGAGTCTGACAATCCCCTGATCCAGTGGTTTGTACCCTGGGCACATTGCACACACACAGACTTTTCGAATATCTTGGTCCTTCAGGACAAGGGTACGTGGCCAGAAATGTCCACTGTTCTTTATTCTTTCATTTCACCGAAGGAGCAGTAGCTGGGCCCCAGGCCTCGCACAGTACAGTCAGTGCTGTCGCTGTCACACTTGCCACAGTGACACTGGGTGGCCACTGGGTATGTATGCAAGGAATCTGCGTGGTGAGCACAGCCGGGCACTCTCACTGTTTCATATACCAGTTCCTTGAAGGTACATATTTTCTGCATGTTGGGCCTGGCTGGGTCCTTAAACACCAGATCCTGAGGAGTTTAAGAAGAGAGTTAGGTTACAGTATTGTGGAAGTTCCTATTTAGCTTAGTCAAAATGAGACAGAAATTGAATACTGCTTGCTCTAACATTTACCCATTAAAAAATTACCTCATAAATGACCTATATGCTATTTACATTTCTAAATTGTTCTCGAAATCTTACAGAAAATACAAGTAATTCCTTTTCTTACTTCCTATGGCTATATCAAAATATTAATTATTTTTCAAAATATAAAGGAACTTTGAATTTTAGCATAGAAAAATGATGAAAAACATGACAGAATTTTAAGTCACTTTTCATATTTAATTGAAAGCTATATTAATGACAACTTAAACCATAAACAAAGATATCCAATGTCTCAGAAAAATATTTTAAAACACCCTGCTCTGATGTATTTATAAAAGGTCAAAAATATATAATTTTAAATGTTAATGCTTAAGTTAACATGTTTGCTAAGGCTAACATAAGATTTTAAATATTCCAACTCCTTGTGGACATTTTTCTCCCTTAAAAGCTGTATACTTTGCAGGGTTCCTAGTTTCAAAGGATATGCAGTTTGCATATAAGAATTTTTAATCCAAGTAGAAATTATTTGTAGTAGCACTTTCCAGTGGAAAAATTATTTATACTGCGTAAAGAAATTGGGGCTGCTGTTTATTTTAATATCATCCTACCAAATGTATATCCCAAGAAGGTGCAATAAGTTGTGTAATAAATGGAGTTTGATCAAACTCATTTACCATCAAATAAAGGATCCTTCATTTAAAAAGTTGCCATTTTCAATTTTAGTTTATAGAATGAAATTCTGCATAGATAATTAGGGGTGCTGCAGAGAAAAAAGAAAGCACCATGGAAACTATTTCTTTACTTGTATTAATGCAAGGAAACTGCAAACACAGACTAGTAACTGATGCCTCTATGTCTTGGTTTTCTCAATGCTATAACGAAGGGAGTGGGTTTGCTGATTCATTTTTGTTCTAACAGTCTGCAAGAATTGGTTGTGTTCTCAGGCTGTTTGTTGGCATTTGTATTTAGTAGGGCCAGGAAGACAATTTTTTTTAAGTGGCTGTCTGTGTTTTTATGTGACTTGGAGACATATTTTGGTATGATTTTTGTGTCAAAGATGTAGCGTCAGTTAAAGAAATTGCCTTATGAGAATATTGTAGGTCCTTTATGATTAAATATATGTATTTTTCCATGTTTATCTCTCTATATGTAAAAACATAACATAGAAATACTTTTTTCCTGTAAATGCAAAGTTGGACTATTACCAAATTGATCAGATTAAATCTGAGGCTTTCCTAAATTTACCCAAATCAAATCCAAGCCCAAACATCTAACTGATAACATGGTCATTAACCCCAATCACAACACAGACAGTCTTGGCTAAAGGACTCATGGCTGTTACTTAGAATACACAAAATATTGATAAAGTAGAAACTAATGAAATTGGCCTAATACAGACCTTCAACACTCTCGCTTCCAGCAAAACATGGTACCTACCCTGGTGTAGCAGTAGCCAGCACACCAAGTGGTGTTGATGCTTATGCAGAAACGACATTCCTCTTTCTCTATTGCAATGGTGATGTTGGTCAGCTGACAGCTATTGCAGCAGATTGCTTTCCAGCAACAGAAAAGGAAGAAAAACTGGACTGTCTTCATCCTGGTCTGGGAAGCAAACAGTGAAGCCCACTGGAAACTGAGAAACCAAAGAACAATAATCATTATGTAAGCTGACCAAACCAAAAATAATTGGTCTGCTCATCCTCACATTTTGCTTCAAAAGTTTTTTTTCCTTCCTTTTGCCTTTTTACTTACGTCTTTGTTTCTTGGAAGAACATTTTTCCTTGTCCTTCTTCAATTTTTGGGTCAGGGTGGGAATATATTATAGATCAAAACTCGAATATAATTTAAGCAGAGGAATATTTAAAGATTAGAATCTTATTGCTGACTGTCATAAAGTGATTACTCTGATAATTGTGATCATCATATTTGTTCTTCCGTTATTATTTTAAAGTCTGTTTTTGTCTGAAAAGAAAAATAAAGTTCTTTTCTTTTCTTGAGACAGGGTCTTGCTCTGTTGCTCAGGCTGGAGCGCAGTGGTATAATCATGAATCACTGCATCTTCAACCTTCCAGGCTCAAGCAATCCTCTGACCTTGGCCTCCCAAAGTGCTGGGATTACAGGCATGAGCCACCATTCCTGGCCAAGAAAATTCTATACTACAAAATTATGTCTTCATTTTTAGAATCTCATAAATATTTTATTTTTCTTGCATTTGTTTAAAATAAGACTATTTCAGAAGAGAGGCATATTGGTCTATAAAGTCAGTTACTTGCTAACAGTGATTACATTATATTAACCATATTTTACAAGCCAGGTTGACAAGCATAAATTTCCTATACAACAGTAGTGAAAAGCTCTAGTTTTGTCCTCCATGTCCTGACAAATCTGTAATTTCAAAAGTAGCTGTCACCACTTGAAAACTGTAGATGCCAAGACTCACCTGTGGTCGGCTGCCTTGCCTGGCAAGAGCTGTAGACTGAGTGAAATCTCAGTTCACCTTTTATACAAAATCATGTGCAACTAACACCTTGTGGATTTGTTGGGTATTAATATGACCAATGCTAGCCTGAAGCTTGCTGTAAGTGAATCAGTGTTTAGATAGACAGGGAGATCAAGCTTTACTAAAGTAGTCTAAACGCAGTAGATTAGAAAAAATAATGTTACCAGAGATGATGATTTTGTACAAATTAAATTTGATACAGTAGCACACCCACTCCTTTACCTTCTCAAATTAATTGTGACTCCAGATTTTTCTTTTGTATCTTTAAATCAGGAAATTCAGAGTCCTTTCCAAGTATTGCTTTGACTGTGTTCAGGAGATGCATTAAAAATATGGTTAATAAATTGCTCCAAGAGCATATCAAAAGCTGTGAAGGAAGAAACAAACAAAGAGAAAGCATTTCATGATCTGGCTCCTGTCTAAAGTGTGAACTGTATCTCTCTTTCCCTCCCACATTCTGGCCCCCTAATCACAAATCTTTATTTTTTGATGTTTTAGCAAGAACTTTCTACTTTACTTGTAATTCCATAAATATGTTGCTGATTCATATCTTTAGATCTTTGCATGTAATGTTCTTTCTGCTTGAAATGTCCTTGCCTCCTCCCTGCCTCCTCCAACACCACCCTGAACCCTGGCAAATTCCTCAACCTTCAACATCCAGGGGAGTTTCACCTGTCAAAGTTTAGGATGGGAGGTGAGGGAGAACCATAATCACCACCTTCTGTGTGTAACCATTTATAGGCTGTTGTTTCCTCCAATAAACTATGATCTCCTTGGAGACTAGGATTGCTTTGTTTAATAAATATTTACTAATCAAACAGTGTGACTGGAGCAAAAGGACAACAGCAGTAATATTAGAATATGATGTCAGAGAGATAACAGGAGTCAAATAATGTAGGACCTTGTAGACCAAGGTAAGGGCTCTGGTTTGTACTCTTTGTGTAATGGGACCCATTGAAGGATTTTAAGTAGAGAAGTGACATGACATGATCTGATTTAGTTCTAAAAGGATTCCTCTGACTGCTGTGTTGCTAATGTAGGGGAACAAAGAAACAGGAAGACCCATTAGGAGGCTATCAATAACCCAGGTGAGAAATGATGTTTGTTCAGAATAGCGTGGTAGCTATTGGAGGTAATGAGACATGCTCTGACTATGGATGCATTTTGAAAGTAGAACCAACAAAATTTTCTGATGGATAGATGTTGAGTGTGAGAGGAGGAAAAGGGTCAAGGATGGCTCTAAAGATTCTGGTTTGAGTAGCTGGAAGGATAAACTTGCTATCAGCTGAAAGGGGATGGCTGTAAATGTCGAAGTTTGGGAAAAGGAAATGGAGTTCAGTATGCACATGTTGAACTTGAGTTGTTTGTACTACATCCGGGAGATAATGAAGTTTCTTTTTCCTCTTTCCAAAGGAGACTGAGGAGGGCCATTGAGGAAGGTAGGAATGGGGAGAATATGGTGTCCCAAAAGCCAAATAAAGAGAGCATCTCAGGGAGGAGCCAGTGACACCTGTGTCAGATACTGCTGACAGGTTAAATAAGATGAGGATCAAGAACTTCACAATGCACGTGTGATGTAAAGTTCACTACTGTCCTTGGCTATAAAAGTTACTTTGGAATGATGGAAACAAAAACCTGATTGATGTGTGTTTAAGTGATTTGGAGGAGATAAGTCATAGTGAATATAGACAACTTTTTCCAAGAGCTTTTTTTTTTTTTACAAAGATCAACAAAGAAATGGGTATTTGGGTAATGTGGATGTTGGGTAAAAATAATTTTCTTTTGTTTTATTTTTATTTTTTATTTTTGAGATGGAGTCTCACTCTGTCACCCAGGCTGGAGTGCAATGGCACAATCTCGGCTCACTGCAACCTCCACCTCCTGGGTTCAAGCCATTCTCTGGCCTCAGCTAGAGAATGTAGCTGAGACTACAGGCATGTGCCACCATGCCCAGCTAATTTTTGTATTTTTAGTAGAGATGGGGTTTCACCATGTTGGCCAGGCTGGTCTTGAACTCCTAACCTCAAGTCATGCAACCCTCCTCGGCCTCCCAAAGTGGTGGGATTACAGGTGTGAGCCACCGTGCCTGGCCGCAGATAATTTTCTTTTGATTTTTAACTTTAAGATGGGAAAAATAAACACGTTTGTATGGTGATGGGAATGATTGAGTAAAGTGGAAAAAGTTGGTATCAGAAGGAGAGAGAAGTTCTGAAGTGTACTTGAAGAGGTAAAAGGAAATGGGTTATAGAAGAGGAGTGGAAGCATTGTCTTTAGGCAGAACCATGGAGAGCTTATCCTATATTAGGCAAGAAGGCAGAGCTTGATGATGCAGATGCTAACGAGTGGGCAAGTGTGATGGATGCAGGCTCTGGTGGGTGAGGAGGGGTTGTGGGTACAGATGCTGGTGGGTGGAGAGGTAGTGAGTGAAGATGCTGGTAGGTAGGGAAATGTGGGTGCAGATGCTTGTGGATGGGGAGGAGTGATGGGTGCAGATGGTGATGGCTGGAAGGTGTAGTGAGTGTACATGGTGGTGGGTGGGTAGTGTTGTGGGTGCAGATGCTGGTAGGTTGGGAGGGGTGGTTGGTGTAGATAATGGTGGGTGGGGAGGGGTGGTGGGTGCAGATGCTGGTGGGTAGAGGAAGGTGGTAGGTATAGATCTGTACCTAACACACTTTGCCTGTTAACAGCAGGGGTTCAGGCACATGGGTGACCAAAAGTTGGATTCATCTAGGATTATGATTTTATAAAATATGTTTGACAAAGACAAAACTTAGCATAGCAGTAGACATTGTAAGTACCAAATCAATATTTATATAGATGAATATTGTGAGTATAGAAATATTTTGAAATCTGTCAGTAATTGGTAAGCAAGCATATTTCCAAGTTATAGAATGAATAATTAAATTTATATTATGTATATTAAATAAAAATACTAATGATTCTTGGAAAATTATAAATCCTTTCAGTTTTTCCAAAGGAATGCTAACATTACTATATGTATTGGTAATACCTTGTATTATGAAACAAAACAAGGTTTTTCATATTACCTATGTATAATCACAAGATTTATTTGTGTGAATGTAAATGAACTACTTTGTTTTAATGACTAATATGTACATAGTATTAGTTCCTTAAATTCACTTTTAAAATATTAATATTAATAGCTTCTTTTTCATTGAGTACCTCCTATGTCCCAGGTGAAACTGCCTTTGCAAAGGTTATGACAGTGAGATAAATCTAGCATGGCTGACTCCATCTTGCCTCTAGCCTCACAGGCTGGCTGTCCTCACTCATTCTTAGGTGTAGGCCAAGCTAACCATGGGAGGAATTTAGTTTATAGTTTAACTGAAGCAAGGATAATAGTCCTATCCTAAAACTAACCCCCTCCTTGCTCAGGGACTGAAAATGGCCTTTCTAGACAAATGAAATGCTATGAGATTAGGATTATGGGAAGACCTGAATTCTGATAATGTATAGGCATGGTTTTTATAATCCCTTACTAGTTCAGGAGTCATGTGTCCAGAGGTCACAAGATTTATGACTTCCCCAATTGCTCCTATAGATAATATCACTATTGTAGAGCCTACAGTTGATCTTTTGAGACATTTTTCTGCATTCTGGCAACAAATTGACTCCAGTTGGACACATGCTTCATGACTCAACTGGTCGTGTGGCCTACACCCGGAAGCAGACTCAGTGAAGGAGGACAGTTTTCCACAATCTTACTATTTCATTCCCCAACCAATCAGCAGCACCCATTCCCTAGTCCCCTGCCCACCAAATTATCCATAAAACCCTAGCCTCTGAGTTTTCAGGGAGACTGATTTGAATAATAACTCCAGTCCTCCCATTTGACCTACATTAATTAGATTTGTTCTTTACTGCAATTCCATGATTTCAGTGAATCAGTTTTGTCTGTGCAGTGAGCTAGAAGAGCACATTGGACAATTACACAGGTATTTAACTAAACATATTAAATAGAAGTTCATATACAATATTTACAATAACACAATAACCTTCTTTTTTTTTAGACAAGGTCTCACTGTGTCACCCAGGCTTGAGTGCAGTGGTGCAATCTTGGCTCACTGCAACCCTCTGCTTTCCAGACTCAAGTGATACTCATGCCTCAGCCTCCCAGGTAGCTGGAATTCCAGGTGTGTGCCACTACACCCAGCAAAATTTTTTAAATTTCTTTTTGTAGAAACGGAGTTTCACCATGTTGGTCAGGCTAGTCTCAAACTCCTGGCCTCAAGTGATCCACTAGCCTCCACCTCCCAAAGTGCTGTGATTACAGGCGTGAGCCACTGCACCCAGCCTATAATAACCTTTTAAAGAAGTTACTATTCTTCTTTGAAAGATGAGAAAACTGAGGATAAATGCAACCTGTAAGTAGCAAAGCTGGGGTTCGTATTCAGGTTGGTTTGACTCCAAAGCCAGGGGGCTATTCATTGAGTCATGGTGACCTCAGTGGTCTGCAGTTCTCATCAATCCCATTAATTGGAGAGACCCCGAGACAGACATCATCCAAAGTTTGGGCCAGTATTCTAAATGCCCATATTTATATTTCTACCTGCAGTTAGGTCAGAGATTCCCACAAACGGCTCTGAACTTGGCCTGTCAAGAGGCCCCCAGACCTTTCTCTCAATTCTAAGCCTCTTATGGCTAGCTCATCTCATTAGTGTATTTGCTAGTTAATGCCATTACTCTCGTTGAGGTTTTTGAAATATTTTATTAATAAAAATTTAGAGTTCTTTTTTATTCACCTTTGAATTCCCCAAAAGAAATAGAATTTCTATTACATAATAGTTACTGAAATACTTTTCTTGAACCAAATAAAAAAAAAAATCACTCATCGTTTCTTTTATGTTGTGTTGGTCCACAACCTGCTTGCTATCAAATGCATTCCTTGTTTTTGCTTGGTTTTGCGCTCTGTTTTGTGGGAGAAAGGACCTCGGCAGGCTGCTTTTCCCACTCTACTGCATTAGCAGGCTTTTGCCTTTGTGAATGGAGATTGGAAAGTGAATGCAAGGAAGAAGTTGGAGTATTTCTCTACCTTTTACATTCTGCTTCCCTTCCTGGTAGTGACTGCATGATCTCCCTGGCTCCAGGTCCCATTGGACAGCTCCTCCCTTGGTGGTCCCAGCTTTTGTAAGGAAACCCCAGCTGTGGTTTGAGCTTCTGCTAGGTGGTCTCACCTTCTGGCTTCTGGGAACCCCACCTATGTCCCTCCAATCCTGCGGATAAATGGAGCTTCTCACTATTACTTATCCCTGATTGCCTCATATCCCCAGCAATCTAATACTTGAGCAACCAAACCTCTGGATTAATGAATTCCCTGAATTTCCTCTATTTTGCATATCAGGTGTGATTTCTGTTTTCCTGACTAGGAACTGGCTGATACACCTTCCTTTATTTCTAGAAAATATTCCCTCTAGAAATAAAACTCTCTTGGGCTTTTTTCTTCTTTCTATATAAAAGCAACTCTTGGGCTTTAATACAGTGATATATCACTCAATATTTAACAAATGACTGAACATTATTTAGGGAAGTCCTATGTCAAATTCACCTTTATTGGCTTAAAGCACCTCCCACCACCTCAAAATCACATGTATTCTTTTTGCTTCTTCTTTGAAGTAAATAAGGTTCTAGTCCCTCTGCCTGATACATATTTCTCCTCTTCTTTTCACCTAAGCCACTCCTACAAGTACTTCAAAACTCCATTTAGAGGTAACTTCTAGAAGACATTCACTTACCCTGCCTTACACAGCCTCCAATGCCCCACTCTCAGTTCAGCACTTTCTGTTTTACGCCTCCTTAGTTCCCAGTTCCTACCTCAGTGGTAACACTCGTCACATTCTACTTTAAATGCACAGCTGACTTCTTTTGTGAATTCTGGTAAACCATTGTCTTCAATTGCTGGAAGATCTCTTGAATTTCTGTGCATACACTCAACAGCCTATGTTGTTCTTTCATTTATGAAGATTTTCCCCCAAAATTATTCCTTTATGTCTGGGTTTTATATAAATATATATATATTTAAATATATATAATATATTATATATATTTATATATGTTTACATATATTATATATATTTTTATATATGTTTATATATATATATATATTTTTTGAGACAGACTCGTACTCTGTCACCCAGGCTGGAGTGAAGTGGCACAATCTCAGCTCACTGCAACCTCTGCCTCCCAGGTTCAAGTGATTCTTGTGCCTCAGCCACCAGAGTAGCTGGGATTAAAGGCACACCACCACCATGATTGGCTAATTTTAGTATTTTTAGTAGAGACAGGATTTCACCATGTTGGCCAGGCTGGTCTCGAAATCCTAGACTCAAGCAATCCACCCACCTTGGCTTCCTAAAGTGTTGGGATTACAGGTGTGAGCCACCAGGCCTGGCCTCAAAATAGGAAATTAAACACCCGTGTTCATGCCTTGATAAATTACCTGCTCCTTCTATGTTCTGGTATCCTTTCCTCCTTTCCTTTGCCCATGTGAGATATGTTTTACAATGTAAGGTTTTAAATGTTTAATATATTTTATTTTCTTTCTAATTATTTTATTCTTTTTTGTCATTTAAAATATTATTTAGACATATCTACTTTATTTAAATTATAAAGTAATAAATAACATATACGATATTTATTTCCATAGAAAGTGCCAACATTTTATTACGTTTTTACTCTATCTAATAACCCAACAATGGTAATATAGCATTTCACTGTCCAATGTGGTAGCCACCAATCAAAGGTGGCTGTTAGCACTTGAAATTCAGTTAGTCCAAATTAAGGTATACTATAAGTGTAAAATACACACTGGGTTTCAAAGACAAAATAAAACATATAATATATCCCATTAATAATTTGTATCTTGATTATATTTGAAATGACAATATTTTGGATATATTAGGCTAAAAAAATTGTTATTAAGATCACACCTATTCCTTTTTATTTTGGTCTTTAAAATGTGGCTACCAGAGATTTTAAATCACATAAGTGTTTCACATTATGTTTCTATTGGACAGCACTGACGTAGAACTTGCCAGCTAATAAGTAAATTTGCAGTGGTCACAAGATGTGCTTACTGGTCTAATGTCTGGCACATGTGCATTACACATTGCCAGATTAGGTGAACTAATATAACCATAAAAAATAATAAAATAAGCCCACCGGTTTCCAATGTTTATTAATATGAAGACACAATAATGTACTGTACATTTTTCAGTGAGGGTCAATCTTCGTATTAGCAGGAAAACTTATTCTCATCCATTGAGGCAGTCACTTGGAACTATTTCATCAGATGAGACACTAGAAAAACAAAACAAAATCAGCTGTCCATCTCTACTGTATTTTCTTTCCTTAGAGCAATATGGAGCAAATGGCATAGAGTGCTCCTGATAGCAGCTCTTTTAAATGCAGGTAATGGCACTCAGAATATTCCATGATGATGTTCCAGTAAGAAGGCAGTACATTTGGTATCAGTCAACTGATAATGCATGAAGCTAAAAATATTTCCTAGGCTTGATAGCATTTGGAACCTGCATAAAGTAAGCATTTAATAAATACTTACGAATTTGATTTTGTTTGGATGCTGGTTGGCAAGTTTCTAGCATAAAGCGCTGAGAATGATGTGTACATCCAAGTGATTAACAATATATTGATGCTTCATGTGGGCTATGCTGAAAGGATAGTAATCCACCGATGGGCCAGCAGTTATCCCCAGTACAAAATGCAGATGCCAGTTGATTTCATGTCTTTGTGTTTTGGGAAAGAGCAGAATATATAATGCACACACACACAGACACACACACATATAAAGTACTGAAGTGACAGTTTATGGTGTGTTCACATCTTGAGTTTGTGCATATCCTTTGAGGAAAGTGTTGTTGTCCTCATGCTACACAGTATAAACATTGATCGAGCACTTACTCTGTACCAATCATTGTGCTAAATGTTTATATGCATTGTACCACTGAATGCTGCCACCAGCCATATGATGTACGTATTATAATTATTTGTACATTACAAATAAAGAAATGAGGGCCAGGGAAGTGCATTAAAGTGACCAATGTAATAGTAAGTAGCAAAGCATCAATTCCAGACTATGCAAGGAGACTCCAGCTTCCCTCATATTACTTCAGTCACATAAACTTTGCTAGACAGACTGACTCAGTGGATGAGAAGCATCCAGGGACTGAAGGGCACCATTACTATTCAACATCAACATGGTGTGTTTTTTAAAATTTTGGATAAATTCTATTTGATTCTTTCACCAGGAAAAGCAGGACCAACTGGGGAGACTGGAGAAACAGAATCTTAGGAAGAAAATGGAAGAAAAAGATAAGCAAACTGTACAGTGAATCATTAATCCAAGTAGGTGCATTAGAAAGTTAGATACTAGAGAATGAGTTGTCTTTTATTTAAGATATAAGTGCCAAGCTTAATGCTAAGCACTTTATATGTGTCATTTAAATGTATTTAATCCTCACAACCCTAAAAAGTTCTATAATCGTCTCTATTTTAGAGATAAGGAAACTGTGACACAGACAGTTCAAGTATCTTTACCAAAGCCACATGGCTGGTAAACAGGATAGCTGAAATTCAAACTCAGGGTGCTTGCAGTTTTACCACTATGCCATTCTACCACCCACTCTTATCAGAATAAAATCCAGCCCGTTTTAGAATAAATATATGTGCCTCCCCATGCCCTCTATAGTGAATTTTTACTCCTCTGTGTGCATATGTGTACACACATCTGTGTGTAGAGGGAATTGTGCTAAAAGACCAAGATCTGTTTTTCCACCTACCAAAGAAGCTTCCTCATATTAAAACCTGTCATTGTCAGAATGTATGAGGAAAAAAATGGAGCGGTAAGTATTTCTTAGATAATTTAACCATCACTAGAGCATAGACAAGTCACCCCAAATATTCCGTATACTAGCCTGCGTTATCTAGCTTCCTTGTATTTAGATTGGGGTCATGTGACTAGTTCCAGCCAATGTACTATGCGCAGAAGTGAATTGTATTATACATAGACTGAGGTGGAAAAATCTCTTCTGTGAGTACTGTAGGGACTTTATTTTCCAGGTGCTACAGCTAAAAGTTGGTAGAGATTCTGGCAGCATGTGTCCTTGAGTGACTGTGTGAAGCATAGTGTCCTCTGACTCATGTTAGATATTTAGTATGGAAAAGAAATTAACCTTTATTGTGTTAAGTCCTCGAGAATTTCAGGTTCTTTTGTTAGTGCACTATAATCCAGTATATTCCGACTAATAGATATCTCACCTGGAGGGCATCTCAGCAGTGTGCTTGACTTTGTATGATGCCAGACCACAGGGACAGAAGGTATATACAGTGTATATATGTACAGCTGGGATCTTCTGTAACATAATTTTCAGAATTGTCCTCTTTGCTTTTCCAAGTCTTTCAATCCATATCATGACTCTGTCCACTCTGTGCCCCACTTGATCCTCCAGCAGAGCAGGAATAAAACTGTAGCATCTACATAAGTTACCTCCAACAAGACTCTTTTGCGTGGATTTGTTCCCTCCCTTAAAGCAGTTTAGAATTACTAGGTGCTTTCCATCTTTCCATTGCTTTTAAACAAACAGTAACAGAAGCAACAATGACAGCAAAATTTAATACTCCAGAAAATTATATAAAAAAAAACAACAACTACCATCTGATTTTATAGCTGCTCTGGTTGTACTAAATGGCCAACAGTAGCCTCCTTTGCAGACGAGATTGCTAGAATCTGAAATTTTGCCCAAGGAAAATAATTTATGTTATAAAAATCTAATCCTGTATACAATAATAACAATCAAATATAGGAAGCAGTTTGAGACAACAGGTTGATGCTATGAGTCTTCATAAATATTGGTGATTTCTATGAAATTATTTTCTCTCTTTGATAGACCAATGCCCCTCACCGAATCACCTAATATTAGACCAATGCCTTTGTTTCTGGTCCCTTGCTGTCTTGACATTTGTCTGCCACATTCATTAAGGAACCCCAAAAGAGAATGGAGATAATTTTGAATGAGAGAATAGATTTTTAAAGGAGAGAGAAATAATTTACTCCTTTAATTCTACTTTGTTTCTAGAATTATTTATATCACACTTCAAAAATTGCTTTCACATTTTAATCTCAGTTTACTCCAAAATATTCCTCAGAGCAATCTTTTAAGGTGGCAGGGTAAACATTACCTGAAGATCGCTTGAGAACAGGAGTTCAAGATTAGCTTGGGCAACATAGCAAAACCCTGTCTCTATAAAAATAATCAAACAAACAAAATAATGTAGTCAAAGTCATCATCTCAGGGCAGAGAGTTAAAACCCTGAGTGACTTGCCTGTGGTTATATTGAATGGCAGACTTTTAATAAAAACATGTAATTTAAAGCATTCTATTTTAGGTGTCTCTGGAGTCTATTTTTGGCACAGAAAAAGGTAGCAACGTTAGGAGCACAGTGTGGCAGAGACTGCCAATTGTCCCTTGATAGTCAATCTCCCTCTATTCTGCCATAGGAATAGAATTTTTAGGCAGGCATATGGCTGCCCAGAAAAAGAGTCAATGTTCCACCTTCCACCTTCCTTGCAGCCAGGAATGGCCTTGTGTTGAGCAACAAGATATAAGTAGAATACTGTGTGGCAGCTTTTAGGAACTGTAGGAGATAGGTGGCAAGCAACTTTTGTTCCTTCTTTTTCATCCGTTCTCCATACTGCTCCTTGTAATGTGGATATGTTGTCTTGAGCTAAGATACTGAATGGGTGGGGTAGTGACCTAAAAGTCACCTGAGTTGCCGAGGACTTTTCAGAACTACCAGTCCAGCCTTAAACTACTTAAAAGCTTTTTGTCTTCTAAAATCTGGATATTTTCATGCATCTTTGGTGCAGAACTTTTTAGATGAACATACATGTGACATGAGGGATGTTCTGTCTCCATTTCCTTCCTTCTTCTTCCTTCCAGTGCTGGTAGAAAAACAGTCTTTTAGCATAGTATGTTGATGTGTGCTGCTGGAGGTCAGAAGGGAATATTTGGATTGTAGATGCCCAGCTATGAAGAATGCCTGCAGCTATGGAGGAACTAGGAAGAAATATATCTATGACTTTGATCTGAGAGAAGAGAAACAGCAAGCCAGGAGCAGAAGGGTAGAAAAGGGAAGCTGGGGGAGATAAGAGAGAGGATTCCCAAGTGCCGACTCAGTATAGGTCTGAAGTGATCAGGAAAAATGAAGAAAGAATTTAAATGACTTTTTATGTGTATTGTTGAGAGATTAACAAGATGCTTGCTTCCATTACTGTATTGTATTCATCTGCCCTTATGTCTGCTCAGTGCTGTGGGTCTAGGAAAGGGGTTACATAGAGTAGAGCCTTTCTTATAAAATGGACATGTTTGTGGCATTGTGACTGGGGGGACCTCTTAGAAGGAAAATAGCCTGTTGGTAAAATGAGAATTTAAAGCAATATATTTTTTAATGACTAGACTTAGACTGTCCTGACGAGGAAGAACTGTTCCTTATAGTTGGAGAAAGATGTGTGTGCTCTTACTTGGGGTCTTGCTCAAGGCAGATGAAAGAACTGTTTTCTTTGGGGCTCAGTGACAAAGCGGGGCACAGCGTTAGAGGGAGAGGAACATTCTTCTATTTCATCAGGGAAGCCAGCATCCTTCTCCCATTCATGTGGTTCAACACCAGCATTCTTGGCAAGAACTTTGGCATTGATACAGCTGGCGTCATGTGCAGTGAGGACTGCTCTCAAGTAGTTCCCAGGTCCTAGGGAATGAGAGCTAGAGCAAGGGTAGGAAACATGGCAGACATTCAGGGGAGAATGAAACTGACAACTGATTGATGGGCATATGAGTCACCCTTTTGTAGACCTCCTAAAGAGTTGAGGACACTTTGGAGAAGGGAACATTAGGATTCTCACTGAGATGGTGGGAAAAGGAGGGGCTAACGGCCATCAAAATCTGGGCATGGGGTGAGTCATAGGGTAATAGAAAGAGGACTCATCAAAATAGCAGACTTAAGGTTTTTTAGACAAAAGGAGGCTGTACAAAGGCCTAGAGAAAAGTGAGAACACAGCACCTTCTCAGAGCTCAGAGTGCAAGAAATTCTAAAAGGGCATGTGGTTGACAATTGTGCAGCAGAGACCGTGACTTTATGTAGCCACTAGTAAGAATGCCAGCTAACCAACTTAATGGCTTAGCTCTAGCTCCTTTTAGGGATCAATTCTGAGGAGACTCTAAGAGGGTTTTCATTTTTAAAAGCAAAAAGAACCAGACTCCAGTCAATACAGAATCTTATTCAGATTTTAAAATATGAGGTGAATGGAATACTACAAAGTCATATAAAAGAACAAAATTATGTCCTTTGCAGCAACATGGATGCAGCTGGAGACCATTATCCTAAGCAAATTAACACAGGAACAGAAAACCTAATTCCTCCTGTTCTCACTTATAAGTGGGAGCTAAGCATTGAATATACACGAACATAAAGACCCTTAGGATTACTAGAGAAAGGAGAGTGGGATGAGGGCCAAAGGCTAAAAGGCTTCCTATTGGGTCCTATGCTTACTACCTGGGTGATGGGATCAATAGTATCCCAAACCTCAGCATCACACAATGTGCCCATGTAACGAACCTGCACATGTACCCCTGAACTTAAAAGTTGAAGTTTCTTAAAAAATGAAGGCAAGGATGGGCGCGGTGGCTCACGCCTGTAATCCCAGCACTTTGGGAGGCCGAGGCGAGCAGATCAGGAGGTCAGGAGATCAAGACCATCTTGGCCAAGATAGTGAAACTCCCTCACTACTAAAAATACAAAAATTAGCTGGGTGTGGTGGCTCACGCCTCTAGTCCCAGTTACTCAGGAGGCTGAGGCAGGAGAATCACTTGAACCTGGGAGGTAGAGGTTGCAGTGAGCCGGGATGGCGCCACTGCACTCCAGCCTGGCAACAGAGTGAGACTCTGTCTCAAAAAAAAAAAAAAAAAAAAAAAAAAAAGAAGGCAAAATAAAGGTGTTTTCAAACAAACAGAAAAAATGAAGTGAAATTTTTATAACATAAACAAATAAATAAATAAAGTAAATACATCTCCCTTTTCGCACAATGGTATTTTTATTCAGTATCAGTCCTTTTTCCATTCTCAGATCAGCAAATCTCTAATATAATAACAAAAAAGCTAAGTACTTCTATCCCTGAGCAATTTCTTTTGATATGACATTTCTACAGACACTACTATTTTTAAAGGGACAATCCTGAAAGAATAATTTTTTTTTAAAAAGTGCTTTTGGGTGAGTTGGTACATTTAAGGATTAAAAAATATAGGTCATAGGGCTTTTGAAGTAGGTGGAAAGTGCATATATTATAGTCTCGTGTACTATTCTGGAAGATGACAAGCAGCTTAATTTTAGTAAACTAAGTTGACCCTAGAATGATAAAAGACATAAAAAAGGCCATTGTGATTTGTAACTTGAGCAGATAGGTTGTGAGGTAATTAAGAGTGTTTGCCGCAGCAGCACCTGCCTGGTTTTCATTCTTGCCACCCCCTTCCTGCCTCAGGATTCTTCCAGATGTACAAAACAACACCAACTTTTGCACAAGTAGATATCTGAAAATTCTTACTGATTACTGAGAATCTTCTCAGTTCTATATATGGAGAGACTTACACTTGATAACAAATGGCTCTTTCTAGAAACATAATAGTAATAGTTATCATTGTGTCAAAGAGATAGATATCTGTACCCTTATGTTCATAGCAGCATCGTGCATAATAGTCAGGATACAAAAACCACCCAAGTGTCTATCATAGATAGGATAAATGGGTAAAAAAAAGTGTGGTCTGTGTATACATGTTTGTATATATCCTTACATATATGTGTATATATGTACACACACATATACACAGACCACATTTTCAAAATATAATATTATTGATGCAGGAGTTAAAAAGAAATTATTTAGGCAGATAGTGAGAGTAAGAAAGTCCTCAGTAAGGTTTTCCTTTTAATGAAAAGCAGCCCCAAAATAATTTCTTTCTAACAAAAAGCAACCTGTAAAATCGAGCCACAGACATAGATAAGGAAGCTGGAAGCTTGCAGTGATAAATGCCAGCAGCTGTGCCTATAGGAAAAGGCTACCTGGGGGCTAAGCATGTCCAACATGGAGGCTCCATCTTCCCTTTTCCTTGTCAACCATGTGCACAGTAAGGAGCAGACAACATGGTGCTGGCCAAGTGGAGACACTCTTTGCATAATAAAAGATTAGGGTGTGGTGGCCAGCTTCCTCTTGCACTATGTAACCATCACACTTAGTCCAACCAATCTTTGGGCCCTGTGTAAATCAGACATCACCACCTCACTCCTGTCTATAAAACCCTGTGCACTCTGCAGTGGGCCAGAAGTCCCATTCAGGTGCCCTTCTGTCTCCAGGAGAGAGAGAGCTGTTCTCCTTTCTCTTTCTTTTGCTTATTAAACCTCCACTCCTCAACTCACTTCTTGTGTGTCTGCATACTCGATTTCCTTGGCATGAGACGACGAACCTTAGGTATTTACCCCACACAATGATGCCACTTCATTATATTAACATAATAATATTTCTCTCCCTCCCTCTCTCTCTCTCTCCCTGGCCATACACATATATATGTATATGTATATATGTGTGTGTGCATATATATATATATTTAGCATTATGTCCTCCAGGTTCATCCATGTTGTCACAAATGGCAGGATTTCCTTCCTTCTTTTTTAATGCTGCATGATATTTCTGTCTCTCTAGGTGGAAAGCACCTAACAGCAACGTTGTAAGCCAGTGTTTCTCAAAATGTAGTCCCTGGGCCAGGAGGATCAGCATCACCTGGGAAATTGATAAAAATGCAAATTATTGTGCCTCACCCTGGATCTACTAAATCAGAAACTCTGGGGTGGAGTCCAGCAATCTGGTTTTAGAAGTCCTTCAAGTGATACTGATACATACTCAATTGAGAACCAGTGTTGTGGGCAAAGCTCTCTTGGTTTTAAAAAACAGGAATCTACTTAATCTGGCTCAAACAAATATATCTTACTGAAAACCAGAATAATTACAAGTAGCTAAAACAGGCAATCTCTGAAATATTGGTGCCTTTACTCAGAAGTTTATTTTTTGCTTATGTCGTGGTCCCTTGTTGGTTGGAGGACCTCCATGTTGTAGATTGGATGTCTGGAACTCTTGGACTCTAAGGTTACTGTACAAGAGGAAAAGACAGCTGGAGGATTAGATTTTCCACAGTATTTTAAAGTGCCAGGCCTGGCACATGAAAAAATGTTTAACATCACTAATCATTAGAGAATTGCAAATCAAAACCACAATGGGATACCATCTCACATCAGTCAGAATGGCTATTACTAAAAAGTAAAAAACTAACAGATGCTGGCGAGGTTGTAGAGAAAAGGGAACACTTATACACTGCTGGTGGGAATGTAAATTAGTTCAGCCATTTGGGAAAGCAGTTTGGTGATTTCTCAAATCAAACAGAACTACTATTTGACCCAACAATCCCATCACTGGGTATATACCCAAAGGAATATAAGTCGTTCTACCATAAAGACACCAGCATACTTATGTTCATCACAGCACTATTCACAATAGCAAAGACATGGAATCAACCTAGATGCCCATCAACAGTAGACTGGATAAAGAAAATGTTATGTGTATATATGTTGTATACATATATAAATATATATAAATGTTATGTGTGTGGGTGTGTGTGTATATATACACACACACACGCCATGGAATACTATGCAGCCATATAAAAGAATGAAATTATGTCCTTTGCAGCAACATGGATACAGCTGGAGGCCATTATCCTAGGTAAATTAACACAGGAACAAATAACCAAATACCACAGGTTCTCATGTGTAACTGGGAGATAAACATTGAGTACACATGGGCACAAAGAGGGGAACAATAGACACTGGGGCTTACTTGAGGGTGGAGGGTGGGAGGGGGGTGAGGATTGAAAAACTACCTATCAGGTAGTATGCTCACTACCTGGGTGATGAAATCATTTGTACACCAAACCCCAGTGACACACAACTTACTCATGTAACAAACCTGCACATGTACCCCCCTGAACCTAAAATAAAAGTTGGAAGAAAAAATACATAAACAAAATTATTGTTTTGCTGCCAGTAGAGTCTGTGGTCACCTGGGCTGGCACATGGGTAACAGCCAAGAGCCCTCACCTCCCGCCCAATTGATCCAGCCCCTCCAGAGGCTCCCCATTCTATTATGCATAGCCCTTTATTTCTATGTGGACTGAGGCTATAATTCTGCAAAACTGTTGTAATTTATTTTCTGCTAGACCAGTTAGCAAGAGTTCTCTAAATGTATTATTATCATAGGAAAACAACAACAACAAAATAAAGTGCCAGGTCTGGAAGTGGCCTATATCAGTGCTTCTGAGACTTTACTGTGCATCAGAATCACCTGAGACCTTGTTAAAATGAGGATTCTGACTCAGGAGGTCTCAGGTGGAACCTGGAATTCTGCATGTCTAACAATTGTCAAGGAGATGATGATGCCACTGTCCCTTAGAAGCAAGGGCTTATCTCTCTTCTGCACATATCTCATTAGGCCAAAGCCTTCTATTGGTCTCAGCCTAACTGCAAAGGGGTCAAGAGACATAGTCTTCATATGTGATCAGTAAGAGGCATTGTTTCTGCCACATAAGACTGCGATAGCAACCTGCGTCCTAACTCCCAGAACCTGCCTTGTTACCTTACAGAGGACAAAAAAGACTTTTAAGATGTGATTAAAAATCTTGAGATGGGAATATTATCCTGGATTATCTGGGTAGGTCCAATGTAATCACTAGGAGATTTTCCTGGAGTATTTGGGTGGGTTCAATGTAAAGGAGCAATGTGGAGATTATAATAGGGACATAATAGAGAAGGTCATGTGACAACAAAAATAGAGGGAGACAAGCTATGATATTGGAAGCAGAGGCTGGAGTGATGCCACAGCATCCATCATTGGAGTGTAGAAGGGGGCCACAAATCAGTGAATGGCAGTGGCCTCTACAAGCTGCAAAAGGCAAGGGAATGGATTCTCCCCTAATGCTTCAGAAGGAATGCAGCTCTGCCAAGACATTGAATTTAGCACAGTGAGACCTATTTTTAACTTCTGAGCTCCAGAACTGTAGGATAATAAATGTATGATGGTTTAGTCACCAAGCTTGTGATAATTTGTTACAGCAGCAATGGAAAACTAAGACAGTCACTCCCCTCACTCCTTTTTTTCATATCTGTTCCTAGTCTTCTCTCTTAGTGGGCTTTCATTGCGTTTTATCCTGTACATGACTCTGTGATATCGGCTCCAAGTCTATATGCTGATATTTTAGCCCACTTTCTTCCATTTGCTGGAATTTCCATCTCTTATACAGATTTTCAGGTGAAAAGAAATGCTTAGATAAGTTTTAGATAAGTTTATGAATGCACCTCCTCTAGGGTCAGTTAATCTTGTCCTATCAAATATGATCAAGGATTAGGTTCACCTGGTTAATGTCCAGTTAGCAGGAGCTGATAATGGGACTAGTAACTATAAATGTATTGAATATACAAGAAAAGAAAAGAAAAAAGATTATTGTCTCATATTTATTAGTTACTATGCTAGATTCTTTGTGAGGATCAATGCTGAAGTAATGTGTCCAAGGTCTCAAGATAATGTGTGGTAGAATCAAGACATAAACCCTTATCTCACATCATTGTTTACACTTCTGTCTGCATCTGGTTTTCAGAGAACACAAGAGCAGGTTAAACACTCAGAAAACAACCAGCTCTTTTTAAAAGTATAGACAAAGAAAAAAATACTTTGAGTATGTTTGACCTCCTAAATTGCCAAATTAATATGCTATTCACTTTTTAGGCTTTCTCTTACATGACTTTCACATATCATTTTCACTAATGACTACTTTCCTTCTCTTTGAAAAATAATTTTTACTGCACTTTTATTTTATTTTATTTATTTATTTTTATTTTTTTGAGATGGAGTTTCACTCTGTCACCAGGGCTGGAGTGCAGTGGCACGATCTTGGCTCACTGGAACCTCCGCCTCCCCAGTTCAAGCAATCCTCCTGCCTCAGCTTCCCAAGTAGCTGAGATTACAGGCACC
This sequence comes from Hylobates moloch, assembly GCF_009828535.3. NCBI lineage: Eukaryota > Metazoa > Chordata > Mammalia > Primates > Hylobatidae > Hylobates > Hylobates moloch. The sequence continues at coordinate 17,504,035 of NW_026652286.1, forward strand.
CGCCATCACACTAGCTAATTTTTGTATTTCTGTAGAGATGAGGTTTCACCATGTTGGCCGGGCTGGTCTCGAACTCCTGACCTCAGGTGATCTGCCTGCCTCGGCCTCCCAAAGTGCTGGGATTACAGGAGTGAGCCACTGTGCCAGGCCCCTGCACTTTTTAAATTTAACATTTTATCGTGAACTGTTATCCAAGTTATTGAATATTTTTATAAAACTTATTTTCTATCGTTGGATGAACTTTGGCTGATCTAACCACTTTCTTATGATTAAACAAGTTATTTTCATTTGTTTTTCATGATTACAAGGAATATTGTAAACATCCTTAATACCTTATTCTTCATCTGCATTTCTGATTTTTTCTTCAGGTCACATTACTAGAGGTAGGATTGCAGGAAGATATATATATGTATATATGCCCATATTGATATCCATATCCATATCTATATCTACTATGGGGATATATATATTATATACATAAATACACATACATATATATACACATATATACATACATATTCTTTTTTTCTCTCCATCTTGTGCTTACAGGAAAATAGATATTCTTTAAAGATAGTCACTGTAAATTTTCAGCAGCATATAGGAGGGCACTTGTCATCTTAATTTCATCAACTTGAGTGCATGTATACATGCGTGTATATTTGTCAGTTTGTGAGATAAAAAATTATAGTTGGCTTTTTTATAACAACTAGTGAACATTTTCTCATTTGTTTATTTGCATTTTTTTGGAGAATTTTTGGTTCATCTAATTTGCTCACTTTTAAATGTGTGAAAGAATTACATTTATTTTAATAAAGAATCTTTAAATATTAATATAGCCAAATATAACAGTCATTTTCTTCATAATTTTCTTTTAATGAGTCAATGGAAATGAGTTAAAATTCAATTCGAGTAGATTACCATGTGCTAGATTAAGACAAGCAATACTTGGTACCTGCTTTTGGGAAAGTTATAATCCATCAAGATAGAGAAATACATGGATAACAGGCAATAATGCAATGTGGTATGGGCTACAGGATGTTCCGCCTGCTATAAAATCACAGAGAAAGGAGCAACCAATCCCTAGGGTCAGAGCAGCCTTCTCCAAAGATGTTCGCAGATATTTTCTAATAGGTACATGGGGATATATGTTCAGGGGAGAGGTGGAGTGTGATCTTCAAGGACATCTTAGAACAAGAAGACTGCCAGGAAACATAGCTGAAAGGGCTTTAAAACCCAGTTTCTTGGTATCAGACATGTAGCTGAGGTCATCCCTGGGTTTCTTCAGAAGGCGCTTGAGAGCTAATGTCTATAGTTTTCATTTCTTCTAGCACTTGACTATGCAAAGAGCTCTATCAAGTAAATTACAGAAGACAGACCCCACCTGTTCCGCCTGAGGTGCTCAGGTGCCTTCGAATCAGCTGTGGATGAGTCACTGAGCATTCCCTGGTGCTTTGGTGCCTGGAAATGGGAAAGACGACCATGGCTGTGACATTTTGAAGGAATCCAATTAGCAGTTTAGTTGGAACTATCCCGAAGCTCACCTCCAGGCCATTTACATTCTTGACCTTTGAAGTGAGTTGCAGTCTAAATTTCCAAGGTGAGGTGATGGGTGGGAAGCCCAATCTGAAGGCCCTGGCACCTCTGTTTTGACTGTGCTAGGTTGTTATCAAAGGCTTTAGAGAACAGAAATCAAGGGCAGGTGTCCTAATGGGCTCGAGAGGCAGTGAGACGTTGATGATAGTTTAGATAGGTGAGGGTGGTAAGGGGGAAAAGAGCAAAGTATACCTGTGATTCAAACTCATTAACAGGACATTAGGACCAACATATCATATATGACTAGTGTTGGTCTTAAACTTAACAAACCTGTTTCATGAACTTCAAGGATGGGGAACAGTTTTGCCTTGTTATTTCTTGAACAGTCAGCAAGCATTTACTGAGCTGATAAACCAGATCCATTCTAGGCACTGCTTATGACCACGAGAGTTAGACTTCACAGAGAAATATTCTTTAAAATGTAAACTGGCATTTGGAATCAGAAATTCAGGTAGCAACATCAGAGGCTGTCTTATTTCCTTTGTATACTTGGAGTTCTGAGGTTTAAGACTTTAAAACTGCAATTAAGACTTTCAGTTTTTCCTAGGAGATTTACCCCACTGCAGGTGGCTGCCACCAGGTGAGAGATAGAACTAGATATTGCCATCAGCTGTTCAGCCTTCCTGCTCTCTGGCAGGTGCAGCTGAACACGCAGCCGCCACAACCTGGAGCCTCACTGTGCCTACCCATAAATGAAATGCGATGGACAGCAAAAATGAGCCCTATTACTAAATCACAGATTCCTACTGCTGAGAGCACAGTTGCAAAACAAGAAAATACCTAAGTGCTTAAATTATCTATTACCTATTTGAGATGATAACTCTTTGTTCCCTGATAGCATTTTACTTTTATCCAAAGCCCCTTTTCTGCAGAAACTTTCCCCACATTTGCACTGTCTATATTTTGTTAGTTTCCCTTCACTTGTATACCATTAATTTAGATAAAAGTCCTTATTAGACGAATTTACCTAGGTATACTTTTTTTTTTTTTTTTTTTTGAGATGGAGTCTCACTCTGTCGCCCGGGCTGGAGTGCAGTGGAGCAATCTCGGCTCACTGCAACATCCGCTTCCCAGGTTCAAGTGATTCTCTTGCCTCAGCCTCCCAAGTAGCTGGAACTACAGGTGTGTGCCACCATGCCCAGCTAATTTTTTGTATTTTTAGTAGAGACGGGTTTTCACCTTGTTAGCCAGGATGGTCTCTATCTCCTGACCTCATGGTCCGCCTGCCTCAGACTCCCAAAGTGCTGGGATTACAGGTGTGAGCCACTGCACCCAGCCGGTATATGGTTTTTGAAGATTCTGTAAATCCATTTTGGAATAAAGTGGGGTGCAAATAGTTAGTGGTGCTGTCTCTATGTCAAGCTCTGGCTCTTCCAGGTGTGGACAGACACTGAATGCATCTAAGAATCTCTGGCCCTTAGAAGAGATACCAGGAAGAGCACACATAGCCAAGGCTGAGAGTGGGGCTTGGGTGATACTCTAGGATTCTGTAACTCCTTCCTCAGAAGAGCATGGTATATGCACTACAGTGTTTAGGAAGTTGGAAGGGTCCTAGTGTCAGGGCCCTTCTGCCATCCTTGGGGTCTTAGAGAAACTACTGAAGAAGGAACAGAGAACAGGGCTTGTCAGAGGTGGGGGAGCTTTTGAGACAATCTGTTCCAGTAGAACCAATTCCTGCAAGTAGGCTTCTCCTTCTTGCTCAAGGCCTGTGGTTGACGTCTCAGTCAATCATGATGTCTCCACTTGCCTTTGTCCATTGAATCTCAACACTTCCTGAGAACCCTTCCAGGCCAACACACCAGACAATAACCCTTGTAGCCAAGATGGAGGGAGACGCCTGCTTAGGTCTCTCTTTGGGAAAGGACTTGCAGCCTGCCTGCCAAGAGTAGAGTTACTAGCAGCCTTCAGCTATTAGGTCCTTCAGGATCTGTCACGGCTTTTGAGTTGAGGTTCTTCCATGGGCATCTCCTTTCCAATGCTTGAGCAGGGCTGTGGTGCAAGGACCCAGCCATTTCTCTCCAATGTGGGACACCTCTAAAGGACAATCTGTCCTCCAGAGCTCCCAGATAGGCAAGTAAAGATCACTCTCCCTGCCCATTCCTTCCTTCTCTTCATTTCCCTTTACAGGTATCACTCTCTAATAAATATTTTGCATCCCTCTCTATCATGTCTGTACCCCCAAAACCCCAACTAGTTATAAGTACTAATCAGCTTAGCAAGAAAGACACACCAACATTTATGGAACATTTGTGTACTAGAAATTATTCTAAGTAATCAACATGTATTCTCTTTTTAAATCCTGGAACAATGATATGTGCTAGGTACTATTATTATTTATATTTTAATGATGAAGAGACAGGCACAGAGGACTTTAGTGACTTGTTCAAGGTCAAACAACTAGGTGGAATCAAGATTTAAGTGTCAACAATCTGACTCCAGGGCTCCTAATTGCTTTGCTGAGCTGTCTTATTTGCCATTCCTAGGCTAGCTTAACCACTTTACTCATCTCTTGCTACTACTATTTAAGCAAGGAGATTTACCCTTGGGGTAAACAGTTGGTATATATCTGGGAGGAGATGGGTCCTTTCGTTCTTTTTCCGGTATTTCCAGCTCATGGTATGTTGCCTAACACATAGCAGGAGCCCAATAAAGTTTTGATGATGGATGAAGAAAGAAGAATTGAAAATCCTATCATCCTGACTGAGATAAAAGAACATGGTAGGAAAAATGATAGTTTACTGTGAAGGAGGTGTGGTGACTGCATATGGGGTAGGTGTGACAGGAAAAGAGATAATTTATAGACTGTAAAAACTCTTTGTGACTTATGATTTTAGATTCACTCTAATTTCAGCATAGCATCAGCCCTCATTATTCTGGCTGGTGTGCCAATGTGGGAGAAATTATAAAGCAGTTAATTCTAATTTGTCTGATCCTTAAGATCCAGTTGTGTGAATCTATACTTTTCTTTAACCAAAACAGAACAGTATCCTTTAAAACTTAACTGCGATGTTGAAGGTTAACAGGTATCTCTGAGAAGAAAGTTGTCTTTGTGTTTTAAAACATTGTTGGTAGTCATTTAATTACCTTCTTCTCATCCTTATTCTGCAATCTGTACTGGGTTGGTAACTCTGTAGGTACTGGTTTTATAATTAATATTATGTATTTAGTAGGCAATAAATTTTTATTGTATTTTAATAAATTAACCTTGCAAACTAATGCGGAAAACTATAATACCATAAGTGTAGGGAATAATAGAGTCGATACCTTAAAGATTATTAAAGGCAAAATGTTTTTATCTCAAAAAAGTAAATAAGTAAAATTCAGAAATGCCCTAGAGATCAACCCTAGGTGGCTGCTTAGGGATGGAATTTCTGGGGTTCTGCTAATGAAATTAATTCATGATGTTCTCTCAGTTTGCACACTTATAAATTTATATGGTGTTATAGATGTGTCTTTGAAAGTGCAACCCCTTTTGAGACCTGTAATGACAGAGCAGGTATGAGTTTCAGCTGCTCTTCTGTGGCTTCCTTTTTTTAGTCTTCTCACGGCTGTCTTAACACATTTGTTGTTCTCTCTTCTGGGGCTATAAACACCCAGAGAGTAGAATCTATATATTATCATTGTTTCTCCAGCTGTTTCCTAATTGACTTAAAATTATGCACTTTTGTAAACTTTTGTTGACCAGTTGAAAAAGGACAGCCTGAGGTATCTGAGGGGATTCAGGTTTTGGGACTGAAATTCACTTTTGTGTTTCACTAGCTGTGTGACCACAGGCCACTCACTTCTCTGAGTCTCTGAAGCATTTTAGATTGATTAGAAATAATATTCTTTTGTTATAAGGTTATGTGAAGATAGATTCATAGGATATATGTATTATCTGACTCATAATAGAGACTTAATATTCATCCCTTGTGTCTGTTGTAGAAATATTGTCTTAAGGCTTTACTTTAATTGTATTCTTAATAGTCAAAAAAGTGGTTTTCCCCTTTAAAGAACACACAGGAGATCCACTTCCTCTTTGGCTACCTTGTTTTTCTTTCACTGATTTGTCAATTTCCATCACTGATAGTGAAGCTTTTTGTGCTAAGGCTCTTCTCTTTATAGTACACATAATAGGAAATGCTGCAACCAAATCCAAAGGGACCAGAACCAAAAACGAGACTTTCTAATTTGAGATTTGACACCAATTTCAGCTGAGAGTAAGGTTTGGTAAATATTTAAAATGGATTACATTTCTTGAAAGGACTTCTACTGAATTTTATAAAGGAAAGATCAAAGCCTTCAGGTTTAAGTTTGATTCTACATATTTTCTACTTATAGTGAAATCCTCTGAGTCTTTTTATCCTATAGAAAAGTTTTAATAAATCCTTGCTGAACCATTTCCACTAGAGAATTTGTCTCTATTACAGTGAGGAGACTGGATATTTTAATTCTCACAGTTGATTGAATTCCAGTTCCAGAGTATCTAAATACTCCATCTTCTAGAATATCATCAATTAGTTAATTATATTTCATGATCCTAGTTTATATAAAATTCATACAAAGAAAGCATTTGACTAATTTATCCTTAATACCCTTATAACATTGTTCTAATAGTACAAATATAGCCTAGAATGTAGTAATGATGATAATAATGAATGCAACATTGGCCAGGTGCAGTGGCTCATGCCTGTAATCCCAGCACTTTGGGAGGCTGAGAGGTGGGAGGATTGCTTGAGCCCAAGAGTTTGAGACCAGCCTAGACAATATAGTCAGACCTCTTCTTTACAAAAAATATAAAAATTAGCCAGGCATGGTTGCATGCACCTGTGGTCCCAGCTACTTGTGAGGCTGAGGTGGGAGGATCACTTGAGCCTAGGAGTTTGAGGCTACAGCGAGCTGTGATCATGCCACTGCACTCCAGCTTGGGTGACAGAGGAGACCCTGTCTCTGAAAAATAAACTTTCTTTGTATCTAAGGTTTTTGTAAGAAAATGGTGACAATAACATTAGCCAAACTATCTCAAAGCATTGTCACCTGTGTCAATGGACACAGAAAGGTTTTGAACAACATCATACAGAACATATTACAGTAGTGAATGCTTTAACACCCTTACTTCACAATAGAATTCCAATTTGATTTTGATAAAGGCCTTGAAGGAAGCAGTACCCTATGTTATTTCTACACATAATCACCATAAAACGTTGTAGAAAAAAATTTGTATACAAGCCAACAACCTGATACATCATCCTCAATATTCAGAGATTAACATGTTAAGAAGAATGTTGACATTTTCAAAAGATTAAAATATTAATAATTTAATTATTGTCTGTGAATATATTTGGGAAATATGTCATCAAAATCAAACAAGTCATTCTTAAATCTTCAAAACCCAGTGTGTGGCAGGTCTAATCCTCCTGCTAAATGGTTAGATTGAACACAAATAGGGAGTGAGGATGGTTACATTACTACTGACCCTGAAATAAATATCAAAGAGCAGAGTGCTATTAAATTCCAGACATAATAATCCACTGTTCAAAACTACCTGAATCCTGAGTAACTGTTTCTCCTTGTAATAAGCAACCACCATTAAAGGGGATACAACACGTCTGACAGATGTGAAAGCCACTAAGTCATCAAAGAAAACTTATCCCTTCCCCCAAACAGGTGAGTCAATAGCATCGACATTTTCAAATGTCAGCTGCTGGATTATTATTTAATTCTGTTTGGAGCAAAACAGCATTAGTTCATTGCTTCAAAAAGTCATTTTCTGAGCACCTGCTAGGTACCAGGAAACATGGCAGGCTTCAAGGGGTGCCAACGATAAATAACATACAAGATTTTCCCTAAAGAGTCCACAGCCCAGTGCAGCAGATAGACGCATGCAGAAATCAACTTGGTATAGAAAAATTGCTAAGGGTTGTGGTGTCCTTGAAGGGTGTGCAGGATGAAAGGGAAGGGCATTCCTGTGTGAGGGGGTAACATGCACAAAAGGAAGAGACCACAGAACTTTGAGTAAGAGCTTGGGAACAATACTGTGTCACTAACGCTGAAGGATGCTGAAGGGTACTAAAGGTACATAAAGTTTAAAAGGGAATTAGAATCATACTGTGGAGGGCCTTGGATGATAGGCTGAGCTTATATTTTGTTTTATTGCCAGTGGAAGCCATGGTGGGAGGTTTGAGCTGAGGGTGGAAGTTTCATCCAAGAGGGGCCTTAGACGGGTTGTTTGTAGGGTACATTTTCAGGACCTGCAGTTTGACACTGTTGACCACCCTTCTTGAAACTTGCATGTCCTCATTCTCTTCTAGTCTTCCTCCTGCTGCTTGGCCCACAGCTTCTCTATCTCTTTCTCAGGCTTTTTCCATCTGCTTCCTTCTATCATTGACTTTTCTCATGCTATGAGCTCTCCTAGGGTGAGCTCATTCATATTTATAGATGAAAGACTCTTAACATATTTACCTCCCAGCAAGTGTGCTAAACTGAACTGCAAAGTCATGTTTCTGATAACCTTTAAAAATATCCCCCCACCTGCCCAGCATGGGTAGGCTTTGCTATGGGCTGAACTGTGTCCACCCTACCCCCCATATTTGTATGTTGAAGTCCTAATCTGTATTACCTCTGAATGTGACTATATTTGGAAATAGGTTCTTTAAAGAGGTAATTAAGTTAAACTAAGGTCGTTAGCTGGCCCTAATCCAATATGACTGGTGCTCTTAGAAGAAGAAGAGATTAGGACACAGACACAGAAATAGGAAAGACCATGTAAAGACACAGGGAGAAGGTGGCCATCTACAAGCCAAGGAGAGAGGCCTCAGAAGATTCCTTTTTTCTTGGACTTCTAGCCTTTAGAATTGTGAGAAAAATAATTTCTGTCGTTTAAGCCACTCAATATGTGGTACTTTGTTATGGCAGCCCTAGCAAACCAATGTGGACATCTTACACTTAACATATTTAAAATTAAGCTGTGGCTGGGCGCGGTGGCTCACACCTGTAATCCCAGTACTTTGGGAGGCCAAGGCAAGAAGATCACTAGGTTGAGAGATTGAGCGTCCTGACCAACATGGTGAAATCCCGTCTCTACTAAAAATACAAAAATTAGCTGGGCGTGGTGGTGCGTGCCTGTAGTCCCAGCTACTTGGGAGGCTGAGGCAGAGGAATCACTTGAACCCAGGAAGTGGAGGTTGCAGTGAGCGAGATCATGTCACTGCACTCCAGCCTGGTGAAAGAGCAAGACTCGATCTCAAAAAAATAAATAAATAAATAAATAAATAAATAAATAAATAAATAAATAAAAAATAAATAAATAAATAAATAAATAAATAAATAAATAAATAAATAAATATGAAGCCCTACCATCACCTCCCTCCCAGGCAGTGAAAATCAGGCACTCACAGGGATGAAGTCCAAAGTTCGAGTCTAAGGGCCAGTAGAACTCTCTCTAAGGCATTTGTCAAGACAGCCGGATGGAAGAGGGTGTTATGATTTCCTGGACGTTGTACTGATTTGGAAATCAGAAATAATGTCTGGTCAATTAAAAAAAGTAAGAATATATAATCATCTAGAGATAGATAATAAAGTCACCTGAAATCTCATCACATTCATATAAATATTTCCCAACCTTCTGCCATGTAAACAATATGCATTTTTTTTTTCTGGAAGACCTGATAAGTTACTATCATACTATTCTTTAACCTTCTCATATGTCAGACTTGTAAGTCTGTACAAGAAATCTAAGATTTGTTTCCAAGCCAGCGTCATCTCTTGCTTGAATTGCTGCTATAGCCTATTATCATGTACCTATTTTTTTCTTGCTTTTCCTGAATTGCCCATTGAGCAGAGTGCTATTAAAAAACGATGATAACTTATTAGTGTAAAATATTTTCTTGTTCCCTTCCTTACAACCCCTTCCCTCAGCCCTCCATCCATTGGCAGCCCATTGCATTTCAAATAAAAGCTACATGTCTTGCCATGATCACAAAGCCCTCACAACTACCTTTCTAATCGCATCTCTCATCACCTTACTTGCTATGCCTTGGGCTAGTTCTTGGTTCTTGCAGTATTAAAAGGTCTCCGGGCCTTTGCATTTTCTGATTGTTTTTTTGTGGAGTACTATTCTTATTTTTTGAACGACTTGATTTATTATTCACATCTCAGAACAAATGCTACCTCCTCAGTGATGTTTGTCTTTCTGTCCACCTCATAGAAAACATCTTCTGGGTCACTTTTATCACATTCCTTTGTTTTATTCCTTCAGGCTATTTAACATTTACTGAAGTGAACTTGTTTTATTTCTGTCTGCCTTCCCTAGAATGTACTCTCCATGAGGGTAGTGACTTTGCAGGTCTTTAGCTTCTAGAAGAGTGCCTAGCTCATAGCCAGCACCAACACACACATACTTAATGAATAAATACAACCTCCTTTTTAATGTGGAGTTTAGATTATCTTCTTATTTGTAATATTTCCCAATAAGGAGATATCTTAAGTATGTAGAAAAAAGTGTACTATTAAAAAAACCCTTTATACCCATCAACTAGTTTTATATTTCTTAATATTGTGCCAGTTTTGTTTTTTATACAGGTGTTTTATTTTTCTGAAAGATGAAATATTACAGTTTTAGTTGACAGTCTCTACGGAGTTCTTTTGATCCCATTCTCTTTCCTTCCCTCTTGGAAGTGATCATAATCCTGAAATAACTCTTTGATATCAGGTATATTAGTCAGGGTTCTCCAGAGAAACAGAACTGGTAGGATAGATCTAGATATTTAGATATGGATATATAAAAGAGGATTTACCATGAGAATGGGCTCCCAGGATTATAGAAGCTGAGAAGTCTCACAATATGCCATCTGCAGGCTAGAGAACCTGGAAGGACAGTGGTGTTCAACCTGAGTTCAAAGGGCTTGAGAACCAGGGGGTTTGTGGTGTAAGTTCTGGAGTGTGAAGCCTAAAAACCAGGAGTTCTGATGTCCAAAGGCAGAAGGTGGATGTCCCAGCTCAAGAGAAGAGAGTACATTTGCCCTTTCTTGATGTTTGTTTCATTCAAGCCCTCAAAGAATTGGATGATGCCTGCCTGTATCAGTGAGGGAGGATCTTTACTCGGTTTATGGACTCAAATGCTAATCTCTTCTGAAAAGACCTTGACAGACATGCCCGAAATAATGTTTTACCAGCTATCTGGGCATCCCGTAACCCAGTCAAGTGGAGACATAAAATTAGTCATCGCACCACAGAAAGGGAATGATTATTTTTTATAACTAAGAATATAAATTGCCTTCAATTTCTGTAGAGTTTGCAATTATGCAAAGCTTAACTATTTTTGGCAGAAGGGGAGTCATACCCTGATTCAAGAGTTCCAGTGGTAAGTGGGCAAAGAGCATACACCACTTTCCATGCTTTCCTTTGTCAGTCCTCAGAGCTGGCCTCAATCAGTGGCCACAGTAATAGCAGCTTGGCTGCCCTCCTTCAGATGCTCTCTGAGAGAGATTTGTGAAGTTCTAAACTATTAGCATCCAGCCAGCACTGATTATCCACTTATTCTTGCAGCCAGAAGAAAGCAGAAGAAGAAAGCAGGAGATTCTGGACTTAGACTTTTGCCCACTAGTTGGGTTTGGGCACATCACTTAACCTCTCTCGGCCTAGGAGATAGTCTCCTTATCTCATAAATGGTAATGGTAACCTTCATCCTTTATATCTATTTTAAGTACTAATTCTTATGCATGATTTATTCATGCACCCTAGCCTCTTCCCTTTACATGTAGTATGCCTCTGTTTGGATGCAACTGGTTTTAAGTGCCCTAATTAGATTCATAGAGCTTGCAGAAATGAATAATTGTCCCAACACCCTTGTGACTTGTAGGTTGCTCAGAGTCAGGCAGATATTAGACCATGTCTTTGCCAAAGATTATTTACCTCCTTATCTCCCCGCATTGTTGCTAGTTTGTTTCAGGGCAGCAATATACCCAGCTCCAAGCAATGATTTATGATTGGGCTGATCTAGTCTTGATAATGCTATTACTGTTTACTAGATTTGCTACCTTCCCTTGCAGCTAGGTATAGCTGTATAACCCAGTTTCCAGTAAGACATAAAGTCAGATTGGCAAAAGGGATGGAGAGGCTTCGGGGAATGGGGAACCTGAGTCGTTCGTAACATCATCGAGTAGCTGAACTACCCTGCCACTAACTCCAAGCTTCTCATTATTGAAAATCATAAGCCCATAGCTATTGAGGCCACTAGTTTTTTGGTTTTTGTTTTTTTTTTTGACACTTGCAGCTAAAAGCATTTCTACCTAAAATCAGTTTTCTACTGATGCTGTAACAAAATATCATAAACTTAGTGGCTTGAACAACTCAAACTTATTATCTTACAGTTCCAGAAGTGCAAAATGGTGTCAGTGGGCTAAATTCAATGTGTTGGCAGGGCGATGTTACTTTCTGGAGGCTCTAGAAGAATGTTTTCATGCTTTTTCCTGCTTTCAGAGGTCACTCACATTCCTTGACTTGTGGCCCCCTTCCTCCATCTTCAAAGCCAGCAACATCGCATCTCTCTGTGCCTCTCTTCTGTGGTCACATCTTTCTTTGATTGCTTCTATTTGGCCTTGTTCATCTACTTTTAAGAATTACTGCAATTACATTTGACCCACCTAGATAATTCAGGATAATCTCCCCTATTTCAAGGCCATCTGATTAACAATGTTAATTCCGATGGCAACCTTAACTCCCCTTTGCTATGTAACCTAACATAATCACAGGTTCCAAAGATCAAGACGTGGGCATCTTAGAGGTGGAGGAGAGGGCATTCTTCTACCTAGCACGGTGCCCAATGTTATACTCTACTATAAAACAACGACAGTAGCAGCAACAAAAATGGAACTGCTTCCTTGTGTAGTATTGCAGAGTTGTGGAAGGAGAGATGATCTGGTGTCCCAAGGCTTGAGTCTTGTTCTTGGCTCTGCCATTAAATTGGGCCGTCTACTTTCTAGCCCTGGATTTCATTTTCTTCATCTCTTAAAGAAAAAAATTCTCTTGACCATTAATTTTCAAAATTTTAAAGTAGCAAATCCACTTCAAATAAAATAGAAAAACATGAAGCCTCTATAGCTAATGTGATAGTGTGATTTATGCAAGAAGGACTCAATTCCTCATTCTTTTCTGTATCCATACCCTTTGCCATTGTTCTGGGTTGAATAATGTCCTGCCAGAATTTATGTCTATATGGAGCCTCCAAATGTAACTTTATTTGGAAATAGGTCCTTTGCGGTTGCAGCTAGTTAGGATGGAGTCATCCTGGATTAGGGTGGTCTCTAATCCAGTGACTGATGTCCTTATACCATGAGAAGACAGAGATGTAGACACATAGGGAGAACATCATATGATGATGGAGGCAGGCATTGGCGTGATGTGTCTACAAGTCAAAAAACACCAGGGATTACAGGAAACCACTGTAAGTTTGGAGAGAAGTAGATTCTTCTCACAGACCCCAGAAGGAACCTACCCTACTGACACGTTGATTTTGGACTTCTAGCCTCCAGAACTGGGAGAGAAAAAGTCTCTATTATTTTAAGTCACCCAGTTTGTGGTAATTGTTTTGGCAGCCCCAGGAGACTAACACAGCCATAGACTTTGCAGTGCCCTCCCACTGACTCTGGGCTCAACCATGTGACTTTCTTCAGTTAGTGGATGTTCCAGAAGGTTGAAAAAAGTACTTGCGTGACTGGACTTGCCTTTGCTTTCGTGCCTCTTCTCTTGCTTAGAAACATGCCCAGGCTAGCCTGCCGGAGGATAAGAGAACTAAGAGAAGTTCTAAGTTGCCTGGTCATCTTCCTTTGGGCCATCCTAGATAAGCTAGCAACTGAGCCTCCCTCAAACGTGTGAGTGAGCCCAGATAGATCACTAAAACTACCCAGCCAAAAACCAGTTGACTTCAGACCTGTGATCAACAAATGCTTTTTGGTTTTTGTGCCATTAGAGCTTTGTGATCATTTGATACTCAGCATCATTGTGACAGTAAATCATTGATACAGAGAATGATGACAGGAGTGAGGTAACCAGGACAACTAAGGCCTCTCTATGGAACTCAGATTGCAAACCCTGCACTAACTGGGTTTTGAGGTCTCATCAGTTTTGACCTTTTTTCACTACCTAGGATACTGTAGTTTGCATAATATACTTTCTAAAAGGTCAAATTTTTAGGAGTTCACTTTTTGCAGCCAGACTAATTAGACTAGAATCATGATACCACCATTTATTACTGACTATAAACTATGCAGAAGTGGTTCAGCCTCATTAAGCCTCAATGTACTCATCCCTCAAATGGGGGAAAATTATACCGAAGTCACAGACCTACTGTGGGAAGTAAAGAGGATGATGCATCAGTAGTTAGCCTGGTTCTTCTCTACTCTCACCCCATGCCAAAGACTGAAGATCACATAGTTCTTTTGCAGAGTAATACATTGACAGTTGCTTTTGTTCCCCTTCTGTTCTTGAAACATCATACACATACTGCAAATATCCATTTACTGACTGTGGAAGTTAAATGTTTTGTTCCATATACAAATACATTCTAGATACACATATATAATATATATATGGACACACATATATGTGTATGTATATTAACTTGTGTATACACACATATATTTAACAATGTTTACAATGCTTCTTAATATATAATATTTCCCTGGTTTTAAGTGAAGAAATAGAGCCTCTGAGGTATACAGTGATTTGCTCAGAACCACCCATCTTTAAACTCCAAATCCAGCTCTGTTTAGACAAAGTCCAGGAGCTTTCTGCAATATGGTCTGCCTCTTGATTTTTAAATTAAAGGTAATCTTGAGGTGCTAGCAGGTGGCTGTTTTTGAAATAAAGCTGAAGATATTTTACTTTGTCTTTCTTGGTCTGGAGAATTTCACCCCCTTAAAGTCGCAGCAGTCAGGACTCTTGCAAGGCCTCGTTGAGGAATAAGTGAGCTTTGGGAAGGTGGCCACGAGGTGGCAGTGGTGCACACCCACAGCAGAGGTAATCCCTGTTGTGAGCCAGGGCCTGGGAACGAGATGCTGGATAACCTTGTATATCACCCTGCCTGCTATCAGCATTGAATCACACTGAAAGAGCAAGGCTTTGGTGTTTTGATGCAGAACATTAATAACATAAGTGGATGAGAAACCTGAGAACTGAAAATGCCACTTTAGCCTCAAGCCCCAAGTGTGAGACCAGCTCACTGATTCCAAGGCTACCATTGCCTGTAAGCAACCAAGATTAACTGTTCTGGGCCATCTGAGGATCGCTTTCTAGCTCTGGCTATTGAATTGTTTTAATTTTAAAATACAAATGAGCTGTGCAGAGAAACAAGAGCATCCACAGTTTGGAAGTGCATTCATTCTCCCTTTGAGCAAATTTCTCTCTGTTTTCCCTTCCTTCCTTTCCTTGACCGCATGTAGACCTGCCATTCCTTGCCATGCTCCTATTAGTACAGCTAAAACTGGGGTGTGCACACTTTGTGCAAAAATATGCATGTACAGGGTCTTTTTAATGCCTTCCCTCCCTCCTCTTCTTATCTCTCAGGTGCAGCTTTCCTATAGTAACCACTGAAGGGAAGCACAATGTAGTGGCTGAGCCATTTCAACCACAACCTGACTGCTTAATGCTTCTTATTTAAGGCTGTCCCTCCTCAGGGCCTTAGCAACAACATAATTGGCCAACATTTGGGGTAGTTTGGTTTGGTGAGTTTGAGTTAATGTATCCCAGTGTTTCAGACTGTAATATGAATGCTAGAACAGTTGTTTCTTTGGGGAAGTTTTGTGTGTTATGACAAAAGGAATCCATTATCAAATCCGTTTGGGGAATTCCATAAGTGGTGCTTTGTGTTGTAGCTTCTGGACTTCTCAAAACTATTAATTTGCTCTTGTACAATGGCAATCTTTAACCCATTTATGCCTGAGTTTGAAATTTTTTGAATTTTTGCAATCAGACCTTGGTGATGACCTCGAGCAGTAGGAAATAAATAACTCCCACATGCTTAGAATTCCAATAATGGAACACTAGGCATAAATGGGATCACGAAGCAGACATAATAGCAGTGACCACAGAACTACTACCTCACCCCTGCGTTTATGTTTTTTTCCTTAGGAATCTTAGCGGTATCTCCCAGAACCCCAGGGTTTCTCTGAGAGTCGTGTAAGAAATGTAGGCCTAACTTATTGCTTGTTGTATCATTTTCTGTTGCTGCATAATAAACCACCCCTCACATAGTGGCATAAAAGAACAACCGTTATATGACACTCAAGATGCTGTGGGTCAGGAATTTGAAAAGGGCACAGCAGGGACAAGTTGTCTCTGTTCCATGATGTCTGGATGCTGAGCTGGAAAGACTCTGACTCTCTGGGTCACTTGCTGGCTGGCATCATCTGGAGCCTCTTTCCCTCATATGTCTGGAGGAGCTGGGAGCTCAGCTGGGGCTGCTGGCGGGACACTTACACGTGGCAGCACCTTGTGACTGTTGGGCTTCTGCACAGCATGGTGGCTGGAATCCAAGAGTGAGTATCTTGAGAGACCCAGACAGAAGTTGTATCACCTTTTATGATCTTGCCTTGGAAGTCACATAGTATACTCCATCTGTAGTCACAAGCTCACCCAGATTCAAGGGGAAGGAACATAAGTCACGCCTCTCAATGGGAAAATTGTCAATGTCACCTTGTAAGAAGCACATGTGGCATGGGAGGTGTGGCAGTTTTTGGAAAATGCCGTCTGGTACACTTATCCACAGTTTACCTTTAGAAAGCCATGGATGAGCAACTGGAGGGGTAGGTGGGATTCATATCTCTGTAATATCAAGCATTCCCTATGTATAGTTTTATGTCTTGAAGGATGTATTATTATAGAACATTAGAACTAGAAGAAAGATTATATAGTCCTACTGTCCGTAAAGTATAACTTTAATTTCTGAAAGGAGGCTGCACAGCCAGGCCCTGAGGATATCAAAACATACATAGTTTTTAAACTTGTTTTTAAAGAGCTCACTGTCTATCAGGGGAGGCTGATTTGTAAAGAAAGTAAATACAAATACAGAGCTAGCACTTTGGAGTTAGCCAAAGAAAGTTTAAAAATCATGGTGAAGTATGAACTGGAATTTGAAGAATGAAATGATCTCTTGAGTTTTCTGAGTTTTTTTAAGACAGGATAGAGCAGGGAAAGGCATAGCACTCTATAGAGACTTATGTGAGAAGGCAGGGGTTGGGGAGTGAATCTGTACCTGTGTTTTAGGAAATCCAAATGATTTATAAATAAAGTGCAGGTGGTGGGTAAAAGGAATGCAAACCAAAGAAGGTTTGTTCATCATCAGACTAAGGAATTTGAATTTTACCCTATAGCCCACAGAAAACCAGGTAAGGATTTTGAACAGAGAAATGACAAGGTTACAGTTTGGTTTTAGAAAGTGCCTCTGCCACAGCATGAAGGAGAGACTATTGATTGGAATGGCCAGAGCAAGAGATGTGATTAAGAAGCTATTGTCATAATTCAATGGAGAAATGATGAACCCTTGAACTAGGAAGTTGGCAGTAGGAATGGAGTGGGGGGAAAGTGGATTTGGATAATATTTAAGACAATGTATAAATTAATGTATGTAAAGCACTTGAAATGAGGCCTGATATATAGAAGCACTCAGATAGTATAAGTTACTGCTGTTATTGTTATTCAGTGTTTTTGTAGCACCTGGATTTTCTTAGGACTGGTGGTGGGGATGAGGAGAAGACAGTGTCTAAGATGATACCATGTTTCTGATTTGGTCATGAGGAGCAGTCAGTACCTTTCCCAACATAGATAATAAAGGAGGAGCTAGTTTGAGGAGCCATATAATGAGTTTAGTTTTGGACGTGTGGATTTTGATGCCTCTGTAATCCCACAGAGATAAATGTTAGTATTTTGTTGGAAATACAGGTCTGGAGAACAAGGGAAATGTTTGGGCTTGACCTAAGGATTTGGTTATCATTACTGATTGCCAGTAACAGTTGAAACAAAGCACATTTCATTAATCAAATGTTTTGTCTTATCCTGCTCATTTTTTTTCCACAAGTACTCATATGGTGCAAAGACACTGTAGTTTCTCAATATTCCTTTAAAAACAAACTTTCAATACACCTCTTAAAATATGATAATATTATTTAGAAGGGACCCTGGCATAATTTTAACCTTAACACACTTGAATATGAAATACTACTATAAGCTCTATTTTAATAGAATTCCATTGCTCTTTGCAAATGGAAAAAACAATAACCTAGGTTTCTGTTTTTTGTTTTTATGAATTATTATGACTCCAGGTTCTGATGACTTTGGTTACATTGCTTTGGGTTTAAGGCAATTTTATTAAACTATAATTTATGCTTTGTTAATATAAATGGTACTTTGCTAAAGAAATTTTATCCAGCTAATCAATGAAACATTGCTGGGAGTAATGCTAGGTATGGATAGATTAGGTGAAAGCAAGCTAAGAGTTTCCAAAATCCTATTTTACCCAAAATGTCTGTAAGGCCTGCCATCGGGCTGAGTAGAAAAAAAAAAAAATCTTTGTTTTGGGATAAGGTCCTTAGGCAGAATTGGCAAATAAGTGACATATATAGTGTGACACACTCCAACTCCTCTCTTTCATATCTAGACAGGAACTATAGATCCTAGAGGTGGCTTCCAAATCTGTCCTAAAGCATGCCCCTGGTAGCCACCAACTGATTAGTAGGTACTTGTAATAACACCAATATTTCTTTCTATCAAAGCTAATGTCTTCATAAGGTTCCTATCAAAATATTTGAAATATTTGAAAGAATATTTTACTTTAATATTTGTCCCTACCAACATGTTAGTGAGAATTATTTTCACAGTTGTTAGATATCACTGACATAGACAATTAGAAAATGATTCAGAGCAGCACTTGTCCTATCCTTGAACCTGTTCTCCCTAGTATCTTTGCCAAATTCTTGGAGGAGACAAAATAAAATTAAGCTAATAGTTTCTCAGGAGATGAACCTGAGATGAACACATAATCATAAGATCTTCCCACATTTTGTAAGCTAGAATAGAAGACAGCAAGATAAAAGCTAACAAGATAAGAGTGAGTAGAAAAAAATGTAAAGTTCTGCCAAAACTTTCAACAAACCAATGATACAAGCCCAAGATGGAAGTGGGGAGGGAGGTTTAACAGATATTTCTAAGGGAAAGTGCAGCTAATTGCTTGATTTCACAAACTGATGTCTTTAAAAACACTGTGTTAATAGGAGCTAGTATTGCCCAAAGCCTGTTCTAAATGAAGTGTCCATAGCAAAAAGTTTTGGAAAATGCTTAGTTCAGTAAAATTCAACAGGTTTCTTTATTGCAGGACTTCTCAGAACCCAAAATAAACTAATATACATTGCCACTCTAGAGGAGAAACAACATTTTCCAAACGTATTTAATTGTGACCCTTTTTCCCTACAGGGAGAATGTACCACCCACGTGGCAAACCCCTGGAAATGCTGATCTAGGTGTTTAGTTGACTGAAATTCAGTTTTAGCTAATGATATGGCACATTGGTAAGGTGGAGTGCACTTGATGTTCTCTCATTCCACCAAAAGTATAATGTATAAAGGTAGAAGATAATGCTACTCTATCTTAACTGATTAGGCTATTTATTTATCAGACACATACATAATGTTTACTCTGTGTCAGGCATACTATAATAGTGCTATTAATTATCCCATTTTGTGGATGAGGAAACTGAAACAAGAATGACTTTGTAACATGGCAAAAGTCACACATCTAGCAAGTAGTGGAACTAGGATCCCGACCTGACCAATTGGTTCTGATATGGTTCGGCTGTGTCCCCACCCAAATCTCATCTTGAATTGTAGCTCCCATAATTCCCACATGTTGTGGGAAGGACCTAGTCAGAAATAATTAAATCATGGAGGCAGTTTTCCCCATACTGTTCTTACGGTAGTGAATACGTCTCACGAAATTTGATGGTTTTTAAAGAGGTTTCTCCTTTCATTTGGCTCTAATTCTCTTGCCTGCCGCTATGCAAGACGTCTCTTGCTCTTCTGCCATGATTGTGAGGCCTCCCTAGCCATGTGGAACTGTGAGTCAATTAAACCTCTTTCCTTTATAAATTACCCAGTCTTGGGTATGTCTTTATTAGCAGCATGAGAATAGACTTATACAGGTCCCCAGGGTCTGTATGCTCACCTACCACAGCTGGAAAGATGCTTCCCACCTTGAGAGCCACACTTAGCCACCCTAGTGAAACCAAAGTGTCAACAGTATCACATATGAAGTAGCAGGAGATGCTAAAGAATGAGGACATGCCAGTGACAGAACATATCTGTGGTTAGCCTTAAGTTTAATATCAAGCTGCCAGTGAGAACAACGTCAGACATCACTCAGAGATCAACTGGTTCTCACTGTGTTTAAAGGAACTCTAGAAACATTACTGGAGTGTGAATGAAAAAGAACAGCAGCTTCTGAGAGGTGTGCTCATATGATTGCCATTTACAAACTCCCAGGACTCCTTAGCACATTAGCTTAACAGCTAACATTTTGGCCTTACTGTTTTTCAAACAGCTTTCTGTAGAGAAGCAAACTCATCTATTTCTTTCAGATGACAAGGGCAGGATGTGTGTTCCAAGCCAGGGCTCCTTTTCTAATTGGCAATGCCTTGTAGAAGTTTAAAAGTGTGAGTGCCCTTTGACTCCGTAAATTATTTTAAGAATTTAAGACAGTTATGAAGATATTCAAGAATAGTCACTGTAATTTTGGCTGTAATAAATGGGGGGAAAAGGCCATGTTTAACATTTGGTTACAGAAATTACAGTATGTCAATACAGAAAAATACTTTGTAGCCACCAAAAATAATATTATAGAAGGATGAATGTATGAGATGTTCATGACAAATTAGGAGAGATGTGAGGTTACAAACAATATGTGCAATTGATCCTATTTTTGTTAGGATCCTATCCTATATCTATATACATATATAAGTATATATGTACAAACCTGCACATATATAAGTATATATGTATATAGATAATATAATTTAATATGGAAGGTCGTATTAAATACTAAAGTTTCTCTAGAGCAGGACTGCCCACTAGAATTTCCAGTGATGATAGAAATGGTTTATCTTTGTTGCCTGGTGCAGTAGCCATGAGCCACATGTAGCTATTGAGTACTTGAAATGTAGCTAGTGTGACTGAGGCACTGGATTTTTAATTTTTAACAATGAATTTAAATTTAAATAGCTATAGAGAGCAAATGGTTACCTTATTGTATTGCACAGTTCTAAAAATTAATAGTCTTTTATGCATTTGTATCTTCTAAATAGTCTAAAAGTTTGTAATAATTTTTTAAAGACAAAAATTCCACTGTCTATCAAAATGAATTTTCAATCTGGTGAAGGCAGGAAGGGACAAAGAGGATTTCCAAGGTCAGAGGGATAGGTTAAGAAACCCACCGGATAGAAGGTTGGGATGTATTTGAGAGTATACCAATAAATAACAGCTTTCTTCCCAATCTGAGTTCTGAGCGAAATGAGAAACCAGAGAAAAGATTAAGCGTGGATTACTACACAGCTATAAAAAATGAGATCATGGCCTTTGCAACAACATGGATGGAGCTGGAGGCCATAATCCTAAGCGAATTAACACAGGAACAGAAAACCAAATACGGTATGTTTTCAATTATAAGTGGGGGCTAAACATTGAGTGCACATGGATGTAAAGAAGAGATACATAGACACTGGGGCCTATTGAGGGTAGAGATCAGAAGGAGGGTAAGGATTGAACAACTACCTGTTGAGTAGTATGCTGAGTACCTGGGTGACAAAATGATCTGTACACCAAACCTCAGTGACATGCAATTCACTTGTGTAACAAACCTGTACATGTACTCATGGAAACTGAAATAAAAGTTAAAAAGAAAAGATAATGGATTAAGCAAATGGAGGCAAAATTTTACCGTTATTACAGTTAAAGCTGATATTGAATCTGTATCTATAAAGCTATGTGCAAATGGGCATATGTCCCTGTGTAGAGAAACTTACCATGTGGTCACAGGCAGTGCAGGTCTCTGAAGCCACACCTATGGTCAGTGGGACCATGAGGGCCATGTTTCCTGAATGGCTGAGGGCAGTGAAGAACACATATTCTCTGCATATGGGCCACCTTCCAAGAAGAGGGGAGACAAGGAACAGGGCTAGAAATGTACAAACAGGGATCTCACTCTTCTTCCTTGGTAGACAAGCAAAGGGGCCAAAGAAGTTCAGAAGCATTATGCCAGCAGATCCCCACCACAGGAAAGGAATATCAGGAGTAGGAAGAACATTCCCTACTCCCTTTCCTGACCCTCCCTCAATGTCAAGAAGATTTAGGTTGGAGGGCATTAGCTGGTTTCCAGATGCTTGTCATAGAGCAAATGAGGCCATAACTAGGGAACAATACAGTCTTGACCAACATAGAATGATTAAAAAATGAATGGGTCTCTCCTTTTCTAAAAATGACTCTTTATTTCTTTGAGTTAGAGTAAAATAGGTTAAAATATTTGTAGGTTAAAGATAGAAGAAATTATATCCCCAAAATTTAGGGTCCTTAAAGTAAGCAGGGTTACCCCAAAAATATGATCTCACAGCACATAAAATGCTGCCAAAGAAATGAATAATGGATCCAAATGTAAGAGCTAAAACTATAAAATTTCTAGAAGAAAATATAGAGAAAAAATTTTTGTGAACTTGGGTTAGACAAAGATTTCTTACATAGCACATAAAAGCAAACTATAACCAAAAAAATAGAAATTTAGTTTTCATCAAAATTTAAAATGTTTGCTCTTTAAACATTCCATTAAGAAATAAAAACACAAGCCACAGACTGGGAGAAAATATTTGTAAACCATATATTTGATGAAGAACATGTATTAACAACATATTATAACAGTAAAAAGACTGGGTGCAGTGGCTCATCCATGTAATCCTAGCACTTTGGGAGGCTGAGACAGGTGGATCACCTGAGGTCAGGAGTTCGAGACCAGCCTAGCTGACATGGTGAAACCCTGTCTCTACTAAAAACACAAAAAATTAGCCGGGTGTGGTGGCAGGCGCCTATAAGCCCAGCTACTGAGGAGGCTGAGGCAGGAGAATTGCTTGAACTCGGGAGGCAGAGGTTGCAGTGAGCTGAGGTCATGCCATTGCATTCTGGCCTGGGCAACAAAAGTGAAACTCCATCTCAAAACAAAACAAACAAACAAAAAAGTAGAATATGGGAAAGAGATTTAAATAGATTTTTTTCAAAGAAGCACACTAAAGCAAATAAAGAATCTTCATCATTTGTCAATAGGAAAATGCAATTTAGAACCATAATAAAATACCACAGTACACCTACTTGGAATGGCTAAAATTGAAAAGACAGAAAATACTCAGTGTTGATGAGAATGTAGAGAAACTGGAACTCTTATTCACTTCTGGTAGGAATGTAAAATGGTACAGCCACTTTAGAAAACAGTTTGACAGTCTCTTTAAAAAGTTGAACCTGACTTTACATAAGCATCCACTTACGTAGATATTTACCCAGGAGAAATATAAACATATGCCCACAAAATGGATTTTATGTAAATGTTCATAGCAGAATTATTCATAATAGCCCCAAACTGGAAACATCCAAAATGATCATCTACTGGTGGATGGATAAACAAAATGTGGCACATATACATAATTATATATATTTATAAAATGTGGCATATATAATTCTTTATGTATGTATAAAATGTGATAAACAAAATGTGGCATACACACACCCCCACATATAAACACACACGGGAATATTACCCAGCCATAAAAGGAGTTAACTAGTGACACGCACAACATAGATGAATCTCAAAAAAATCATACCAAGTGGAGGAAGCCAGACAAAAAAGACATTTTGTTTAATTTCATTTATAAGAAATTTCCAGGAAAGGCAAAAGTATAGTTATAGAAAGTAAATGTTTACTCTTATGGAAAGTAATAATTATAGTGTTTGCTTTGGCGAAGGGTAGGAGTGTGGTTTGACTGAAAAGGAACATTACAGAACTTTTTAGAGTGATGCAAGTTACATATGTATCTATGTGAATTTGGTGTGTGACCCTTAATTGTCTTAGATTAGGTATATTCTAATGTGTCCTCCCTCCCCCCCCCATGTTCCCCTTCTTGTGTCCATGTATTCTCATTGTTCAATTCCCACCTACGAGTGAGAACATGCGGTGTTTGGTTTTTTGTCCTTGCAATAGTTTACTGAGAATGATGGTTTCCAGTTTCATCCATGTCCCTACAAAGGACATGAACTCATCATTTTTTATGGCTGCATAGTATTCCATGGTGTATATGTGCCACATTTTCTTAATCCAGTCTATTGTTGTTGGACATTTGGGTTGGTTCCAAGTCTTTGCTATTGTGAATAGTGCTGCAATAAACATACGTGTCGATGTGTCTTTATAACAGCATGATTTATAGTCCTTTGGGTATATACCCAGTAATGGGATGGCTGGGTCAAATGGTATTTCTAGTTCTAGATCCCTGAGGAATCACCACACTGACTTCCCCAATGGTTGAACTAGTTTACAGTCCCACCAACAGTGTAAAAGTGTTCCTATTTCTCCACATCCTCTCCAGCACCTGTTGTTTCCTGACTTTTTAATGATTGCCATTCTAACTAGTGTGAAGTGGTATCTCATTGTGGTTTTGATTTGCATTTCTCTGATGTCCAGTGATGCTGAGCATTTTTTCATGTGTTTTTTGGCTGCATAAATGTCTTCTTTTGAGAAGTGTCTGTTCATGTCCTTTGCCCACTTTTTGATGGGGTTGTTTTTTTCTTGTAAATTTGTTTGAGTTCATTGTAGATTGTGGATATTAGCCCTTTGTCAGATGAGTAGGTTGCGAAAATTGTCTCCCATTTTGTAGGTTGCCTGTTCACTCTGGTGGTAGTTTCTTTTGCTGTGCAGAAGCTCTTTAGTTTAATTAGATCCCATTTGTCAATTTTGGCTTCTGTTGCCATTGCTTTTGATGTTGTAGACATGAAGTCCTTGCCCATGCCTATGTCCTGAATGGTATTTCCTAAGTTTTCTGCTAGGGTTTTTATGGTTTTAGGTCTGACATGTAAGTGTTTAATCCATCTTGAATTAATTTTTGTATAAGGTGTAAGGAAGGGATCCAGTTTCAGCTTTCTACATATGGCTAGCCAGTTTTCCCAGCACCATTTATTAAATAGGGAATCCTTTCCCCATTGCTTGTTTTTGTCAGGTTTGTCAAAGGTCAGATAGTTGTAGATATGTGGCATTATTTCTGAGGGCTCTGTTCTGTTCCATTGATCTATGTCTCTATTGTGGTACCAGTATCATGCTGTTTTGGTTACCGTAGCCTTGTAGTATAGTTTGAAGTCAGGTGGCGTGATGCCTCCAGCTTTGTTCTTTTGGCTTAGGATTGACTTGGCGATGCGGGCTCTTTTTTGGTTCCATATGAACTTTAAAGTAGTTTTTTTGAATTCTGTGAAGAAAGTCATTGGTAGCTTGATGGGGATGGCATTGAATCTATAAATTACCTTGGGCAGTATGGCCATTTTCACGATATTGATTCTTCCAACCCATGAGCATGGAATGTTCTTCCATTTGTTTGTATCCTCTTTTATTTCATTGAGCAGTGGTTTGTAGTTCTCCTTGAAGAGGTCCTTCACATCCCTTGTAAGTTGGATTCCTAGGTATTTTATTCTCTTTGAAGCAATTGTGAATGGGAGTTCACTCATGATTTGGCTCTCTGTTTGTGATTGGTGTACAAGAATGCTTGCAATTTTTGTACATTGATTTTGTATCCTGAGAGTTTGCTGAAGTTTCTTCTCAGCTTGAGGAGATTTGGGGCTGAAACAATGGGGTTTTCTAGATATACAATCATGTCATCTGCAAACAGGGACAGTTTGACTTCTTCCTCTTTTCCTAATTGAATATGCTTTATTTCCTTCTCCTGCCTGATTGCCCTGGCCAGAACTTCCAACACTATGTTGAATAGGAGTGGTGAGAGAGGGCATCCCTGTCTTGTGCCAGTTTTCAAAGGGAATGCTTCCAGTTTTTGCCCATTCAGTATGATATTGGCTGTGGTTTTATCATAGATAGCTCTTATTATTTCGAGATACATCCCATCAATACCTAATTTATTGAGAGTTTTTAGCATGAAGTGTTGTTGAATTTTGTCAAAGGCCTTTTCTGCATCTATTGAGATAATCATGTGGTTTTTGTCTTTGGTTCTGTTTATTGCTGGATTACATTTATTGATTTGCATATGTTGAACCAGCCTTGCATCCCGGGGATGAAGCCCATTTGATCATGGTGGATAAGGTTTTTGATGTGCTGCTGGATTCGGTTTGCCAGTATTTTATTGAGGATTTTTGCATCAATGTTCATCAAGGATATTGGTCTGAAATTCTCTTTTTTGGTTGTGTCTCTGCCAGGCTTTGGTATCATGATGATGCTGGCCTCATAAAATGAGTTAGGGAGGATTCCCTCTTTTTCTATTGATTGGAATAGTTTCAGAAGGAATGGTACCAGTTGCTCCTTGTACCTCTGGTAGAATTCGGCTGTGAATCCGTCACGTCCTGGACTCTTTTTGCTTGGTAAGCTATTGATTATTGCCACAATTTCAGAGCCTGTTATTGGTCTATTCAGAGATTAAACTTCTTCCTGGTTTAGTCTTGGGAGGTTGTATTTGTCAAGGAATTTATCCATTTCTTCTAGATTTTCTAGTTTATTTGCATAGAGGTGTTTGTAGTATTCTCTGATAGTAGATTGTATTTCTGTGGGATCTGTGGTGATATCCCCTTTACCATTTTTTGTTGCGTCTATTTGATTCTTCTCTCTTTTCTTCTTTATTAGTCTTGCTAGCAGTCTATCAATTTTGTTGATCTTTTCAAAAAACCAGCTCCTGGATTCATTGATTTTTTGAAGATTTTTTTGTGTCTCTATTTCCTTCAGTTCTGCTCTGATTTTAGTTATTTCTTGCCTTCTGCTAGCTTTTGAATGTGTTTGCTCTTGCTTTTCTAGTTCTTTTAATTGTGATGTTAGGGTGTCAGTTTTGGATCTTTCCTGCTTTCTCTTGTGGGCATTTAGTGCTATAAATTTCCCTCTATACACTGCTTCGAATGTGTCCCAGAGATTCTGGTATGTTGTGTCTTTGTTCTCGTTGGTTTCAAAGAACATCTTTATTTCTGCCTTCATTTCGTTATGTACCCAGTAGTCATTCAGGAGCAGGTTGTTCAGTTTCCATGTAGTTGAATGGTTTTGAGTGAGTTTCTTAATCCTGAGTTCTAGTTTGATTGCACTGTGGTCTGAGAGACAGTTTGTTATAGTTTCTGTTCTTTTACATTTGCTGAGGAGAGCTTTACTTCCAACTATGTGGTCAGTTTTGGAATAGGTGTGGTGTGGTGCTGAAAAAAACGTATATTCTGTTGGTTTGGGGTGGAGAGTTCTGTAGATGTCTATTAGGTCTGCTTGGTGCAGAGCTGAGTTCAATTCCTGGGTATCCTTGTTAACTTTCTGTCTCATTGATCTGTCTAATGTTGACAGTGGGGTGTTAAAATCTCCCATTATTATTATGTGGGAGTCTAAATCTCTTTGTAGGTCACTCAGGACTTGCTTTTTGAATCTGGGTGCTCCTGTATTGGGTGCATATATATTTAGGATAGTTAGCTCTTCTCGTTGAGTTGCTCCCTTTACCATTATGTAATGGCCTTCTTTGTCTCTTTTGATCTTTGTTGGTTTAAAGTCTGTTTTATCAGAGACTAGGATTGCAACCCCTGCCTTTTTTTGTTTTCCATTTGCTTGGTAGATCTTCCTCCATCCCTTTATTTTGAGTCTATATGTGTCTCTGCACGTGAGATGGGTTTCCTGAATACAGCACACTGATGGGTCTTGACTCCTTATCCAATTTGCCAGCCTGTGTCTTTTAACTGGAGTATTTAGCCCATTTACATTTAGAGTTAATATTTTTATGTGTGAATTTGATCCTGTCATTATGATGTTAGCTAGTTATTTTGCTTGTTAGTTGATGCAGTTTCTTCCTAGCCTCGATGGCCTTTACAATTTGGCATGTTTTTGCAGTGGCTGGAACCGGTTGTTCCTTTCCATGTTTAGTGCTTCCTTCAGGAGCTCTTTTAGGGCAGGCCTGGTGGTGACAAAATCTCTCAGCATTTGCTTCTCTGTAAAGGATTTTATTTCTCCTTCACTTATGAAGCTTAGTTTGGCTGGATAGGAAATTCTGGGTTGAAAATTCTTTTCTTTAAGAATGTTGAATATTGGCCCCCACTCTTCTGGCTCGTAGAGTTTCTGTCGAGAGATCAGCTGTTAGTCTGATGGGCTTCCCTTTGTGGGTAACCCGACCTTTCTCTCTGGCTGCCCTTAACATTTTTTCCTTTGTTTCAACTTTGGTGAATCTGACAATTATGTGTCTTGGAGTTGCTCTTCTCGAGGAGTATCTTTGTGGTGTTCTCTGTATTTCCTGAATCTGAATGTTGGCCTGCCTTGCTAGATTGGGGAAGTTCTCCTGGATAATATCTTGTAGAGTGTTTTCCAACTTGGTTCCATTCTCCCCGTCACTTTCAGTTACACTAATCAGACGTAGGTTTGGTCTTTTCACGTAGTCCCATATTTCTTGGAGGCTTTGTTCATTTCTTTTTATTCTTTTTTCTCTAAACTTCCCTTCTCGCTTCATTTCATTCATTTCATCTTCCATCACTGATACCTTTTCTTCCAGTTGATCGCATCAGCTACTGAGGCTTCTGCAGTCTTCACATAGTTCTCGAAACTTGGCTTTCAGCTCCATCAGCTCCTTTAAGCACTTCTCTGCATTGGTTATTTTAGTTAAACATTCGTCTAATTTTTTTTCAAAGTTTTTAACTTCTTTGCCACTGGTTTGAATTTCCTCCTGTAGCTTGGAGTAGTTTGATCATCTGAAGCCTTTTTCTCTCAACTCTTCGAAGTCATTCTCCATCCAGCTTTGTTCCGTTGCTGGTGAGGAACTGCGTTCCTTTGGAGGAGGAGAGGTGCTCTGCTTTTTAGAGTTTCCAGTTTTTCTGCTGTTTTCTCCCCATCTTTGTAGTTTTTTCTACTTTTGGTCTTTGATGATGGTGATGTACAGATGGGTTTTTGGTGTGGGTGTCCTTTCTGTTTGTTAGTTTTCCTTCTACCAGACAGGACCCTCAGCTGCAGGTCTGTTGGAGTTTGCTAGAGGTCCACTCCAGGCCCTGTTTGGCTGGGTGACAGCAGCAGTGACTGCAGAACAGCGGATTTTCATGAACCGCAAATTCAGCTGCGTGATCGTTCCTCTGGAAGTTTTGTCTCAGAGGAGTACCCAGCCGAGTGAGGTGTCTGTCTGTCCCTACTGGGGGGTGCCTCCCAGTTAGGCTGCTCGAGGGTCAGGGTCCCACTTTAGGAGGCAGTCTGCCTGTTCTCAGATCTCCAGCTGTGTGCTGGGAGAACCACTACTCTCTTCAAAGCTGTCAGACAGGGACATTTAAGTCTGCAGATGTTACTGCTGACTTTTTGTTTGTCTGTGCCCTGCCCCCAGAGGTGGAGCCTACAGAGGCAGGCAGGCCTCCTTGAGCTGTGGTGGGCTCCACCCAGTTCGAGCTTCCTGGCCGCTTTATTTACTTAAGCAAGCCTGGGCAATGGCAGGCGCCCCTCCCCCAGCCTCACTGCTGCCTTGCAGTTTGATCTCAGACTGCTGTGCTAGCAATCAGCGAGACTCTGTGGGCATAGGACCCTCCGAGCCAGGTGCGGGACACAATCTCCTGGTGTGCCATTTTCCAAGCCCGTTGGAAAAGTGCAGTATTAGGGTGGGAGTGGCCCGATTTTCCAGGTGCCATCTGTTACCCCTTTCTTTGACTAGGAAAGGGAACTCCCTGGCCCCTTACGCTTCCCAAGTGAGGCAATGCCTCGCCCTGCTTCAGCTCGCACACCGTGCGCTGCACCAACTGTGCTGCACCCACTGTTTGGCACTCCCTAGTGAGATGAACCCAGTACCTCAGATGGAAATGCAGAAATCACCTGTCTTCTGCGTCACTCACACTGGGAGCTGTAGACCGGAGCTGTGCCTATTAGGCCATCTTGGCTCCACCGATGAAACCCCAAGTATGCTAAAATTCTATTGTGATAATTGCATGACTATATACATTTACAAAAACTCACTGAATTGCTCTTTTGAAATGGGTGGATTTTATGATGACTTCAAAAATTCTGTTTTATTTTTATAATTTTTTAAGCTACCATGAGGTTTGATGTTCCCTTTTCAGGATGCTAGGATTGGTTTCTCCAACTGTACTCTTGCACTACTCCAATCTACCTCAACACAGAAACCAAAGAGATGTTTTTAAAACAGAAATCATTTTGTGTCATTCTTTGCTGAAAAACTTCCGTGGTTTTCTACTAATTTAAAAAATTCCAAACCCTTTACTATGGCTTACAAGGTCCTCTATGATCTAGCTTCTTCCTCTGTCTCTGACTCAACTTCTCATTATATTGCAGTGATATCAGGATTTTAATTGTTTCTCAGACACACCTAGTTTTTTTCTGCCATAGGGCCTTCACAGTTGCTATTTCTTCTGCCTGGATTACTCTGACACCAGAGTTTCATGGCTATTTTCTTTTCACTTAGTTCAAATACCATCTTCTCATAAGACCTTTTCTTGACCAACAGCCTAAATAATCTTCCCCACAAAATCAGTCTCTGTTTTAGGTATCCATTTTGGTGTAACCAACCACCCACAATAAAGTGGCTTATAACAATTTATTATTGTTGGTTTATGGGGCTCGGCTGGGTGATTCTTCTGCTCCTCATAGTATAGGCAGCTAAATTCAACTAAGAGCTTTTTGGAGCATCGATGTCCTCCACATGGCCTCTTGGGCATTTGTCTTGAGCATCTTCATAGCACGGCAGCTGAGATCCAAGAGAAAGAAACTTCTCTTAACACCTGGTTGGAAAATCCTAGAGTGTCACTTCTGCTACATTTTATTGGTCAAAGTAAGTCTCAAGACCCACCTAGATTCAAGGGGAAAGAAGATAACTTTGCTTATTCAGAGGAAGGAGATGCATGTACAGGGGTGTGAGGAATTATTTTGCTGTTATATTTTCAAGCAACCCAGGAAGGTCTCTATTGCAAAGTGTTTTTTTTTCCCCTAGCATTTGTAACTATCAGATACTTTATTGTATATTTCTGTGTTTGATGTTTTATTGTCACATTATCCTACTAGACTATAAACTCCATGAGAACTTAGCCTTTGTCTGGTTTGTTCACCATTATATCCCCAGCACCCAAAACAGTGCTGGCACATACTTGGTGCTAATGGGTGACTACTCGTTCCCCTTGAGTTTTGAGAGTGTCCTCCTCTTGAATAACTCCCTTGCTTCTCTATACTTCTCACTTACTTATCCCCATGAGAAATGAAATGACTTTTCTGATTGGTGTTCTGCTAAAATGAACTGATAATGTTCATCTCAGACTCTTTTCTCTCCCCTTCTCAGAGCTACCCAGTCATCTGCATTCTAGTCTTCCTTCTGCCATGTGGTAAGGGGTCTGGCCCCATGAATATGATCTGCAGTTTACCAGTTAGACAATGACCAGATCATTGTCTGTTTACTTCAGTGAAGTATTAAGACTTTGACACAGATATAGATTTACATTTTCTAATAAGTTTTATCAATAATAAAAGTGAGGTTTGGGTTGCCTGACTCTTGTATTTATCTTTATATTGATTCTAGTCTTATAAGTGGAAGAGGGAGATATTATCTCTGAAACCCCAAACTTGGGTATTTTATCAACTTTTGCAGATTGTACAGATGAATTTAGCCCATTTCCTCCTGATTAATTCCCTAACCATTCCCTTGTTTCCAGGTTTTCTTAGTTCCTCACGGTTCTCATTCAGTTTCCATACCTGAGCTCCTTTGTCAGGAGCTCCTTTGTCAGGACCTGAGAATGATGACCTATTTAGAACATGATTTCCCAGCTCTAATCTTCATAACCCTCTGAAAAAAGACTAGTATTTATGCTCTGATGATACACACAGTGCTCACTGGATTGAAGCATCTGCTGTTTACACCTTGGCTTAGTTTTATGGAACGAACCACTGGACCATGTCTTGCCAACCCTTTTCTTCCATCACAGTAGGTGAATTGGGTTAGGAGTCCTTCTGTAGTTGGTGGCCCCTTCTAAATTATCTCAAAAGTATTTAATGATCACCTATGTGAGCATCATTATGTGTGGTATTGTAACTAACAATATTATTAGACAAAGAGAGAACTAACCAGAATACATTTTAGTTATTTGTATTTCTTGGCTTAACTCCTATAATATTGCATAAAACCCTAAAGTTGTAAGATAACCCAATATGCTGTTCTCTCTGTTCAGGATTTGAACAACTTGGTTCATTAACTCTGGTAAATTTAATATTGCCATCTAAATCTCACAAAGATTACCAAATCTTTCTTACATGACCTATAAGGGTTAGGTGTTGTAATTATGACAATCAGTTATTTTGAATAGGTATGCTGAAAACTGATTCTCTTATCAAGTTCATAAGCCAGAATTTGTATGTGATCTCCCAGCAAAAAGGAAAATAAAATAAAGTTATGGCTCTCTGGTTGGTTGATTTCTGGGTGAATAGGAGTTTACAGTAGGTTTAAATCTTTTATTACCCATTTTATATTGTATTTTTCTTTTACCCTTCAATGAATTAATCACCTTAGGCACAAGTAATTAAAGTCCTTAATTCATATTAGAGCTAATTCTTCTTTAAATGCCAATCTATTAATAGCCCAATAGGGAATACACACTTGCCTGATTTATCTTAGAAGGTTAGTGATGGCATTGTGTGCTTTACTCTGGTCACCAAAGCAGAAATGTGGGCAACTTTATTGTATGGAAAATAAAATATAGGGTTAGATTTATCTCTCTTGAACTCCTTTGAACTTCAATTTGGTTTGGGAGTGAGGTTAGCTAGACTTTTTCTATAAAGGGCCAAATGGTAAATATTTTAGTCTTTGTATGTAACCCCAACTGTTTTGCAGCTACTCAACTCTGTTCTTGTTGCACAAAAGCATCTATGAATAATACATAAACAAATAAACATGATTGTATTCAAATAAACCTTTATTTAAAAACCTTTATTAAAAAGCCCAGGTTTGGTCTTTGGGTTATAATTTGTTTACTCTTGGTTTAGGACATTGGGGACAGGAGTGGAGACATTCATAGTATATTGGAATGGAAAAGGCCAAGTGACATGGTGTTCAGTCCTGAGTCTGCCAGTTTGGTCATTTATTGAGCATTTACTATAGGGATGGAACTACTGAGGCCTGTGCTGTTACTTTCCCCTCTCTTACCTGTCACCAGGCACCTCAACTCAGTCACAGTACCTCTTCAAAAGAGTCCAGATACACTATTGGAATCTTTCTTAACACAGTATTGCAGGCAGCCACTATCTATGAATTAGAGTTCTGTGTGAGATAAAATTACTTTGTCACCCCTGAAACACTATATGTCAGTTACTGTGCAGGGTGATTAACATATTGATATGGTTTGGCTGTTTCCCCACCCAAATCTCACCTTGAATTGTAGTTCCCATAATCCCACCTGGTGCACTGTTTCCCAACCATTCCATCCAAGGTTAAAAAGGGCCAAGGTACAGTTCAGGCTGTTGCTTCAGAAGGTGGAAGCCCCAAGCCTTGGTGGCTTACATGTGGTGTTGGGCCTGCAGGTGCACAGAAGTCAAATATTGAGATTGGGGAACTTCCACCTAGATTTCAGAGGATGTAAGAAAATGCCTGAATGTCCAGACAGAAGTTTGCTGCAGGGGCGGAGCCCTCATGGAGAACCTCTGCTAAGGCAGTGCAGAAGGGAAATGTGGGGTTGGAGCCCCCATACAGTGTCCTTACTGGGGCACTGCCTAGTGGACCTGTGAGAAGAGAGTCACTGTCCTCCAAACCCCAGAATGTTAGATCCACTGACAGCTTGCATCATGTGCCTGGAAAAGTTGCAGACACTCAACACCAGCCCCTGAAAGCTGTACTCTGCAAAGCCACAGGGGTGGAACTTCCTAAGACTGTGAGAACCCACCTCTTGCATCAGTGTGACCTGGATGTGAGACATGGAGTCAGGGAGATCATTTTGGAACTTTAAGGTTTAATAACTGCCCTGTTGGATTTCAGACTTGCATGGGGCCTGTAGCCCCTTTGTTTTGGCCAATTTGTCCCACTTGGAATGGGTGTATTTACCCAACCCCTGTACCCCTATTGTATATTGGAAGGAACTAACTTGCGTTTGATTTTACTGGCTCATAGGTGGAACAGACTTGTCTCAGATGAAACTTTGGACTTGGACTTTTGAGTTAATGCTGAAATGAGTTAAGACTTTGGGGGACTGTTGGGAAGGCATGATTGTGTTTTGAAATGAGAACATGAGATTTGGGAGGGGCCAGGGGTGGAATGATATGGTTTGGCTGTGTCCCCACCCAAATCTCATCTTGAATTATAGTTCCCATAATCCCCACATGTCACAGGAGGGACCTGGTGGGAAGTAATTGAATCATAGGGGCAGTTTCCCCCATGCTGTTTTCATGATAGTGAGTTCTCATGAGATCTGATGGTTTTATAAGTGTCTGGCATTTCCCCTGCTGGTTCTCATTCTCTCTCCTGCTGCCCTGTGAAGAGGTGCCTTCTGCCATGATTGTAAGTTTCCTGAGGCCTCCCCAGCCACGTGGAAACAAGAGTCAATTAAACCTCTTTTCTTTATAAATTACACAGTCTTGGGTATGTCTTCATAGCAGCCTGAGAGTAGACTAATACACATATTATGATTAGCTTAACTTGATACTTACTCTTTAGGGGCTCAGTACCATATTTTTCAGTGCCATTTCCCTAGGTCAAATTATTTAACTCCTCCTTAATCTATAAAATGGGAATACAGTATCTTGCCCTATCTTTCTCACTGGACAATTGTGTGTATCAATGAGGCACTGTAGGCGAACATATTCAATAAGTGGAATACATTGAGTATATCTGTCTTTACATACTTTCAGTAATTGTTTAATAAGTGGAAGCACCAAATAATTGTATATCAAGCCCCAGTTTATTCTTTAGAATTTGGACAGTGTCCAGACTCTGTAGATAAATTCCCTGCAAACTTTCGAGGTTTACCTGAAAGCATTCAGCTACTGAGACTTGAGAAAATTAACCACTCATAAAAATGACTTTATTTTGAGAAATTAGGCCAAACATTTCACTGCTACTACTCTGATGTGAGAATTTTGTTGGCTAAGTGCCCTCTGTTCTCCAGCCTAACAGGCGCCAGGTGTCAAATCCTTTTGAAATAGTTCCTAAAGGACAGAGATCTGAATGCAGTAATAGTGGAAGACATTTTTCGTGGAGACAGCAGTGGGTGGGAGCCTTCATGGGAAGCTCTTTGGGAGCTCTCAGGAGACTATAATGACTTTTAGTTTCAAGTAATAGAAGCCAACTTGTTCTCATCTAAGGAAAGACAGGAAATTTATTTTAAAGAAACAGGGCTGGCTCTTGGAACTCAGGGGTAATATTGCAGCCAAACCTCAGGAATTGACTGGAAGCAGAAACGTAAAAGCCATGAGCCTCTCTGGGTGTCACTTTATTCTCTGTGTGTGATGATTTTGTGCCTTGCTTGCTCTCAGTTGATTATCTCCTTATATCCCCATATCCCCAGTCTACAATGGGAAAAGGTAATGGTGCTTCTACTTCCAAAGTTTTATGTTAAAGGCCTCAACTAACTTGACTCCTGGTTTTGATTCTAAATGTCCAGGGTTGGACCTGTATGCATCAGTTACCTACTTTGGTTTAATCAAGTGTAGTGAGCAATACAAAGAGATGCCAAGAATGTATTTCAGTGACTTAGAAGGAGCTGTATTTTCCTGAGAAAAATGGGTAGGTAATTGATCTATATATGGTGCAGATACTCCAAAAAATGCCCAATTGATTTACATATGGTACAGATACTCCAAAAGATGTCAATTTCAGGGCCTCAATGAAAATATGCCCCTCCTGCTTGATATTTTATGGCTGAAGTATTCAGGTATAAGGCTTAGGTTAGAGGAATAAAGTGGTCCTGGCTGGGTCACCCTCAAAAGTTTCATCTCAGAGATGTTGACCTTTCTTATAACCCTCATCCTGGGCCTGTGTTTTCACAGTCTGTCTCTTCCCTAGTGCGGATTATTGAGCTCCTATTATGTGGGAATGGTGACTTATGAGTGCTGTGTCAAGTGTTAGTAAATGGATGATATGAAACAATATTCTTCTGTAAAAATAAATATGTACCTTCTAATTTTTTTCCTCTAGATCTAATGAAAATCTTTCAAGTAAAGTGAGTTCTTAGAGCATTACACCTTCTGTAATTCTTGTCCTTTCACAAGTACAGCAGAAACCTTTGGAACAGAAGAGAATATTTGTTCTTTTATAATTATTCCTCCCTTGCGTTCTTAGCACACTACTGGGCACGTGGCATCTGCCCTACAAATACTTGCTAAAGTGGCTTTTCTGATAGGAGTCCAAGAAGATGGAATCATAACAATGACTTATGTGGTTAGGAGTG
This sequence comes from Hylobates moloch, assembly GCF_009828535.3. Taxonomy (NCBI): domain Eukaryota; kingdom Metazoa; phylum Chordata; class Mammalia; order Primates; family Hylobatidae; genus Hylobates; species Hylobates moloch. Next base: position 17,540,238 of record NW_026652286.1, read on the forward strand.
AGCTGGGAGAGAGTATTTTCTTATAAAAGCTGGAAGGGAACTTTGCTTCTAAACTAATGTGGTAGACTGAATAATGACCCCCTGATGTATGTCCACATACCCTAATTTTCTGGAACCTGTGAATTTTATCTTATATGGCAAAAAAGGATTTCAGATGTGATTAAGCATCTTAAGATGGGAGATTATTCTGAACTATCCAGATGGGCCCAGTGTAATCATATAGAAGTGTAATCTTCTTTTTATAAGAAGAATACAGGAGGTGTCAGGGTCAGAAGAAAAGGTGTTGTAATTAGTAACAGAAGAAGAGATTGGAGTGGTGCCCTTTGAAGATGGAGCAAGAATTAAGGAGGCCAAGGAATACAAATGGCCACTAGAAGCTGAAAAAAATCAAGGGAATGGATTCTTTTCTCAGAGCCTCCAGAAGGAACCAACCCTGCTGACACCTTGAGCTTAGTCCATAGAAACTAATGTGACTGGAGATCACAAAAGGAAAGTCACAGGCAAAATTCCATGAGCATGTCTGTTTTGTTTGGCCAGAACAGTGTTTTGAGAAAGAAAAGAAAAATGAGCCAACCTTTAAAAACTGGTACATTTCACACACACAAAAATCTACATTTCTAGATTCTCTTAAAAAACAAACAAACAAACAATTTCCTCCCCTCCTCAGAGACCTAGAAATACATAATCTTCATTTTGGTGTGGCAGCACAGCCAGCAGCTGACTCTGAGTTGCAGCTCTTCCCATAGCTGGGATTGGTGCCTGCTGATTGCAGTCTGCTTCACTCCCTATTGTCTCTCTATCTGGGTCTAGTAGAGAAATACTCCTGTGCATCTACCTCTGTAGATAGGTTCAGAGGGCAGCATATTTTAAGAGAAAGAAATATTGATAAATGTACAATACTAATGCAGGATGTTAACAAAAGGGAAAACTGGGAGTGGGGTATATGGGGACTCTACTATTTTTGCAACCTTTCTGTAAATCTTAAGCTATCCTAAAGCAAAACATTTATTAAGACATGAAATTGAGCATATTTCTTTATTAAAGTGGAGAATATTATTATGTATTAAATTTGCAAAGTGTTTTTCTGTCGAAAGAAGACTTCTTAGTCAGTTTCACTCATTGCATTATTCTCTGGGCTTCTCTCAGCATGAATTCCATGCTTACAGAACCTCCAGATATTATCATTTTACAAGGGAAGATTCTGAGGCCCAGAGAGGTAAAGTAGCTTGCCCAGGGTCAGAGAACTACTCAGGAAGGAGCTGTGAATGGAACCTAGGCTTTCTAAGTAACTTTTAGCCAGTGTTCTCTTTTTGTTCCTGCTGTCATGGGGACTAATGGCAATAGTGAGGGTATAATGCAGATAATATTTTGAAATGTAGTGGGAATCCCATCCACCTTTCCAGAGTCTTCTATTTGAGAAGAGAAGCAGTGCCAGATAGGAGGTTCAGTGTTGCACTGAGCAGCCTGCTTGCTTTTTACTTTTTTTTTTTTTTTTTACTTAACTCATTTATATTTCATATCTGGTGCACAGGGAAAACATTTGACATTTGTCCAAATACCAAATGTACCTTGGATTTCATCACTTACATATTAGCAAACTCCAGCAACGCACAAGAACGTTTCCTCTGAAAGCAGGAAGTGTAGGGTTTGAGAAGTTTGGAGCAGAGGCCTAATGAGTGGAGCAGAGAGGCTGAGAGTGGGCTCAGGCCCTTGGTGATGCTAACCAGTGAAAGCTGAGGCAGGCATCCTGTGTGGGCTCTGCCTTGCTAGGAGGTGGGGATTAAGGGATTAAGTAGATTTAGGAGGTTATGACTGCTTCCAGAACACTGTGCATTTATAGCCTTGGGTCTAAAGAGTCTTTTGTGTGGCTGGCTCAGAGCTGGCCAAAAAGTCAAGGTCAAGCTTCTGGAAGACTAAACAGGCTCAGAAATGGGCTGGTGGCTGGCCTTCCTCTGGTCTTTCTTTTCAAGGCTGTTTCTATACCAATAGCTTTCTCTGGAATCATGCAGTAGTGACGGTAACAGAGATACGGTATTTCTAATTTTTCCTGCAGTTAAAAAGTCTGTAGGTGTAAGGGCTGGAATAGAGAGGTAAAAGTAATGATGATGTTAGCTACTATTTTATTGAGTGCTTCCATGTGTTCATGTGATGTATGTACTAAATATGGAGGCAAAGTGTTTCTCTTTTGCAAGAGTTTACCTTAGTCTGTTCCATTCATTGCCTTACTCTTTGGGTATCTCTAAGCATGAATTCATGAATTCCTGGACATGCTTTTTTAATCATACGGATGAGGATTCTGAGGCTCGGAGAGATAAAATAACTTGCCCACAGTCCCAGAGCTAGTCAGGAAGGAGTTGTGAATGGATTCCAGTCTTCCTTCTAGCCTAGTGCTCTCTTTTCTTTCCTGTTGCTGAGGGGAGTGATGGCAATAAAAAAGGAATAATAAAGTTGATATCTTGGAGTTCATGCTCATGTTGGTATAGGCAGTATGGTGTACTGCCTGTAGACAAAGACTCTAGAGTTGATTGCCTGGGTTTAAATCTCAACTCCACCACTTAATAGCTGTGTGCTTAGTGAAAGTTAGTTTACCTCTCTGAACCTGCTTCTTCTTCAATAAAATGAAGGCAGTAATACCACCCACTATTTAGGGGCTGTATGAGAATTCAATACCCACCTCAAAGGCTACATGAGGATTAAGTGAGTTAATAAATCAATAGTACCTTGCTCATAGTAGCTACTATATAAATGTTAGCTCTTACTGTGAGATAGTTATATAAATATTGCCTCTATTTTTAAAATGAGGACACAAGCTCAGAGAGGTTACATAGTTTGCCCAATAACATACAGAAAGGGGCCAAGCTGGGATTTGGATTCACATTTTTGCTCTAAATCATCTACTGTATTACCTATTAGACACTCAGGTTTTTTCAGACTGGTATTCCTTGGCTACCTCTCTGGATGGCACCTGGTATGTAAACAAAGTTTCTGTGTTTACATTAGCAAAATATTGACATTTCCATAGGTCTCAGATCTTTTACTTCCTTCTTTCACTTGCCTTGAATATTTTTTCCTGTTTTTCTAGGAGAAAAGAATTTGGAAGGAATAAATTATATAAAATCTGAATTCAGGAAGTAGACTGAATTACATTGGCAGGTAGTAATGCTGAGTGCAAGAAAATAATGCTCATCTTTGAGATGGGTGAAATGCTTTGCCTTAGTGGCTTTAAGCTTTACTATGTAAAATTAACTGAACTTTATGTGAAAGGGAGTAGTATTTGACCATAGGCTCAATATGAAAAACTAAGGGAGCAGTAAGACAGTGCTGGGATCCAGTCATTTAGACATAGTCACCAGAGCCTAGTATGTGTCAGGTACAGGACCAGTTGCTCAGGGCATAATGGTAAGACATTCTATGCTTTAAAGACCTCTCATACAAAACAATTGTCTGCAGGTATTCAGTGTCTGGAGTCTAGGTCAATTCTGCCCTTTATGAATTCCCATACTTTATATAAGCCCTTAACACAAAAGAATATTGATCAGGATTGTGGAAGAGCTTCACTGAAAACTGGATTATTCAAAGAATAGTTTAATGAACTGCTATTCTTCAGGCTACAAGGAAGAACATGGTTTTCTCACTAATGGAATAGTGTTCAAGTCAAAAAGAGATTAATTTTGGTTTGGATGGTTCTCGGAGATAAAACTGGATGAGAATTTCAGGAGATAAAGCTTCTCAGTTTAGTTTACATCAGTCCAATTTAATTATCCCATTAATGATATCTATTAAGTGCCAGGGGTTTACCAGAGTTGATGAAACTCCTGTTTCCATAGAGACACTATGTTGTTTTTATTTTGATCATCCAAGCTGCAGCCTAATGTGGCATAAAAATGTTGTAGGGAAGACAGATGTATGCGATGATCTGCACTTTCTAGATAGCCATATTTAAATAAACGAATTTGGTTGAGAAAGTGTTTTCATAACATGGCGGGAAAGTCCAAAGGGAAGCTAAATCTAAGAAGGAATGTGGGGTTCCACTTCTGATCATATCACAAACAGCCTATGTGATCTTAGGTTTCAGTGATAATATCCAGTAAATGACAATATTGAACTGGATGGCTTTCAGTCCTGTCTCCACTTCATGATTCGATTCAACTTTTATTTTGTCCTCGTATTTTTGGACAACCAAAAAATATAATTATATCTGTTCTTGAAGGACAAGGCAGATTAGATGATTCTTAGGAGAGGCCAACTGATATAATATGTACTCAATTTGAGAATTTCAAATTGAATGGAAAAAAAGTCATTTGGAAAGAATAATTCTTCATATCTATGCGCTGGAAAATATATTAGCTCTAATGCTTAACTAGATTTCAAAAGTTATAAGGAAGACTTCCCACTGAGTCTAAGCTGCAGGCAAACAAGATATGCTAAGGGCTTTCTGAGAATAAATCAAATTTAATGTACACTGGAGGATGGGAGCAATAGGCATAAAATAAGGAAGTGATGACTTAAATAAATAACAGAAAATTTCACTGAAGCAATTGTTGATAGTTTTATTTCAGGGAAGAAAAGGGGACCACTAAAATCCAGCAGGATTCCTATTGATAGTTCTAAGTGAACAATGGGCACAGGTGATATTTACAGAATAATTTAAAATAGATTTCTAATAATGTTCCCACTAGTACTATAAAAATACACATGCAATTGTCATGTGAAAGTAGTTACAGAATATGGAAAAATCTAAAGTTGGGCCTTCGGTGAATAACATCTTTGATCTGTATGTTTTGAAGTAGAGGTAAAAAGGAGTTAATATCTTTAAAAGCAATTTGAGTCATGAGGCATTTTTCAGTGTGTACTCTTTGGAAAGATATCATAGATTTGGGAGAACATGTAGTCAAGTGATAAAGCAGATATAGAGAACGCCAAGAAAATACAATTATTCTCTCTAGACTTCCAACACTTTTGAGGAGAACTATCCCTCCGAGAAGTTAATTTCAAGTAAGTTTTCCATCCCACCGATGGAGGGAGATTATAGTCCAGATGGCAGAGCAACAGGTGATATATCTTATTGCCTGAGAGGGAGTTTTTCAGGAGGCCATGAATTCTTAACCAATTTTTTAAAAGTAGTGATATATGTAGGGACTAAAAATTCAGGAAATGATATTCATTGGTTTTGCAACTGAATTTCCACAAACCCAAATAAACTGATATTCATTGGTTTTGCAACTGAATTTCCACAAACCCAAATAAACTTCTCTCACCTGGGCTCTTAATTCAAATCTGAAACAGAAATTGCTAAAACGTGATATTCTAGGCTGTAAATCCTAAATGGTTGCACTGCCTCCTGGCTTACCACCCTTTCACCCCAGCTCCCACCCTCATGGATCAATAACAACCTCTCTGCTAGAAAAATACAGGCAGAGGGAAGTGATGCCACTACCTCTGAGGGTAAGCAGTAAAATGAATGCCTTTGCCTCCGTTACCCTTCTTTCCTGAATATCCCCTCAATAATTAAACAATGAGACATAGAACTCCATAACATTAGAGAAATACTGGCCCTGCTCTTGCAGGCCATACAATCTAACAGGAGATCATGTTCCATTTAATTCTCTTGCCCAAGGAGACCTAAGTCTAGGTTTTCTCATCTATATAATTAAGAGGTTGCTCTAGAGGACCTCAAAGTCTATAAAAAATTGGAGACAACTTATAGTCCATGAATTCGGGTTGAATGAAACTTGCAGAGCCCAGATCTAGGGATACAGGGCTGAGCGGTGATAGGGTCCTGGCCCCAGCATTCTCAATTCCTGGAGTTCCCTCTGCCAGTAGACCAGGGATCCCTAGGTTCTGACGATCCCCTGGCCCAGAGGTTTGCACCCTGGGCACATTGCTCACACACAAACTTTTTGAATATCTTGGTCCTTCAGAATAAGGGCAGGTAGCCCAAAATGTCCACTGTCCTTTATTATTTCATTTTACTGAAGGAGCAGTAGCTGGGCCCCAGGCCTGAAATTTCCATTTCACTTAGTCAAAATGAGACAGAAATTTAATACTGCTTGCTCTAATATTTGCTTCCTGAAGAACAGCTTTTAGGATTCTTAAGCACAAGAAACTTGACCTGATAAAGGAACTATATGCTTTGCCACTTTTCTGAACTGTACTGTGAATGTTAATAGGCAATAAAACTGCCTTCTTCCACCTGACCATGATAGTACCCCCATATTTAATATTTCTGAAACCCTATAAAAACTTTGAATGTGTGTGGTATAAAAGAATGTAAAGATAAAGGCATAAAGAAAATATGACCTTTTGAACTTCAAGGTTTTTTTTGCACTTGCTAATCTGAAGCTATATTATGACAGGTAAAATTATATAATACTTGGGTTTAATTGTTCAGAAAGATATTTCTGAAAACTCTTTTCCATGTCTATTTAAAAGAGAAATAAGAGTCAAAAACTTAGGTACTGATACTTTGCTTAAAATACTGGGAAATCGCATATGAGATTCTGGTAATTCTATTGCCTTTTAGGTTCTTCCTTGCCTCTGCCTTAAATTCTGTATTTGCACGGTTGCTAATACAAAAGTGTATGACACAGTTTCAATATCAGAATATTTAACTGAGGCCATTTTTTTCCCCACACCTCTACTTGTCCAATGAGAAAAATAAATGGCTTTAAGGAAGAAAAGGGGCTGCTGGTTAATTCCTTTTTCTAACTGGCCACCGGATCTATTTCCCACCAAAAGTGCAATAAACTATGTAGTACGCTGAATTTTATTGATTAAGTTCATTTACTATCAAATAAAGTATATTCATTAAAATGCAGCCACTTTCAATTTCATTTTATGGAGCTCCTGCACAGTCAGCCAGATGATATAAAAAATGCCCAATTTAACTGATCTATTATGAAGAAGCTGTTGAGGATCCAGACAAATGATTTAATGCCTCCACACTTGATGTTCTCATAAATAAGGAAACATAAAGAGGGGAGTGGGTTTGCTTATTCATTTTGGTTTGAACAGTTTACAAGGACTGATTGTACTCAGACTGCTTGTTAGCATTTGTATTCAGGCAGGCCAATAGAATGAATTTTATAATTGGGTGCTTCCATTTTAATTTGGCTTTGAAATGCATTTTGGTACTATCCCTATTGCAGAGGTATGCCTTTTATCATTGCAACTGGCTTTTTGAGACTATTGACAATGTTCCATGATTAAATATGGATATGTACCCATGCCAATGTTCATCTCTCAATAGGTAAAGCTAGCATAGAAATGCTCTTTTGAAATGCAGAGTTGGCACATTAAATCATTCATTCACATCAATCTGGGCTGCCCCAAATTTGTTTTACCCAAAACAAATCCAAACCCAAACATCTAAATGATATCATGGTAATTAATCTCAATCCCAAGGCAGACAGTGTTGGCTAAGGAACTCATGGCTGTTATTTGGGAGGGAGAAAATATTGGTAAAGTGGGACTTATGAATGTTTCCTTGTACAGACCCTTAGCACCTTCACTTCCAGCAAAGCAAATTTCCCACCTGAGTGTAACAGTAGCCTATATATCTAGTGGTGCTGCTGCTTAAATAGAAGCAACTCTCTTCCTTCTGTACTGCATTGGTAATGTTGGTCAGCTCAAAGCTATTGCTTCAGATTGCTTTTCAGCAACAGGAAAGGAAACAAAACTTCATCCTGGGCTGGGAAGCAAAAAATTAGAAACCCAAAGCATTGCAACTATTACGGACACTGGCCTAGCCAAACTGAACTGAAATTAGTGGTCCCCAAATTCCACAGTCATATTTAGCTTCAGCAAGTGCTTTTTGGCAAAAGAGAAACATGTTACAGGTCAGAACTTCCCATATAATTCTTTAAGTGGAGATTTTTTCAAGGATTAAAATGCCAAAGAGGATTATTTTAAAATGAAAGTGATTAGTATGGAGCAAGGCAAATGTTGTTATAAGTGGCCCCTTCATTCTTAGTTTTAATGACCATTTTGATTTTACTAAAATAAATTTTATGCATAATTCATTTTTTTGTTTTTTAGTTTAACCAAAATATAGACATATACTTTTGTTCACATTTGATTACTTAAAGTATATTTTAAAGGCTACATTAACTGGTCTATAAAATCAGTTGCTTGCTATTCCTGCTTGTAATATATATATAAATTTTATTTAAGAAATAAAATTGGCATGCCTGGACTCCCTACAAAACAATAGTGAAAGCCTCTTCACTGAGAGTCTCATTTTTTTTTTTTTTAGGTCCTTCAAATAAGTAATTTCAAAAATAAGCATCCCCACTTGATACCTGTAGAAGTAGAGACCTGTAGTCTACTGATTTGGCTAGGAATGATACGGACAGAGGCAAGTCTCAAGTTTACCATATAAAAATAATGTGTACCTAACATCTGATGGATTTATTGGGTATTAAAATGTTCTGGGGCTTAACCGTTGCTTAAATGAACAAGTATTTAAATAGATAAAATGATCAAACCTTGTTAAAACTGCCTAAACACAATATATTAAAAAAATGCTAAAATAGACAATCTTTCAGAATTCTATTCAATGTAATAGCACATCCTCTCCTTTCCTTGCTAGTTTTAACATGACTGCAACTTTTTCTTTGGTGTCTTTAATTTGGTGAATTCAGAATCCCTTCTATGCATTGCTTTTGGCCATGTTGAGGATGGTAGTTCATAAAGATGAATAATAAATTTCCCAGAGATCAGATTGGAATTTATAATCTGCCTCCATCTGCATCACTGGCCTTATCACATTCCTTCCTTCGGCTCCTTTCCCCATTGGCCTGCCTAATCCCAATCCTACTTGCCAGTTTAACCACAGATCATTACTCTGTCTTTAATCTCCTATATGTGCTGTTGATTCATTCCTCCCCATACCTACCATGGAGCCAAAACCTTCAAAGAGAAGGAACAGCATGTAAAGACTCCGTGCTTCATGACCCCATGTCAGGTACGGCCTTATCTCTAACTGTACCTGAAGCAGGGGAGCCATGTGAAAGACAGCCCTCATCATTCCCATCTCCTCAGACTGCCTTGGCACCTAGTCATACACCTGCTGTGTTGTAGTAATTTGTTTTCTTGTCTGTTTCTGTGGTGGATTGTAATATACTGTATTTGAAGGCATGAGTGATACTTACACATGCATGGTTTTGGCATCTTGCAAAGGCTGCACATAATAGGCACATCATTAATGTTGATTAGTAAACGAAACTAAAGCTACAAGTATGTAGCAAACCATTAGAAATGGACGTATATAGACAAATATTTACAGCTAGAGAATGAACATATAATTAAATTGCACATAGTGTTTATTAATCAAATTATACACATAATTTCTGAAAAAATATAGCTCCTTCCAGTTTTTCTAAGTAGTATCAAATATGGTTATAAAATTAGAGCTGCTTTTATTATGAAATACACTTTTTAAATTGTATATGTGTATTATTTAATTATATTGGGTTTAATTTACTCTTTCTAATTTCCTAAAGTGAAAGCTTATATAATTTATTTTACACCTATTTTATTTTATTACATAAACATTTAAGGACAATCACATCTAATTTCATCCAGTGCCACTTTAAATGCATCTCAAAATCTTAATTCATGTTGAGTTGTTATTATCTTCCCATTAAAAATATTTTCTATTTTTCTCATGCTTTCTTCTTTGACCCATGGATCATTTGATTTGGAAGCAGGTAGCTTAATTTCCAAATTTTGGAAGATTTCAAAGATTTTTTTAAATTGTTGATTTGATTGTTTAATTTCATTGTATTTTAAAAACATACTTCATGTAATTTCTGTCAACTTAAAAATGTTGAGGCATATTTCATAGCTTAGCCTATAAAATATTATCTCATTAAATGTTTGGATGCACTTGTGAAGAATGTGCATTTCACTCTTTGGGGGTGAAATGTTTTATACACATCAATTAAGTTAACTTGATTGATAGTGTTATTTGACTCTTCTATATACTTTCTCATTTTCTGCCTCCTTGCTCTATTAATTACTGAGAGAGTAATGTAGAAATTTTCAATAACAATTGAAAATTTTTTAAAAATTGAAAGAAAAGTCTTTTTTTTAAGTCTATTGGCTTTTTTTTTTTTTTTGAAGGAGTCTCACTCTGTTGCCCAGGCTGGAGTGGCGCGATCTCTGCTCACTGCAACCGCCGCCTCCCAGGTTCAAGCGATTCTCCTGCCTCAGCCTCCCCAGTAGCTGGGATTGCAGGTGCTTGCCACCATGGCTGGGTAATTTTTTTTTTTTTTTGTATTTTTAGTAGAGACAAGGTTTCACCATTTTGGCCAGGCTGGTTTTGAAATCCTGACCTCAGGTGATCCACCCACCTCAGCCTCCCAAAGTGCTGGGATTACAGGCATGAGCCACCGTGCCCGGCCTCAAGTCTATTGGCTTTTGCTCCATATATTTTGAAGCTCTTTTATTAGGTGCATATATATTTTTGATTTTTACATATTCTTGATGAATTGACCATTTTGTTATTACAAAATGTTCTTCTTTATGCCTGGTAATCTTTCCTTTTTCTGAGCTCTATTTTGTCTGATATTAATATAGTTACTCTAACTTTAAGATTAGTATTTGCAAGATACATCTTTTTCCATCCTGGCATCTTTATAGTTAATGCACTCTTCATCTAGACAACATATAGTTGAGTCTTGCCTTTCAAAAGATCTAGTTTGATGATTCTTGCCTTTTAATTCAAGTTCTCAGAACCTTTACGTTTAATATAATCTTTTATATTCTTAGGTTTATGTCTACCATATTGCTATTTGTTCCAACTATTGTTTGTTCATTTTCCCCCTTTTCTTGTTTTTTTTTTTTTTTTTTGGATTCGTTACTTTTTAGCATTTGTTTTATCTTCATTTTTGGCTTATCAAACCTCTATCTATCTATCTATCTATATATGTATCTATCTATCTATCTATTATCTATCTATCTTATCATCTGCCCCTCACCCCCACCCCACCACCTGGTCTGTGGAAAAATTGTCTTCCGTGAAACCAGTCCCTGGTACCAAAATGGTTGAGGACCACTCTTATAACAGTATACTTCCATTTTTCTCCATCCCCATCTTTGTGCATGGACCAGTACCAGTCCCTGGCCCATTAAGAATTGGGCCACATAGCAGGAGATGAATGATGGGCAAGCAAGCCCTGGCCCATTAAGAATTGGGCCACACAGCAGGAGATGAATAATGGGCAAGCAATCATTACCATCTGAGCTCCACCTCCTGTCAGATCAGTGGTGGCATTAGATTGTTATGGGAGAGCAAACCCTATTGTGAGCTGCGCATGTGAGGGATGTAGGTTGCATGCTCCTTATGAGAATCTAATGCCTGATGATCTGTCACTGTCTCCCATTATCCTCACATGGGACTGCCTAGTTGTAGGAAAAGAAGCATAGGGCTCCCACTGATTCTATATTATGATGATTTGTTATTTCATTATACATTACAATGTAATAATAATAGAAATAAAGTGCACAATAAATGTACTTGAATCATCCCCAAACCATCCTGCCCCTCACCCCCACCCCACTACCCGGTCTGTGGAAAAATTGTCTTCCATAAAACCAGTCCCTGGTACTAAAATTGTTGGGGACCACTGTTATAACAGTATACTTCCATTTTTCTCCATCCCTATCTTTGTGTTATTGTCATTTATTTTACATCTACATTGTCCTAATCCCTCATTACATTATCTTTGTTCTAAATAGTCAATTATATATTTTTAAAATAAAAAATGAAGAAAAATCATTTCTATTTGCCCATATATTTACATTTTTTAACACATTATATCATTTCCCTACTGATATAAAATAATGATAATATTGTATTCCTAATAAACATCCTTTCAAATTCTTTGACATGCACATTTTCTAACAATACATTCTCTCAAGCTTAACTTTATTAAAAATAACCTAACTCCATAAAGTTGGGAACAGTAGACACTGGGGACAAATAGATGGAGGAGAAAGGAAGGGAGGCAAAGGTTGAAAAACTACCTTTGTACTATGCTCACTCCCTGGGTAATGGGATCAATTGTACCCTGTTTAGAGAAAAACTCTCTACCCGTCTTCTTCCTGTACTCCCATACCATAAGAATCACCAACATAGAAGACTTCTATGACCATATGTGTCGGGATTTTTCCCCACACACCAAACAGCAGGCACCAGCTGGGTGTCCTGTAATTCAGTTCTGACACTATCTACCCAGAGATGGTGTCAGATCCCATAGGTGGAGAGCTCAGTCCCTAAGACTATCCCCCCTGTCCCACCACCCCTGTCACAAGTCTCTAGAACTTCTACCTGACTGGCTTCAAGTTGGGGTGCTCCATCTTTGGGTTCAATTAATTTGCTGGAGCAGCTCACAGAACTCAAGGAAACACTGACATTTACCTGTTTATCCTAAAGGATATTGCAAAGGGTACAAATAAAGAGACGCATAAGTTGAGGCATGGAAGAAGCGGCGTGGAGCTTCCATGTCCTCCCTAGGTGTGCCACCCTCCAGGAACATCCATGTGTTCAGCTATCCAGAATCTCACTGAACCCTGTCCTCTTGGGTTTTTATGGAAGTAGTTCTTTCCTCAGGGTGTAGGGTGGGACCTTCTCATGAGAAGGTCTTAAGATCCACAATCAGAAAGGCAGAGGAACATTAGAGTCCTGCTTTGGGGCAGGTGAAGGGAGGGCAGATCAGAGGCCTGCTCCTGAGACTTAACATACCCAAACTTATAATAAAAGATTGTAAAAAGGGCTATGACAGTTACGAGCTGGGAACCATGGACGAAAACCAGTGTATAATCATAATACCATATACCCCTAAACTCGGCATCATGCAGTATACCCACATAACAAACCCATACCTGTACCCTCTGAATCTAAAACAAAAGTAGAATTTTTTGAAAAAAAGTCCTAACTCAATTTTTGAAGGATTCTTTTGCTGGTTATAGAATTTTAGGTTAGCAAGTTTATTATTTGTTCGTTGGTTGTTTTATTTCAGCACTTTATCTTCTTTGTTTTCATTGTTCTGATGAGAAAACTATAGTCTTATATATTTTCTCCTCAATGTAATGTGTCTTTTTTCCTCTGACTGCTTTTAAGATTATGCCTTTATCACTAATTTGCAGTAGGCTTTGCTGAACTTATGCTAATTTATGGCATATCTTGGTGTGGTTTTCTTGGTGTATATCCTTCATGGGTGTCAGTGAGTTTCTTTAATATATAGGTTTATAGTTTTTATCAAATTTGAAAAAATTTCAGGTATTATTACCCAAAACTTTTTTTCTGCCCATTTTTCCACACTCCTTCCTCCTTCTCCCTTCAGAGATGGATGCAATTTGTGTGTCATAGATAGCTTCCTATTGTTCCCTAGGTCACTGAGTCCATGGCTTTAAAAAAATTTTTTTCTTCTTTGCCCTATAGTTTGGCTTTCTGCTATTGCTATGTTTCAAATTTACTGATACCTTTTTATGCAACATCTAATCTGATCATAAGCCCATCCAATAAAATTGTCATTTTAGAAGTGTATTTTGCAGTTCTAAAAGTTCCATGTGTTTCTTTTTTATATAGCACATTTATTTCCTTATGTTTATTTTTTGCCTTAATTTTTTGATATTTATAACTTTTAAAGTCTTCAACTGCTGCCTTTATCCTCTCTTCATTTCTTCTATTTATAGATCATATTTTATGCCTCTTGGTATGTTTAATAATTTTTGTTTGGATGGTATACACTGTGAGTTTCACAATTTTGAGGGTCTAGTTATTGTCTCCCTCTAAAGAATATTGGGCTCCTTTTGGAAGGCTATTAAGTTATTTGTATAAGCTTAATTCTGAAGTTCATTTTTAAGCTATGAAGCCAGTATAGAGTAGCCTTTAGTGTAGTTGGTTTCTACTGTTAAGATGTGACCCTTCTGGATTCTCTTTTGAATGCTCGAAGTCAACGAGTCAACATGTCTCTCCATTTTGGCTAGCTGGAAGTGAACTGTCTCATAGCCCTGGATGAGCAATGAGAATTTTTCAGTTTACAGCTCCCAATAGTCCTTTGCCTGGCCTTGTACAATCTTGCCCTGTGCTTACATATTGCTTTTTCAGTTGAAGTAGCCAGGGGACCTCTGTGCAGGTTTCTGGAGCTTGTTTTTTGTGTAGCTTCCTTCTCTGTGGTACTCTGGTCCACAAATTTCAGCTGCCTCAGCTTTCCTAGACTGATTTCTGTCTCCTTAATCCAGGGAGGGTGCCTAGCTCTGCTTGGTTTCCCCTTCCCTGGTCTGGAAAATTCTTCCAGTTAAAAAACGGGTAATTATGAGTCTCGCTTTGCTTCTTTCCCTTCTCTCATAGGTCATACTTATGTACTGTCTATTATTCAATATCTAAAAATAGTTATTTTTTTAAAAAAAACATTGTCTTGTTTTCTAGTTGTTTATGGTAGAAGTACAAGACTAGTTCAGAGAATTTGTACTCCTGAAAAACAAGTTAAAAACTGCTTGGACATTTGAAAGGAGACAAAATCTCACCAGCAAAGTTCTGCAAAAGCCGTATAGATAATTGTCAAATATTGCTTATCATTCCCTCTAATACAAGGTAAAGAAAACAATTCAATAATCCTTTGACCTCTGTCTCTTGGTAATCTGAAATATCTATCTTATTATTTATTTTTAAAAGAATCACAGTAAGGATTACAACAGAAAAGATCAATCTTGATTTTGGAAGAATCCTAAAACAAGCCTCTAAAATATACCTGTTGTAATTCTAGGTGTAATAGTTTTCTCCACATCATCCTCCTCTGTTAGGCTGTGAGCTCTGTGAGAGGCTAGTAGAAATAGGGAAGGTTCTTATTGTGTGTGTGTGTGTGTGTGTGTGTGTGTATATATATATATGTATATTTATATTTGTTTTGTTTTGTTTGAGATGGAGTCTTGCTCTGTAGCCCAGGCTGGAGTGCAGTAGCAGGATTTCAGCTCACTGCAAGCTCCGCCTCCTGAGTTCATGCCATTCTCCTGCCTCAGCCTCCCGAGTAGCTGGGACTACAGGTGCCCGCCACCATGCCCAGATAAGTTTTTGTATTTTTAGTGGAGACAGGGTTTCACCATGTTAGTCAGGATGGTCTCGATCTCCTGACCTCGTGATCTGCCTGCCTCGGCCTCCCAAAGTGCTAGGATTACAGGCTTGAGCCACCGCGCCTGGCCAGTATATTTTTTAAGTGAATGAATGAATAACATGTGGCCTGCTAACCCAAAGGCTGGAAACAATATGAGTTTCTCAGACACACAAGACAGGTAAGGAAGGGCTCAAGCCAGGGGAAGGTGAAATTTCAGGGAAGCCATAGCCTGTAGACATACTGTTCGAAGCATCTCCATAATGTCAGTCCAAATCCAATAAAGGTCGGTACTAGGATGTCCAACTGGGTGCATGGTCTCGGTAGTGCCCAGTAGGCCACGTGACCAATTGGAAAAGGATAGATTTTGGAATCTAACTCTATATGTTTGTTAGGGCTGTGATAACAGAGTACCGCAAACTGGGTGGCTTAAACAACAGACATTTAGTATTTCACAGTTCTAGAGCCTAGAAGTTCAAAATCAAGGTGTCAGCAGAGCTGGTTTCTCCTGAGGACTGTGAGGAAGAACCTATTCCATGCCTCTCTTCTAGCTTCTGGTGGTTTGCTGGCATTTTTGACATTTCTTGGTTTGGAGAAGCATCACTTTGATCTCTGCCTTTGGCTTCACATAGCATTCTCTCTGCGTGCATGTCTGTGTCCAAATGTTTCCATTTTACAAGAATACCAGTCATATTGGATTAGAAACCCACCCTATTCCAGTATGACCTCATCTTAACTTTACTAATTTCATCTACAACAACCCTGTTACTGAATATGGTGATGTTCTGAGGTACTATAGGTTAGGACTTTAATACAGGAATTTTGGGGGGGCAAAAGTCAACCTATAACACCAATAGACCTGAATTTGAATCCTTTCTCTTTCTTTACTGGCTTGACATATTTTCACATTTGAAAGTGGAGATTAAGTCACCATAGTGTTTGCACACACACAAAAAATTAAAATGGAGATAATAATGTTTACCTTGCAAGGAAGTTGTAAAGATTAAATGAGATAATGTTCACAAAGCACTTAGCTGGAATTTGACACATGATAAGCACTCAATACATGGTGACTCTCACTGCTCTAAGCTAAATGCTCATTGATTGATTGCCTATATTGTGCTCCTCCTGAATATAATTGAGAAATAAATCCATTTTTCATTTGTTTCATTTGCCCATTGGAAACAGGTCTGACCTCTGTGAAATGTTTTTCTCAGATTGGTTTCTGGGGGAGGCAGGAAGATAACTGCTGAATCACAAGTGCTTAAATAATTAAGCCAAAGAAAGGAAAAGTTGATAATAAACACTTTTCCATGCATTATAATTGTAGAGGAATGTCTCACAGATAGTTAACCCTAAAGGCTTTATTGATTTAACTGAAACCTAATCAACTAACAACCCAGATATCCTGTTGGAAGCACTTCTCCAGAGAATTATTGTGATTAGGAGCTGGCCTCCTTCTGGGCTGTGGAGCTGCAACCCTTGTTGTGTTTGGTCAAGTAATTTTTTCGGCTCAGTGATCATCCCAGAGGACCTTGTTTCCCTTAATACAACTCCCTCCATTTCACTAGCCACAGCAAATTAGCCCCAGCTCTGCCATTCAAAATGGCCAAGGCTTTCATTTGAGACTCCCTTCCCTTTGGATATGAAGGGCATACATTTAGAAATTCAAAGAGTTTAAAAGGAAGGTCTTATAATCATCACTGCTTCCATAGGATCATGATATGGTTTCTATTGCCTGGACCCCTTCTCCCTAGTGTAACTGCAAAACTGGTTTTTAATTTGTTTGTTCATTTCTTTTTTTCATGACTTTCTAGAGGGAACATCTTTTATAAATGAGGGGAATGCATTTTTCCTTCTCCTGGGATCCATATTGAGGGATTTTTTTTTCCCTAGGTACATGATATGGTTTGGATTTGTGTCCCCACCCAAATCTCATGTCAAATTGTAATCCCTGATGTTGGAGGAGGGGCCTAGTGGGAAGTGATTGGATCACGAGGGCGGATTTCTTCTTGCTCTTCTCATGATAGTGAGTGAGTTCCCACGAGATCTGGTTGTTTAGAAGTGTGTAGCGCTTCTCTCTCTCTCTTCCTCCTTTTCCGGCCTTGTAAGATGTGCCTGCTTCCCCTTCATCTTCTGCCATGATTGTAAGTTTTCTGAGGCCTCCCCAACCATGCTTCCTGTATAGCCTGTGGAATGTGAGTCAATTAAACCTCTTTTCTTTATAAATTACCCAGTCTCAGATAATTCTTTATAGCAGTGTGAAAATGGACTTATGCAGGGCAGTAGTACTAGCCTCTCAAAATCTTTACTACTTTCTCCTTGGAGTGATGGAGTATTTTGACTGATTTAAACTTGGAAGGAATCACTGGGTCTACTTGGCTTTGCTCTGCCCTTCTTTCTTTTACTACAGAGAACATTCTTCCACTGTTCTTCCTCCTTCATAGGTGAACACCAGTCTCCCTCTCAGTAGGTATTCACCTAATTTTTGCAAGAAGCTTGCAGGCCAAGATGGCTTATCATACCATAGTCTGTGTCCTTTAACATAGCTTTAATTAGTAATAACGGGGATATGTGGGGTTACTTCTGATTTACTCTTGGTTCTATTTCTCAAAATTTTTGGAACTCAGAAAGAGATGTGGAGTGAAATTTTGGAGGGTCTTGTAGGAGGCCAATGTTGGCCAACCTGAGTCACTGGCAAAGTAGATCTCTTTAGCTGAGTGGAGATCTCTGGTAAGGAACAAATTCCCT
Source organism: Hylobates moloch (assembly GCF_009828535.3). Classification (NCBI taxonomy): domain Eukaryota; kingdom Metazoa; phylum Chordata; class Mammalia; order Primates; family Hylobatidae; genus Hylobates; species Hylobates moloch. The sequence continues at coordinate 17,558,105 of NW_026652286.1, forward strand.
GTATCTCTAGTTATAATTTTAACCAGAGACTAAAGAATATCTACTTCAAATGTACAGTTCAACAATGCAGTGAATATTAGATACCAAACACTCTTAGAGAAAGCAGGAATAAGTAATATTTATTGAGCAGCCACTAAGAGACAGGTTCTGTGGTGAAATTATTTACATAATTTCATTTAGTATTGAAGGATGTGGAATCGGGTGGAAAGTCATAGAAGATGCCATTTGCCTTGATTGATCTTTTCTGGTTTGTGAGAAAAGGGTAAAAAATCAATTCTTTGTCATGAAACATAGTCTTCTAAAGGGAATTATTACTCTAAATGGACCATCTCAAGGTAAAGAACCAAGGGTTTTCCTAGTTTCTTTCTTAGGTAAATGATTCTTCTAATACTAATCCTGAATTTTGCCTCTTGAATAGCTTATAGTTTAGAGATAGAAAGAATATTACAGATAATGAAGCCCTGGTACTGGATTCTTTTTAGAGAGGAGGAACAGATCCAGAAGGTTAAGGCAATTTCCCAAGATCACAGTGCCATCTAGTAGGAGATCTGGAATGAGAAGTTCAGTCTTTGAGACTTTACCTGGTGCTCATACTTCTCTGCTCTGCTGTCCTTTCACCAGGCAGTTACTGAAAACAGTTGATCACTACCACCATCTATTTTTAGGGTTATCTTCTGGTGGATGGATAAACACTCAGAACCCCAAAGCAGTGTTCTAAGGTGAGTCCTTCATTTAGTAACTATTTATTTCTCAGAAGCTTATGCCATTCTTACCATTCCTACAAATTAGCATCTACTCTCTTTTCTTTGGGATGCCAGGCATCACACAGCTACCCGATGGCAGCTACAACTTATCTTTTTGACAAGACAGATAGTATTTCAGCAGAATTATGTTCCCTAGCATCAATCACCCTGACAGGATATATGATAATAATTGGGAGACTCACCATGTGCCCCATTACACTTTTAAGTTGTTCATCGAGATTTAAATGTTTCCTATTACCCTGTCTTGTTGTCAATTTGTTGAAATTCTCCAATGATGTAATCATTTCTTAAGTGCTTTGCCCCTGGTATATCTAAAGAAATTAGTCAGTGTGTATAGTTGCTGCCGTTTATTTTGGAATGATTTGAGAATCATCTGGGACTAAGGACTGGATCAAATGTCACCTTCTCTGGTGGTGTATTGAGAAGCTGTTCTTGATACCCCCAGACTGGACCAGATGCTCACTTTTTGGCTCCTGTGTACACTGCACTTCCCTCCATCAGAACCCTCATCCCTCTAAACTATTATTGTTTCTTTATGAGTTTTTCTCCTTTGTTATAAGGTAGGTTCTTTTAAGACAGATTTTTTTTTTTTGTAGTGAGACACACCTGGGTTCAAGTCCTGACTGTGTCACTTACCAGCAGTGCATTTTGTGGCAGTTACTTAAACTATCTGAATTTCAGCTAGCTCATCTGTAAAATGGACATAATGATACCCCCTTGCAGAGAAGTTTTAAAGATTAATGGAGGACATGTGTATAAAGTACACAGCATAGAATTGTACAAATGAAGCATTCACTAAGTGAGACCTAGCATTATATTTTTTAAATTATTATCCCATGGCAACGCACAATGCCTGTCACAGGGTGAATGTTAAAAACAAATGCATGTTGAATAAACAGATGACCACCAATATTACTTAAACTCTTCCTGTGTGATACTGTTTTCGATATTATACCTGATATTTTAGTTATGTTTACTTGCCTCAGTATCTTTCCTCTTGGAGTTTTTAGTCCAAGAGAGGAGACGTTGATTTTATCCTTGCCAAATGGAAAGGTAGATGTGAGATAAGTGAGAAAGGCTTAATGTATATTTTTCTGGCTTCTATCCCAGCCTCTCCTCTAACTGCAGAAGATATCAGATGCCCTTTAGAAAGTCAGCTCAAGTACCCTCCACAAATGTTTAACAGTTAGAAACTCCAGGCTACAATCAGCAGGGCTCAGAATAAGTGCCAGAGCCTGTTTCTGAGCCTTGAGGGTAGATTGTCCCTTCTGAGAACTGACTGGGGCAGGACTCGTGTTTTCTGGTACACAATAAAATTGCTATGCTTGTTTTAAAAATACTGAAATACGTATTTTCCAGGGGAAAATATTATATTTCTGCCCTTAGCTCCTTAAACGACCCCATGCATGTGCACCCTGGCCACCACAGACCCTCTCCAGGATCTCCTCAACCTTTTCAAGGTCCAGCAACTTAAGAATTATTCCTTGGCATGGCAAAGGGCCTCTAGGACTGTATCCATTCTGGTTGCTTGGTGTCTGCTTACCAGCTGCAAAGTAGTTTGAATAGCACCTTTTTGCACAGGTAACTGCTCCCTGACTCCCTTCTTGGTCTTGCGGGTTTTGCACAGGTAGCTGCTCTCTGACCCCCTTCTTGGTCTTGCGGGTTTCTTCTTCTCTTTGCATCTGGCTTATAATCTGTTTTGGTCCTGCCAGCTCCTGGGACCACCCTTCCCTACCATCCTCAGCTCTCCCCAGTCCTCCTCTGTCTAGTCTAGCCTTGGCACCCTCTGCATGTGGTATGTCTGGCAATGGTTGAAGTCTCCTCCCTTGATCAAAGGCTCTTCTCAAACCTCATGTTAAGGGTACAACTTAGCATTTAATTGTGGGCTCTACCTCTTGGGGTAGGTTAACCAGGTATTCAGTGTATACAGGACACGTCCTGTATGTAATGATTTTGACTTGTATCTTACAATGATTTTGTCAGGATATTTAAATGTCCTTATTTCAGCTTTTATAGAAAAATATAGCAATTAGAGCTATTTTTCAAATTTAGCTGAGTTTCTTGCTTTTTTTGCCTCCCTAAGATCTGGTAACGTTACCTTCCTACCGTGAGGAACACAATTTTACCCTCATTTTCCTGCATGTTTTTTTTCAGTCTCTGGACTGATGTTTTTTTCCCTTCTGTCTAAGATGTACGTGTTATACAAACTAGGGGTCTGCACTAATTCCCTGGTAATTAGGACGCAAACAATAGTTACTGAATAAATGAAGAGGTGAATGAAAGAAAATAGTTTGCCCCATAGGATCTCTTTCCCTTTAAGATCTCATTTAGAATGAAGCAGGGCCTTTGAATCTGAAAAAATAGTAGCTATATTGGAAGCTGAACTCTATCAGGAGGAAGCCATACTGCTTTTATACTGCCACTGCTCTCTATATTTAATTACATTTTGTTTTTCTCTTAGCAATTAGTAAAGTGCCAGTCTGTGTCAGATGTGGTTGCAAGAGAAGATGTTTTTGTCCACACTTGAGCCAAAGCGTTAAAGGAACAGTGGCACACTTAGGGTGGGAGGTGGGGGAGAATGGAGATGGAAAGTAATTAATATTTATTGAGCAACCATCATGTACTTTTTTAGACATGATCTCATTTTATCCTCACAGCAACCCTGCAAAGTATATTCTAAATAAAGAATCAGGTTTAGCCAGGCTAGGTGACTTGCTCAAATCCTAGAGTTAGTAAATGGAAGAACTTGGATTTAAACCGTGGTCTTTCCACACAAAACCATCCTGCCTTCCATTGCTAGGAGTATCATGGTGGCTGGTGATAGCAAGAGTGATCAAAGCCAGAGAACTCAAGGGGAAGGTAACACCTTAAGACGGTATCAGACCCGCCCATTCTCTATCTCTTCCCCTCTCTATCTCTCGTTTCTACCTTCCGTTTATTCATTTATATTATATTTACTGAGGACCCCTTGGCAGCAGGCATAGTTCTAGATTCTCTGGATCATGATGAGCTGATAAATAAGATATACATCGTCCCCGATCTTGTACAGTTATAGTCTAGGATTTATTACAGATATTGAAAAGCTGATTTCAAGCATGATGTAATTGTTAAAGTTACTTTGGAAATATGTAAGAAGATAATAGAGTATGGCAGTTGTTGGAGAGGTGGGGATCAGCAAAGGCCTCGTGGAGATCGGAATATGTGGGTTGCAATGTGAGAGATAAGAATTTAGCTATGCCAACAGTTGGAGACGTGTTGTTTCAGGCAGAGGAAACTGCAAGAGGACAAAGATATGATGCATACATGAAAATGTAATACGATTGGCTTATCTTTCAAAAGAGAAAGCTGGAGAATCCCAGGTTTCTTTCAATTAAGGAAGCCATCCTGTTACAATAGGAAGAGGTCAGGAGCCCTGAGTGCCCAGGAAAGGGTATTACATAGAGAAATATTTGGGTAGAGAACAGGGGCAACCATACAGGCTTTTTTGATCACAAGCACTTGAAGAAGGCAGAGACAGAAAGTAAGAATAATTAAATGAGCAAATGAAGAAACGAGGGACTGAGGGGACACTTAAGTTTCGCTCATTTGATAAACAAAATCTCCAACTGCAGTGGCAGCTCTGACATTGCTGGTTTTGAAACTGCATTTGGAATGAGAAGACAGTGAAATTGTAAAAAGCCACTTTGCTATGGCAAAGACTATAAGTGGCAGTTGGAATTGTGATCAAATTCAATCTCCCCAATTCTGTAGTTATAGACTGTTTTCCAAAAGTGTAGGTAGGTAGGCTGATTAAACTACAGGCTCTAAAATAGCCAAATGCTTCCTCCAAATGTTTAATATCCAAGCTAGGCCCTTCATCACAAAATACTTTCTGTATTAAATATTAATTGAAATAATTTCATTTTGCAGATTCAATACTTAAAATATCAATTTAGATGATGGATCATGAACTTTAAAGCTGGAAGAAACAGTAAATGTATCTCTCTCCCTACTCGCTGCATTGACAGCTGAGGGAGCTGGAATCGAGGGAGGTAAGTGAGTGTCCAGGATCAAAGCCAGGTTATGAAGTTAAACTGGGATATTGCATTTTTTTCAGATTAAAAAGAAAAAGAAAATCAGGTTGATAAAGAGCCTCAGGTGTAACTGAATTGTCAACTAATGGTATATGGAACTTTCCTGATATTTTCTTGCTTTGACAATTATTTATTTTTCTGGCTTTTATCTCTAACAAAATCTTCAGACTAAAGTGATTGTTGCTGTTAGAAATCTGGGCCAGGTGCGGTGGCTCAAGTCTGTAATCCCAGCACTTTGGGAGGCCGAGGCAGGTGGATCACGAGGTCGGGAGATCGAGACCATTCTGGCTAACACGGTGAAACCCCATCTCTACTAAAAAAAAATACAAAAAAATTAGCCAGGTGTGGTGGTGGGCACCTGTAGTCCCAGCTACTCGGGAGGCTGAGGCAGGAGAATGGCATGAATCCGGGAGGCAGAGCTTGCAGTGAGCCGAGATCATGCCACTGCACTCCAGCCTGGGCTACAGAGCAAGATTCGGAATTTATTAATTATGAAGGTGGAAATTCAGACCTTCCTTCCCATGAGAAAATTTACAAATGTAGAACAAATACACCATAGTAAGCAACTACATTGATCTCAGTTGCATCCTGGGTACCAAGTGTTGTAGTTGGGGTGGGATGCAGAGACATACTTCAGTCTCAGGAAATTTACCATTTAGATGACAATTTTGGTAACGACTAGACAAAAATGAATGTCTGTATTGGAGTATGAAAGGGGCAAATGCAATTGCTAGTAGAGCTGGAATGGATATTTTTGCAGTGCAGGCTTGGGAGTAAAAAAAAGTGAGCAATCAACAACTGGTACCTAGAACTATTTCTCCCTTTGTCAGAGAGAAGGGAGTTGAAAAGTGCATAAATAAAGCCAGGTAAGACAATGCAGTTGTGCTCTGACTTGAAGTTAGGAGGGGGTTGGAGGAGTTATTCAGAACTTTTCCTAACTTCAGGATTCAAGTTATTCCATGTCTCTGTACTAAGAAAAGAGTGGGTGATGGGAATAATGTAATATATTTGCCATACTCACAAGAGATTATATGGACTGATGCCCAGAAACCCATTAGTAATAGCTAAGTAAGTCTTTCTCTGTCCCTGTAGGCCTACTGGCAGACATTGCTAATCAATCATGACATTCATTTCCCCTCTGAGACTTAGAATCTTTCTCAATACCACATTCCAAACAAACACTAACAAATGTTATAAAACTGAGCTCCAATCCTTGTGCTAAGTTATGTGGTACAGAGTAAAGGGACATCAGCAGTGCTTGGAGTAGCCCAAAAGAAGAGATGGCATGAGCTGGGCTTTGAAGGATGGGTACAATTTGAGCAAGTGGAGAAGAGTCTTGGGAAACAGCACCATAGACACTTAAGTGTAGAGAAGGTAATGAGTGTGGCAGTTTGGAGGAGACTAAAGATGCTGACCTACATAGAGGAAAGGGTCTGTGTAGGAATAGGAAGAAATAGAGTTGGACAAGAACAGTAAGTCGGGATATGCCAAACCTTCTAAAAAATTGTTGTGATTGGAAATAGGGTGTTATTATAGGCTGATACAGAATTGCTGAATTGTGATGTGGTAAAAGTGGTGATCAAACTCCTCAGAAGAACAAGGCACTGGAGTTAGGGAAGCCAGCTAAAGCAGATATTAAAGGAATGCAGGAGTGAGGTGAGGATGCCCTATTCTGAGGATGATGGACAAAGGCTGGAAGAAATGCAACCCATACTTTTATTCACCAAATATGTATTGAGTATCATTTCTGTGCCGAGCACTAATCTAGGTGCTGGCATACAGCTGAAAGCAAGACAAATAAGATCACTAGTTACTGGCATTTACACTGTAGTTAGGGGAGACAGACAAGAAACATTTTGGTTTATTTCAGGTACCTCTTATCATGGTATCTCTTATTTTTATAAATAAAACTGAATAATATGGCAGAGAGCTATGGTAGGGGAGGGTGCACTTTAGATTTAGCAGTCAGGAGAGGCACCTAAGCAGATGACACTTGAGTTGATACCTCAGTGATAAGAAGGAGCTTGATATGGTTTTGCTCTGTGTGCCCACCTAAATCTTATCTTGAACTGTAGTCCCCATGTGTTGAGGGAGGGACTTGTAATTCCCATGTGTTGAGGGAGGGAGGTGATTGGATCATGGAGATGGTTTCCCCAATGCTATTCTTGTAATAGTAAGTGAGTTTGCACGAGATCTGTCATATTAATTAGTGTTTGGAAGTTCCTTCTTTGTGCTTCTCTTTCCTGCCAACTAAGGTCAGCAGCACAAAGGTGCTTGCTTTCCCTTCACCTTCAGCCATGATTGTAAGTTTCCTGAGGCCTCCCCAGCCATGTGGAACTGTGAGCCAATTAAACCTCTTTCCTTTATAAATTACCCAATCTTGGGTACTTCTTTATACCAGTGTGAAAATGGACAGAGCTACCATGCAAAGATAGGGGTATGAACTCTGCAGGTGGAGAACCCAGTAAGTGGGAAGGTTCTGAGGCAGGTAAACCAGGCTGTATGGTCACTTGTCCTCTGAGGTCCTATCTGCATTAGTTTTAACACCTCTTGATCTTATCTTTACCACTCATCCTCTTCACCCATCCTTCTGGGCCACATAGACCTCCTAACTGATTCTCAGGCACACTAAACATGATGTTCTTTCTCCATATAGCTTCACAGCTCATTCTTTTTTTTTTTTTTTTGAGACAGAGTCTTGCTCCATCACTCAGGCTCGAGTGCCATGGTGCAATCACAGCTCACTGCAGCCTCCACCTCCCAGGCTGAAATTATCTGCTCACTTCAGCTTCCCAAGTAGCTGGGACTGCAGGCATGCACCACCACTCTTGGCTATTTTTTAAAATTTTCTGTAGAGATGAAGTCTTGCTATATTGCCCAGGTTGGTATTGAACTCCTGGGCTCAAGCAATCTTGCCTGCATGTATTGAAGGAAGTGTTGGAATTACAGGCGTTAGCCACCGTGCCTGACCTCATTATTTTACTTCCTGTAGGTCTCCATGCAAACACCATCTTATCGGAGAAGGCTTTCCTGAACATGTTATGTAAATTGTATTTAACTCACTTCCACTCCTAGTCCCCTTCCACGTTTTATTTTTCTCCATGGCACTTATTTTTCTTCACTGCACTCCATTATTTCTTTTGATTTTGCTCCATGGTACTTATATTCTTATATTCTTGCTTATATATGTATTATTTTTTTTCTTCCCACTAGATACAGTGTTCCATGCATGAGGCAGGGAAATTTTTCTGATCACTATTGTATTCCCAGAATCTAAAACAAGGTCTGGCACATGGCTAAATACTCGAAAATTAATGCAAGAACGTATGATGAACAGCGTTCAGCTGTTTCGTTGTAGCTGTAGCTAGTAACAGCAAAGTCAAAGCTCAGCTGCCTTCCCTGACCCCGTAGAGTCAGTGTTTGTATCCCAAGGCTGTGGCATCTTCAGCTCTTGCAATTCTTCATGTTATCCCACCTAAATGTGCACATATTCCTGTGTTCCAAAAACTGCTGAACTTGCGTTTTTCCTAAGTACATCTAATTGAACAATCTGTGTTTCTACCTAAGCTTTTTCAATTTATATCCTCTCTTGAAAGTTTGCTATAGTAACAAACACACATTTTTTTTTTTTTAAGTTCTTCAGTGGCTTTTTCCAAGTCAGGTTAAGAAATATTTCCTAGGAGCTTTGTGGTAGACAGCTTGACCTAACCTATGTCTCTGCCTCATTCCCCACTATTGTATGTCAGGCCTTTTATATTTATTCAACAGGAAAGGGACCACTTAGACGTCTCTAGGAAGGCCCTGATTTTCTATGTCCTAGTGACTTTCCTGTTTAGTTTCTTCTGTTTTGAATATTCTTGGAAAATTCTGGTAGCCCTTTAATTCTTTAAAGCTCAACTTATGGAACACCACCAAAAGCCTCCTTTGGCTCATTTAAAGAGAGGTGATTCCTTTTTTCTTCATTTTATGACAGTATTTTATTACATGTTTGACATACTCATCATACTCCATTGCAAATGTTTCCTAAAATATCTCTGCCATTACCCAATGTCCTCTCTAAGGGCAAAGACTACATGCCATCTCCTTTGCTGAATGGTACTTGTCATATATAATAGATAATAAAATAGCATAAAAATAAGAAATTGCATGTGAAGATAGCTTACGTTCTAGAAATAATAGAAATGTTTTAGCCGTCCCTAATTTTTATTGATACCACTAACTTTGAAGTGTTTGAAATATGCCACATCTATTCAATACTCTTTGAAACTGAGGAGATAGCACAGAGCAAAGAAGTGCCTATCATTCATTAGTCTCTAGGTTCATTACCATATAGAACCTTTGTCCTTATTAATCAGACTGTTATGTTAGATGGCTTTATTTTCCACAGGGTCTTTTTCTGCTATATCTCCTTCAGGGCTCAGCAGATGATACTCCACTTTTTTGCTTGAGAAAGTATTTTCACACCCTAACCCATGCAGAAATGGGGTAGTATATCTAACTCATAAGAAACACAAAGCATTAGCACATACAACTTGGTCTATAACTTCCAATACAAAAGGCAGTGTAGCACTGTGGTGGAGCAAAGGTTTTGCAACCAGAGCGAGCTAGCTTTAAGTACTGGCTCTGTGATTTTCTTGCTTTGTGAAATAGGGAGCCTCAGAACCTCAGGTTCAGCATATATAAAACAGAATAATTCACTCACAAAGGCAGTTATGAGAACTTGGTACAGTTCTTGGCATATAAACCTTTCAGTACATGGTTGTACCCACTGTTTTCAGGGAGCTCAGGTTTTAATGACAAGACAAAGGTCATACCTAAAATATTTGGAAAATAATCACAACATTGGGTAATGAAATGTGGTACCCTGAGAAAGTTTGTTTGTGGGCTTGTAATAATTAGAAAATCTTTCCAAAATAGAAAGAGTAATTTGAGGCCGGGCGCGGTGGCTCACGCTTGTAATCCCAGCACTTTGGGAGGCCGAGGCGGGCGGATCACGAGGTCAGGAGATCGAGACCACAGTGAAACCCCGTCTCTACTAAAAATGCAAAAAATTAGCCGGGCGTGGTGGTGGGCGCCTGTGGTCCCAGCTACTCGGAGAGGCTGAGGCAGGAGAATGGCGTGAACCCGGGAGGCGGAGCCTGCAGTGAGCCGAGATTGCGCCACTGCACTCCAGCCTGGGCGACAGAAAAAAAAAAGAGTAATTTGAGAAGGACTATAAAGGATGAGTAGGAATGGACTAGACAGAAATAGATAGGGCATCTCAAGAAGGCAATGAAAAGTTAATGGAGGTTGGGTGAACATTAATTCATTAGGCATTCAAGCCATGTCCAGTGTACAGAAAACAGAGTCTGTTGCTGCTGTTGTTGTCACTTCCCTTGGAGAGGACATGTAAGGCCAGCAGGGAGCCAGGCTCAAAGACAAAGAATAGATGCAGAGAGAACTGGGTTTACAGTCTTCCCTGGTTCCCTCAGGGCTGCGCTTGAAGCTCCCTGAATCCCAGAGCATGAGAGCTGTATGTTCTTCCAGCTGTCAGTCCAGATAGAGAATACCTGCAGCTAAGGAGCTATGAGACTTCCCTTCAGCCTGGCCTGGTTAACACATGGAACTGGCCTCAGTAAATGCCCTTTGTGGTCAGCTACAGGAAACCCCTATGTCTTATGGAAAAACTGCTCAAGCTGAGCATCCTTCAATTCCTGCTCAAAGGCAGCAGAAACAAAGATATGTGTGTGTGGAAGAATAGAGCATTTAACTACTCTCTGTGAGGTTGAAAAGAAGGAAGGTATGCAAGCATATTTAACACATTGCAATGTTGTAGTTCATGAGGTTTTTCTAAACTAAGTGATTCCTGACCAAATGACAATAAATTCTAAACTTGGGTTGGAGCCAGGCACAGTGGCTCATGCCAGGGGTAGTGGCTCCTAGCACTTTGGGAGGCTGAAGTGGGCAGATCACATGAGCTTAGGAGTTCAAGATTAGCTTGGGCAACATGGCGAAACTCTGTCTCTACAAAATATACAAAAAAAAAAAAATTAGCTGGGCATGGTGGCATGTGACTGTAGTCCCAGCTACTAGGGAGGTTGAAGTGGGGGGATCACTTAAGCCTGAGAGGTTGAGGCTGCAGTGAGCTGTGATCATGCCGCTGCTCTCCAGCCGGGGTGACAGAGCAAGATTCTGTCTCTAAATAAATAAATAAATAAATAAATAAATAAGCAAACCTGGGTTTGAGTGGAGGTACGTGAGATATAGCAAGATGTCTCTTCAAACAGCCTGCTCAACCTTTTATTCTTTAATTCCCAATACTGCCCCACCCTTCTTCTCTTCTCCTTTACTTCTTTCTGACTTTACTACGTGCCCAGGCATACCACAGCAACAGTGACGTTATCAACAGCAGCTCACATTCCTTTGCTTATTTAAAAATAGACTGACTCTCTAGTTTGCTGCAGGTGACCCCTTCCTCCTTTCGCCTCTCTCCCATTACACGTCTACCTTATCTAAAAAAGATTAAATGTTTAGCCAGTCAAGTCTAGTTTAAATTATACTGTCCAACCTCACCACTGGGGAAAAGACACAAAGGCAAAAGTCACGTTAAAAATAAAAACTCCTTTACTTGCCTTTGTTCTAAGTACTCTAGTAGCAACCAGCCATATGGGAGACACTCTTCTGCACACAAGTAAATTTGCTTTACAAAAAATCCTTTATCTAAGTGTTCGTTTTTCCTTAGGACTTTGAGCCTTATTTCTAACAAGGTGCATGTTCTTAGGTGTATATAGTTAGGTAGTAGCCCTTTGTGGCCAACTTCCATGGCAAACATTTTACTATACCTGCTCTCTCCAAGGTCACTAGTCATCTCCAGATTTGAAACTCATGATTTTTCCCATCAGTTCTCAGCCTTCTTGCTCAAGCTGCCTCATTTTCTCTTTCCTTTGACTATTTCCTTTGGGAGATTAAGATGATGCACCTTGTCTTAAAGCTGTTGGCTACTTTTCTTACCCAGTTACTTGAAGATAGGGAATATATCTTATTCATATTCCTAACCTGCCCACCACAGTAATTTTCAAGTACAAATGTTTAAACTAATGAGTAGCTTTGCTCCTTACATATGAGTCAAGGACCTCTACAATGAGTTATGTTGCTTTGCCTTTCTGATTTATACTCATCACAAATTTCTAATGGGCCTCTTTTCTAAGCATGAGCCAGTACCTTTGATTCCTGTTATTATCCATATAGGCCATTCTTATGACTACATGCTCATGCATAAGTTTGGAAGAGCAATGCTGGATGTAGCATCTCTGAGCCATGTGATATTATAGAGCTGAGTGAGAGTTTTGTGCCAGGAGCCAGCAGAATTGCAATCTCACCTTTATTCACCGAGTAACTTGCGGCAAGTCATTTATTTCCCCAGTTTTTTTGAAATAAGCAAACAAAACACAAGGAGATATTTGCCTGAGAGGTTTGTGGCAAGGGTCAAATTAAGGAATATTTGTGAAAATGTTCTGTAACACATGAAATGTTATACACATTGGTTTAATGATGATATTGCAGAGTTTCACATTGAACTGTATGTTACATTGGGAAATATTTAATAGGGAAAATGAAGAAACATCAACTTGTCTAAAATATATTTTAACATAAATCACAATATATGTTATTTCCATAAAATATAGCTTGACATTTGTGGGGAAATCATATTGTTGGTTCCAATCAACAATTTCAAAAGCATTTTCTGCAGATACATGAATAAGTATTTTTGGAAAACACTGAAACAAAGTTCATCAAAATTCTGTGTTATAACTCCTTATACCTTTTAATTCAGTTTCATTGAGAAATTTCTAAAATGGGGGTGTTGAAGTTGTATGTGTTTGTGTGTTGTACATGTGTGTGTGTATATAGAGTATATCTTGCCATATTTCCTGAAAATAGATGAATAGAAAATGTCCTTCCATTTTTCTACAGAGCATCATGGGTCTAGAATTGCATATAACATTTTAGAAAGTGCTACTCTTGTGGCCCAAACTATTCTGTGATCCAATTACTTAGCTGGAAGATAGGCCTGCAGGAATAGTAGGTAACCTGTCAAATGTACTATATATTCTTAGGATGTGACCAAAATGCATGATCTAGCTTTAATTTGGTTTATCAGAGAAAGTCATTACCATGGTATTCATTACTCTCTAGCAAATGGGCATCCTGTAAGGGAGACCCAGATGGCTGAGCTAAGATGTGGATGAGATTGGTTAGAAAGACTTACCAGGCTTTTCAATGATAATGTCAATGCAACCACAGAAATCATCCCTGCTAACTACCCACTGAATCATTTCTTAATACTTGACCTTCTCCAACTAGACCAATGAGAGATCTTAAAAGAAAAATGTAAGTTTATAGAATTCTATTTGGACACAGTTTTTGTCATTCATTCTTTTCTGAAAGAATTTACAAGGTATCTGCACCAATGGAAATCACAAGTCTTGGGTTCTAAAAGGCTAAGAATACAGCTCGGGTTGGGGTGGCTTTTGCCATACATTTGATGAGAAGGCCTCTCTGCCAAGACAAGCTGAGAGTACTAAAAATATTAGAAAAAGGATCACAAATGGACAGTTCACTGGCTGCCTTTAGCACTCAGATATTATCTGTTTGGGGCACAGAGTGTTTTGAAAACCAAGTAATTGTGTCACAATTGAGATCTTGAAAAATTCAGAGACTCAGCAATATAGGGCTACATTTCTATGTGAAAGCCATCAGTGATAGCTGAGCAGTACTTGTTTAGATGGGGCTTATGCTTCCAATTTACCCTGGTCCTTAATTCTTTTTGGTTTTGGATGTGAGCTATTTCACTGAATTATTTTCACCTGCTTGGCCTTATAGTACTTTATGGTTGTTATCCTCTGTATTAGTAGTATTGTTATTCAGCGCCTTCTAGCATGAATACTTCTTCCAACCATTCTACTTAGGAACACACAAACTGTTGTTAGGAATGTAAATTAGTACAACTACTATGGAAAACAATACAGAAGTTCCCCGAAAAACAACAAGTAGAACTACCATATGATCCAGCAATTCCACCACTGGATATATATCCAATACAGTGGAAATCAATATATCGAAGAGCTATCTGCACTCTTCTGTTTATTTTACCACTATTCACCATAATCAAGATATGGAATCAACCTAAGAGTCCATCAGAAGATGAATAGATAAATAAAATGTGGCATCTTTATACAATAGGATATTATTCAGCCATAAAAGTAATGAAATGCTGTCATTTGCAGCAACATGGATGGAGTTGAAGGTTATTATGTTAATTGAAATAAGTCAAGCACAGAAAGAGAAATATTGTGTGTTCTTACTCATATGTGGGAGCTAAACAAGTGGACATCACAAAGATAGGAGTAGATTGGTAATTATCAGAGGCCAGGAAGGTAGTGGGGAGGAGGGGAAAAGAGGGTGATTAATGCAGGGGTCCCTAACCCCCAAGTCCTGGACCAGTACTGGTCTGTTAGGAACCCAGCCGCACAGCAGGAGATGAATGGATGAGCGAGCATTACCCCGTGAGCTCTACCTCATGTCAGATCAGCTGCGACAGTAAATTCTCACAGGAGCACAAATCCTGTTATGAACTGTGCATGTGAGGGATCTAGGTTGTGTGCTCCTTCTGAGAATCTAACTAATGCCTGGTAATCTGAGGTGGAACAGTTTCATCTTGAAACCATCCACATCCCTTCCCCCACCCGCATCCGTGGAAAAATGGAAAATTGGCTTATATCAAAGCAGTCCCTTGTGCCAAAAAGGTTGGGGACCACCGGATTAATGGGTACAAATATACAGTTAGGCTGGGTGCAGTGGCTCACACCTGTAATCCCAGCACTTTGGGAGGCCAAGGTGAGAGGATTCCTTGAGATTAGGAGATCGAGACCAGCCTGGCCAACATGGTAAAACCCAGTCTCTACTAAAAATATAAAAATTAGCCAGGTGAGGTGGCACACACCTGTAGTCCAGCTACTCAGGAGGCTGAGGCAGGAGAATAGCTTGAACCTGGGAGGCAGATGTTGCAGTGAGCCAAGATTGCACCGCTGCACTCCAGCCTGGGAGACAGAGAGAGACTCCATCTCAAAATAAAAATAAAAATAAAAAATAAAAAAACAAGATATGGTTAGAAGAAATAAGACAGTAAAGTGATTATATTAGCAGTAATCTATTGTGCATTTCAAAATAGATGAGAATGATTTGAATGTTTCTAGGATAAAAGAAAGACAAGTATTTAAGGTGATGGATATCCCAGTTACCCTGATTTGATCTTTATACATTATTTGAATGTATTAAATTATCGTATGTACTCCCAAAAACGTACATCTGTGTCAGCAAAAAAAGAAGAAAAATAGTCTTTTTATGTTTGCCAAAATATTTAGCATTTCTGGTACTTTTCATTCCTTCTTTAAAACTCTGAGATTCCATCTGGCATCATTTGCTTTCTGCCTGATGAAGTACCTTTACCATTTCTTGTAGGGCATATCTGCTGGTGAAAAATTCTATTAGTTATCAATTATTTGGAGATAACCTTTTCTTTCCTCCTTTCTTTTCCCTTTCTTTCCTTCTGCACTTTAAAGGTATTATTTTACTGGCTTCAGGACTTAATTTTTTAACATTTTATTTATTTAGTTGACATAAAAATTGTATATATTATGTACTTAAAAATGTGTGTACATTGTGGAATGGATACATTGAGCTAATTAATGTATATGTCACTTCACATACTTATGTGGTGAGAACTCTTAAAATCTACTCTTTTGGCAATTTTGAATAATACAATACATTGTTATTAACTACAGTCACCATGTTGTACAGTAGATCTCTTGAATTTATTCCTAGCTAACTGAAAGTTTGCATCCTTTGAGCAACATCTCCCCAACTTTAGCTACTGCCACCCCTTCCTCCCAGGCCCTGGTAACACCACCATACTGCTCTTTACTTCTATGAGTTCAACTTTATTTTGGATTCTAAGTATAAGTGAGATTATGTGGTATTTGTATTTCTGTGCCTGATTTATTTCACTTAACATAATGTCCTCCAAGTTCAGTCATGTTGTCACAAATGACAGTATTTTCTTCTTTTTTAAGGCTGAGTAGTATTCCATTGTGTACATATCACCACCTTTTCTTTATCCATTCATTTGTTGATGGAGACTTAAGCTTATTCTCTGTCTTGTTTGAGCAGGCAATTAACTTGGACTCAAGTTGCAAACTGTCTCCTTAGCAAAAGATATCATGCAGCTAAGGAGATGCTTTGCAAGTTGAGTCCAAGTTATTGCCTGCTCAAAGAAGACACTACGTAGTGGATTTTATTTCTATTGGTCTTCTTTAAAGATTGGGCTAGATATATTAGGGGCTCAGCATCTACTGTTAACTTGCAGACCTCTCAACTGAAACACTTTGCACTGTCTTTCCCATCCTCCTCATTACGTCGACCTAACAATTTTAATCTTCAAATATATCATGCAGATTTACCAATTCAAAAATATAAAGATATATTTTAAAGGATGTTCTTTGAAGCTTAATTGGTAATTGCTATTTGCTAAAATTTCTGAAAAAAATGTCAGCCAGGGTCTGGGTAAATAAATCATGATATATGCGTAAAAATTCATGATATCTGACTAGCTAAAAATAGATTTATAAGTCTTGCAATAAAAATATTTCCAAAATATATTATATAGAAAAAGCAAGATAATAGGATTGGAATTCTCTATATACTTATATACATAAAGCTGTATATAGAGAGAATGTCTGAAGGTAATGGTGAAGGGAGACTTTTTGTTGTTTCTTTTTTAACCGGGGTATGCACTGATTTTTATAGTGAGAAAGTAAAATTCATGTCTCAAGGCTCTTCCTCAATATACCAATGGGGAGAAAAATAAATGTGAAAATTTAATCCTTAATATAGCCAACATCCCCCTCTCACCTTTGCTAAATTTTACCTGTAAAGTCATTTTTGTAGAACTAATGGGGAAAACCAATCTGAAGAGTAAAAAAAAAAAAAAACCCTCAACATTTTACTTTTTCCTTAACATAGATGTCAGTGTTTTATTTAATACCTAGAATTTTCTGTTTTAAAGGCTGGGTTGAATAGTGCTTTCAGCAAAGAAGAAAGATAGAATTTATTTATTTATTTTTAAGTATGATGGCCTACAATCTTCTCTGTTACAAAAACCCACACCAAAGAGATGACAAAATGACTTGCTGAAGGACATCATCCTGAGAAGATAAATAGACGTTAAAATGGTTTTGGCCTGAAAAATCAATTTGGTTGTCTGTAGGCCTCATGGGAAGAAAATCACCTTTGCTGAAGAAAATATTATTTCTACCTCTGAGAGGGCCAAACCAGTAACAGGGAGGAAGGAAGGCTTTTTTTTTTAATGATGACACTTTCTCCAACAAAGAGTGAGTGTTTACAGAAAAATAGGGGACATATACTTATTTTTCTCAGCATTGAAGTAAAACCTTGTCCTTCTTTATTGTTCACCCAGCTACAGCGCATTACTGACATATATGTATAGGATAGAGAGGCAAAAAGTCATGTCATGCTGTGAGGGCAACAGACTGATGTCTTGGTGAAGAAAAACAAAGAACTTTGAAGGTGAGAGAAGAATAACAGGGAAATGTAGGTAAAGAAGGACCAGCTGAGCAAACTCTTCCTGGTTGAGAGTTGGCAGATGGCTGCAGCTTTCTTTTCTGTGTTGGGTGACCCATGGGAAGAACAACCACTATAGATTTTCTGTAAGGAAAAAGAGAAGCATGAATAGCCTTCCAGCAACTTCTGGGAAAAGACTAGCCAGAGCTCTCTGACTTGTCACTAGCAGTCAGATTGGAACGAGTTGATTTATTAGGATGAGGAGAGTCAGAATAAGAAGTTGGGGGAAAGGGATTAGGAAGATTTGTAAGAGTCAAGACCTCATTCAAGAGGTCTCATAGAAAAGAATTGATTGTTTGAGCTCTAAAGCCAGCTGAGGGTTTAATGCAGATGTTAGGAAGGGGATTAGCATCCATAAGCATCTTCTAATGGCACTATCCACACGCAGTAGGTGTAGGCATCACCTTCTTTTTAATCGATGAAGGAACAAAGATTCAGAGAGAGGAAGCTTTTCTTATATTGTCAAACACTATTAAGTAGTGGAGTCAGCTTTAGACCCACCTTTATTCCAAAGCCTGTATCCTCTCCACTTCACCAGGATATCTCTCTGTTACATTAGGGCAGTTAAGGAAGCTCATGACCAGCTCATATTTACCATTTACCGTCTTTACTCTTAACTGTTTTAAGAATCTCTCCTCCTCTTCTGCCTCTATTCTCCATTAACCAGGTTCACCCACTCTAGCATTTAAAAGTAATTTATTTTAATCTGCATAACAGCCCTTGGCAGTAGCTCTTGTTTTTCTCCATTTTATAGTTAAATGAGATTTACAGGTCAATGTGATGACAAAAAAATGTTTGGTTTTGCTCACTGAACAAAGGCATGCTGGAATTTTGGAGCTGGAATTTTGGAGCTGGAATCAGCATTTGGATTGAGCTGCTGGTATCAGAGCAAGGACTAGAACCCAGTGGGACAATTGTGCAGTAATTTTAATCTCCACTAGATGGCACTGTAAAAAGTGCTTTGAAAAGTGGCTTCCTTTGGGAGCGCTTTATTTCCTATTCAGCAAATATATTACTCTCCTGGGGTACGTTACAGTCCTGGGGCCCAGTTCTCTTGAGTAGCTGGAATTCTGGCTTTTGCACAGAACTCTCTGTTCTGATGCAGCCCTTCATCCATCGTTGTCGGGAAGGGGATCATGAATGATTTATCACTAATGACTCATCATTAATGAAAATTACCAATGATTAATTTTTAAAACCTCTCCTTGGGAAGTTTGCTTACACCCCCATACTTCTTGGAGTTTCTGTTCCCCACAAACAGTACTAAGCTGTCCTGAATACCATCCCTTCTCAACTCACAAGGCATACCCCTACCTTGGATTCATTATGGAAATTTGGGAAATTGTCTCAAAGTCAATAACAAGATATCCACCCTGCTTTAAGTAAGGAAGAGGGGGGATCTATGAGCTCTGCTCTCCAGAGATATACCCTTTGTCAAGGGTTAAATTATATTGTTATTAACTAATACCTTGCATTTTTGTCTCTTGGGTTCTTGATTACAGTGATGGTTCACTTTAGCCCAAACTCCCAAGTTTGACACACCCAGAGATCCATCAAAACTGTTGCAGCAACAGCATATAGTCAATGATGACTATATAGCTAGTTCCCAGTCATGTGTAAAGATGATTTGTAATTTTTATCTATATTTTCTATGATCTGATCTATAATCTGATCTTACAAAATCAAATCAAAATAAACTTCCTCACTTTGGAGACTTTGTCTGGAATGCTTTTGTTTTCCAAGTTTGTTTAGAAGGAACAGAATATGCAAATTTCTATGCCCTGTACGGTTTCAGCTTAATTATCATGCCTTTCTATCTCCCCAGATTAGGTTAAGACCCACAGTTATATTCTCCCATAACACTCTGTCTTCTACCTTCAAAGCCACTTTACAAACTAATTAATTATCTGTAATGTTTAAAACATGTCTGTTTTCCCTAGTAGATCTGAAAGACCATTGCTAACAATAATCCCTTCTGGCTTGTTCACCACTGATTCCTTAGAGCCAGGCATATACCTTATATACAGTCAGTGTTAAATAAATATGTACTGAAACAGAAATAAGTGTATGATTTAGCTTTTTCTATTCAGCTGTCTGGGAAATAAATATTACTTGAGGAGGCCTATAATATATTTTTACAAGGTACATTTAGTTTTGAAAATATACAGAGAGCCTCACTGGATCAAGAAGAAATGTACATTCTCCTGGTAAAGAGGTAGGAAAATTGCCTCCTAGAGTGTATGTTCAGATCTAAAAGAAAAATGCTTATCTTTGTGTTATTTGAACAGAGCACCAAATAAATGATTGTTTGTTGGAACTATTATATTGCTTTTTTATCTCTTGGGTTCTTAATTACAACGATGATTAAGCAAATGGTTTATTTTTTTAAAACTAGAGTTTAGATATGATAAGCTTATTTGCTCTTATTCCATCAGAACATGTTTTGTTCTTCTGTTTTCAATTGATAGATTGTTTGTGATGTCTGCAATAGAGATCAAATGGAGAGAATTTTGCAATGATGTAATAGAAAGGGCATTAGAATTCTAGTCAGGGAAGTAGACTGGCTGTGTGATCTTATTTAAGCCACCTGCTATCTCTGAGCTTCAATTTACTCATCTGTGAAATGAGGAGTTGAGTTTACATGAGTAGTGTGGGCATGCAGTGTCTGATGTGGGCCTCATTCATTTCCACTCCTGGTATTTATATTTTTGGGTAATCTTCTTGCTTTGAATGTGAGTTGAATCCAGTGCCTGGCTTCAAACCAGTAGACTATGAAAAAGGTGATGAGATGCCACCTTCACACACAGGCTACAAAAGATTGTGATTTCCATCTTGCAAGTGCACTCTTTCTGCCTTGACCTCCCTGATTTTGATGAAGCAAGCTATCCAATTGGGAAGCCCACATGTCAAGGAACTGAGGAAAGCCTCTGGCCAATAACTAGTGAGAAACCGAGGCCCTCAGTCCAAGAGCCCTGAGTAACTGAATCCTGCCAAAAGCCATGTAAGTGAACTTTGAAGCAGATCTTTCTCAGTCAAGTCTTCAGATGGGACCTCAGCCCTACTCAACACCTTGATTGCAGCCTTGTGAGAAATCCCAAAGCAGAGTCTTCAGTTAAGCCATGCCTAGACTCTTGCTGCACAGAAACTGAGATGTGTGCTGTACTGAGCTTCTAGGTTTAGGGGGACTTGGTCATACAGCAATAGGTAAATAATACAAGTTATTTCAAACTGATTGACGGCCTTATGCATGGATGACCACCTTTATAGCCTCTCTGTCCAGAGACATCTCCTCTCCCCTAATCGATCCATGTACAAAAATATGTAACACTTATATGCCTATTGTTATGCTTTCTGGAAGGTTAAGAAAATCAACATATCTGATATGATATGCAGCTATCACAGAGGGGCAGCAGAGTAATAATGATAGGTGGGGTCAAAAGAGCAAATTATTATTGATAAGTTTATAGTCATATCAGTTTAACTCTCTTGAGCCTCAGTTTCTTATTTGTAAAATGAGGAGACTGGAGTATAACAGGGTTCCCAGAATGTGGTCTCAGACCGGCATCATCACCATCATCTGGGAACTTAGAAATGCAAATCATCATCACTGGTCATCAGAGAAATGCAAAGCAAAACCACAATGAGATACCATCTCACACCAGTTAGAATGGCGATCATTAAAAAGTCAGGAAACAACAGGTGCTGGAGAGGATGTGGAGAAATAGGAACACTTTTACACTGTTGGTGGGACTGTAAACTAGTTCAACCATTGTGGAAGTCAGGGTGGCGATTCCTCAGGGATCTAGAACTAGAAATACCATTTGACCCAGCCATCCCATTACTGGGTATATACCCAGAGGATTATAAATCATGCTGCTATAAAGACACATGCACATGTATGTTTATTGCGGCACTATTCACAATAGCAAAGACTTGGAACCAACCCAAATGTCCAACAATGATAGACTGGATTAAGAAAATGTGGCACATATACACCATGGAATACCATGCAGCCATAAAAAATGATGAGTTCATGTCCTTTGTAGGGACATGGATGAAGCTGGAAACCATCATTCTCAGCAAACTATCGCAAGGACAATAAAACAAACACCACATGTTCTCCCTCGTAGGTGGGAATTGAAGAATGAGAACACATGGACACAGGAAGGGGAACATCACACACCGGGGCCTGTTGTGGGGTTGGGGGAGGGGGGAGGGATAGCATTAGGAGATATACCTAATGCAAATGATGAGTTAATGGGTGCAGCACACCAACATGGCACATGTATACATATATGACAAACCTGCACGTTGTGTACATGTACCCTAAAACTTATAATAATAAAAAAAAAGAAATGCAAATTCTCAAGCCTCAGCACAGACTTACTGAATCAGAAATTTTGGGGTGGGGCCCAGCATCTGGCATTTTAACAATCTGTCCAGGTGATTCCGATGTACACAAAAGTTTGAGAACCACTGGGCTAGAAGTTCTCTGAGACCCCTCATAGCTCTACCGAGTAATGATGACAGTAATAACAAGAAATGGTTATTGATCATATTCCAGGACTTATAAAAGGACTTTATATTCATTATCTCATTTAATCATCGCAACACCCTGTGAAACAGACACTTGTTATCCACATTTATTGTAAGAGTTCTAATGTCTTTGCTTCTGAAAGACAGGGACAATGTTTTATTCATCTCTAGATTCTATAAGCCTTGCACAGGCCTCATAGTTTCTATATACGTATGTATGTGTGTGTGTTAGATGATAATTGTTTGAAAAAAGAATGAATGAACAAATTCAATTTGTGAACAAAATTAATTTGTGAGTAAAAATAATAGGAAGACAGGGTTGAAATGTCAGAGGCTCTCTAGAAGTTGGCTAGACGAAGTCTGGGGCAAGTTGAATATTCTAATTACCACTTAAATCCGTATTAGGAAGGTACCACCGAATCTGCTTACCTATGAGGCTGGCCTTGATCTCAGGGTAGCCAACCTCTTGATTCCCAGTGTTTTCAGTTTGCAGGCTTCAGCTATGGAAAAATCTAATATGACATTTATTCATTTTTTTTTCTGGAGAGTGACCCTGGAAGAAAAATTACTTTACAGAGATAATTAATATGACAGGGGCATAAGCAAAGCTTTGAAAGGATATTTCAAACCCATTAATCAGAGTATTCCTTGTGCCTTCCAGAAACTAGAGAGGAATACCTCCAAACAGTTAATAGCTACTGCTTCTCATTCCTTGGGCCTTTTAAGTGAATTAGCAGGGCCATTCAGATTTGTCTCTATGTCCTTTCTAGACTTGGTTTCTTTGCCAACTACAGTAAAAAACATGATTTTTGATGCTGTGAAACATCTCAATAAATAAGCATACAGTTGGAATTGACTCTGAGCTCAGCAACATCTTATGCATTATTCATAATTATTGTAATGTCACTCCTGGTGTGTGCGTGTGTGTATGTGTGTGTGTGTGTGTGTATGGGTGGGGTTGAGGTGTGGGAACATATTTTTTTCTTTCATCTCTTCTGTAACAGTGTCAAACACTGTTTCAATCACTGTGCACATCTTTTCTCAAAATTATTCTGTAAGAAAGGTCCAGTTACTATTGTGATATTGCAGATGGGAAAACTGTGACACAGTGAGGTTAAAAGCATCTTACTCTAGATCTCAGTGGTGAGTTGGGATTCAAACTCAGGCAGTCTGACTCCACATCCAAAGCTTTTAACTATTATGTTGAATACTGTCCTGACTAGATCAGAATATAGGCTAGAAGTCCATGAATTTGTAAGCATGGCTCTCTCATCCTTCTTGTTTTCATGCAAAAGAAATTACATGTTTTTTTCCCAAAATACAATGGTGGAACAGAGATAGGATACCGGTTAACAGTTACATTTAAAAAAAAAAGAAAAAGAAAAAATGTAAGGAAAAAGGAGTTACCAGTTCCAAGCAAATTAGAAATCCAAAGGGGCAAACTCCTGTAGGTTTCAAGACCTGGGAATAATCTATGACTTGAGGCTTCATTTTCTGAGCCATTCTTTTATGAAGAATAGCATGTGTTAGCTGGGCGTCGTGGCTCACGCCTGTAATCCCAGCACTTTGGGAGGCTGAGGTGGGCAAATCACGAGGTCAGGAGATCGAGACCGTCCTGGTCAACATGATGAAACCCCGTCTCTACTAAAATAAAAAAAAAATAAATAAAAATTAGCTGGTTGCAGTGGCACGTGCCTGTAGTCCCAGCTACTTGGGAGTCCTCAGCAGGGGAATCTCTTGAAGCTGGGAGACGGAGGTTGCAGTGAGTCGATATCGCGCCACTGCACTCTAGCCTGGCAACAGAGCGAGACTCCGTCTCCAAAAAAAAAAAATAATAATAAAAAGTAAAAAATAAAAGAATAGCGTGTGTTTGTAGCAGTGGTCTTATTAGTCTGTGTCCTGCCTGTAGAATTTTAGGAGCCCAACAATATTCTTTCATTTCATCATCTCCCTATCTATTTCTAGCTTTCTGTTGGTATAAAATTCTCAAGAGGTCAAGAGGTTTGTGGGTCTTCTGTGAATATTTTGGGGATTCACTACATTAGATGAGTCTCCTCCATATATCTTTCCTGGATAATCCCATCTCTATCCCTGGCTTCTACTTAAATGGCTGAGATCTGTGAGTCACATGACTACCCTCTCCAGGATACCTCTGTGTGTTATTGAAATTCTCACCTCTGGATACTTCTGAGCCACTAGCAAAAGGTGGTCCAGCCATTTTGACTTTCTCTCCAGAGCGGTCTTTCCTGACAGCGAATCTCCTAATTTTAGCATCTTTTCCAATCTGGATCAAATGGGAATTTCCCAATCACCAAGTTCCAGTTTCTTTTTCTTTAACAATTATTTTGTCAACCTATCTCTTTCCTCTTGCATTTTATTATAAGCAATGTGACAAAACCATTCTGCACCTTCAATAATTTGCTTAAAATGCTTCTCAGCTAAATATCTAACTCCATTACTTATAATTTCTGCTTTCCACAATGGCAAGACAGAAATCCAGTAAGCGTTCTGCCACTATAAAACAAGGCTGTCTTCTTCTACATTTTCTACTTGTTCCTTATTTTCTTCTAAACCTTCACCAGGAGTGCCTCTAATATCCATATTTCAATCAACAGTCTTTTATGAAGATTTAGGTATTCTGTAAAGTTATGTAGAATTTTACTATGGATTTTCTGCACCATGCTTTTCACTTCCTTCTGCATCCTCACTAGTAGAGTCATTATCTGTATTTCTACTCACAGTCTATCCCAGACAATCCAGACATTTTCTGCTATGTTCTTCAAAATCCATTCAGCTTCTACCCACTGCCCAATTCCAAAGCCACTTCCACATTTAGTTATTTGTTACTCCACTTCCAGATATTGCAATCTATATAAGTCAGGGTTAAACCAGAGAAACAGAAACTAGTAGGAGATATATTTTTTAAGCTTCCTTGCAAGAAATTGGTTTATGTGATTGTGGGGACTATCCAGGCAATTCCAAAATCTTTAGAGTAGGCTGTCAGGACCTTTAGGCTGGAACTCTTGGGCACAGGCTAAAGCTAAAGCTGGGGTCCACAGCTGGAATTTCTACTCCTGGGAAACCTCAGCTCCACTCTCAAGGCCTTTCAATTGATGAAATCAATCAGACTATCTAGGATAGTTGCCCTTTTAAAAACCCAACTGACTGGCTGGGCATGGTGGCTCATGCCTGTAATCCCAGCACATTGGGAGGTGGAAGTGAGCAGATCACTTGAGGCCAGGAGTTCGAGACCAGCCTGGCCAACATGGTAAAACCCTGTCTCTAAAAAAAAAAAAAAAAAAAAAAAAAAAAATTAGCGGGTTTGGTGGCGCACACCTGCTCTACTTGGGAGGCTGAGGCAGGAGAATCACTTGAACCCAGGAGGCGGAGTTTGCAGTGAGCCAAGATGGTGCTACTGCACTCCAGCCTGGGTGACAGAGCAAGTGACTCTATCTCAAAAAAAAAAAAAAAACTGATTATTGACTTTAATTGCATCTATAAGAAATTTTCACCTAGACTAGTGTTCGATTGAATAACTGGGAAATCTAGCTTATTCAAAATAACACACAAAACTAACCGTTACGAGATGGTACCTGAATTCCCATTTGTCTTTGTTCCTTGTTAACAATGTTTCTCTTAGGGTCTTGATGAGGAGGAAAAAATGACTAGACCAATAGCAAGATGGGAAGATTTCCTGGGTCCCCTATTCATGATATCACCAAAAATCACATCACTGAGGCCAGTCCTGGTGACTCACACCTGTAATCCCAGCATTTTGGGAGGCTGAGGCAGCAGGACCTCTTGAGCCCAGGAGTTTGAGACCATCCAAGGCAACAAAGCAAGACCCTGTCTCTACAAAACAATAAAAATAAAACATTAGCCAGGTATGGTGGCATGCACCTGTAGTCCCAGCTACTTGGGAGGCTGAGGTGGGTCCTTGAGCCCAGGAGGTCGAAGGTGCAGTGAGCCATGATTGTGCCACTGCACTCTCGCCTGGGTGACAGACTGAGACCATTTTTTTAAAAAAAATCATCATTAACACTGAACAATATCCTTAATGTGAATATACTTAAAGTGATTGGAAAACAACATAAAATAATGTGTACTCGGGAGGCTGAGGCATAAGAATTGCTTGAACTCGGGAGGTGGAGGTTGTGGTGAGCCGAGATTGTGCCACTGTACTCCAGCCTGGGCAACAAGAGTGAAACCCCGTCTCAAAAAATAAATAAATAAAATAATGTGTATTCAATGGTTAAATTGTATGGAAGATACTAAAAGTACCATTTGAGTTTATAGGAAGAGTTAAGTAGGGGTTAATTTAAGAAGCAAAGTGTTAATTGAGAAGGCAGAATATGAGCTGAACAGGGCTCAGTTATAGATGGAGGGAAGAGCATACGACATATCCAGCAAGGGAACAGCTTGGAGATAGAAACAAAAATGGCATGTGGATGAAGCACTGAAAAGACTGCTCTCTCCCATGCATGATCTCTAGGACAATTGAGATTGGGTGTGTATATTATGGAGATCATTAAAATCTGTGCCACTGAATTTGCATTTGAAGTAATAGGTTATAAAGAGTCATATAATAGAAGCATTCTATAAGAAAATTGAATCTGGCAGAGTGGGGCAGGATGAATTGGAAGGGGCAGAAGTTGTCATCATTTGTTCAGGAACTGAGATGAATAGAGTGGGGATGAGAATGTAGAGCAGGAGAGTGATATAAGTGGCATTTTGAAGCGACAAACTAAGGGCATGTGATAGAGTGAATACTGGAGATGAAGAATTGGCATGAGTCAAAATTTATGCCAAGAATTTGGTATTGATTATTTATGTTGAATTGAGATTTTACATTAGTATAATCGGGAGTCTACAAATTCTGCTCTTTTCCATACTAATCTCCTGCTTCTCAGGCAGGTTAGAAACAAGGGTACATGACAAAGGAGGCAAGAGAAAGTACAGTAACACTATTATTAGCAGAGGCTTCTGCTTGAAGCTCCAGTGCAAAACTAGGAAGCTAAGGTGAACCATGTGGAAAAAATTTTAAGACATCAGAAGCAGCCTATATATAGCTTAGATCTGAAGCAAGTCAAACAGCTATCTGTGTTTATCAGGTTCAGCCTGGATAGCAGATCTTCCACGGATGGTGTCGAAAAACCAATTAAAGGTGTACCCAGTGCGAGGGGAAAGTGCTGGTGGCTCCATGCATGAATGAAGAGAGAATATTCACAGAGGATAGAATGAAGGGTTGCACGGAGCAGCTGAGAACACTAATCTTTCTGGTCTAGTAGAAGAGAGGGAAGAGAAATTCCAGCCACAAAATCAGTTCAATTTGAAACTCCACTCCTAGAAAATGTAGCCAACTCAGTACCTTGAACTTAACCAATCCTTCTACTCTTTGGCAGGCCAAGTTTCTCTCTTTTTCCTGGCTGCTCATTTTTAGGGATGAGTGAGGGAGAGGGATCCTATGGGAACCTCCCTTTCTCACAGAGGACCATCACTTTATGCCTCGTTAATAGGCAGGATAGTGGCGCCATTGGTTTAGAAAGGGAACAGAGGAGAGGGGCTCTACCTGGATTGAGAAGCTGCTGTATTAGACAATGATCACATATTTTCTTATGTTCCCTCATCTGTTCTTCACAATAACTATGTAAAAAAACCGTTAGCATCCTGAAAGATTTGCTAGTTTAGGGGTCTCAAGATGATATAGCACACTCAAATTGAATGATTTATAAGTGAGTGAACAGAATTTAAAAGAACATGAGAGCTATTAACTGCCTCTTGGCCTGAAGGGTCAACGGGAAAAAACGGTTAATGTAACCCAAAGAAAAGGTTGGCTGCTATGGACTGAACGGTTTGTGTCTGCCCAAATTCATATACTGAAACTCTGATCCCCAGTGTGATGGCAATTGGAGGTCGGTTCTTTGGAAGGTAATTAGTTTATGAGGGTGGGGCCTTCATATATGGGATTAATGTAATCATAAGAAGAGACAAGAGAGACATGATCTGTCTCTCTACCATGTGAGGATACAACAGGGAGGGGCATCCATCTGCAAACCAAGAAGAGGGCCCTTTGCAGGAACCAAACTGGCAAGCACCTTGACTGTGGGCTTTTCAGTCTTCAACTGCAAGGAATAAATTTCTGTTGTTTAAGTCACCGAGTGTGTAGTTCTTTGTTATAGGAGCCTGAACTGACTATGGCTCTATGGAGAGAAGAGCCTGAAGACAGCTATGGCTTTAGGCCAAAGTCAAGCCTTGTGGCTTAGCAGGTGGGTCACTGGGAATATAAATATGCCAATCTCACCCTTCATTCACCCTCTAGTCTTTTGCTGATGTCTACATTGGCTAAACAACAGGAAGCCACAGGATAAAAAAGCCTGTCTATAAAGTTCACATAATTCGATCTATCTGAGCACAGACTGAGCTGCAAAAAGGTGGAGAAAGCCTCTGGGAAGGGGAGTAACTGAAAGATTCCAACACAGGACAGATTGTGAACTCAATGGAGAGTGAGCTAATAGTTGGATTTAAGGGGGGAAATGACTCTTTGCTTGCAAGAAATGCAGGGCTAGTGGTAGAGATTTGGGATGCAAGTTAGAGAATGTTTAATATGAAAAAAGAATTTATATCAGGTACAGTGCAAGCATTTTCTTATGTTCCCTCATTTGTTCTTCCCAGTAACTATGTAAAAAAACAAACAAACAAACAATTAGCATTCTGAGAGATTTGCTAGACCAGGGTCTCAAACTGGCAGTTCAGAGACTGAGTTTTTATGTTTTATTTGGCCTACGTGATGCCTTAAAAATCAGATTTCCCATAACAAATCCAGGTTTCTGGTTTCTCTGGAAAAATCAGATGGTGTGGCAGTAGCAAGTTTGCATTCTTGCAAGCTAGTCTGGGTGGTAACTTTCGTCTTTAGACTGGATATGAACATGGATACAATACCCATCACTCCCTGTTGTAGAATTGTATCATACCTTCCAGATTAATTCTGTTACATTACCTGCCAAGCATTTTAATTTTCAACCCTGATCTACTGCCTCTTATTTTTCAGGTTAATAAATTAAGTAATAGAGAAATTGGATGACTTGTTCAAAATTTCACAGCTAGTTAATGCCAAAACTTGCATTAGAATTTAGGTCTTAGGCCTCTGCATCAAGTAATGTGTTAAAACTAAGAGTGGATAACTATAAATTTCACAGTAATCAAGGCAGTGTGGTGCTGGCATAAAAACAAACACATACATCATCAGAACAAAATAGAGACTGGAAATAAAACCACATATATAGAGTCAACTGATTTTCAATAAATGTGCCAAGTTAATTCAATGAGTAAAATCTTCTCCACAAATGGTGCTTGAGCAACTGGGCTAAAATAAACATTTGCCCCTATGTCTTATTATATATGTAAATTAATTCAAGGTGGATCAAGATGGAGCCTCATTCAAGATGGAGCCTAAATGTAAAAGCTAAAACTATAAAACTTCTGGAAGAAAACATGGGAGCATATCTTTGTGACCTCAGACAAAGCAAAAATCTGCAGGAGAGGACACAAAAGACACTAACTGTAAAATAAAACAAGTATTTAAAAGAATGGATGCACATAAGATAGTGTGGAGAAGGTCCAGAGTGCTTAGTACTGAGTACTGGGGTTGTAAGAAACCAGAGGCATTTAAGAAGAAGGAGCAAGAGAGGAATAAAAGGTGTTGGCAGAAATATTGTAAGTGGCTAGGATATTCTGAATCTTTCCCAAGGTTCTAATATCAACCTACTTAATTTGGGTCTATAAAGTTTATTTAGAAGTTTCCTAAAAGCCTCTTCTCTTACTAGACTTTGCTAAACTAATGATTTAAATTGCTGAAGGTGTTTCCTTTTGAAAATTTGAGCCCTCTCCCAGGTGTTGTTTAATTCTCTGTGCATGGCATGCTCTGAAGCCTACTGTGTTTGCTCCCTAGTCTGAGTCAGAGCCAGGTTTCAGGCCTTGACCATCAGGCTCTGTTAAGGCAATAGCTCCACACAGTGTTGGTTTAAAACAACCCTATGTTTATGATGTAGTGGACTCTGGACTCAAAAACACCCATAGTCCTTTCTGCTGACTGGATCAGTTTGTGAGGTGCAAAAACAAACAAACAAACAAAAAACAAAAGACAAAAAAACAGATGAGTACTTAGTTAAATGAGATTATTTTTCATTTTCCCTCGCCACTTGAAAACTAGGTCTTTTCAGCTGCAGAAGGAGATGTTTGGTTTCCTAATGGTGAAAGTTTCCTCTCTTTCTCCCTAAAATATTCATTTTATCACATTATTGTATTTTTGGTTCCTTTGCAGCAGTCATTTATTGTTCTATGTTATATACAAAGTTAAGAGGAGAGTTCTTTTGGATTGTGCTGCTTTGCTTCTGAAAACGTATAGTAATGAAACTTCTTCATTATTTCTTCTCCTGTTATTTCCAGAATATACTGGTATTTTTCAATAGAACAAATCTACCATTTCCACTTATCAGTCATCTTCTGTTTTCTTAAAATAGTCTCTTGTTCTGATCCTACGTTTGCTCTCTTCTGTTCTTTAGATGTTATCATTTCTGTGTTTATTATACCCTGAAGATATTTTCTGTGTCTTTTATGCCCTGGAGATTAATAGACATTTGAAATTGGGTGTCAAGATGATGACCACCATGTAATCTCCTTTTCAAATTCATTTCCTTTATGAATTGCTTTTTTTTTTAAAGATGGAAACTTAACTTCATCCCTTGAAGAAACTGGAACAGCCAAATGGGAGTTTAGCTTCTAGGATACAAAGCATGCAGAAACACAGAACACAGAATATCATGCTTGGCAAAGCTCTCCACACAGCCTCATGCACAGCTCACATGGTGTCTTCACAATATGGCTCTAAGCTATGTTCATGTGAAATATGGCTTCTAATGAAGAACTTCAAAGGTGTAAAACCAGCTGTATGCTGTCAACCTAGTCACGTTGTGTGACAGTTTGAAGAAAATATGAACTGTATAAGCAAGAACTATGGACCCAACACAGTGGTATTTCAATATCAGAACTTTCTGTGGAGTAGGCTTTTGTGTGTGTTGAGGCTCCTGCCTTCTATTTTAGCCCTCTTGTAGTGCTGCTATTGCTATAGTCATTTGAGGTCCTAGAATAGTTTAGGATGCCATAGAAAAGGCAGAGGACAGCTAGGAAGATTTTGTGTGCTGAATTTGCAAACAAAAAGAAATCAGCTAACAAATATAGCTGTAACCTGCCCTTAGAACTTCTCTAAGCCTTATCCTCCCTCATCAGAATCTGGCCTGTTTTTCCAAGACACATTTTTGCTGTTCCCTAGTTTTAATAGGGTAATACAATTGACTCCTTTTTAAAAATTAATTTTTAAACATCAAAGCACAAAGAGCAAATCACAGACTATTTGGAAAACATTATGATTAATAAGCAAAAAATCTTGTCAACGAATTTTCAGCAAGTGCCAGGTTGTATAATTCTGGGCATTTTAGGCACAGTTTGTCATTTTCTCATGACAGCTACTGTGAGGTTTGGTATTATAGCTGTTTTACAGATGGGGCTGGGAAAATTAAATTTGATGGGGCAGGGAAAATGCGAACACAATCTGCCAGTGGTCAAATGCAGAGCTGGCACTGGAAGCAAGTCTCTTGGACCCTGAAGCACATGTTCTTACTGCTCTGGTTGGGCCTCCTTATGGCTTGTTGGTCCAAGATTAAGGGAACATATCCTGACCTGAGCTTGGTTCTATGTTGAGGACTAAGGACAGCTACATAGATGGAGCTAACTTTCTAGGAGTTACAGCAAGTATACATCTTACTTTTCCTGAGCAGGGATAATAACATGATCAAGGTAAAGTTCTGTAAGATGATTTTGCCACCATTATGCAGGATGGACTCAGAGAAGGGTGACTAGTGGCAGTGACCCTGGCTGGGAGGTCATTGTTGTGATCCAAGTGTGACTCTCCCAGGATCCCAGCTAAGAATCTTATCACCTTATATGGTTTTCAATTTTTGTTTAGAGGTCACTGCAGTTTTCACAAGGTATTTTTGGGCTGAGACATACCATTTTGGATTTGCCTTTAGTTCCAATGTCTTTTCTTCCTAATATGTTTTTTGGCCTCAGGGTGATGGCAGGTGAAATACAGTCCCTTAGCCACTCTTTTCTTTTAATCCCCTGATCCCAGTCATCCTTTAAGCTTGTTCAGTTCACTAATTAGGACACAAGGGGTTCCTTTTTAGCATAGGCTGAGGCCCCAAGTCTTCAGCCTGATAAGCCCTGTATAGTTGAGGGTGGAGGTGTTTGAGAAGAGGTAAAGGAGGTTATTTCTATTCTGGCTAAGTATTTATCCTGCCTTGGAAACTGTAAAACAACTCAGTTCCTTTCATTGAAGGTTTGGGCCTCCAGGAACCTCTCTGCCATCCCCAAGCACTCCTTCTGGCATTGCTGTACAGTATCAACCCAGATGCCTCTGGGATTTCAGAGCTGCAGCAGGCTGGCAGTATCACCTCCTTGTTTCTCTCCTTCCCAGGCTGTAATTTGGGCGCCCCATTTACCTGCAGAGAACAGTGGTTTGCATGTCAGCTGTCAGCCTGAAGCTATACTTTTTCTACCTGATTCTATTGGTGCTCATTAATTACTATTCTTTTTAGCCAAGTATTATGTGAAAACATGAAAATATTGCAGAGAACCAGCCAAGTCTTAACAAAATATCTAAGAGTTGCAGATTCCATATAGCTGTTTCCTAGCCTTGCATTGGTTAGAGCCCACCAGCCCAAATGTCTGCATCTCAGAGGAAACTTCAGTGTGAAGTTGAAAGTGTCTTACAAGATTGATAAATTCTGAAGGTCAAATCAGACTGTGCAATCCCCTCTTTGCTCTTTATGGCCTTCCTTTTCTACCACCATAACTGCAAATGTTTTTTTAAGGTGCAATTACATATACTAAGATTAAGAAAAGGGAACTTTGAAGAGGAAAACAGTATCCCTTTGAAGAACAATTTAGGAAAGCAAAGTGCAGCCATTATTTTTTCCTGCAGTTGGTGTTTATGAGCTGAGGAAAATTACAAGCCTTTCTTCTTTGCAAGTAGCTTCCTCCTTTGCCTTCATGGATGAATTGCCTTCCCACATCACTGCCCTCGGGCATCATTATAGGGCTAGTGTAGAGACAAATAATAATGCCCAATAATTTATCAAATCTTGGATACTGAAAAATTTCCATATTTAACAATTCCTTGCCTACTACATTAAGAAATAAGACAGTGGGGTTAGCTCCCTCTAGAGGTGATCACTTGCAAATGTTGTTGAACAACGGGATGAGCTGGTAATTGGAAGTTTCCCAAATTGGAGCATCTGAAGGAAGAGTTCTCATCCCTGGCTCCTTTGGGGGATCCCATGGTGATGTCTGGTGGGCATTAATTCAGAAAATGAGTCAGCAGTGAGAAGGATATATAAGCTAAGAGAAATGTAAGATGATGTGCACAGTCAGCCCATTGCAATGCTTAAGGATGAAAAGAATACCACTCATTTCCCATTAGATTCTAGGGTCAGATTTCCCCTCCTGTGTCAATGCCTCCAGATGCATAGTTCACCCCAGGGATAGGAATTAAGTGGAAACTTTTGGGGAACATTTAGTTTCCTTGAGTCTTCAGGATGATGGGCTTTCGTCCTTGGGTTTAGAGCTTGATTACAATGTATGTTTATTCTACCATGTGGTCTAGATGTGGAAAAGCAGACACAGAACAGATGAACACTTTAATACATAAGGCTGTCCAACTTGACAAAGGCAGCTGTATTCCTTTTAGTCCTAAAAAGAGAGGTTCAAATCTCCAACACACCCAATTTAATCTGCCCAAGCAATCTTAATGACCTCCCTAATTTCCATCAACGCTCTAGGTCTGTTCTCCTCTAAATAGACATTTTTGAGAAGACCAGTTAAGTGAGAACATTAAGGGGGGTAGAATTTTTGAAAAGAAAACCTTGAGGATCTGGCCCCAGGACTGGAAAGTGAGCTAAGTAACCAAGTGATGTAGCCTATTAGGCACTTTCGCTGTTTCTTGTTTTCAAGAACTACTCATGCATGCTTATTCAGAAGAGTAGGCACTTGGGTCTTGGTGTCACTGTCATGTAATCCTTACGGAAGTTTCCCTTGTTACGTGCTTGAGAATATGATTTGACTTCTTATTAGTGATGGAACTTCACTGGGGTTGGGTTATAAACAGAAAGTCCCCTTGACCAGGTAGCCCATTTGGTCTGCATCTGGCCTCCAAGAGTCCTAACCCAGGGTCAGATTATAGTTACCTCCCTGATGACTGACCCTGTAGTTGGCCTCCGATAGGGACAGTAAATAGTTTTCATCATATTTTTTGGCTTTGATTGGAAGTAGCTGCCTGGGATAGTATTGAAAGTAAAATTATGAAGCTGTGTCTAGGCTCAGAGAGAGTTAATTCCATAGTTGATATGAAATGACTATCATAGACATAGGTGAGGGTAGTGAGAACATAGATGCCAAGCATTTGCCATGCTAGGACAACTTGTGTGTCTTTGAAGTGACTCCTTGTACACACTATACCTAGTTCCATATCCATATTATTCATTCTATTTATTCCCTAAATTTCCTGGGAACTACCCTTAAGTAATATTAATAGCTGTCACCTACATAGTGCTTATTGTGTATTGGATGCTAATCTAAGCATTTATATATACTTACTCTCACAACAACCATGTGAAATTCTTTTTATTACCTTTATTTTAAAGGTAAGGAAACTGAGTCACAGAAAGTTTAAAAAAATTGCCTGGGGTCACAACTAGTAAGTGGAAGACTGAGAATTTTGACGTAGGCAGTCTGGATGTAGGGTCCCTGCATGCAACAGCTGGGGTATTCTGCCTCTGTAATTAGTATGATGGGTATTCTAATCTCTCCAAGAGCTCTGTCCCCTCACATACCTCAAAGGCCAGCCTCTTTTACCTCCCATACCTCCCTCTCTTTTCTTTTCAGAAAGAAGCACAAAGATACAAACTATAAGCCCTCTCAGTAATTGTTTTCATTTTTTTCCTATTAGAATTCCATTATCACTATTTTCTAAGGCTAATGTTGTTCTAAGACTAAAGCACATAATAATAGGTTTATAAATTATGTGAGGGTGAAGAGGAAATATTCTAAGAAGGATGGATTCAGAATCTTGAGTAGGGTGAGAAGAAGAAATGAAGAGTAGGATGAAATAGTAGCATCAAGGCAACATAATTGGGGGAAGTAGTAGAATATTAACATTTCTAGAATTGGAAATTTTAGGTTCTGAAATTAATTAATTCAACGATTAAGTATTTTGTGTCTACTATGTGTCAGGCACAGAGCTGAGCACTGGAAATAAAAAGGAGATTAAGGAAGAGCTGCTTTGTCTAAGCACTTTACATTTATGACAGATAAATAAATATGTAGGCAAACAAATCTTATGAGTTAGACTCCTAGCCCTGGCCCACTCTGATCCTGGGAGGAAGAGTGACTTTTCAATTTGAATCTGCATTGAATGTGGCTTAGCCCCCTCTAGGATCTTCTTGGTGTCTGTCCACCAGGAAAGAATACATTCTGATCTGCTGTCTGGGCCATGAATAGATTTACTGGGGTAGGCTCTGCCCTTGTAGAGTAGGCTGTGATTTCTCAGTAAGACTGATGTAATAGGTGACTTTTTGGGTGCAGTATTAATACCATTTTGTGCCACACACATACGTGTTCCAATCTAACTTCGAATAGTAACAATACCAATATTTTGGTAACCATATGTACATGTCGTCCTTACTTTCAATTCTATCTGAATTCACAGAGGGTCATTTACCTCAACAGTTCATGTAATGCTCCTGTGGCTTTAGTGAACTTCAGTGGTTCCTTGAGTCCTCCATTATTACAAATGGGCTGAAGAGATTATCCAGCTCTGGCCCAGAAATATCCTCACTGCCAAGGTGCCAGGAGTAATAGTTGTGATTCATGGACTAATTGGCAGTCACTATCAGCATTGCCAGAAATTCATCTGGAATGTTTTGTAAAACTTAAAGAAACATTTCTAGTGCGTGTTTCACTGTTTTTAGTAGCTTGTCAACACCTTGGAAACTGAGGTTCTAGCTGACGAAACTCTGAGGGTGAGCATGCACTGAATTAGGTAACACCCAGAGAATGAATGCCAGGATATTTCTCGTGGAGGACGGGAGGGCTGCCATGGCTTTTCCCAATGACCTGGCTTCTCTTTGTAAGCTCACTTGTCATACAAAAGACATTTTGGGCATCATACCCACTAAGAAGTTCTCCACACTTTCCTTTTGTCATTCTACAGAGCTCTGTGATATGGTCTTGATGGCACAGTATCATCACCATGTGTTTCCTTGTCTGTTACCAGAGGGTTAACTCCTAGAGGGAAGGAGTTCTGACATAGTCACCTTTGTGTTAGCTTGCAAGACATAATTTTAGACAAGAAGAAAGGAAAGGTGCAAATATGCTAAGTGAGTTTGAAGCATCCTCAACCAGGCTAGAACAGGGTATCCAAAGGAGATAGCCAGAACTTTCAAAAATAGACTTTCAAAGACAGAAGACAGACCCTCTGGGCAGGTATGTCAGAGGGAATCAGAATCTCATTCATTTTGTTCTCCAATTCTGGTCCTGACACTCAGCATGTTAAGTATAAAATTTCAGAATAAAAAGACTATGGCCAGTATGAACAAGTTAAAGACCCTGAGTGGTTATTAACTACCCCAGTTCGAGCAGTATTCATGGCAGTGATGAAGCCAGATGACTAAATGTACCAAATAACCTTCAAGATTCCTACATGAAGGTTTGGATATGGGAGCATGACTGTGGGATGCTAGAAACTTGAAAAAGCTTTGGGGGAGGGGTTTGGGTGACAGACTGTAGAGAAGAGATGAAAACCTTAAGGTTTCTTAGCATTAAGAAAACAGCACTGGGTAACAATTCGGTAGTGACTCCAAGACATATAGAGATAGATTCTGTGGGGCTGCAGTTTGAATCCATGGTGTGTACATGGCTTGATCTTACTCTGTACGCAATTCTCAATATTCACCCTTAAGAAGGTTTAAATAAAGCAGTTTCCCAGCTAAATTTATAACATGTATACATTATTGACAAAGCCAAAGAAGGGAATGGAAAGATGTGATAGATGGAATTTGATTTTGTGTGGAGTAGTTGAAATGAATAGTTTGTCTGAGTAACTAGGGAAGGAACACACTTTGGCTCAATCCTGGGCTAACTGTGACCCAGGCAGATAGTAAATGTTTAATATAGGTGCTAAGAGGGACTGCATTATCATGAAGACTTTTAACCAAAAAACATCACCCAAAATGAAAATGGAAAAATAAATAGACAATGAAAAACTGTAAAAATGGAAAAATAAAATTCCACCCAGAAGATTGTTTTAACATACAAATGGCAAAACGTTTTAGACATTAATATTTTTAACAGTCATCAAAAGCTGCTTATGATAGAAAAAATACCATAGGTTTATTAAAACTTCACATCTTGAGAGTTATTTTCCCCAAACCAACTAATAATCTTAACCCCAAAGTCTAATTATTAGGAAGTTGAGCCCTCATTCCCAATTTTACCCACCTATGTCCTTGAATAGCCATCATTTTGGGGGGTGTATGTTGTTAAGGCCTTTCTTCATTCCCCTGACAATTCCCCCTCATCACTTTCTTGGCCTGTTCCCCAGAAGTAGTCAGCATTTATTAAATGTGTACAATGTTTAAGCCCATGCTAAGGACTTATATTCATTAGCTGCCTAGTCCTTATGTTGTACGATTGTTAACACGTTTCATAGGAAATTGCTGCTCAGAGAGGCTAAGATTGCACTCAAGGAGACAAAATTACCAAGGAGATGCTGATATGAGTTCAAACCTAAATCTATTTGATGCAGAATTTTCACTCCTAAACTCCAAATTGCACGACTCCCATGTCTGACCTTATGCCAGCACTCAGCCTGGTTACTTTATCCACTGCTCTCCATCTGACCATTACTAGATTCTGGGTTCCTTGACGAGCCTTTGATTTATTCACCTACAGAGCTCCCTGGCTCCCAGAAAATACTCAGCATTTGTTGAGGGAATGAAGAAATGAGTGAATAAAAAGAAAATGAGGTCTTCTATATGGAGGCAAAGGGTTGAATTTCAGGTTGGATTTCTAAACATTTAGAAATCCCACAAACTCCTTGTTATATCTAGAATCCCAGCATGATACCTGCTATGTAGTTCACTCTGATTTTTGCTAGTACAAATAACGCTGTTGTGAAACCTTATACATGTTTTCTGGTATATTAGTGCAAAAATGCTCTTGGGAATATACGTAGAATAAAATTTCTGAGCTAGTTTTTTCAAGTTCACTAAGTAATAACATTGTTTTTTTTTTTTTTAAAAAAAAAAGGTTTTCTACAGATTTACACTCCCATCAGCAGTGAGAAGAGCGAGAATTCCTGTTATGCAGTCTTAGTTTGTCTTCCCCCAAGTGCAGATCCAGAGAAAAGAATTTGGGTACAAATAGGTTTTTCTGGAGGGTGAACTCAGAAAGCACTGCGGACAGCAGAGCTAAAGAAGAGAGGAAAGTCCATACAAGTTATAGGAAAAGTTATATGGATGATTAATACTATGTATAGCCAATTGAGGCTCATTCTCTCTGGGGATCCTTTAAGGAAGCTGGCATGTTTAATCACCATATCCTATCCCTTGTTGGATGAGAATTGTTTCTGTAAGCCTGCACGTGAATACTGATGGCAGGAGACATCTAGGGTGAGCCAAAGAAGATGGCCAGGCACTGGTAGTGTCCGCTACACTGAGCATCCTGGCCAATGATTGACATTATAAGAGTCTTTACATCTTGCCAATCTGTTGGGTATAAAATGATATCTCAATGTGGCTTTAATTTCCATTTCTCTGTATACTAACGGAGTTAACATCTCTGGATATATTTGTTGGCTATTTGCGTTTCATGTGAAATGCCTATTCTTGTCTTTTACCTACTTTTTATTAGGTTATTGTTGGCTTTTTCTTATTTATCTGTAAGGATTTCTTTATATATTCTGGATATGTAGTACAGACTGGCTAACTGTTCATCAAACCTATTCCTCTTCCCTTCTGGGCATGAAACTAGACTGTTTCCATCCTCCTTTGCAGCTAGGTGAGGTTTTGTGACTAGCTTCTGATAATGGAATGTGAGAAGAAGTGAGGCATGCCAACTTTCAGGCCTGTCCAAGAAAAGCCTCCTCTGTGATCTGCTACCCTTTCTCTTCTCCCATCTGATAGTTAGCTACTATAGATTAGGGAGATCTTGGAAGCCAAGTGTTAAAAATAGCAGAGCCTCTGCAACCCGGAGTATTACTGAGTTAAGGGAAGCCTTCCCAAGCAGAGACTGGAATTTGCATGAGCAAGAAATTAGTTGCTTTCATGTTATGCTACTGAGATTTTAAGATTTATCAGTTAAAGTTGTAGAAATCTCTTAATAGAGGATATTGATCTTTTATAAATTACATGCCACACAAGTATCTTAAATTGAAATAAGTAGCTTATGTGTGTGGCAAAAATGGCCTTATTAATATATTCCCAAGAAGTCATCTTACCTACCCAGTCAAGGACAAAACTGGAAAATCACAGGCCTAATCTTGTGCCTATATAGGGGCAGGGCCTACTCTAATATACCTATTCATGACCCAGACAGCAGATCAAAATGCATGTTTCTTCCAGGCAGTCAGATGCCAAGAAGATCCTAAAAGGGGCTAAGCCACATACAGTACAGTTCCAAATCAAACATTTACTTCCCTCCTAGAGAAAGTGCAGGTAGGCAGAGAGAGGCCGGGACCAGGAGTCTAACTCTGATGGAGGTCCATCTTGTTAGAACATGAAACATAGAAAGGAGGCCCTCTTCCCATGAACCAAAGATCTTGCAAGGCTGCCACCCTGCTGGGTATCACGGTGATTGTGGAGATTATGCTTGGCCATGGAGCTAGTGGAAGTTGGACTTCTCATTTTAAGGAATCTTTGATTAACTCTTTTTTTTTTTTTTTTTTTTTGAGACGGAGTCTGGCTCTGTCACCCAGGCTGGAGTGCGGTGGCGCCATCTCGGCTCACTGCAAGCTCTGCCTCCCGGGTTCACGCCATTCTCCTGCCTCAGCCTCTCCGAGTAGCTGGGACTACAGGTGCCCGCCACCACGCCCGGCTAATTTTTTGTATGTTTTTAGTAGAGACGGGGTTTCACCGTGGTCTCGATCTCCTGACCTCGTGATTGATTAACTCTTTATTATCCTTCACACAGGGAAATCTCCTGTAATGGGTTGCAATGCAGGGTTGGATGTTTGGAACATAGAAGAAGGAGATGAGGCCTGAAGGACAGGAGAAGGTCATGCTTAGTGAATAGTACAGTGAAGAGAATTATCTGGAGATACCAAGTACCTTTACATTAATGAATTTTTAGGGGGATCTGAGATTATATCATGATCTTAATTTAGTTGAGTCCTCCCTAAATAATTCCTCCTGGGGTTCCGTAAACCAGTTTAGGATCAACATGGAAAGGAAAATAAAAACCTATTATTTTTGAAAACAGGGTATTATTAAACTAAGGTCATTAATGACAGTAGTAATTAAGATTATAGGCCTTGAAGTCATGTATAACTGCATCCAAATCCCAGTTTTGTCACTTCTTGGTTATTTAACCTTGGAAAAGTTACTTAATTTCTCTCAGCCTCAGTTTCCACACCTGTAAAATGAGAATAACATACTATATACATCATACAATTTGTGGTAAGAATCAAATGAGGTTTAAAAAGTTCAACACACTTAGCACAACATCTTATCTAGACATGGTAGGAATTCAATAAATGGTGACAACTATTGTTATCAGTCCCAGGTCAGCTCAAATGAGATAATATATGTGAAACGTAATTTGTAAACTGAAGTAATCTGGCTCAGTGTTCCTGGAATAATTTGCTTCTACCTCTATAAAAGCATTGTTCGCTTTCTCACAGTACTGTTGTCAAGTTGACTTTGCTTTACCAGCCAGTGGGGCCTGGGACTTCGATTCAGACTGTGGTTCAAGGGGAAAGAGCAGGTCTAAGTAGGGTGCTCCTGTGGGACAGAGACCACCAAGATCATTGAGAACATCTGGGGGAAAAGAGTAGAGAATGGTAAAAATAGACACTAGAGCCAATGAGACTGTATAAGTGATTGCATTCTAGCCTGTAAAGATATCTTTTGATGCCTTCAATATAAAGAGCTTAGAGCCCTAATTTTGGCCATGGACAGAAAGGAAACGCTCGTGGGCATTAAGCCCAGCTGAAAGCGATTACATGTCTTTATCTACTTGTTTTTCTCTAAAATCACCCCCTCACATGTAGATGTCCTACATCCAGCACATGTCCTGAACTGGGGACATCTTTATAAATATTATTCTTTATTCCATCTCCAGCATCTAGCCCATTGACATGGAAATGGTGAGTCAGTGCATGCTAATTGGATACATTAGTGTAAACATATAAGAGGAGTTGTATTCACTTTGGTTGGACCCCTTGTTTTTTATCTACTCCTAAAGCAGCCCTGAATTGTCAGAGGAGAGGCAACAGAGAAAAGCAAAGGGCCATAGAAATCTACTGCTTTAGCAGTCACATGACCAAGGATTAGGTGCATGCCATAGTGAGAAAAAGAGCTGTTCTAAAATAGAATTGGCTACCACACAAGAGAGTGAGCTCCAGCTAGAGAGGAGAGGGAGTAGAGGTGTGGTGGGCACCGAGCAGAAGTTGCATGGCCATCTGATGGCAGCGTGGTACAGGGATGCCTGCACTGGTTGGACCATATTATCACCCCTACACACAACTATATCAGAATCTCCTGTGGATGGGATTCTTAAAAACAAACAAACAAACTCATTCCTAGGCGCTTTTCCCAAAAATTCTGATTTAGTAGATCTGAATTTGGATCCAGAAATCTGTGAGTTATAATTAACATACTTTAAGAGCACCCATTCAAGTGCAAAGTTTGATGAATTTTGACAAATGTATATACCCATATACTCACTGAAATCAAGATGTACAATATTTATATAACTCCAAAAACTTCCTTGGAAGTTACAAAAATGTCGTTGTAGTCAGTTGTTCCCCTCTCAGGTCCAGACCACCACTGGTATGCTTTTTGTCATTGTAAATTAGTTTTTGTGGCTCTAGAATATGATCTATGGAATCTACAGTGTGAACTCTTTGTGTCTGGCTTCTTTCCTTAAGCATAATGATTTTGAGATTCATCTGTGTTCCCAGGTATACAAGTTGTTTATTCTTTTTATTTATGTGTAATATTCTGTTGTCTGTATATCTTACAGTTTGTTTACCCATTTACTTGTTGGTGGGTATATGGGTGGATGGGTGGTTTTAAATTTTTGACTATTATGAATAAGGCTGCTATGGACATTTATATACAAGTATTTGTGTGGACATTTTCATTTTACTTGGATAAACACCTAGGGCTGAAATTGTCCCACTGTATGGTATCTATTTAACTTCATACGAAATTGCCAAATTGTTTTCCAAAGTCATTGTGCCAGTTTAAAGTTCCCACAAGCAGTGTGTGAAAATTCCAGTTGCTCCACATTTTTGCTGATACTCGACCTTGTTGGTCTTTTTGAATTTTAGCCATTCGATGAAGTGTGTAGTGGAATCTCATTGTAGTTTGAATTTTTGTTTTCTTTATGGCTAATGATGCTGAATATATTTTTGTGCCATTATTGGCCATTTGTATATCTTTTTTTGTGATATGTCTGTTCAATTTTTTGCCCATTTTATTAACTTGTCTTCTTGTTATTGAGATTTTTTTTTTTTTTCCTGAGACAGAGTCTTGCTCTGTTGCCCAGGCAGAATGCAGTGGTGCGATCTCGGCTCACTGTAACTTCTGCCTCCTGGGTTCAAGCAACTCTCCTGCCTCAGCCTCCTGAGTAGCTGGGATTACAGGCACGCACCATCATGCCCAGCTAATTTTTGTATTTTTGGTAGAGATGGGGTTTCACCATGTTGGCCAGACTGGTCTCAAACTCCTGACCTTGTGATCCGCCTGCCTCGGCCTCCCAAAGTGCTGGGATTACAGGCGTGAGCCACCACACCCGGTCAGTTATTGAGTTTTTAAAGTTCTTTATATATTCTGGATACAAATCTTTTGTGAGATACATGTACTATTAATGTTTTATCCCAGTCAGTATTTGCCTTTTAAATTTTCTTAATACTTTCTGTTATGGGATGAATCGTGTCATCCCTCCAAAATTCCTGTGTTGAAGCCCTGACTCCCAGGACTTTAGAATGTGACCATATTTGGAGATAGGACCTTTAAAAAAGTGCTTAAGTTAAAATGAGGCCATAAGGTAGGCGCTAATTCCATCGGATTGATGACTCATGAAAAGAAGAATGTGAACACACAGGCATTCATGTTCACAGAGGAAAGACCATGTGAGGACATACTGAGAAGGATCCATTTGCAAGCCAGAGAGAGGTCTCAGGAGAAACCAGCCTGCTAATACCTTGTTCTTGGACTTCTAACCTCCAGAACT
Organism: Hylobates moloch; assembly: GCF_009828535.3. NCBI lineage: Eukaryota > Metazoa > Chordata > Mammalia > Primates > Hylobatidae > Hylobates > Hylobates moloch. The sequence goes on from NW_026652286.1 coordinate 17,601,723, forward strand.
GTGAGAAAATGAATTTTTGTTGCTTAAGTCACCCAGTCTATAATATCTTGTTATGGCAGCCCTAGCAAACTAATATAATGTCTTTCAAAGAGTAAATATTTTTAATTTGGTGAAACTTAATATATCCCTTTTTTTTCTTTACCATACATGCACAGATCTGTTTCTTGGCTCTCTGGTCTGGTCCATTGAGCTATACCCAGGTGTCTGTTTTTAATGATCTCCCTAGGTTATTATAATCCATAGCCAAGTTTTGAAACTGCTGGGATGTCACAAGGTCAAGAGATCGAGACCATCCTGGCCAACATGGTGAAACCCCATCTCTACTAAAAATACAAAAGTTAGCTGGACATGGTGGCACAAGCCTGTAGTCCCAGCTACTCAGGAGGCTGAGGCAGGAGAATAGCTTGAACCTGGGAGGTGGTGGTTGCAGTGAGCTGAGATCACACCACTGTATTCCAGTCTGGTGACAGAGTGAGACTCTGAAAAAAAAAAAAAAAAAAAGCTAACTCTTTAATTCTATGAGAGTTCTTTCAACAAGTAACCACCTCTATGAATCAACACTAGAAAGCAGAGAATAATAAAATAGATAATCTCCAAGAATACTAGAGTACTTGTATTCTCCCTTAGCACCTGAAGTCATCCAGAACTCAAAACAAGTATGGATTAAAAGAAATTACCATGAAAAGAAATGTTGCCTAATTGTTGAAAGTCCCAGAAGCATATGTTAAATGGCATTAGCACTCATTCATAAGCATCTGTTAAATCATGTTATGTCGATACAAGCTAAACTGGGTGTTACTTCGACATAGAAAGATATTCCTTCATTTAATGTAAGAGGAGGAACAAAAAGTGTCCTGGGGATGGAGTCAGATGAACTGATAAACACTGTGCTAATGGATAAATCCTAGCACAGTGTTTACCACTGAGTGCACTCATTGAAGTATATGGTATCCCCAGTGCCTGGAATGTATGCAACACATATTTGATGCTGGCTGGGTTGAATGAATGTGCTAAGGAAAAGGGGAAAAAGTGTTTAGAAAATTTGTAAAAGAACCAAGTTAGTGAAGTATCTAGTAAATGATACAAATACATAGAGAGTAGCAATTTAATGATGTAGTTAAGAGCAAAATCATTAAAGTCGGAAGCTTCTGGGTTCAAATCCTAACTGTATTTACCAACAGTGACCTTAGGAGAGGTATTTAACTTTTCTAAGTATTACTTATTTCTGTAAATATTGGGAAAATAAACACAGTATTGTTGTGAGCATTAAGTAAGGTAACAATTACTTATTTAATGCCTCTCTTTGCAGCTGTAAGTTCCACTTCTTAAGAGTAAGGACTGCATTTGGCTTATGACCTTATTTTAAAGCATAGAAAAATGCTATATACTAATTCTATAAATATTTGATGAATGAGTGATAACATTAAATACTTAATATTGTGTTTTGTATATGATAAACCTATATTAATAGTAACCCCTTGTTATTTTGAATTTTATTCCATCTCTCAGGAAGGACAATATTGTTATAATCAGCTAATTCCCCATTGATGACACCAGCTATCTGTTATAAAAACAAACAATCCAATTAGAAACAGTGTACTTAATGTAGTATAATTTATTAATGGTCCACTTCTTGATGGATATTCATGGGGTCATAGGCTCTAACTGTGTCATAAGCAATTTTCATGCTGGTATTTGAAAGGGTCAATTATTGGTTCAAATGACATTTCTTTCAACAGGACCCATTTCCGTGGATGACTGAACACATGAATGTATTCAGAATAGAATTAGCACCACATCTTGGTTGTCTTCATTATGAAAAGTGCATGAAGGCAGACATAGAAATTTCTTTTCTAATGTATGTGTGGCTCTGGTTTCCATGGTCATTAAAAAAATTTAGAGCAAACAGCCCATTCCAAAATGATAATTAGAAAATGGGCTGCTTGTGATTAATAGCTGGTGGATTCTGAGGCCTCAAGTACTTGGAAAATCTCGGCTCTAGGTTTGTAATTATTTATTAGCTATTAAATAATCAGGCCAGAGGTAGAGCTCAGAGACTTTTTGAATCCACTATACTCTTACCGAGGGCACACACGCAAAAAAGTTAAGTGTTATATTTGACAACGTAGCACAACCATTTTCAGAGAAATCAAAATACTAGCATTTTATTCATTTTGTAAGTTAAATGTTTGTGGGTCAGTAATCCAAGTGGGGCCAAAATGGCAAATTCCATCTCTCCAGCAGTTTATGATATAGCATTTGCTGATACATACATGTTCTAGAAGTCGGCCTGACCCACTGGTTGAGTGGTGTTGGACAGAGAAGATGCAGAATGCTGGTTGCATAGATCCAAATGCTGTCATTAGAGGGCTGACAGAAGAACTCAGTGAAAATCTCAACCTCTCTCTTTTTTCTCCCTCATCTATTCTTCTCAGATTGGCTGAAGCACTAGAAATTCCCACCTTATGCACATCTTGACTTTAAGATGTTGAAATCTCATATTAAAATACAAGTGTATTATCTTCCATGAGGAACTGGGTTTATTTAAGCCAGCAATTAATTATTTAATCACTGATAACACCATTGAATCTATTTTTAAGTCATAAACTTTGGGATCAGAAGGATCTTGGGTTCAGGTTCTAATTTTGCTACTTTTGAACTGGGCACATTATCGAGAGATTCACATTTTGCAGTGACAAAACTACTGAAATTGAGCTTTTCCTGAAAGAGGAAACCAAAGTCTTTACTGAGTGATCAAAGATTCTTTTGATTATTGATTCCAAAAGCTATCATGCTTCACAGCAGAGAACATACATTTTGACAGTCCTGAAAAATTTAAAACAGGATTAACTTCAGTAGCCTCTGGAAGAATTACGTCCATGAAATTCTGTATTCATGTGATGCTCCTGGTTTTTCTAGAAGGTTACTACATACTAAAGCTAGCTGTTAGATTGGTTTAGGAAAATTCTGTCTTCCATGTCATTTCCTGTCTTGTATAAGAGGAAACCACTTTAAAAAAAAAAAAAAAAAAAAAGCCGGCCGAGTGCAGTGGCTCACGCCTGTAATCCCAGCACTTTAGGAGGCTGAGGCGGGTGGATCACGAGGTCAGGAGATTGAGACCATCCTGGCTAACACGGTGAAATCCTCTCCCTACTAAAAATACAAAAAATTAGCCAGGTGCGGTGGCGGGTGCCTGTAGTCCCAGCTACTTGGGAGGCTGAGGCAGGAAAATGGTGCGAACCCGGGAGGCCGAGTTTGCAGTGAGCCGAGATTGCGCCACTGCACTCCAGCCTGGGTGATAGAGCGAGACTCCATCTCAAAAAAAAAAAAAAAAAAAAAAAATTGCCTATCAAAATTCAATACAAGGAACATTTTGTTTCTACTAAAGAACTGGTATGCTTATCTTTTCCTGATGTTGAAAAAAATGTAACTTGCTTTTCATTTGGCTGTCAGGGATCTCAGAGACACAGTTAAAGATAAATTCCATAAATTATATAGCTCTTTATGACCAACATTTCTGTGCTCTTCTTCATTTGATCTTAATATTTCTCATCTTATTTTTATTTATTACCTCCTTTCAATTACTTGTTTCTATTTATAATTATTGTATTTTGTGAATTCTAGTTGTAAACTGCTTTAAATTCTTTACACAATGAGAGGAAGCAATATATAAATACACTAACAAATATAGTAAAGGGATATTTCATCTGGTGTATGACCATTTTGAAAAAGTAAATCTTATAATGCTTATAGGAGGTGGTGGATGATGCAACTGTCAAACAAGGTTTATCAGTTATCTATTGCCAGGTAACAAACCACTCGAATAGGTAGTAGCTTAAAGTAACGAATGTTGTATTATTGCTCATGAGTCTGTGCATTAGCCACACAGTTCTGCAGGCAGTTGGTGGACCACCTAATGCTAATTGGTCTAGGATGATCTCCTTCATGTGTCTGGCAGTCATCAGGCTGGTGGGCTATTGGGTCTCAACTGGGGCAACTTGTTTCTGCTTCATTAATTCTCTCATTCTCTGGGAGACTAGCTTGAGCTTCTTCAGAGGTGGTTTCAGAGCAGCAAAAGAGTATAAGTGACATTGAGCATCCATTTTTCTTGCCTCTACCCATGTCATGTTTCCTAACATCCCCTTGACCAAAGCAAATGACATAGCCGAGGTTAGATGTAGGGGGAGAGAACTAGATTCCACTTCTTTATGAAAAGAATGGCAATGTCACATTGCAAAGGGACATCAGTATAGAGATGAAAATATTTTGCAACCAATTATAATCAACTCCACAAAGTAAAAATTAAATAAAAACTAATATATCTTTAATAAAAAAAAACAGATAGGAATCATTGTTTATTGAGCACCTACTGTGTACAAGGTGGTACTTGTAGAACATTCTGTTTAGAGGAAGGAGCTTGTTTTAACTGCAGAATTTGAGAGTCAATGACAGAGCATTTTCCATGACATTGTCTGGGCAGGATTCCATGTATCTGCTTTATAAATTCATCAATTCCAGTTCTCTCTCCTCTGTTTCAAGATAGGTCTTGGCATCTGGGCAACTGAAAGTTGCTGGAAGATTAAATAGTTAGGGTAGCAGACTGTGAAATTTTCAGGATACTATAGATAAGAGAAATCTATTATGATTTCAGGAAGTTACAGCTATGGTTTTGCTTCGTGAATGATTAAAGGATCTGCCAGTATAAGGATGTGGGAAACTAAAATTCGCCATGAACAGTTAATAGCCTTTTCCTTCTTTGTATGTTAAGGATCGAGGAATCATAGATCTCAGAATTGAAAAGAATGTTGAAAGGTCATAGAGATATGCCCTGTTGCCTTATTTGATTTCTGAATCTCCCACTTAAGTACCTGTTTCGTCTATGTGGGCAGCATGCCCAGTTCTAGTTCTTGACTCACCTGTCTTTCCTTGGCTTTGAAATTGTGTCTACTGCCACTGCTTCCAGACCATTTTGAAAGCTCTCATCTGGATGGAATGGGATGGGCCTGGGAGCTCTGCTGATGAAGTCTTAGAGAATGAGGGGAAAGGAGGGGACGATGGCTAATCTATCCCTCTGTTATTGGGTCAGCTGAGGAGAATGTCAGATTTAGACACAACATTTACTGAATACTTATTCTGTGCCAAAAACTATGCCAGATGATTCCACAAATTTTCTTCTTTAATTGTAAGGAATTTCTGGCCAAGATCAAGTGGAAATTCCAGAGACTCAGATTGTCACTCTTAGCCTGCAATACAAGAAAATAAAAAAACACATTTTAAAAACTAACTACACCCAACATTTCACATTTTAAAACTATTAAAAATACAACTTTTTATCTTTAGACATCTTGGATTTATTCTTTTGTGATGGTGTGGGGAGGTCCTGCATTGTATCATAGGGTGAAGAGGAAAGATGTAAGTGAGGTATAAACTGTGATAGCTGTGAATTGGGCTTCTTTAGGCTGCATTCAATATGCATGAATAAAATCTTAACTAGGTTGTTCATTCAGACATGGAATCCTTGATGGATGAATATTCAAAATTCATTGACGAGTTTCATACCATCTTTCAAAGATAAGTGCCAAGTCCTTCTCTTATACTCTGAACAAAATAAGATATGTAGAAGAAGAGAATGCGCTTTGAATTTCTATTCATTCTCATCCCTTCTTCTAATTACACAAAGCATCTTTTATATAGGAAATGCAGAGACAATTTTCTGCTTGAGAATGAGGGCAGACTTTCTTTTGCAAGTCAATAGCACAGTCCTTATGTTGTTAGGTAGAGACAAAATGACTTTGTATAACAATGCATTTCTTTACTCCATTACTGAGAAGTTCTAAGTCTCATATCAACTTCAAAAACTTAACAGGGAGCTATGTTCATTTGTAGAGACCTCATGAGTTAGAGAGAGAGTGTCAGATGTTGGCAAAGGGGATAAACATGAGTCAGAAAATACGAGAGACTTCATAAGGGTTGACAAGTATAAGAAAGTACTCTCAAAGGAACTCTTTCAATAGGCCATTAATCAGCTGATGGAGTTGAAGATCAGTGGCTGTCCAGTTCCTGTAACCATTTGTTGCTGCTCTGGTAGTGGATGCTCTTAACAGAAGACCAAGTTTCTGGGAGTCCTAGGGCAAAGAGAGGGGAATGTAAACCAAATGTTAGAGAATCTGGATTAGAGCATCTGCAGCAATTGAGGAAGACATATACAAATAAATAAATGAAACAACCTGACACAGAAAACCAAAGGGAAACACAAATAAATAGATCTTTGGGAAGGGGCATGGAATATGAAAAGTACTGAAGCAAATTAAAGTTACTATCTGGCCCAGACACTGGAGTATGTCTGTCCACAATTAGGACCACAGCTACCTGGAAGGGGAAGGGAGGAGGGATCCTGACGTGATGCAAGTCACCTTTAACATGTTATCAAGCAGATAATCTTAACCAAAAATAAATAAATAAGAAGAAGAAAGAAAAGAAAACAAGACACAAACAGTAAACTGAGAAGTGAGGCCAAGAACCCAGAGGGAGTATTTTAGTAGGTTTTAAATGGGCAGCAGAGTAGGTTAAAAAACGAACAGGAAAAATGATGAGAGTTTCTGATCAGGGCAGGTAGAGAGAGTGTTGGGGACTGTCAAAGGCCAGTGTGGGAACAAGGCTCATTGTAATAGCTAACAGATTTTTGAAAACAATTTCCTTTTTATTTTTTAAATTAAAACCAGTGCTTGTAGAGACATTCCATTGAGCAACCTGTGTTCTAGTCCTGCAGATCCTGTAGTTGCTCAACAAGTCACAAGAAAGTAAATATAAACACACACAAAAAATTATTCTAAACTTGACTTCACTCTTCCTTCCAATAGTCCTCCCATCTGTATTTAGCTTTTATTCTTTGCATTTTCTTTTTAAAATAAATGACAGAAGAAGAAATTCTTAAAAAGCTCAACCTCGCTGATCATTAGAGAAATGCAATCAAAACCACAATGAAATACCATCTCACACCAGTCAGAATGGGTATTTTTTTTAAGTCATATAAACAACAGATGCTGGCAAGGTTGTGGAGAAAAAGAAACACCTTTACACTGTTGGCGCGGGTATAAATTAGTTCAACCATTGTGGAAGACAGTGTGGCGGTTCCTCAAAGACCTAGATGCAGAGATGCCATTTGATCCAGCAATCTCATTACTGGGTATATACCCAAAAGAATATAAATCATTCTATTGTAAAGATACATGCATGAGTATGTTCATTGCAGCACTATTCACAACAGCTAACAGTTATTGAGTACTTAGTGCATGTTAGGTTCTGTCAAAAGCCATTTACACTTGGTTATTCCTTATGAATCTGCCTTGAGGCAGATGCAATTATAAACCACCACTCACAGGCCAGGAAACTAATATATAGTGAGGGTAAGTTGCCTGCCCAAGGTCACGTGGCTAGCAGGTGACAAAGCATGGCACGCCTGGCTCCAGGGGCTGTGGGCTTCCCCATTCTGCTGTGCTGCTTCTCTCACAGCTGCTTATGATTGCCATGATATTCATCTCTGCATGGTCCCATGACTCAGGTGAGCCCAGGACATGTCCTTAAAACAACCCCATCGCATTGGACAGATGCAATGTGGCACCTGGTATTTTATAATCTGTTTACATGCTTTAAAAAACTGTTCAAGCTAGTGTTGGATTTGTCAGTCCACTGTTCAGAACTGAAGGCGGATTGTGGTGGGCATTTGATTATTTTATCATTAATTTGTCACATCTTTCATTTAGCTCCATTTCGAATGATCATTAATAGACTTTGGTCCTTATCTATGGAGTTCAAAATTACATATACCATCTGTGCTTTGAGGAGTCAACAGCCTGAAGAGAGGCACTTAAATAAACACTTAAGCAATTGTTTTAGGACTTCATTAATTGCTTTATAATAAGCAATACTATCCCAGATATCTATTTTGTTCATTACGTTTTATCAAAACCTGTGAGAATGTGAACCAGAGCTGTCATACTATAGGACCTACAGAAGAGGTATGAGTTGGGAGTGGTGAGGCCAGGGCTTAGGGAACCAACATGGAGTCAGATTGTCTACCTTCTTCCTCCAGAAATGGTCAGCTGGTCAAAACTCCATGTCCAAAGGATGCTAGGGTGTTCATAGAGTCCCTAGGGATTAGTCAGCATTTATGAATTCCTATCAAAGAGGTTGGAGTACTTGCACAGTTTTGGTACAAGGAAGTAAAGCAGCCCGTTTGAACAAATGCAGAGCCTAAGCCAATCAGCTGTGTAAAGGCACAGAGTCTACTCCTGTTGGTAAGAAATGGGTAGAGATTCAGGGATTCAGCCTGATAAGAAATGGCCAGCTAAAAGCACACACCCACACTTAAAAATCGAAGCCGGATATGGATTCTGGCTGTAGTCTTTATTAGTGAACTACTTAACACCTGAAGCCTCAGCTCCCACACCTCTAAAATGGGCATAAAAATCCTGATGTTGAAGATTCGTCATGAATTTTTAAAAAGATAATGGGCGTGAAGCAATTAGTTCCTGATACACAGATGATGCCCATTAAGGTAGTTATTATTCTTTCTGTGGGGATAACAATCATGATGAGGATGTTGATCATTATGCTCTAGGGCAGAGTACTTTTTTTTTTTTTTAAAGTATGGTGTAAACCAGGAATAGGAGTGGGATGGTAGTGGAGAGAGTGTGCATAAACCTAGCTGTTCTGTTTGAGAACCCATGCAGGAGTTAAAGAGGAAGGTCAGCCTGGAAGACAGCCTGATGTTCAAATTCTGGTTCCTGCACATGCAGCTCAGGGCAGCAGATAAATCCTAGCCTTACATTTACCCACACTGTGAAGAGTAGAGGACATTCCATGATAATATAATACTAGGGCTGGTTCTCATCAGTTCTGAAATGAAGAGGCATTGGCCGCAGGTGGCTGGGCTTCAACAACCACATTTAGCTAGTGCAGGGCCAGAAGCAGACAGGAACTAAAAGATTTGCTCACTCGCCTCTCCTGCTGTATGGTAGGTCCTGCACTAAAGAATATATTGGCACTTAATACGTAATGATGAGCAATATCTCAGGTGGCATCTTTTGTGTGGCCCTTTAAAATAACTCAGAGGACTTGCTGAGGGCTGTATGTTGATCTGAGTCAATTGCTTGCAGCAGGCTTGTATATCTTACTACTTCTTTCATTCACAAACAAAAAGTTATTCTTAAGGATGGATGACAGTGGTTAACATTGCTGTAAAAAGGCATAGACTGTTATCAGAAAGATATTGTAGCAAAAGGGGAGACAGAGGATTTAGTAAAAATTCGAATATTTAATAAAAGTACCATATTTTTTTCAATGCTAAGAAACCCATGATTGTGAGATTCACTGTCAGTTTAAGAACAGCTTATTCTAGAAGTAGCTGATAATGAAGGAGTTGTTTACAACAATTTCAGAAGCAATGAAAAAAAAAGTTCATTTAAGTAAATTTAGTAGCTAATAATTTTTTAGCACTAACTAGGTTCCAGACACTGTACTAAGTACTTTACGTGGCTCATCTTATTTAATTAATCACAACTCTAGGTAGCTACTATTATCTTTCCTGTTTTACAGATGAAGAAACAGAGGCTTGAAGTGTGTATTATTTAAAGTGATGCTAAATACTGTAACAGCTAACTCTGAAATCTCAGTGGATTCTTCTAATAGAAGTTTATGTATCATTCTCATGAAGGCCAATGCTAGGGAAAGAAGGTTTTCGTGGTGGCAGGGAGGTGACACACATAGTCATTCAGGAATCTAGTCTGAGAGAAGTTCTACCATCTTCAACACAAGGGTGTTGTGGTGGCCCTGGACATTGATATCCAGCTGGAAGACTGGAGAAGAAAGCACAGAGGATTATGTGGGATTTTATGGGCCCAGGACATGGAGTGGAATTTATCAATTCTGCCCGCATTCTCTTGGCCAGAACTCATTCACATGGCCCTTTCTAGATTTAATAAAGGCTTGAAAATTCAGTCGCTGGCTGTCCAGCTGCTTCCCCACAAAGGCTCTACCCTATGAAAGAAAAGGATACATCTTTGATGGACAGCAGCCATTCCTGTGGCACAATGGTTAAGTAGATTCTGAAAGGTCACACAATTGGCAAGTGACAGGGGCAGAATCTAAAGCCATGTCTGTCTGACATCAGAATCTACATTGTTAGTATTCTGTCTGCACTAGAGTAAGAATATTTGATACAGACAGAAGCAGGTGTTTTTTTTTTTTTTTTAAGTTGCCTTTATTCTCAGCTACAACTGAGGAGCTCAGAAAGAAATGCTATGCCTTTCTGCCTCCTTCTTAAGAAGATAGAATTGCCTGGATGATGCATTGTTTTTGCAGTGACTCACCCTGGATTGCCTTAATTCAGTAAATTGCATCACATCATGAAACCGAGTGACATCTTTGAAGCCAGAGCTCAGTACTTCTCAAAGTAACACATGAGAAATGAAAACTGAGCTTCATTTTCTAGAGAAGCTGAGAAAACAACTTAAATGTCAACAGTAACACCAAGTTAAATAAAATTTCTATTAATTTATATATCCTATTCAGTAAGTCTATCCCTAGTTAGTTGAGATTCAATGAATTGTATGCAGGTTGTTCCTCAGACTGATTCACCTGACTTTCTTGGAGTGAATTTTTCACACTACTTTGGCAAGTGTGATGCTGGAAATAATGATATTAGTTGGAAATAATGAATGTTTTGTCTATACCAGAATCTTGCCTAATTGCTTCTCAGGTATTACCTCGTTTAATCTTTTATAAGCTATGGTAAAGGCTCTCTCTCAAAAAATACTGCATGAGAAAGGTATTATTATCACTTTCATTATACAGATGAAGAAACTGAGACCCATTACTGTAAAATAACTTGCCCCAGGTCACGAATTAGAATAAAGCCGGGATGTGACCAGATGTTGTGATTTTAGAGCCTGCACTGTTAGTACACTCTTCGCTCAGGCCTCCTTCTACCACTGGTGAATGGTGGACAATAAGTAAAGTAAAAAGATGGGAGAATTGGAGACCTAACATTTATAAAGAGCCTACTAGGTTCTAGGAATTTCATAAATGTAAACAGCCGCCCAGGTGTGCTCCATGGTCTCATAGTCTAACTCTGTTTAAACACTATTTCCAAGGCTTTGCAAAATTTAGCCTTTCTTAAGCTTCCATGAAAAATCAAATCAGCCTGTGAATTTATTTGTCTGGAAAAATGAATTACACTGCACTTGAAAATCCTGCAGCATTTAAGACCTGTCATGCCCACCCTTTCACCCCACCTCCCACCTTCTCTTATTTAACAGTACTGAGTCTTTCTTCTGCTTGGATTCTGTACACTATAACTCTACTGAGAGGCATCTTCTCGACCTAACAGTCAGTCTTCTTCCTACATTGTAATTCTATCTCTTACTAGCTGCTAAAAAGACAAGATTTTTTTCCCATATCCTAACATATGTGTTACCGCATTCAATTCTTACTGTTCCCTAAGGATAATAATTAATATCTCCATTCTGTAGAGAAGGGAACTGATAGTGAGGTTAAGAGCTTGCTTCTGATAACACAGCTAGTTAAGCAGCCAAGTGGTGGCTTGAATCTCTATCTCTCTGACTTCAAATCCAGCTTTTAAAATTACGTCATACCTTAAATATTTGAATCCAGGCTATGACTTGACCTGAGAGCAGGATGAATATAATCTAAGGGCCAGACATGGTGGGGACTGGGCCAGATGCTCTAGAATCAAGCCCAAGAGGTCAGTCGAGAGCAAAACAAGCCAAATGAGTAAAAGGGCATATTTTCCTCTAAGAAAATTTGCAACTAAGAAAGTTTGGAAGTCAGAAAAAGGGTCAGGACAAAAGAGTTTCAGTAAGGCATGGGGGGAATCTTAGGAAAGGAATTAGACAGGAATATCAAATGAGTCCAGCTATGAGAGGCTGGTCCCAGAAACCAGTGTGAGTAGGACTGGCAGGTTGGGTTCTGAACCTGAAGGTATCCCACAATGGATTCTTGGAATTTTCTCAGAGGCCAACTGTGATACTACAAAACACTGTGAGGTCAGTTCTCTGTATAGCATGCTCCACCCCTAGAGGACAGCAAACGTGCCTCTGTTCTTTGCCCTTTGGAAATTTTCCTCAAGTTCACGGATTTATTTTTCTTCCTTAGTTTTTTTCCCTTCCTTACAAATGATTTTTTTCCTTATGTTATAGCATCTGATAATCATGCTATAATCATATTATGGGTAGATGTGCTCCCTCCAGTTCCAGTCAGGGTTTTATCTTCATTGGTCCACCAAAACTGCTCTTTTCAGGATCAACTGCAACCTCTTCATCAACAAACCCAGAGCCAATTCTCAATCTTCATTATACTTGATCTCCCAGTGTTAATTGCCATAGCCGACTGTTACTTTCTTGAAACACTAGAATGCTTTCTTCCTTTGGGTTTTAAAACTACATTTTTTCCTGGTTCACATGCTACCACACTGACATCTTCTAGATTTCTTTACTGGTTTCTTTTCTGTGACCTCTAATCACACCATCCTCAGAGCTATATCCTTGGAAGTCTTCTCTTCTCTAGTTAGACCAGTTGCTTAGTGATTTCGTGTCTTCTCCTGGCTGTAAATACAATTCTATTTACAATTTACTATTTTACACTGGCAGCCTTGACCTCTCCCCTGAACTCCAGTCTCAAATCCAATTTCCTCCTTGATATTCCCACCATGATGCCCATCAGGTACATCAAACCTAAAGGTCTGAAATCTTACTGATTTTCTCTACTCCTTCCTTCTAGTTTCTCAAGCTGAAAAGCTTGGAATCACCCATAATGCCTCCTTTTGCTTCATACTCCAAATCCAAAATCTTAGCAAATTATTTATACTCTGACCTCAAATACATGCAGATCACTTTCTCACCATCTCCAGTATTGCCAGCCTGGTTCAAGCCAAAGCTACTTCACCTGGATTTCTGAAGAGCCTCTTAAGTAGTATCCTTGTTTCCATACTTTGCCCCCCATAGTCTCAATATAGAGCCAGATTGCACATTTTAAAACACAAGCTAAATCATGTCACTCCTCTGTTCAAAACCCTCCACTGGCTTCCTCCATCAAAGTAAACTCCAAGTCCTTAAAGTGGCTCAGTGGTCTGACACAACCTGATTCTCTATTATCTCTCTGCCCTCATCTCATCTCTTACCTCTCTTTTCCTCTGCTGTAGCCACACTGACCTCCTTGCCATTCCTGAAACACGCCAGCCATGCTCCACTTCAGGACTTTGCACATGGAGTCCTGGAATGCATTCCACACAGGTATGGCTAGCTGCCATTCTTCTATTAGCTCTTTGTTCAATACTTTCTCAATGGTTCAGCTTCTAACCATGATCAAGTCTTTCAGACCAATTCTACTGTAGGTAATAAATACAACTATGAATGTGTAGATACACATGCTCCCTGAAGGCACTGGAAAGTGATCAAAAGCAGGTAGATACTGGATGGAGTCAACATTTGGTAGAAAAAAGCACAGTGAATTTCTAGTTTTCAGAAGTTTTAATCTGAGAGCAGGCTCCAGTCTTCTCGGAATACGGCAACTAATACTCTGATATAAAGTCCATGGTCTTGCCATTTTGGAGCAATTACAGTTATCTGAGGAATCCCAGGAAAACAACAATAACAATGGCAACAGCAACAGTAGCAGCAGCAATAGAACCAGCAAAGAAAATGTCAAAATCCTGTGAGTAAACTTTGTCAAAATCTCTTAACAGGCCCTGAAACATGGAAGCAGGGGGCAGCTTCCAAGCAGCCCAGCTAAGCCTGAAAGAAATACATTGAGATTTGAGTTGCAGTGGAGACAGAACTTAAATTTGCTTACAGCCCCAGTGGACTTCCTGCTTAAAAACAAATCAATATTCTTGGCAGCAACATTTCAGAATCTCTACAATATATCATTCCTAATGTCCAGGTTGTAATCCAAAATTATTGGATATATGAAGAAACAGGAAAATGTGACTTATTCTGAAATGGAAACACAGTTAATGAGGCTGACACCAAGATAACCCAGATGTTGAAATTTGTGGACAAGGGTTTTAAATCAGCAATTTTAAGTATTCTCAAAGTTGGAAAAAATATGTACATGATGAATAAAAAAACAGAAAATATCATCAGATAAATAGAAATTACTTTATTGGCACAATTGTTTGCTTTATTCTACAATATAATATACATTTTACAATATAATATATATTTTATATTTAACTCTAAGTTCCGGATTATTATGCAGAACATGCAGGTTTGTTACATAGGCATACACGTGCCATGGCGGTTTGCTGCACTCATCAACTGGTCACCTACATTAGGTATTTCTCCTAATGCTTGTCCTCCCCTAACCCCCCCCACCCCCTGACAGGCCCCAGTGTGTGACGTTCCCTTCCCTGTGTCCATGTGTTCTCCTTGTTCAGCTCCCACTTATGAGTGAGAACATGTGGTGTTTGGTTTTCTGTTCTTGTGATAGTTTGCTGAAAATGATGGTTTCCAGCTTCATCCATGTCCCTACAAAGGACATGAACTCATCCTTGTTTAGGGCTGCATAGTATTCCATGGTGTATATGTGCCACATTTTCTTTATCCAGTCTTCTTGATGGACGTTTGGGTTGGTGCCAAGTCTTTGCTATTGTGAATAGTGCCACAATAAACATACATGTGCATGTGTCTTTACAGCAGAATGATTTATAATCCTTTGGGTGTATACCCAGAAATTACTTTTTTTTAAATTTTATTATTATTATACTTTAAGTTTTAGGGTACATGTGCACAACGTGTGCAGGTTTGTTACATATGTATACATGTGCCATGTTGGTGTGCTGCACCCATTAACTCGTCATTTAGCATTAGGTATATCTCCTAATGGTGTCCCTCCCCCCTCCCCCCACCCCACAACAGTCCCTGGTGTGTGATGTTCCCCTTCCTGTGTCCATGTGTTCTCATTGTTCAATTCCCACCTATGAGTGAGAAGATGCGGTGTTTGGTTTCTGTCCTTGTGATAGTTTACTGAGAATGATGATTTCCAGTTTCATCCATGTCCCTACAAAGGACAGGAACTCATCATTTTTTATGGCTGCATGGCATTCCATGGTGTATATGTGCCACATTTTCTTAATCCAGTCTATCATTGTTGGATATTTGGGTTGGTTCCCAGTCTTTGCTATTGTGAATAGTGCCGCAATAAACATACGTGTGCATGTGTCTTTATAGCAGCATGATTTATAATCCTTTGGGTATATACCCAGTAATGGGATGGCTGGGTCAAATGGTATTTCTAGTTCTAGATCCCTGAGGAATCACCACACTGACTTCCACAATGGTTGAACTAGTTTACAGTCCCACCAACAGTGTCAAAGTGTTCCTATTTCTCCACATTCTCTCCAGCACCTGTTGTTTCCTGACTTTTTAATGATCGCCATTCTAACTGGTGTGAGATGGTATCTCATTGTGGTTTTGATTTGCTTTTCTCTGATGACCAGCGATGATGAGCATTTTGTCATGTGTTTTTTGGCTGCATAAATGTCTTCTTTTGAGAAGTGTCTGTTCATATCCTTTGCCCACTTTTTGATGGGGTTGTTTGTTTTTTTTCTTGTAAATTTGTTTGAGTTCATTGTAGATTCTGGATATTAGCCCTTTGTCAGATGAGCAGGTTGCAAAAATTTTCTCCCATTCTGTAGGTTGCCTGTTCACTCTGATGGTAGTTTCTTTTGCTGTGCAGAAGCTCTTTAGTTTAATTAGATCCCATTTGTCAATTTTGGCTTTTGTTGCCATTGCTTTTGGTGTTTTAGACATGAAGTCCTTGCCCATGCCTATGTCCTGTACGGTAATGCCTAGGTTTTCTTCTAGGGTTTTTATGGTTTTAGGTCTAACATGTAAGTCTTTAATCCATCTTGAATTAATTTTTGTATAAGGTGTAAGGAAGGGATCCAGTTTCAGCTTTCTACATATGGCTAGTGAGTTTTCCCAGCACCATTTATTAAATAGGGAATCCTTTCCCCATTTCTTGTTTTTGTCAGGTTTGTCAAAGATCAGATAGTTGCAGATATGCGGCATTATTTCTGAGGGCTCTGTTCTGTTCCATTGGTCTATATCTCTGTTTTGTTACCAGTACCATGCTGTTTTGGTTACTGTAGCCCTGTAGTATAGTTTGAAGTCAGGTAGCATGATGCCTCCAGCTTTGTTCTATACCCAGAAATTACTTTTTAAAACACATACACCAAAACTATTCTAGAATGCAAAAATACACTCTCTGAAATTTTAAACATTGACTGGGTGTACTTCATAGAATAGTAAAAATGGCAGATGTGTCAAAGAACTTAAGAAAAATATAATTGAAGTGATTTAATCTGAAGAACAGAGGAAATGATTTTTAAAATATACAACATATGTGTAATTGCAATCTCAGAAATAGAGAAGACCATGAATGGTGCAAAAAAATGTTTGAACAAATAGCAACTGAAATGGTAAAAGACAAACATCACCTTCTCAGTGAGATCTTCTGGTATGAACTGAATGTTTGCATTTTATTCCCCCAAAATTCATATTTCAAAATTATCACCTACAATATGATGATATCTAGAGGTAAGGCCTTTGTGATGGGATTAGGTCATAAGGGTGGAGCCCTCATGAATGTGATTAGTGTCCTTATAAAGAGACCCAAGAGAGCTCTCTTGTCCCTTTCCTACCATGTGAGGACACACTGAGAAGGCGCAGTCTACAAACCAGGAAGCAAATTCTCATCAGATAGTGAATATGTCAGTGCCTTCATCTTGGACTTCCCAGGCTCTAGCAACTGTTTGTTGCATAAGTCTATGTTGTTTTTTATAGCCACCCAAATAGACTCAGACACCTTCGCAGACTACTTTTTGTTAGATTACAACCTCCTTTCTTCCCATTATTGTATATCCTCCCTTATGCCTTATTTTTCTCTGTATCACTTATATCCATCTGATATACTGGATACTGTACTGGGATTTAAGCTGTACAAGAATGAGTATTTTAACAAACATTTTCATTGCTATATCCTTAGTGCCTAGAACAATACTCACCATATGGTAGGTACTTAATATTTGTTGAATGTTGAATACATGAATCTCACTTGTATTCCTAACTTTGAATGCAAAATTTCCAAGCATCATCACTGAGTGTATGGTACTTGTGCTCAAATGACATTCACTCTATGAGCAAGAGAGTATGGGTAACTTTTTTATTCTCCCTTCAGTTTCTCAAGTGGCTTTCCAGAGCCCATCACACTGCAATCAATGAACTGGAGACTGTTTTCTGAATTCTCTCTGTAGTTTGAATGTAGACTGAGGAATTCACCTGAACATCTGAATTCTTATCTGTTCTTGTCTATGCATTTCCCTAAATTAGCTTCTGTGGTAGAAACTGAAATCTCCAAGGCACATATATTTCACATTCAAAAGCATATTCCTAACATTGTGTTACAGGTGTCAGAATTCATCATGTGTCAGATAAATCCTAGAAAGCAGATGAACACATATCTTAGATGACACCTTCCTACTGTGGCTTCACTTCTTTTCTCCCCTCAGATATCTAAAGAACCAGAGCAATAACATTTAGGTGATGTTGTGTTTACTGTGTACCCTCCATCTGGGTGAAGGCAGACATGTAACGGGGCTTGTCCACTTTGATGTTGTAAAGGGCTTGCCCCAGGCAGCATTGTGAAGAAGGCACAGTTTGACTTGGGTGTGTATCCACTGTGTGTCAGTCTTGACCTGCAGTGCACCAACCTGTTCTTCATGACAAGGAAATTATTTATAAGTAACCCAGTCACTTCCAGGAGTATAATTAACACAGCCGCCTGGCTGTGTTATCTCCTTTTCCTCCATTCTTTGTTTCTTCCACGAAAATGTATTAGTTGTAGGTTTCATGCCAGACTCTATGCTAGACAGAAGTGATCCCTGCCCTTGTGGAGTTTAGAGTTTAATGGGGATTTAGGAAAATAAGTGGCCAATCAACATATAATGCCATTAAGTGTCATAAGAGAGCTTAAAGCAAAATGCTGTGGCAGCTAGGAAGAGCCATGTGACCTAATTTTGTGGGAGCAGACAAGGCTTCCTGGAGGTAGCTCACACCAAGAGGATGGGTAGAAGTTAACCAGCTAAAGTTAGAAGAATAAGGTTGAAGAGGAAATTTCTGGCATATATAAAGGCATAGAAGTGAGAGAGTTCTAGATGTGTCCAGATCACTGACAGTGGCTTGCTGTGGTTGGAGCTTATCACCATAAGGAACAGAGAGAGAAGCCGCTGAAGAAATAGGGAGTCATGCAGGGACTGGAAGGTGTTATTAAGGTACTCCATTGCGTCTTAAGAGCAAGAGAAGTTAATGATGAAATTTTGGCTGAACGATGATGTAGTCAGGTTTTGTCTCAGGAAAATTATCTCATCATATTGTGTAAAATAGATTTGTGGAAGTGTTGTGGGAAACTGGAGGAAGGAAGAAGAGATGGAAGCTGTTGGACCAATAAAGGTCAGATATGATAGAGCTTGAACTACATAGTGGGGAAGGAGACTATAGAACAGATTTGAGAGATCTCTAGGAGGATTCTTTAACCCCACAAATCAATAGAGCCTTGAAATTAATCTTGGTCATTCCTATTCAAAGGCTTAAAGCACAAACGCTTGAAAGTTATTGTCAAAAGACTGCCCACTGGCCCATGTTACTTCTAGAAGGAAATTAAGGGAGGATGGGTAGGTATAATTGATGGAGAACTGAGTCAATCCTGAGGACCAGAGCCCAGAAGGATGCTAGAGAGCCTCTTGCCCATTGTGCTGGAGGGTGGAATCTGTATGTGACAGACAGTGCCAGGTGAAGGCAGAGTTTCTAAAAAGCATGGAGCTCCAGGAATAGAAATCAGGAGCCAAAGGGGCGAAGTAAGAAATTTAAAATACTGAGCAACAGAAGAGTGCATGGAATAGCTTTTCTAAAGAAAAGGGAAAGCATGCAATGGAATGACCATCAGAGACCCCTAAGTGATATGGTTTGGCTGTGTCCCAACCCAAACCTCATCTTGAATTGTAGCTCCCATAATTTCCACATGTCATGGGAGAAAGCTGGTTGGAGGTAGTTGAATCATAGGGCAGGTCTTTCCTGTGCTGTTCTTGTGGTAGTGAATAAGTCTCACAGGTTCTGATAGTTTTATAAAGGGGAGTTCCCCTGCACACCCTCTCTTGCTTGCCGCCATGTAAGATGTGCCTTTGCTTCTCTTTGCTTCCCACCATGATTGTGAGGCCTCCCCAGCCATGTGGAATTGTAAGTCCCTTAAACCTCTTTCCTTTATAAATTACCCAGTCTTGAGTATGCCTTTATTAGCAGCATGAGAACAGACTAATATACCCCTAACCAAGACTGTAGCTGGCCTTTTATGAAGAGGCAGGGACTTGGCTATCCTACTCCCTTCAACTTGTGTCCCTTGAGCTTTTTCCATTTCCCTCAGGACACTGTAACCTGGGGTGAAACCCTCACCTTTACTTCAGCCAGCCAATGGGTGCCCTCCCTCTACTCAGCTGACAAAGGGGTATGCTGCCTATTACTTCAGCTAATGGAAAGCGCCCTGCCCTTTACTTCGGAGAGACGAGGGATAATGATTTTGTTATTTTCATCCTGTCAGTGTCAATTCCAGACCTCCATGCCCACCCTTCCTTGCCTTGTTTTCAGATGATTTCTTTGAGTGACCCAGTAGGGTCACTATACCTGCTGTTTATAAAGCTGGTATGCACCTCCTCAGAGCTAAACCCTCACTCACCTGTGAAAACACACTCCTTTTGCGTGTTTTTCTGGAGCTGAACTGGCTTTGCCATGCCACTCTGCAGACATAATCATAAGATGTTGTTTCATCAATATTCTGATTCATATTCCTGCACACTACTCTTCGACTCCTCAACCCTCCTTTGCCCAACAGCTTGCTTTGTGTGATGTGTAATTGTGCCTGGGAGCTAAGGCTTTCACTCTCTTTTCTGCCCTCTCTTGCTTGCTTTTGGTTTGCTCCAGGTCAGAAAACACAAAATGCTGGTCTGCTGGAGAAGTGAGAGTGGTTTAACTCTTGTACAGTGTTATTTTCATGATTTTCATGACCTTGTGCTCTGACAGAAGTTTAAACAGTTGAACTTATTTTCCAAGGTGCTTTGAAACTTCTAATTGAGAATGGAGATAGGATTGATGCTTAGGAGCTTGGTCATTCCAAAATAATCCTTACACAGGAAAAATCAGGAAATATGAAATCCACTTTAAAAATGTGTGATTCTCGGCCAGGCACGGTGGCTCACGCCTGTAATCCCAGCACTTTGGGAGGCTGAGACGGGCGGATCATGAGGTCAGGAGATTAAAACCATCCTGGCTAATACGGTGAAACCCTGTCTCTACTAAAAATACAAAAAATTAGCCGGGCGTGGTGGTGGGCCCCTGTAGTCCCAGCTACTTGGGAGGCTGAGGCAGGAGAATGGCGTGAACCTGGGAGGCAGAGCTTGCAGTGAGCCAAGATGGCGCCACTGCACTCCAGCCTGGGCGACAGAGCAAGACTCTGTCTCAAAAAAAAAAAAAAAATTTTTTTGATTCCCTAAATGCCAAGAAGAAAATATATAGCTGGCACCCCAAGGGATCATGACCTAATACCATACCCAATCCTGTTTCTGTCAGCCTAGTAATACAGTTCCCCTCAGAGCCCTCTCCATAAGGATTTGGGATGTAAATAAGTTACAAGACTGGAACTGCATACCAATCAGTGTCCTGTTGCTATTTACTGGCCCCGTTTCAGTTCCCTGTGGCTCCCAGAGTAAGACAATGGGCCACATTGCCCTTCCATTAGATGTTTAATGCTTTTGGAAAGGAGTAGGGTGGACCAATGCAAGACTGTTCTAACTTTTGTTTTTCTTTTGTCCTTATTGCTACCTCTTGTCACTACCTGTCTTCTTAGCTCTCTATATATTCATTGCCACTTCAATAAGAGGTTAAAATTTCCTTATGGATATGGTTCTAGACCAGAAGAAAAAGCTGTTTTGTCCCTTTAAGGAAGGTATCAAAGTGAAAATGGGGAGGCGAAATGTGAAAATCCAGAAAAGAGTCACATTGGCTGTATTGGGAGGAAAATATTCTTTAAGACTTCCTGAAATAGCACATTTAGGATGTATCTGTATCATTTAGGATGTATCTGTATCTATATTTTTATCAGTATTCTTCCAATGCTCACCCAATTGCTTATATTTCTCGGTATAAATGGTCCATTTACATAAGAAATTATGATAAGAACAATTTATTTCTCTGGGGCATTTTGAACTTTTATTGAAAAAGGT
Organism: Hylobates moloch; assembly: GCF_009828535.3. NCBI lineage: Eukaryota > Metazoa > Chordata > Mammalia > Primates > Hylobatidae > Hylobates > Hylobates moloch. The sequence continues at coordinate 17,623,072 of NW_026652286.1, forward strand.
AGATTTCTTTTTTTTTCCTTTTTTTGTTTTTTTAATGTACTACATAGCTTAATGGTATGAACATGACAGGAAAGATATTTAATTTTTACACTTAAGAGATTCATTTTCCTAGAATTTGATGCATTATAGTGGATTGAGAATCATTTAACTGCATACTTTAGCAGCAATATGAAAATTCTAAAAATGAATTTTCTGACATAGAAAAGTACATCACAGTAAAACTGCTCTTATGAAAGATAACATTTTTCCTTCCCTAAATGAAAAATAGATGAATAATCTGTTCCAATTTGTAAAAACTAAAACAAAGATTTGTTTTAAATTTGAACTACTCAGAAATAAATTTGGATAATTGCAATATTTGTGGTTACAGAGACATTTCAGCTTTCCACTTGTATTTTAGTTTCTTCTTTTTTAATACCTCCTTTTATTTCTCTTATATGTCAAAATGTAAAAAACAATCCAGGAAACTAGGAAAGTAGAATAGTTTCAGATGTATAATCTCTACTTCCCTTTCACTCCTAGTTACTTCTTTATAGACTTTGGGGTGGTGAAAATGGGAAAAGAACTAACTTTTGTCAATAGAAATTCTGCACTAGGCCGTGTGCCAGGCCTTTCTCAGGTTATCCCCATTCAGCTTCACAATTGTTTATTGGGTCTTAATATTTCTACGTTTCATCTGAAGAAAGTGCAAGTCCATACAACCGGTAGGTGAAAAGCTAGGATTTAAATCTATGACTCTCAGACTTTAAAATGTGTCCTCAATACTGTACCATTTTGTTCCCGTCTACCCCAGGTTATGATTCACTGAAAGTTAATTTACTCTTCAGAGTGAATCTCAATTTAATGAGCTCCAAGAGACATCAAAATTGTTTAACTCTAAACATCCTTCATAAAAATTGCATTTAATGTGAAGTAGTACTGAGGGAAATTTTTCTTTTCTTTATTAATTTTTTTCATGTGGAGAAAATTCTTAATATTACTAGTATTTTCCTAGGAATACAGCTAACAAGATAAGTGAAGGACCTCTTCAAGGAGAACTATATGTCACTGCTGAAGAAAATTAGAGAGGACACAAATAAACGGGAAAATATTCCATGCTCATGGATAGGAAGAACCAACATCGTGAAAATGGCCTTCCTGCCCAGTGTAATTTATAGATTCAATGCTATTCTCATTAATCTACCGTTACTGTTCTTCATAGAATTAGAAAAAAACTACTTTAAAATTCATGGGGACCCAAAAATAGCCGAAATAGCCAAGACAATCCTAAGCGAAAGAATAAACCTGGAGGCATCACGCTACCTGACTTCAAAGTATACTACAAGTCTATAGTAACCAAAACAGCATGATACTGGTACAAAAACAGACACACAGACCAATGGAACAGACTAGAGATCTCAGAAATAAGACCACAAATCTGCAATCATCTGATCTTTGACAAGCCTGAGAAAAACAAGCAATGGGGAAAGGATTCCCTATTTAATAAATGGTGCTGGGAGAACTGGCTATCCACATGCAGAAAATTGAAACTGAACCCCTTCCTTACACCTTATACAAAAATTAACTCAAGATGGTTTAAAGACTTAAATGTAAAACCCAAAACTATAAAAACCCTAAAAGAAAACCTAGGCAATACCATTCAGGACAAAGGCTCAGGCAAGATTTCATGACAAAAACGTCAAAAGCAATTGCAATAAAAGCAAAAATTGACAAATGAGATCTAATTAAACTAGAGAGCTTCTGAACAGCAGAAGTGAACAGGCAACCTACAAAATGTGAGAAAATTTTTGCAGTCTTTCCATGTGACAATGGTCTAATATCCAAAATCTACAAGGAACTTAAACAAATTTACAAGAAAAAAAAACAACTCCGTGAAAAAATGAAAAAAAGACATGAACAGACACTTCTCAAAAGAGGACATTTATGTGGCTAACAAACATATAAAAAAAAGATCAACATCACTGATCATTAGAGAAGTGCAAATCAAAACTACATTGAGATACAATGTCATACCAGTCAGAATGGCGATCATTAAAAAGTCAAGAAACAACAGATGCTGGTGAGGCTGTTGAGAAATAGGAATGCTTTTACACTGTTGGTGGGAATGTAAATTAGTTCAACCATTGTGGAAGACAGTGTGGCGATTCCTCAGAGACTTAGAATGAGAAATACCATTTTACCCAGCAATGTCATTATTGGGTATATACCCAAAGGAATATAAATCATTCTGTTATAAAGGTACATGCACATGTATGTTCACTGCAGCACTATTCACAATAGCCAAGACATGGAATCAACTCAAATTCCATCAATGATAGACTGGATAAAGCAAATGTAGTACATATATACAGTGGAATACTATGCAGCCATAAAAAGGAATAAGATCATATCCTTTGCAGGGACATGGATAGAGCTTGACACCATTATCCTCAGCAAACTAATGCAGGAAGAGAAAACCAAACACCACATGTTCTCACTTATAAGTGGGAGCTGAACAATGAGAACACATGGACATAGGGAAGGGAACAAAACACACTGGGACCTGTTGGGGCAGCGTGGGCAGCAGGGGTAGGAAGAGCATCAGGATAAATAGCGAATCCATGTGGGGCTTAATACCTAGGTGATAGGTTGATAGGCTCAGCAAACCACTGCGGCATATGTTTACCATTAAATGTAAGTATATATATATCTATATATCTATATATCATATAGATATAGATACATACACACATACATACATATATATATATATATACACGTATGTGTAGTATTTTAAAGTAGATTAACAGAGGAAAGCATGTGGTACAGAAATAAATTGTCACTTTCCTTGTAGTGGTGCCTGACTGGGAAAACTTACTGTTAGATTACTTTGATTTCTTTCTTTAAGTTTTGTTATGCCATTAAGCTATAAAATATATCTATGTAGGAGAAAAATTAGAATATGTCAATAAGCCACCATCCAGGGGCAGCCAAATTTAACGTTTTCTTCTAGATTTGTATGTATATATGTAATTTTTTACAGATAGTATATTTTACCTACTAGTTTAAAATATAAATTTTTCCCACTTAAAAATCTCTCCAATATTTTATGTCAAAAATAAACATCCATATTAATTTTAGAGACTAATATCATGAGAATGCTTCATAGTTTATTTAGCCTATATTGGACATTTGTTGTTTCCAATATTTTATTTACATAATGTACTGTTATAAGCATCCATGCCCATGCATCTTCGCACATCTCTGATTATTTTGTAGGATAAATTGCCAAGTGTAGTTGTCTTAGATATAGCCTTGAATATTCTTATTTTTGAATATTGTAAAGGTAATATACTTGGGGGCAACCATTATTCGGAATTCAAGCTAGTCTGTATAATGACACTGTTCAGCTCAGAATGGAAATATCAGATCTTTAAGGGTAACAATTTGAGACACTTATGTAATGTCCCAAGTTTGAATTTTGAATTTCTGACTTGTTGAATTATAGAGGACATTCTTACCTTACAGATGAGGACATTATTATTCATTTACATATCTGTCATTCCTTAATATGTAAAGTCCTTGAGAGCCAAGATCACATTCTTTTTAAATTTGTGTCTTAGAACCAAGCACCATACTTGGCTCAGAGCCCTGTTCAAAAAATGTTCACAAATAACATTTGGCCAGGCACAGTGGCTCATGCCTTCAATTCCAGTGTTTTGGGAGGCCTAGGCATGAGGCCAGGAGTTTGAGACCAGCCCAGGAAACATAGCAAGACCCCGTGTCTTCAAAAGTAATTTAAAATAATTAGCTGAGAGTGGTGGTGCATGCCTGTAATCCTAGCTACTTGGGAGGCTGAGGTGGGAGGATTGCTTAAGCCCAGGAGTTTGAAGTTGCAATGAGCCATGATTGTGCCACTGCACTCCAGCCTGGGCAACAGAATGAGACACTCTATTGCAAGAATGAAATAGCGAGAGAAAGAGAGAGAAAAGGAAGGAAGGAGGGAAGGAAGGAAGGAAGGAAGGAGGGAAGGAAGGAAGGAAGGAAGGAAGGAAGGAAGGAAGGAAGGAAGGGGAAGGAAGGAGAAGGAAGGAGAAGGAGGAGGGAGGAGGAGGGAGGGGGAAGTACGGGGAGGGAAGGAAGGGAAAGGAAGGAAAGGAAGGAAGGGAAAGGAAGGAAAAGAAGGAAGGGAAAGGAAGGGAAGGAAGGGAAAGGAAGGAAAAGGAAGGAAAAGGAAGGGAAGGAAGGAAAGAAAGGAAGGGAAGGAAGGAAGGGAAAGGAAGGGAAGGAAGGAAAGAAAGGAAGGGAAGGAAGGAAAGAAAGGAAGGGAAGGAAGGAAAGAAAGGAAGGGAAAGGAAGGGAAGGAAGGGAAAGAAAGGAAGGGAAAGGAAGGGAAGGGAAGGAAGGCAAGAAAGGGAAAGGAAGGGAAGGAGGGAGGGAGGGAGAGAGAGGGAAACAAAGAAAAAGAAGGAAACAAAGAAAGAAATTATAAATAAATAACATTTAGGTACTGAGTGGCTAACAGATTTGCTAAAGGTCAAATGGCTAGTTCAAGGTAGTGTTCACACTTGAAACCATGCTCTGGATTCCAGACTTCTCAATTTTACCAGTGCCTCATCCTGGATTTCCCCAACAGTGTAGGGGCTACTACTTATGAGGGAGTGCCATCCCTCGAAAGCCAGAGAGAGGGAAAGAGGGAAGGAGGCAAGAAAAGAGGGAGCACAATTAGGAGAGGGAAAGAGGGAAGGAGGCAAGAAAGGAGGGAGCACAATTAGGAGGCCATGGTACCAAGAACATCACCTTTTGGTATCTAAGGCTACTGATTGCTTGATATCATGGGATCATTTTTGCTGGGAGCGTTTTTGAACAACAGCAATTAAAGATACTCCATTAGTAGGAGAAAGAGAGACATTTATCTGCCAGTTGCAATCTCCCATGAAGCATTAATCCATAGGTTGTGCATATGTAGGCTTTGAATGAATTCCTCAGGAATGGGAGATGGAAGACAAGATATATTGTTGGCTTCTACCTACTAATGTCATTTGCTATGGGAGTTGGGATAAAACAGGTATCTAGGGGATAAAGAAACAGAAGTGGTTGAGCAGATCTGATTAGTGCCTGCAAGTTGTCTGATACAATTACACATTCATTCTCTTGGTTAATAAATGTTAAACATATCCTTGCACATGGTGATGAGTTAGTGGTGAGTGTATACTCAGAAACTACATACAGTCTTTGTTCTCCAGGAACTTACAACTTTAGCTTAACTTGGGCTGGTCAACCATATCTCTTTTTTGTTCTCAGGTGCATTCCCAGATCTTTCTTTACTGTACCCTTTTTTTCAGAAAACTGTACTCTTGTAGGTTTGGCCAGTGAAGACACTGGAGAACGTTTTAGAATGGGAGTTACAGTGGTGACATCTCTAGCAGCAGTGGAATTTCCTCTGGGGTTCTACCTCCCTCATGGCAACCTGTGGCTCTGGCTCCATGGTTGGGTCTGCCTCCTGGGATCCTGTTATTCCCGATGGTGCTCCAGCCCTAGGAGTAGTAGTGGCTTCCTGCTGTTGTTAATCTATGGATTTCCTCACTGTCCCCTAATTTTTTTAAAATTCTTTCATCACCTAGTAACCAATTAGTGAAACCAATTCCTTCTGCTTATGAAAGCCAGAATGGTTTCTGTTTTACTAAGTGGACCTCAACAAAAACGGTTCTTCCAAAAAAAAAAACAACCAATGACTCCTAATAGTTTCATTAATTATGAAATAAATGATAATCTACCAATGTAATATTGAAAAGGATGAATATTTCGCTCCCACCAGTTCATGAAAGTCATCAGAATAGTAAATTTTTAATGCAGGCCTCATCATTAAAATCTTATTTTATTTGGAGCCACAAGGAGTTAATATAAAACTAATCTGGAGGGATAAACATAATCTTGTCAGGATGGACATTTTCTTCATGAAAAGGGAACATTATTTCTGCCAGGAGGTCATTAGAAATCAAACACATATGTTGAAATGCTGACTCTTACTTTAATTTTGAAAGAATGCTGCATATGTAAACTGATAAAAGAAAAAATATATATTATTTTCTCTTCAACTTTCCAATGCCTTCATTTCCTTTTTCTGAATGTGAGGATAAACATGGAAGGAGAGATATAGTGAAGGTTTTTAGGGAGGTCAGCTCTCTCTCTAGCCATTGTGCAACATCAAAGATCTTTGTGAATAATACAGTGCAAGCATTTGCACAGCTGAGCTATGCTGTGTGGTCTTAAAAAAAATTAATGGTATCTGAAATTTGCATAAACTCTAAGCAATATGAATATTATTGCAATCATTATAATCTGTATTAATATTCATTATGTACTCTATTAGGTGCTTTATACATGTTATCTCATGAATTGTCAAAATATCCTATAAGCTCAGTATCATTTGTCCTATCTTACAGATGTGTAAAGCAAGGGAGATGGAGTAGTATGCCCAGTTTTACAGAAAGTAAATAATGGAACTGTATATTAAATCCAAATCTGTAAGGCTAAAACTCCCTACTGCTTGCTCCATACTATGCTACTATTTTCACTAGATAAAACTTATTTTTACTTTAAGATCTGAAAAATATAAGTGATTACTGATATATAAACTATGATATTTTAATAAACATAATTTATTTTGTTCTGTTCCTTAAAAGTAGAGTATGTGAATTATTTCTCTTGGCTGTTCTCTTTCACAGAGAGAAATTCATAGAATTATGAAATACAGTGAGTCCATAGAGAATATCTAGTCTAACCTCCTAATTTCACAGATGAAAAATCTTAGGTCTAGAGGCAGAAAATGATTTGGGCAAGAAAACTGCTACCTCTCAGAATCTTCATTTGCAGACAGGCGTATGGTATCCATTGAGACTTAAATGGAGGAGAGAAATGGCAGGTTTAAATGAAGCCATCTGGAAGTTACCACTTGCCAAATGAAACAGATGGAAATTTTCTTTGACATGTATCAAGGGACCCTGATGTGGACTTCTTCTGTCTATTCCCTTGGGAATTCTAAGATATAAGGACTTTTGGAGAAGTTTGGGCCATTGAGGATTCCAGCATGTGCCAGTCCCAATAGGCTTATATTTAGGATAGTTAGGAAAATATGATCAACACTCACAAGGAAAAGCGATATCCTATAATTTTCTGAAGGCTCTCCTAGATTGAGAGGACACCTGTCACAGGTTGGTAGAGAATCAAAGTACAGTTTCCAGTTCAGTCTTGGGGAACTAGTAAAGGAAGAGGGAGTGATTTTTAAGATGATTGTGTGAGATGTTCTTTTATGACTCATCCCGTAAGAAGGTTTTCCTAAAAAACTGAAAGGACAAGTCAAATACTACAATCCCAGGAAAGTGAAAAGTAAAGACCAAGGGAAAATGAATACAGAACAAATGAAATAATTTTAACACTGATGATTAAGGGTAGTTTGAGTCACAAAAGGAGGACAATTCAACGGAGACCAAGAGACTGAGGGAAAGATGTACAAGAACCCCAGAAGAAGCAGGCTTCAGGGACTGCCAAAGAATCAAGAACCCAGAGAACAGTATGCTCAGCCTTCAACCTCTCTCTTTCTCTCTCTCTCTCTCTCTCAGTCTTCCTCCCTGCTTCCCACATAATTTCAAAGTGGAGTATGCCATCCCACTGACCCCGAGTTTATACCATCTCAGCTCTAGTCACAAGAACAAACTATGTATGGCCAGGCGCGGTGGCTCACGCTTGTAATCCCAGCACTTTGGGAGGCCGAGGCGGGCGGATCACGAGGTCAGGAGATCGAGACCACGGTGAAACCCCGTCTCTACCAAAAATACAAAAAATTAGCCGGGCGTGGTGGCGAGCGCCTGTAGTCCCAGCTACTCGGAGAGGCTGAGGCAGGAGAATGGCGTGAACCCGGGAGGCGGAGCTTGCAGTGAGCCGAGATGGCGCCACTGCACTCCAGCCTGGGCGACAGAGCGGGACTCCGTCTCAAAAAAAAAAAAAAAGAACAAACTATGTGGCTTTCTGTGAATCAATATCAAATTCCAAGACAGGATATTTGACCCTTGTTCCAATCACCTATCAAGAAGGAGGTTGGACAAGTGAGAGTAGACATTCTAAAAGAAAGGGAGTTTTTTAAACTAAGCAGACACCCTACAGTGTCAAGGTCAGCCAATTTTTAGAAATTGAAACTGGATCACGGCAGTGGCTAATGGGGCTCTTGGTAAGCAACATAGATTGACAATGAATTTTATCTTGATTAATGAATGGCAATCAACTAATTTTGTAATATACTCATTACAAAAACTAGCCAAATAGGAAGGTATAAAAAGAACAGAATAAATGAATTCATTTATAATAAAGAAAAATAAAGTGACTTTATATGTAATATTTTGCCTCATGGACAACTTTACCTGGCTTAAGTCATTGTTTACAACTCTGATTCTTTTTTTTTTTTCTTTTGAGACAGAGTTTCACTCTTGTTGCCCAGGCTGGAGTGCAATGGTATGATCTCGGCTCACCACAACCTCTGCCTCCTGGGTTCAAGCAATTCTCCTGCCTCAGACTCCCGAGTAGCTGGGATTACAGGCATGCGCCACCATGCCCAGCTAATTTTGTATTTTTAGTAGAGATGGAGTTTCTCCATGTTGGCTAGGCTGATCTTGAACTCCCAGCCTTAGGTGATCCACCCACCTCGGCCTCCCAAAGTGCTGGGATTACAGGCGTAAGCCACCATGTCTGTCTGCGACTCTGATTCTTAAGACCATTTTGTGGCAATTACTTCTGTCTAGCTATTTCCCCCTTTCCTATCTCAGGATAAAAGGGTCTGTCATTGTAAAATGAGGCTCTGTTTTGTGGAGAGTAGCAATCTAAATACAAGAGTTTTGTGTCATAATACTCAATGTAGTGACATTTTCCATTTTTTCCTATGATACTATTTTAATAATAAAAGTAAATATGTTTATTGCATAATGTTTGGAATAGAGAATCATATAACAAAGGAAATAAAATCATTCATAATCAGGTATGGTGATTTTTAAAACAAAAATGATTTTAATCTAATTCTAGGTTTAGAAGCATTAAACAGACAAATGAATGTTCTTAGATTTTTAGAATCCAATCCCCTGTGTGGTAATAAGAGACATTTGATTGGATAAAAACATCTTCAACTATTGACAGCCTACTGACTGATGTGTTTTACTATTGCCCAATGCAGCACAAACCCTTGGTATGTAGGTGCTGCCTTTGTAAATATATCAGCTGCTGAGTGTATTAAAATGCACTGAATTAATCAAGTGTGACTGATGATCTTAACTGATGGGGGAGACACAGTAACCTTTTTCTCAAAGCAACTACATCATGTAATTACAGAGGAAACTGTATAGCATTTGTTAGTTAGACTAGACACCTCTAATGACATTAGCCAAGCAAAGGGTATTATTATCCTCCATTTTAAGATTTAAAAATCTGAGACAAATATCAGTTAAATAGGGAACAGCTCCAAGGTCATACAAAAGAATTAAGAGCAAAATCAGACTTTAGGCCTCTTTAACCCTAAACTCTATGTATTAACCACTACAACCCACAAACTTTCTGACTGATTGGGTTATAGTTTATGTAGAAAGAAATAAAATATTTATAACTGGTTCCAACTTTTATATATTTCTGGGATTACTTATAGATGCTGAAGATAAATTAACTCTAGAATGTAACTCTGTTGCTGAAATAAATAAATAAATTTGATGAGTTGTAGTATGGGCATGAAATGATATCTGAAGTTAAAGAAAATAGGAGAAATAAGTCACTTAGAAGAAAAACTGTTTTTACATAAAATCAGCATCCAGTTTTGATAAGAATCAAAGCTATTTTAATTTGTGCTTTTCAATGAAAATAGAAATAGTCCCATCATGATCAAATCAAATATAATATAGATTAAAATAAGCATAAGCATAGCCAGAGTATTGAGAGCAGATCACTTATTTTTTGTATAACAACAAAGCTATTCAAATTAGAAATCAAATCATATATATTAAATTAAAAATATATTTACTAATATTTCCTTGGACAGTGTTTTCAGGTTAAAATGCTTAAATTTGTTTCTGAGATTAGCTCTTTATTCTTAAAAAGCAGGTGTTAACATTGTTTATTTATTATTTTTCCCATTTTAAGATGAAGAAAATAAATGAGGTTTAGTCAACTGTCCCAAGTCACACAACAAGTACGGAGCCATCTCACTGTACTTCATATGGTATTGATACCTATATCAAATTGCAATGTTTTCTAGGAATAAGTCAGATGAACAAGACATTATTAAGTGTTCTCCAACTTTTGTATCAAAGTGTTTTCTTAATCATAGTTGTAGGAAGGGCCCAAAAGCTTAGAAAGAGCCCTGTGTGTGTGTGTGTATGTGTATATATATGTGTATGTGTGTATATGTTTGTGTGTGTGTGTGTGTATATATACACCCACACACATGTATGTATATGTGTATATATATGGGTATATGTATATGTGTATATAATGGGTGTATAAATATATATATATATATACACACACCCATATATAATGGAAAAGAAAATAGTGAGTTTGAACTAATTGGTCCTCCCATCACTGTGCCAATCTCTGAAGCTCCTCAAGAATACCTCAAGAATAGTTTAAGAATATTTCACATAATTTATAATTTGATTTGTCGTAATTTTTATCTTTTGTTTTAAGTGAGAGAAAAAAATATACAAACAGACAATGGCCAAACATAAAAAAATGGAACTCTGACCCACAATATGAGCACCCAGCCCAGGAAACCAACCCATTATCTATAGTAACCAGCCCAGGAAGCCTGCCTACTCTCTACAAGTCAGACTTATAAGAAGTCAGACCACTGTCTCTAACAACCAGACCTGAAAGCCAAATAGTAACTCCTATGATAACTAACCAGCAGTTTACCTAATTTTAGTCCCTGTTTCAAATTTAGGACCAGCTAGAGAAAGCCAAATATGTACCCCCTAAGCAATTACATAGGAAGTCCCACTTCTAGTTATGCTACCTTCATCAGGATAAGAGATTAGGATTAGGGGCTGTTCATGATAACAGCTCCTAATCAGGACGCACCTAAAGTCTTCCCTCTATTCCACTATACAGCTTTCTTGTTACTCTTGCCTGCCTTTGAATCTCTGCCAAAATACAACTGATGGTGGCTGACTCCTTTACTATAGCAAACTGAATAAATACCTTTTTTTTTCATGTAGTGGGTCTTTTAAAAAACATTCTCCATAAAAAAGCTTTATTATTTGTATAAAAATGATACACAATTACTATTTTTAAGAAAACTTCAAGCAATACAGGAGAAAACAAAAATCTAACCACCCAAAGATAAACACCATCACTATTAGGTGCGCATAATAGCAGATACATATTTTTGTCTACAGATAAAAAATGAATGGGTAGATAAATGAACGAAAATGATTTTTATAAAATGGCATCCAGAAATATATTCTATTTCAAATGAAATGTATTGAATTAATTTTATTATAAAACAAACTCAAAATAAACAGTTAAGCATCCAATAATCATGTCTTCTGAAAACATATATGTAAATATGTTTATATTTACATATGTGTATGTATATACATATATTTATATAAGTGTAACATATGTGTATATATACATATATTTATATATGTGTAACATGTGTATATATACACACACATAAATATATGTATGTATGTATATACATATATACACAGACATATATATAAAACAAATATATATATTTGTTATGAATAGATTGTTCTGAAGGTAAGTAAAATATTGTGAAAAATAAGATGTGGCAAATCATTTTTTTGAATTTAAGACTTCAAGTTTAACTAGTACCAAATTCCTGCATGCTATGAAGAGTAGGAAAAATTTGTATTTACATTTCTCCTTCCTCCATTTTCCCTTACTTTCTTATATTGATTATTTATATTAGCATGTTTGTTCTGTCAAAATTAGTAATATTTACATTATTTTATATAAAAACATAATGGATGACATTTATTGAAATCTGCAGATTCCAAACATTACTCTAAGGCTGCCTGCCTGCCTTCCTTTCTCCCTCCCTTCTTTTTTTAAATTTCTTTGTTCTTTCCTTCCTTCTTTTTCTTGTTTTTTTTCTTTTTCTTTTTTTTTTTTTTTTTTTTGAGACAGTCTCACTTTTTAGCCCAGGCTGGAGTGCAGTGGTGCCATCTCAGCTCACTGCAACCTCTGCCTCCTAGGTTCCAGCGATTCTCCTGCCTCAGCCTCCCGGGTAGCTGGGACTACAGGCACACGCCACCATGCCCAGCTAATTTTGTATTTTTTAAGTAGAAACAGGGTTTCACCATGTTGGCCAGGCTGGTCTCGAACTCCTGACCTCAGGTTATCCACCTGTCTAGGCCTCCCAAAGTGCTGGGATTACAGGCGAGAGCCACCGCACCCAGCCACTTCTTTTTCTTTAATCTGAGAGCTGGCCCATACTCATTTTTGGCTTACGACATATTATATTTCTTGGCTTGTTCAGGCTTTTTATATTTATCATGTAATTTAATATTCACCAGGATCCTTTCAGGCAAGTATTATTTTCCCATCTTACAGATAAGAGAACTGAGATACCAAGTGGTTGAGTAATTTTCCAACATACATTTAATAAGCAATGGAGCCACATTTTAAACCCATTCCAATCTGTTACCAGAGTTTGAACTCTTAATTTCTGTAGAACAGCCATAGTTCCACAGTTGTTTAGGTTTATTTTTATCTTGAAGTAGATTTATATGGTTTGGATTTGTGTTTCCGCCCAAATCTCATATCGAATTGTAATCCGCAATGTAGGAGGAGGGACCTGGTAGGAGGTGACTGTACCATGGGGGTGGATTTCCCTCTTGTTGTTCTTGTGATAGTGAGTTCTCATGAGATCTGGTTGTTTAAAAGTGTGTAGCACCTCCCTCTGATCTCTCATTCTCTTGTTCTGTCCATGTAAGACATTTCCTGCTTCTCCTTCACCTTCAGCCATGATTGTAAATTTCCTGAGGCCTCCCCAGCCATGCTTCCTGTACAGCCTGTGGAACTGTGAGTCAATTAAATCACTTTTCTTTATAAATTACCCATTCTCAGGTAGTTCTTTATAGCAATGTGAGAACAGACTAATACATGGACCCACTGCTTACTTCCAGTACCTTACTATGTTTCTCCATTTCTGGATTCTTTATTTTGATTCAGTTCTTGGTTTGCTGCCTTTTATTGCATTGCATTGAAAGACATTTTATGAAAGTTCAGAGACATTGAATTCCTTTATTTGCTTCTTAATGTCTAAGGATATTTGTGAGTTGTTTTTCTACTCCAAGAAATATGAGTCTGGATATGAAATACTTGAGTCATTTTTATTTCCCTTTGGACTTTATATACTTTTCTCAACTGTTCCTGTTTCATTAATAGTTTTATTAGATATTTCCTACTCATATTTTAGTTTACCAAACTCAAAAATTATAGTTCTAGAGTTTCTTTTTCCCAAGAACAACTCTTGAGTACTTTATACCTTGTGTTTACTCATGATTAAAAATTTCTGCCAGAAACTTCTATACTTGAATGATTACCTCACTTGATAATTACCTTTGGGTCACAGCTCTGAACATTTGAATTTATTGTCTCTGGCATTGAATATTGCTGTGGAGTAAATGTGGCTTGATTTTGTTGATTGATATATTTTATGTGTTTTTTTAAAATCCTGCTTGTATATTTGAGGTAATCTTTTTTACTTTTAGATGCTGAAAAATTTAATCAGAATATATCTTATGCTGATCATTTTTTTTGGATTTCCCTGACCACACTGGACCTTTTAACTTTGAGTATGCCTTTTATCCTACTTGTTAGGTTCTCTGAGAAACACAGATTTCCTAATGATTTTTCTTTTTCTATCTTACCTGTATAGTATCTTCTAACCATTTTGTTCTCTTCTCCAATTTTCTCTGCATATTATTAACTCAAATCTTTCCTCTTTAATAGTAAGTTGTTTGGTGTTTATAATTCATTTATTGGCTCTGTAATTTTTCTTTTAATTGAATATTGTTAATAATTTCGTTTTTGAGCTCTTTTATTATGTGTGTTTTTTATTGTGTTCTTTGATAGCTTAGTACATTCAAAGAGAATATTCTTATTTCACTTGAATTATTCTTTCTTCCAGACTTGGTTCTTCGTTTTGTTACAATATAAAATTTATATTAATTCAGTTGTGTTCATTTTCATTTATTTGTGCTTGCCATGGGTAGCTCTGCCAAGATCTTCTGTTTGCTCTAATATAATATAGATAGATTAGCTTTGATCCTCTTCTAGTCAACTCAAAGACTGTTCTTCCCACCACCCGCATGTCCCCTGCACTCCTGACTAGCCGGGCTATTGCACCAAAGTGATTTCTTTTCCTTCATTTTTCCCTCCCTCCCTCCCTTTTTTTCTTTCTTCCATTCTCTCTCTTTCTTTTTTCTTTGATTTTTTTTAACCTTAGAGTACAAGCATGGAAAGAGAAGGGTAACAACTTATTAGTTCCTTATATTGCAGTTTGCTTTGACAAGAAACTAAAACATTCATTATTTGCTTTTTCTTCTGATATGTTCTCAAATATCCTGTACTATGATTTTATTTCACTTGGTTGAAGGTATATCCTATTTTTCTGGTAGAATACCCCAAGCCTTCAGTCAATTCATTCACATCAAAATGTAACTTTGGAAAATTCTGTTCTTGCTCTTGCTCACTCATCATCCAGCATGGCATTTACTCTTAAGAATTTGCCTAGCCTGTTATTTTCTACATTCCTACGATCCTTTAGTCTACTTTTTGTCAAATTAGAGATATCAGTGAAAGCCTCAAGATTTGGAATACTCACCTTCTTTCCACAAAATGTCTGTCAATGAGCAATAATGGTAGTAAGTTTTGAATCTGCACACACTGTACCAAAATTTTCTAATTCCTTCTGTGGGCTACTATTTTTCAGTGTAATAATATTTGCCGTTTTTGAACTTTTTTCTTTCTTGCCTTTTTTTTTTTTGCTTTTTTTCTATTTTATATGTATATTTTTAGGTATACAAAGGGAGAATGTGTAACATTAAGCACCAGGAGCAGCGAATGGGAGGGATATATAAACTGTTGAGGGCAAGGGTCACTAACTATTGATGCGGGAGTAGAGGACTCTGAGAGGTACAGAGTTTTTGAAAGAAGTTTGCAACTGCATATGCCCTCCAAAAATTGTCTGCTGGCTGAATAAAAATAACACTTATTGAATTACTATATTTCAAATGAATTCAGGTGCTATTTTATGGTGAATAAAATAGAAAGTAATTTAAATGCATTACTGAATTCTTTATAGCTCTTTTGTCATTATGTATATACGTGAGGCAATATAGTAGTATTAAGAGGCTGTAGACAGAATGCCATGTCATATACTGTAACCTTTAGAAAGTTATTTAACTACTACCTTAAGCATCACTGTAAAATGAAATAAAAATAGTATTTACCTCATACAGTCATTATGAGGCTTAAGTAAAATAATACATGCAAAGCATTTGGCACAGCACCTGACACCTTATCAGCACCCAATTTTGGCTTCTACAGTTGCAATCCATGGATACTATCATATGAGGATCTAATGATTAGCTAGAAAGGGATCTTCTCATTTTAATGTTGTAAATTACAGCAGGGCAAGATCAGCTTGAATCTTTGGACATGACTTATCTGCTTCTATTAGGTTGAGCCACATAAGTGCTACAAACTGGAAGAAAATGTATGGAGCACTCCTACAGAGGAACAAGTGTGATGTCAGTTTAGCATGTAGCATGCATTTGGATGCATTAGATGTCACAGCTTGATTTCCACAAGAAGCAGATGCTGACATGAATAATGGCAGGAAGAACTTTATTTGGAACGCTCTCAGGATCAACACTTGTGAAGGAAAAGGGAAAAAAGCGGGATTGGGCAGATGCAGAAGTTGGGCTTTGATACCAAGAAAGCCACAACTGTTCTGCACAGGGAGCTTGAAAGTTACGATGGCCCACCAGAGTAGTCCCAAGTTGTGAAAAAAAAAAGAAGTGGACCTTTATATTCCCATATTGACCTGTCATCAGTTGCAGGCTGCCTCTGAAGAAACAGACACATCTTAGCTTGATGTCTTTCTCTCTTTTTTTCTCTCTCTAGCTGAGACTAATTTCTGCCAAGGGCTGAAAAACCAGTTGGCAGTGGGCAGCGTTTCCAGCAGCTGGGGGCATAAGTTCTTCAGATCTGAAGAGGGATCTGGGTGTGCACAACAGAGTCCACTGCATTTAAAAGTCATATATTCCTGGCTCAAAATAGTTCTGTAATACCATTCAGAATAAATTCCAGAACCAGTTTACTACCTGCAGTTTAAAAAAATCCATCTAATTACCATTTTTATTATATATTCTGAAGTAATGAAGAAAATAGATATTGAAAAATATTAATGCATTCTCTGGTGAGAATGTATTTTGATATGTGATTGCATGTAGGCATTTAAAATACATATCTATTGCATTTAATCTGATCAGTCCTGACCATCTATGTTTTAAAGACTATATATACATATATACCTATATACGTATATAAATACGTGTGTGTGTGTCATTGTCTGCACATATATATGTGTATATATATGTGTGTGTGTGTATATATATGTATATGTATATATATATGTGTGTGTATATATATATATTCAGACCAGTTTTGTGAGCAAGTTTGATTTTTACACATTCGTGTGAGTGATGTTTTTCCAGGGTCAGTATCAGGCACTTTGGGAAATATAAAGAATAAGAAGCATGCCAGACTTTAATAAGCTAAAGGAAGATAAGACACGTGCACAATAATTATTTGTAGCAGTCCACTTTAAAGAGTTATGTGGCCTGACATGAACATGACAGGATAGGCAGAATAGTGGCGTAGTCCAGAGTACAGTGTCAGATCAAGCTGCTTGGGTTCAAATACCAGCTCTGCCACCTCCATGCTCTGTGACATTAGGCAAGGTATTTGACCTTTCTGTGCCTCACTTTTATTATCTGTAAAATGGGTTTAATAGTACCTATACCCTAGAGTTGTTATGAGGGTTACATGAGCCAACCTATGGCTATTATCTATGTCTGTGATCCAGTGCAAGATCTAGTCTATGATACAGTACAAGAAACATAATTTTATTTTTCTTGTAAAAATCATATCAATGACCTATCAGGTAGGACCCTTCCCTACCTGATAAAAATAAAATTGCAATTCATGTTTTTATGGGAAACCTAGGGTCCTGAAAGAATCACAGTACTTAAAGAGCATTTGAAGAATAGCCTTTGGGTCTGCAGTATATACTAGTCACCACTGTTACCTATCCTTTATCTGCCTCCATCAAAGGGGCATTTAGATTTTGGCTGATTCCAAGGGCTGAAGTCTCTAGTCCCTGACCACCACAGGTATATCTTGCTATCATTTGTATCTGAGACCCACTTTATTAGTCCGTTATCACATTGCTATAAAGAACTACCTGAAACTGGGTAATTTATAAAGAAAAGAGGTTTAATTGGCTCAAGGTTCTGCAGGCTATACAGAAAGCATGGCTTGGGAGGCCTCAGGAAACTTACAATTATGGTAGAAAGTGAAGGGGAAACAGACACATCCTGTATGGCTAAAGCAGGAAGGAGAGAGAGAAGGGGGAGGTGCTACACTTTTAAACAACCAGATTTCATGAGAAATCACTCACTATTCTAAGAACTGCAAGGGGGAAGTCTGTCCCCATGATCCAGTCACCTCCCACCAGGCCCCCCTCATCCTCAACAATGGGGATTATAATTAAACCTGAGATTCGGCAGGGACACAAATCCAAACCATAGCAGCTGCCAACTCCCTGGTTGTAGAAGATGGAGCAACACATCATTTCCCCATTGCTTGTGAACTTCCCAGACTCCTACTCTCCCATTCACTGGAAAAACTCTCTCAATACCCTTCTCCAAAAGCTAATTCACTACCTTTCCCAACCCTGAAATCTCTTCTCTCAGATCATCCAATTCCATATTCTCTTATGAGCCTCGATTTTTGAAAAAAAAGTCCAGATTGCAACTGATCTTTTGAGTACACTTGCATATTTTCCCATTTCTGGGAAAAGGGAAAACAAAAACATTGCTATCTTCTAAGACACAGAACTGTAAATTATTTACAGCAGTGACAAGAAAAGGCAAATTAATATCCCAATGCATTTTTCTACCACATACAGATTACACTATGTGAAATATGATGCATATCTTTCTATTTAACTTATAGTTGCAATATAATATAAAACCCATTGCCTGTGTGAGTTTGAAATAGAGTTTCAAGAGCTGCAAAATTTGAAAGTGGTAACTTTAGCAATCTGCTGTTAGCAAGGAGTGAAATATCAAGAGCAACCTTTTTTTCCCCACCCTTTCTCTTGTATCTGTTTATCAAATTTTCCACAGATCACAGGTGTTCAGTTTTTTATTGGAAAAGCTAGTGCATTCTTTGAAATTATATTGCTCCCACATCTATATCCCATTTCCTAAGCATTTTCTCCAGTCTATTAAGATGTTCAGATATGCTTCTGTCAAAATGATGCTATTTCATTCCCAGAGATAGAATACTGAGCAGGCTGAATGTGCACTCAAAGGAAGTAAGTGTTTTATTGGGTGATAGGAAGTGAGGGACCCTGCAAAATCATGTTTTTGAAGACAGTTATAACATCAAATGAAATCTTGAACTGCCCAGATACTGCTGAAGTGGAAATAAGTTGGAAAATGATGACAATGTTTAGATATAGCAGAGAGGAGTATTCTTAATAGAAAAGACATGATGGAATCCTAAATACTTAGCTGTACCTTACAATGTGATTGTCACACCAAATACCTTGGTGAGCACTTGAAACATTGTATGAAAATAAAATTCTCTTATAAGTTTCCTAAAGATTTTCTTCAGAGGGATTATTTTTAGAAAGAACTTATTGCATGCTACTAGGGGAAATACTGTTCTTATTAGTCTCTGGTCATAACATAGTAACCTGTTAATACATAACTGTTTTGTGTGTGGGTTTCCATCTAAAGACACCTTATTTAATACATATTTTCCATTTATTTACATTGAAATGGCAACAGCATCATACCTCATGCCTCAGCAAAGCTAATCTAACACGTGTTTTCTTCATAAGGCACATCACAGCCTACTTAGGCTTAGAAGCATTAGATAGAACTTTAGCATTATTCTTTGGGGCCATTTTAAACTGTAAAATCACTAGCAAAAAGTACAAAAATGCAAAAACCATGGTACTAAATAGACTGCAAAAGGGACACTTATTTACAGCATGAGAGCTTAAACAGTAAGGCAGCTCATTGCTTTATTTGACCTCAGCTTGGAACATACACATTGGGTGACAAATTTTTGCCACACTGTGCATGTCCATGAATAACCATGAAGGCAATGCATGTATTAATATTGGGCATACAAGTAAGTATTAGTGAGCAGGCAACTTAAAAGAAACATAGAATCCATGTACAATAAGGATCCACTGTACTTGGAAATAAATATTTATTGGGTCACCAGTGCCCTAAAGGAAGCAACATAACCACAATTTCTTAGAGGTTGAGTTATTTGAATATTTCAAGGTATTTTAGATCATCATAATTATTTAGTTAGAACACTAATATTGAGATGAGTCTTACCATTTATGCATAGGAAAGATCAATCTTATCACGTTATATATAAGAAAGATAAACTCTAGAGAGGTAAAGCGGCTTTTTCAAAATTGCATTATAAGTCACACAGTGGCAAAACAGGACCAACATCTCTTGATCCTAAGCCTGTTTCTCTTTCTACTACACCACCCCATGTAATGTATGTGCACTTTTAAAAATGCACTCTACATTGTAGAGTGCAGAGATTGACATTGTATCAATGATTATGCCAATTTCTTTTCTGAATTCATCTTTAAAAAGTGGGAAGTTCAGCAAAGCAAAAGCAACGAGTATTGATAGTCAATCTTGACAATTTCACTATTTTCAGTGGCAAATCTCTGAGTTTAATTTTTACGGCTAATCATATCACAGATTCACCATACCCATAGAGGTATATGCTGTCTACATTTACACAAACAATTTTTAGTCTTCAGCAAGTAGTATGAGTAAAGTCAACCAAGATGATTTTTAAATGGATTGTTAAAATGATAAAACTAAATTTAAAATATTTTATAGTAATATGCAGTATCAAAAACTAGACTTTCATTTTCTAACTTATTTTTTTGTACTGTATGTTCATTAGGATCCAGTCCAGAGTGCCTTAGAACACTCAAATAACTCAACTTATGAAGAAAAAATACTATGGTTGTATTACTTCTATAAAGTACTGGTGATCTTAGAAGTGTTTGATAAAACAAAGTGATGAAGAACATAAAGTATATCTACTTTAAAATTAGTGATAGTTTCAATAGTGCCAGGCTTATTCTAACATAGACGACAGAAAAATAGATAGATAGAAATATAGGTATCTCAAATATTAAAACATATCTAATAATTTTAATAACATATTTCACTGGAAAGTCTCTACACCCAAGACAACTGACATTTTTATCTGTGGGATTAATGATTTTCAATTTGTTCTCAATTTGCTACAGTAACCAGTGATCAAATTTTAATATTCCATTGAGTTAAAGTCACCAATTATTTAAAAGGGCAGAGGGAGAGAATTCTGTTAAAGAATTGGTTTGTGAGACTTGAGCTGTATTCTGGAGAAGTCATAAATATCTCTTTGTTAGTGTCTTCTTTCAAATGTGACTACAAGTGTAAATGGGTTCTATTGCTTTCTCTAATGATTTGTCATGGATCATTAACTGTCCAAGGACTTTAAATATTTCTTCCACTAGGAAATTGAGGATATAACTGATAGACTGCTGCCCAAGGGCCAAAGGGCCTGGAGACAAGAGACTTACTAACTTGTTGAAGGAAATTCTGTTTGAATATAGTAGTGAGTAGGTAATGAATAATTATTCATTTTACTTAAAGCCATGATTAATTCAAGCACAATAAGTGATTTTTTTAAAGAGCTGTGTTGCAAAAATAAGTTACAATGATAATGTAGAGGTTGAAGTAAAGAGGCCAGATTTAGAATTAATAATTTGATGATCATAAAATCTTAGATCCTATTCCCTACAGTATAAATGTTGGCAAAACCTAGTGTCTTGCTAAATGAGAGCTACTCAGCATTCCAAATTCTGGTTAAAATACAGACCAATAATATGTTTCAAAACCATATTGAAGTTTATTCCTGAATAACTTTAGTAATTCTTATTTTGCTAAAAACAAAATTTATAAAAATTAAAATAATCTCAAAAATGGGTGAATGAAATTAATATCCTGGCAAAGAAAGAGCATGGGCTTTGAAGTCAGGCAAAATTCACTACCAGACTGGTTGGTCTTTTGATTTCTCCAGGCTTCCTCTGTAAATCGGGGCAACAATCTCTACATCACAGTGTGGTTATGAAATCTAAATGAAATAGTCTATAAAGTACTTGGCAAATGTATGTCATCTATTGCTACATTAAAAATTACTCTTAAATTTAGTGGATTAAAACAGTGAAGATGTGTTATCTTGCTGTTTATGGGTCAGAAATCTGGGCTGGTTTAGCTGAGGGCCTCTGGATTAAGTTCTCTCAGGAGGTTGCATCCAACTGTTGACTGAGTCTGAAGTCTCATCTGAAAATGTTACTGGAGGAAGATTTTCCTTCAGGCGTGTTCATGTGGGCCTCTATTCCTTAGAGATGTTTGATTATTGGCCTCATTTCCTTGCTAACTGCTTACTGGGGGTTTCCCTCAGTTTCTCTTCACATGGATCTTTTCACAGTGCTGCCCGATGACATGGAAGGTGACCTCCCCAAGGAAAGAGAGAGAACATCTAATCTAATCTGAGAAGTGATATCCCACCACTTGTGCCAAATTTGATTCATTAGAAGTTGATCAATAAATCCCACTCAAGAGCAGGATGTGACAACCAAGAGGTGAGGGTTCATGTACCACTGCATTGGACCAGGCACAGTGCTGAGTTCTCACAGATATGATCTACATTAATAACTCACTTCCTAAGTGGACAAATTCCTGTTGTTGTTTCTTTTATGTATACCCTGGCCACAACAATTATGATATTAGCAATCTTTAAATTGAGATTTTCATGTGCGAAGCAGTGTTTTAAGTGTTTTTATAAATTTTGAACTAATTTAATCCTTGCAAATTGTCATGCTTCTTTTACAGACAAGAAAATAAAGTTACAGAGAAATTACATAATTTGCCCATAGTCACAGAGCTATTAGGTGTTACACCTGTCATATGAACTTAGGCATTTCCAAAGCCTGGAATCTTAAACATTAGGCTATACTACCTCAGAATCAATGGCCTTTAAACTTTAAGGGTGTTGGACCTTTATTGTGAATCTGATGGCAACTAAAAGCGCTTTTCTAGAAAAATATACAGAGGTACATTTTCATATGATTGTAGGGGGCTCTCAGAAACCCTAAATTCCACAGATGGATGCCTGATTTAGAACTCTTGTGTATAATTCTCCAACTTGGATAAAATTCAGTAAAGGCTAGATTTGTACATAAAACAAGCTGGTACAGTGAGAAAGAAGTAGGTTGGGAGTCAGTAGAATTGGGTTTGGATTCCACTTCAATGGGCAAGTCATTCAACTTGAAGCCACAGTTCTATTATGTATAAAATGGCCACAAATAAGTACAATGTTGGCGGGAATGTAGATTGATACAGCCATTATGGAAAACATGGAGGTTCCTGAAGAAGTTAAAAATAGAACTACCATACAACTCAGTCATTTCTCTTCTGGGTGTGTACCCAAAGGAGATGAAATCACCACCTTGTAAAGAAATCCACACTCTCATGCTTATTATAGCATTATTCACAATAGCTAAGATATGAAAACAACCTAAATGTCTGTTGATGGATGAGTGGATAAAGAAAATGTGGCATACATATAATGAAACATTATTCAGCCTTAAAAAGGGAGATTATGCCATTTGCCACAACATGGATGCTTGGACGTAGACATTATGGTAAATAAAGTAAGCCAGACTCAGAAAGAAAAATACTGCATAATCTCACTTACATGTGAACTATAATTTTTTCTTAAAGCTCAGATATACAGAGATAGAAAATAAAACAGGTTACAATGGATGGGGAAGGAGGTTGGGGGAGAGGAGATGGGGAGATGTAGGTCACATGACGCAAAAGAGTAGATATGTAGGAGCAATAGGTTTAGACATCTAATGTATAATATGAGACTAAAGTTGATAAAATTGTATTAAGGGTTTTCATTCAATAAATAGATTTTAGTGACTTTTGTCACAAAAAAGGAATTATGTGAGATGATAGATATGTCAATATACTTCACTATAATAATCATTTTACTATCCATAGGTATTCCATCACGTCATGTTGTAAACCTCAATACACAATAAAATTTATTTTCTCAAAAGAAAAAGTATATTTTGAAGAAAATTGACACAATAAGTTTTTCTCCATGTAAGCACTAACATACGCTGAGTGTCAAAGCCCACGTATATTACCTTGTTCCAAGCACTACTCCAGGTGTCTTCCTTATAGCATCTCAATTAATACTTACACATCCTCCCCTCTTCTCTGCAAGATAGATAGTATTTTAACCCTATTTAAGAGATGAGTAAACTGAAACACCAAAAGATTAAGTACCTCGTCTAAGGTCACCTGCTAAATGGCAGGGTCAGAATTTGAACAAAGGCAATCTGACTTGAAGTCCATATTCTTCAATGCTATACACTATCACCCCACGGGGCTACTACAAGAATATAGTAAATATGCATACATGAAAACACTCTATAAGTGGCAAACTGCTAAAATATCCCATATGTATAGCTGAAAGAGAAATGGAGTTGATTTACATCACAATCATATAACTTCACAGCTGTGTGACCCTGAGCAAGACACTTATTTCATTGGGCCTCTGCTTCTTCAACTGTGCAAGAGAACAAATAAAAAATGTGATGCCTATAGGGAGGTACTTAGTAAACTGATAAACTATTAAATTAACATAGGTTCTTCTCCTATATATTTATATTTCATCTGATTCAATTGACAAAGATCTTTAGAATGGATAAATAACTTTTCAACAAAATAAAACCTTGAGTTTATTTTATAAAGAATAATTTCTAGAAAGTGGTAAGCCCAGCTACATTGCTATTATCTCTTATATTTAAATCTCTCTATGTGGAGGTCAGTGTAAATCTTTGAAAATATGTTTGATTTCCTTCTTAAATTTTTCTTCATTTACCATCACAGAGAACACTTTTTTTTTTCTTTTAAGATAGGGTTTCACTCTGTCACACAGGCTGGAGTGCAATGGTGAGATCATAGCTCACTGCAGCCTTGAACTCCTGGGCTGAAGTGATCCTCCTGCCTTGGCCTCCCAAAGTGCTGGGCTTACTGGTGTGAGCCACTACACCTAGCTGAGAACAATTTCTAATCCTAATGTTTTCATTTTAAAACACACTGAATAGCTAAATGCCACTTAATATGGAAACAGGATTCCAGTTTGCTGTATGATGAAGCTTCACTACACAGGTATTAAAAAGGCAGCATGTGTAGTGTTGAGTGTTGACAATGGGCTCAGGCTGCCGAGGTTCAAATCCCAACTCTATCACATATAGTCTTTGTGACCTTAAGCAAGTAGCTTAACTGCTTTATACCTGCTTATACATCTGTAAAAATGGAGGGTAATAATAGTAGTAACCTCACAGGATTGTGATGTGGGTTAAATGAGTTTTGTACATGAATTATTTAGAACAGTGCTTACCACTTATTAAACATTCACTAAATATGAGTTATTACATTTGTATGATTTGAAATTTCTTCTCTTCCCATATCTCATTTTAATATTCATAAAGTGGGAACACTGTTACATTTTCTTTTTTTTAATTTTTTTTATTATACTTTAGGTTTTAGGGTACATGTGCACAATGTGCAGGTTTGTTACATATGTATCCATGTGCCATGTTGATTTCCTGCACCCATTAGCTCATCATTTAGCATTAGGTATATCTCCTAATGCTGTCCCCGCCCCCCCCACCCCCCACCCCACAACAGTACCCGGAATGTGATGTTCCCCTTCCTGTGTCCATGAGTTCTCATTGTTCATGTTAGGATTATAGTACATTCTTAAGTTGCCTAGAGAATGTTTTAAGCTCTGTAGGTGCTATGGATCTACAAAGGGTAACTGTTGTTCCATTTTTAAAAAGCAAAAGGTAATTACTATGTGGTCTTTTTTTTTTTCAGGAGGAGCATTAGTCAACACGGTTTTGTTTTGCTTTTGTTTTTGTTTCCTTAGCACACACAGAGGTGGAAGCTACTGTGGCATGATTCAAATGACGTAGAAAGCTCAATTCTGGACTGAATTAGAATGTTTTTCCCATATCAGAATTTTTGTAACTGCAATAGGAGAGCAGGAGAATGTCAGTTTCCATGTGGAAAAGAGAGCCTTTCATAAGAAACACACAGTATTTTCAATAGAGTACCCAAAGAATCTGTTTTAAACTGCCTCTCCCCTTAAAAAAATGAAACCACATATTTTTCTTTGCATGCTATGTCCACAACGGCCCTCTGCTTTATAGGTACTTTAAAGGTATGCCAGGAACCTCCCAGAACAGCTTCTCACCAAGCCCATTTCTAGTTTTGTTCCCTGGTAGGAAACAGCAAAGCTTACAAATTTTGTATACGAATTATTTAGAACAGTGCTTTCGGATGAGGGTTTTTCCCCTATCACCACTGGGGACTATCTGAGCCCTCCTATTGCCAAAGCGTCACCTCATAACATTGACTAAAACTGGCTCAAAGGAAAAATCTATTTGAGTTTATAAAATAAATAGCTATCTGTTAGTAAAAGATTGTGACTGATAGAATCCTGTCATTAGCAAAACTGTCATTTAATTAAAGAAGCAAAAGTTTCTATGAAAGCAACCTCCTCCTCCCAACATGTCAAATTTAAAATCAAGCAGAAAAGGATGCTTAGGATTTTTGCTAGTTGAATGCAACTGAGCTGTGAGCCTTATTTAACAGGATTCCTGATCTGCTATTCCAGACTCAAGTGAACTCCAAAGAATGGACAGGGAATATATGCTTATTAGGATACATATTGGAGGAAATGCAGAGGGGAGCTGGGGGAGAATTGTCGCATTCTGAATGCAGAATGCACCCAGCCTATCAGGGAATAAGGGTTGAAAGTCTCCACATGCCTGAGTGAAATGAAACCTGGAAGAGTTTAGAACCAAGGTTCCTGCCATGTGTCTCTAATGGGTCAAGAAAACCCCATAGCAGAGACCAAGAGAAGTCCAAGACACAGCCTGAGTGTAAGTAGAGCAGAGTCTTACAGCTCAGTCATGTCAGTAAAGACAGAGCCATGACCCAAGTAAACAAGGATTGGGAGGGGAGATGGAAAAGGTTTCTGAGTAAAATTATTATCTCTATTCCTTAAAATGGGCAATATGCATACCAGCCATGGACACCAAGAGAGCCATTGGTTTCCTCACATGAGGATAAATAATCTGCTAGAAATTTAGATAATCTCCCAAGAGAAAGGGGGAGAGAAGAACTCTAAATTTGGCTACCCAAAATAAAATGAAAACGTTTAGATTGGAAGTGTTTAAGTATCAATAGGTAAGACTATACTTTTGCCTTCTAAGCACAAGAAGCAAATTTTTATCCGCACAGCTAAATTTGGTGTAATAGGCTCCATCACGGAGGACAAGAAAGAAGAGGAGGAGTGCTCACCTCCATGTGGGGAGAACCAAAGGGTACAGAGAAAGGAATTTTGAAATGAATGCACTGTAGATTCTTAAGGCAAAGTCCTGTAACTTTCATTTCTATCTTCTCTCTTTACTTTGAGAGAAGGCTGGGAAAACAGTTAACTAGGGCCAGCTTGGGTTTGGAAGCCCTGCTTAAAGTTTTGCAAGGCCTGGGATAGACTTCCCATTTTCACAGTTGCCTGCAGCCCACTTCCATGTATTGATTTGCACCTTTCATGTTTAAAATAAGACTTATGGCAAACAGCATGGGTTCATTTTAAAATCTGCACAGATACCAGTGGTTGGATGGGGGTCGACAATGACTTAGAAAATGGTGCCTCTGAGTTTTCGAAGCATTAAGCTCCTTTGTTATTTGCTTACTCTTTTTTATGCCCCTGGCTTCCAAAGCAGCAAGTGAAATGAAATCAATACAATTCCCAGAAATGAGGTCTCCCATGTTTTCCCTGGCAAGGAGGGGTTATAGCATGTGAGACCAAATATTGAATTTCATCTTTAAATTGACTGACTCAAACAATTGCTTGTTTTATACATAACAACATGCGTCCATTGACAAGAAAAAGTGTTCTGTGTCAGGGGCCAACAACCAATTTTAAGGAAAAAAAATGGAAGAAGAATTGGGATATAGAATAAGAACAATAATTTACTGAGATCAATGTCTCTTATGAGAATCTAAATGTTAAAGAGAAGATCCATCTTTGAAATTGAGATTGAACAGGTGAACTGGTACTATACTATGCAAGTTCTGTCAAGTAGATAGTTGGGAGACTGAAAGATGATAGTAGAGAGAGTAGAATAGGAGCTGAGGACAGGACTCTTTCATGTTCATTAATTAGGTAAACATAGGTTGAACATACACCATGTACCAGACACTGTTAGACACTGGGAGACAAAATGTCACCACCCTGATGGCAAGAGAAACAGGCACATAAACAAAGAAGATAATACACGTAAACAATGAGGATAATATGATCACAACTGGTGGTGTTTTGGTGAGATGTCTCTTCAATAGGGAGAAAAGGGAGGGTGGGATGCACTTTGCAAGCAGAGAGGATAGCTCATTTGTAAGATCTGAGGGGAAAAATGTACCTGTAGTTAACAATATGGTATTGTATCCTTTACATATAAGAGCATAGGTCTCATGCTAAGTGTTCTTGCCAAAAAGAAAAAAACTCCAAATGACAGAAAAAAAAAAAAAAAAACCAAAAAAAACCTCACACACAAAAGAACACAAGGAAAATTTGGAGGTAATGGATCTGTTTAGTACCTGGGTTACAGTGATGGTATCGTTGGTGTGTGCATATGTCCCGTATGTCCAAACTCATCAAGATGTGGACATTAAATATGTGCAGTTTTGGGGGTATGAATTATACCTCTAAAAATGTTTAAGAAGGAAGGAAGAACAAAGATCTGAGTAAGAAAGGAACCAAGTAGAGCTGTTTTTGTTGTTGTTGTTGTTATTGTTGGTGTTTGACACAGTGTCTCACTCTGTCACCAGGCTGGAGTGCAGTGGCACAATCTTGGCTCACTGCAATCTCCATCTCCCAGATTCAAGCGATTCCCCTGCTCAGCCTCCCAAGTAGCTGGGACTACAGGTGCACACCACCATGCCTGGCTGTTTTTTTATATTTTAGTAGAGACGAGGTTTCGCCATGTTGGCCAGGATGGTCTTGATCTCCTGACCTCGTGGTCTGCCCATCTTGGCCTCCCTAAGTGCTGGGATTACAGGCATGAGCCACCATGCCCGGCCCCAAGTAGAGCTTTTGAAGAACAAGAGGAAGTCAATAAAGCCAGGGGGCCTGGTGTACAATGAGAAGGGAAAGATGGGTCAGATAAATCTGGATGTACAAGCAAGGACTCGAGTACGCAGGATTTTGAAATTTGCTTAAGAACATTAGGAATCTGTTGAATAATTTTAAAGCAAGTAAATGGTAGATGGGATGATGCTTATAACTTTTATGAATTTTACATATTAAGGTATACTTACATGTATTGATGTATAATTTATATACCAAAAAATCACCAATTTTAAGCATCTTATTCAATAATTTTTAGTAAATTTACAGTGTTGTGCAACAATTCTCTCAATCCAATTGAGAAGGTTTAATCATGAAAATTTCCCTTTAGCATATTTACAATTAATCTCTATTCCCTTCTCCAGCCCCAGTCAACCACTAATTTGGTTTCTTATAGATTTGACATTTCTTCAGATTTCATATAAATGGAATTGTATAATATGTAGTCCTTTGCTTCTGGCTGGTTTCACTTCACATAATGTTTTTGCAGTTCGGCCATGTTATAAAATGTATCGATATTTCATTCTCTTTTATAACTGAACAGTACAGTGTGTGGATATGTCATATTTTGTTTATCCATTCACCAGTGTCAAAAGACAAAATTACAACAAATTTAATTAATATCTCAATTGGCTTTATTGTGATTTCAGAATTGGGCAACACTTCATTCCATAAAATAGAATAAGTGTTCTGATGACCTGAGCAAAAGGGGTTGTGTTAAGGCTTCATGCAGAAGCTTTGTGCAAAACAATTAACATCTTAACTTAAAACAGTCTATTACAGATTCAAACTTACAACTTAATTTTGATAGTATACATCAACTTTGCTCTCCTGTAGCTCCATTGCCTCCTTACTTGTGTGCTATTATTATACGTATTACTTGTTAGTAAATTCAAGCACGTCAACACAGTTTTATGTCTTTTAACCATATGCAAGAAGAAAAGTGTTACAAAGTAAAATATATTTATACTATCTCTCATATTTGCCTATGTAATTACCCTTATTAATCTTTCTATTTCTTTGTATTAGAGTTACTCTCTAGTTTATTTTCATTTCTCCTAAAGGACTGCCTTTAGTTTTTCTTGTAGGGCAGGTTTTGTAGGGATGAATTCTCTCAGTTTTTGTTTATCTAGCAATGTCTTAATTTCTCCTTTATTTTTGTCAGATAGGTTTGCCAGATATAAAATTATTCATAAGGAGGGTGTTCCAAGATGGCCAAAAAGGAACAGCTTCGGTCTGCAGCTCCCAGCAGGGTCGATGCAGAAGACAGGTGATTTCTGCATTTCCTACTGAGGTACCTGGTTCATCTCATTGGGACTGGTTGAACAGTAGGTGCAGCCCACGGAGGGCAAGCCGAAGCAGGGTGGGGTGTTGCCTCACCCGGGAAGTACAAGGGATTGGGGGATTTTCCTTTCCTAGCCAAGGGAAGCCGTGACAGACTACATGGAAAAATGGGACACTCTCGCTCAAATACTGCGCTGTTCCCAAGGTCTTAGCAATTGGCAGACAAGGTGATTCTCTCCCATGCCTGGCTCAGCGGCTCCCACTCCCACAGAGTCTTACTCACTGCTGGTGCAGCAGTCTGAGATCAATCTGCAGGATGGCAGCCTGGCTAGGGGAGGGGCGTCCGCCATTGCTGAGGCTTGAGTAGGTAAACAAAGCAGCCAGGAAGCTCTGACTGGGCGGAGTCCACCACAGCTCAACAAGGCCTACTTCCTCTAGACTCCACCTCTGGGGGGCAGGGCATAGGTGAACAAAAGGCAGCAGACAACTTCTGCAGACTTAAACATCCCTGTCTGACAGCTCTGAAGAGAGCAGTGGTTCTCCCAGCATGGTGTTTGAGCTCTGAGAACGGACAGACTGCCTCCTCAAGTGGGTCCCTGACCCCCGTGTAGCTTAACAGGGAGACACCTCCCAGTAGGGGCCGACAGACACCTCATATAGGTGGCTGCCTCTCTGGGACAAAGCTTCCAGAGGAAGGATCAGGCAATAATATTTGCTGTTCTGCAGCCTCTGCTGGTGATACCCAGGCAAACAGAGTCTGGAGTGGAACTCCAGCAAACTCTAACAGACCTGCAGCTGAGGGACCTGACTGTTAGAAGTAAAACTAACAAACAGAAAGGAATAGCATCAACATCAACAAAACGGTCATCTACACCAAAACCCCATTTGTAGGTCACCAACCTCAAAGACCAGAGGTAGATAAAACCACAAAGATGGGGAGAAACCAAAGCAGAAAAGCTGAAAATTCTAAAAATTAGAGTTCCTCTTCTCCTCCAAAGGATCACAGCTCCTTGCCAGCAATGGAGCAAAGCTGGACGGAGAATGACTTTGATGAGTTGACAGAAGTAGGCTTCAGAAGGTCAGTAATAACAAACTTCTCTGAGCTAAAGGAGAATGTTCAAACCCATTGCAAGGAAGCTAAAAACCTTGAAAAAAGATTAGACGAATGGCTAACTAGAATAAACAGTGTAGAGAAGACCTTAAATGACCTGATGGAGTTGAAAACAATGGCACGAGAACTTCGTGATTCATGCACAAGCTTCAGTAGCTGATTTGATCAAGTGGAAGAAAGGGTTATCAGTGATTGAAGATCAAATTAATGAAATAAAGTGAGAAAGCAAGGTTAGAGAAAAAGAGTAAAAAGAAATGAACAAAGCCTCCAAGAAATATGGGACTATGTGAAAAGACCAAATCTACGTCTGATTGGTGTACCTGAAAGTGATGGGGAGAATGAAACCAAGTTGGAAAACACTCTGCAGGATATTATCCAGGAGAACTTCCCCAACATGGCAATGTAGGCCAACATTCAATTTCAGGAAATACAGAGAACACCACAAAGATAATCCTCCAGAAGAGCAACCCCAAGACACATAATCATCAGATTCACCAAGGTTGAAATGAAGGAAAAAGTGTTAAGCACAGCCAGAGAGAAAGGTCGAGTTACCCACAAAGGAAAGCCCATCAGACTAACAGTGGATCTCTTAGCAGAAACCCTACAAGCCAGAAGAAAGTAGGGGCCAATATTCAACATTCTTAAAGAAAAGAATTTTCAACTCAGAATTTCATATCCAGCCAAACTAAGCTTCATAAGTGAAGGAGAAATAAAATATTTTACAGACAAGCAAATGCTGAGAGATTTTGTCACCAGCCGGCCAGTGTTACAAGAGCTCCTGAAGGAAGCACTAAACATGGAAAGACACAATCGGTACCAGCCACTGCAAAAACAGGCCAAATTGTAAAGACCATTGATGCTGTGAAGAAACTGCATCAATTAATGGGCAAAATGAGCAAAAATCATAATGCCAGGATCAAATTCACACACAAAAATATTAACTTTAAATGTAAATTGGTTAAATGCCTCAATTAAAAGACACAGACTGGCAAATTGGATAAAGTCAAAACCCATCAGTGTGCTGTATTCAGGAGACCCATCTCATGTTCAAAGATGCACATAGGCTAAAAATAAAGGGATGGAGGAAGATCTACCAAGCAAATGGAAAGCAAAAAAAAAAAAAAGCAGGGGTTGCAATTCTAGTCTCTGATAAAACAGACTTTAAACCAACAAAGATCAAAAGAGATAAAGAAGGCCATTACATAATGGTAAAGGGATCAATTCAACAAGAAGAGCTAACTATCCTAAATATATGTGCACCCAATACAGGAGGACCCAGATTGATAAAGCAAGTCCTTAGAGACCTACAAAGAGACTTAGACTCCCACACAATAATAATGGAAGACTTTAACACCCTACTGTCAATATTAGATAGGTCAATGAGACAGAAGGTTAACAAGGATATCCAGGACCTGAACTCAGCTCTGCAACAAACAGACCTAATAGACATCTACAGAACTATCCACCCCAAATAAACGGAATATACATTCTTCTCAGCACCACATCACACTTATTCTAAAATTGACCATATAATTGGAAGTAAAGCACTCCTCAGCAAATGTAAAAGAACAGAAATCACAACAAACTGTCTTTCAGACCACAGTGCAATCAAATTAGAACTCAGGATTAAGAAACTCACTCAAAACCACACAAATACATGGAAACTGAACAACTTGCTCCTGAATGATTACTGGGTAAATAATGAAATGAAGAAACAAAGATGTTATTTGAAACTAGTGAGAACAAAGACACAATGTACCAGAATCTCTGGGACACATTTAAAGCAGTGTGTAGAGGGAAATTTACAGCACTAAATGCCCACGAGAGAAAGCAGGAAAGATCTAAAATCGACACCCTAACATCACAATCAAAAGAACTAGAGAAGCAAGAGCAAACAAATTCAAAAGCTAGCAGAAGGCAAGAAATAACTAAGATCAGAGCAGAACTGAAAGAGATAGAGACACAAAAAACCCTTCAAAAAAACCAATGAACCTAGGAGCTGGTTTTTTGAAAAGATCAACAAAATTGATAGACCACTAGCAAGACTAATAAAGAAGAAAAGAGAGAAGAATCAAATAGACTCAATAAAAAATGATAAAGGGGATATCA
Organism: Hylobates moloch; assembly: GCF_009828535.3. Classification (NCBI taxonomy): domain Eukaryota; kingdom Metazoa; phylum Chordata; class Mammalia; order Primates; family Hylobatidae; genus Hylobates; species Hylobates moloch. The sequence continues at coordinate 17,656,235 of NW_026652286.1, forward strand.
CCACCAATCCCACAGAAATACAAACTACCATCAGAGAATACTATAAACACCTCTATGCAAATAAACTAGAAAATGGATAAATTCGTGGACACATACACACCCCCAAGACTAAACCAGGAAGAAGTTGAATCTCTGAATAGACCAATAACAGGCTGTGAATTTGAGGCAATAGTTAATAGCCTACCAACCAAAAAAGTCCAGGACCAGATGGATTCACAGCTGAATTCTACCAGAGGTAAAAAGAGGAGCTGGTACCACTCCTTCTGAAACTATTCCAATCAATAGAAAAAGAGGGAATCCTCCCTAACTCATTTTATGAGGCCAGCATCATCCTGATACCAAAGCCTGGCAGAGGCACAACAAAAAAGAGAATTTTAGACCAATATCCCTGATGAACATCGATGCAAAAATCCTCAATAAAATACTGGCAAACCAAATCCAGCATCACATTAAAAAGCTTATCCACCATGATCAAGTGGACTTCATCCCTGGGAAGCCAGGCTGGTTCCCCATATGCAAATCAATAAACATAATCCATATATAAACAGAACCAAAGACAAAAACCACATGATTATCTCAATAGATGTAGAAAATGCCTTTGAAAAAATTCAACAGCCTTCATGCTAAAAACTCTCAATAAACTAGATATTGATGGAACGTATCTCAAAATAATAAGAGCTATTTATGACAAACCCACAGCCAATATCATATGGAATGGGCAAAAACTGGAAGCATTCCCTTTGAAAACTGGCACAAGACAGGGATGCCCTCTCTCACCACTCCTATTCAACATAGTATTGGAAGTTCTGGCCAGGGCAATCAGGCAAGAGAAAGAAATAAAGTGTATTCAATTAGGAAAAGAGGAAGTCAAATTGTCCCTGTTTGCAGATGACATGATTGTATATTCAGAAAACCCCATTGTCTCAGCCCAAAATCTCCTTAAGCTGATAAGCAACTTCAGCAAAGTCTCAGGATACAAAATCAATGTGCAAAAATCACAAGCATTCTTATACACCAGTAACAGACAGAGAGCCAAATCATGAATGAACTCCCATTCACAACTGCTACAAAGAGAATAAAATACCTAGGAATCCAACTTATAAGGGATGTGAAGGATCTCTTCAAGGAGAACTACAAACCACTGCTCAAGGAAATAAAAGAGGACACAAACAAATGGAAGAATATTCCATGCTCATGGATAGGAAGAATCAATAACATGAAAATGGCCATACTGCCCAAAGTAATGTAAAGATTCAATGCCATCCCCATCAAGCTACCAATGACTTCCTTCACAGAATTGGAAAAAACTACTTTAAAGTTCATATAGAACCAAACAAGAGCCTGGATTGCCAAGAAAATCCTAAGCCAAAAGAACAAAGCTAGAGGCATCATGCTACCTGACTTCAAACCATACTACAAGGCTACAGTAACCAAAACAGCATGGTACTGATACCAAAACAGAGATATAGATCAATGGAACAGAACAGAGGCCTCAGAAATAACACCACACATCTACAACCATCTGATCTTTGACAACCCTGACGAAAACAAGAAATGGGGAAAGGATTCCCTATTTAATAAATGGTGCTGGGAAAACTCGCTAGCCATATGCAGAAAGTTGAAACTGGATCCCTTCCTCACACCTTCTACAAAAATTAATTCAAGATGGATTAAAGACTTAAATGTTAGACTTAAAACCATAAAAACCCTAGAAGAAAACCTAGGCAATACCATTCAGGACATAGGCATGGGCAAGACTTTATGACTAAAACACCAAAACAATGGCAACAAAAGCCAAAATAGAAAAATGAGATCTAATTAAACTAAAGAGTTTCTGCACAGCAAAATAAACTACCATCAGGGTGAACGGGCGAGAAAAGTTTTGCAATCTACCCATCTGACAAAGGGCTAATATCCAGAATCTACAAAGAACTTAAACAAATTTACAAGAAAAAAAAACCCCATCAAAAAGTAGGCAAAGGTTATGAACAGACACTTCTCAAAAGAAGACATCGATGCAGCCAACAGACACATGAAAAAAAATGCTCATCATCACTGGTCATCAGAGAAATGCAAACCAAAACCACGATGAGATACATCTCACATCAGTTAGAATGGCAATCATTAAAAAGTCAGGAAACAACAGATGCTGGAGAGGATGTGGAGAAGTAGGAACACTTTTACGCTGTTGGTGGGAGTGTAAATTAGTTCAAACATTGTGGAAGACAGTGTGGCAATTCCTCAAGGATCTAGAACTAGAATTACCATTTGACCTAGCAGTCCAGTATACCATTTGACCCAGCAGTCCCATTACTGGATATATACCCAAAGGATTATAAATCATGCTGCTGTAGAGACACGTGCACATGTATGTTTATTGCAGCACTATTCACAATAGCAGAGACTTGCAACCAACCCAAGTATCCATCCATGATAGACTGGATTAAGAAAATGTGGCACATATACACCATGGAATACTATGCAGCCATAAAAAAGGATGAGTTCATGTCCTTTGCAGGGACATGGATGAAGCTGGAAACCATCATTCTGAGCAAACTATCACAAGGACAGAAAATCGAGCACCACATGTTCTCACTCATAGGTGGGAAGTGAACAATGAGATCACCTGGACACAGGGTGGGGAGCGTCATACACCAGTGCCTGTCAGGGGGTGGGGACCTGTGGGAGGGATAGCATTAGGAGAAATACCTAATGTAAAGGATGAGTTGATGGGTGTAGCAAACCAACATGGCACATGTATACCTATGTATCAAACCTGCACATTGTGCATACGTACCCTAGAACTTAAAGTATAATAAAAAAATAAAATTCTTCATTAACGGTCTTTGTCTTTCAGCCCTTTGAACATACTATCCCACTTCCTTCTGGCCTTCATGGTTTCTGATGAGAAGTCATCTGTTAATCTTAGGGAGTATTCCCTGTACATAAGCCTCTTCTATCTTGATGCTTTCAACAATCTCTGTCTTTCAATAGGCATTTTATGATGTGTATAGGTGTGGACCTGCTTGAGTTTATCCCACTTAGAGATTTTAGAGTTTCTTACATTTATAAATTAATGTTTTTCATCAAATTTTGGAAGTTTTGATAATTATTTCTTCAAATATTTTTTCTTGCTTCTTTGTTTTTTCTTCTCCTTTTCTGAGATTTCCATTATGCACATGTTGCCATACTCAGTGATGTCCCACAGTTTCTGAAGCTCTGTTAATTTTTCTCCAATCTTTTTACTTTTTGTCCCTCATATTGCATAATCTCAGTTGACCTTACTTCAAGTTTACTGATTCTTTCTTTTGTCAGTTCAAATCTGCCATTGAGTCCCATAACCACTTCAGATTTTGTACTTTTCAACTATGGAATATTTACGTATATTGATTCTCATCATTCTTATGCTTTTCTTTAGTTCTTTAGATGTAGTTTCCTTTCTTTCTTTAAATATATTTTTAATAGATGATTTAAAGTCTTTGTCTATTAAGTCCAACATTTGGGCTTTATCTGGGAAAATTTCTATTGACTGATTTTTTTCCTGTATATGCACCATACTTTTTCTGTCTCATAATTTTAGTTTTTGTTAAATTAGACATTTTAAATAACATAAGTAGCAACATTGGAAATCCAATTTTTCCTTCACCAGGGTTTGTTGTTGTTGCTTTTGTTGATGGTTTGTTTAGTGACTTTCCTGGACTAATTTTGTAAGGTCTGTATTATTTGTTATATGTAGTTTTGCCACTGTGTGAGTAGTCTGGCACTGTAGCGTAGTCTTTGCTCAGTTATCTTAGTGGCCAGATAATTATCGGACTGAGATTTTCTTAAATTCTTTGAACAGATTAGCCTCCTAATCTTTGTAGGGTTTCTGTGTGTTTGTTGAGGCATACCTTCAATGCTGAGTTAGGCAGTTTACCACTCAGCCTTAGCTTATACTCCCTGTTTGAACAGAGCCTGGAGGCTAACCAGAAGGAAAAGATTAGAGCCTTCTTCTGTTTTTCCTGGGCATAAGCACAATCTGCACATGTATATGGCCTTACAGATTCTCACAAGCTTTTAAACCTCCTATGGCCATCTCATTCCTCAGTTTTTCCCTTTAGGTCTTCTGTGGAGCCTCTTGTAAGTCTCAACAGATATTAATACTTGAAACTGTTGTGATATTAAATAATTGCCCCGACTGCTTTTGACAAATGCCCTAGGAATAAGACTGTTTGCACAGAGTGAGCTTTAAATTAGGTCAAATAAACATAAACTCTAAGAATGGAGCTATTCAGAACATTTTCAGACAGGTCAACTAGTATTAGTTCTCAGGGTATCGGGCTTTTTAGAAACGCCAAATATCTGTTTTTCCCCATCTGTTGGCTGCTGGTCTGCTGTCTTTTGCAGCTCTCATGGTTGTGAGACTATTGATTTTCAAGGTTGTTGCAGAGCTGGAGATGGGGTAATGGAAATAGGGTAAGTTAAAATGTCACAAAACTCAATTGTTCTTACTGAGATTCACTTTTTAAAAAAAATTAGCAAATACTCCTCGAATTTTTGTAAGACTTTGCCTAATATCTTGAATTCTGAGAAAGTTAATTTATTCAAATTTTGCCAACATTTTTATTGCCTTTATGAAGGAATAGAATGTTCAGGTTCTTACTCAAATATGCCAAGAACATGCCTCCTTAATTAAGCCTTTTGTGGTACAATGGTTTTTCATTTTAATGACATTCAATTTATCAACTTCATTCTTTTTTGGATCATGCTTCTGATGTTGTTTTGGAAATATTGTTTTTAATTTCTGATAAATATCTATGTGAAAATATTAGCTAGTTGGATATTTGAGTGTGGAGTTCTGATTAAATATCCAGGATGGGGATATCAATTTTGGAGTCATTAGTAAATAGATGTGATTGAATGAGACTATAAAAGCAATAGGTAGATAGAGAAGAGAACAGAGTTAAAAGATCATGCGCAGTGGCATTCCAACATGAAAAGGAAAAGGATATGAGGAAGAGCCAGCAAAGAATCCCAAGAAGGGTTCAGAGAATGGAAATCCAGGTAACTGCGGTGTCTTGGCAACCAAAAGAAGAAAGTGTGTGAAGGAAAAAAGAGTGATGAAGCCTGTGAAATTATTTTCCTGGTGCTAATAAGACAAGGTTGGCCATGGCTTTGGCAATGTAGCACTTACTAGTTTTGGTGGGATGTTGGAGGATAACACCTACAGGAAGTTCAAAAAAAGAAGGTAAGGAGACAATTTGAATGTATTGAGTATACCCAGCTATTTAAAAGAATGAGGCTTCTCTGGGGCTGAAAACTGGGTGAAGAAATTAGAATGCTGGTAAGGGTTGCTTTACTTAACTGGCTACTTGTAGTTCTTCTCTCTTGGCTATCTCTATCCTCTTTATTCAGGTAAAATTTTGGAATTTTACCAAATACTATCCTATATATTATGTGATTTGATTATTACAAAAGCCCTACTAAGATGGAAGGGAAGTGATAATTGCAGATGAGGAAATGAGAGTCACTTCACTGGAGGTGAAGTGCCTTACATAGAGTCACCTGAAAGAATGGTCTTGGCTGCAGGCCTTTTAACATCATCCCATTAAAAAGCTGGCCATCATTTTCAGGTTGACAACACTGCAGCAGCTTCCTATTATGTGAGGATTAGATTCAAAATTTAGTACTTATGACTAAATTTGAGTAAGGCCAAAATTACTTTTAAAAATCCCCTATAATCACCAGCAGGATATGGCTTGTTTGAAGTCAAAAGCCAACAACTAAGAGTTTTTCTTAAAGTTGTTGTTGCATATATCTAATTCAAGTAAGTTAAATGCATCTATGATGAGACCCCACTGAATTTCAGTAACAATGCTTGAAACCCGCAGAAACTATATTATCTAATAATCTGTAAACTCCCTGAATTTCCTTTCTAGAATCATTATTCTCTACCTAGATGAACCTCCATTGTTCTAAATTTTGGAGAAGTCTTAAGGGCTCTAGGATTCAGTGCTTGGGGGCATCAAGGAGGTCCATTATCATAAAGAGCTAAGAAATGACCCTACTGTGTTAGCTTTGTTGCTAAACAACTCTTCACAGCGCAATTTTTCTGTCATTGTATTTGGACTTTAGCTAACCCATGTACTTTCTGGGAACTTTCACAGGTCTTTGAACATACAGAGTAAAAGCAAAGGATTCATATATTGATCCCTTGCTGTTACAAATTCAATGGTAGGAAATCTGCCATCTGCCTTAGTTTCAGTTATCTAACGTCTTAGGGATGAGTAAGACAGCTTGGAAAAATTGCAAATGAAATAAGACCCCCAATTCCACTTTGCTATCAAGGAGCTATAAGCAATGGGAGTTCAGGGACTTTACTTTCAATGTTTCTAATTTTTTGTAACATTCTAGTATCTCTGCCATTTTGAATCTTAAGTTATACTATGGGAATTTATGAAAACTTTTAGTCTAAAAGACATTGCTAACATGATCAAGAGCTTAAAACCCAGCGTATTTCCAAGAAATCCAAGCTATTTCTAAAGGAATAGTCTACTAAATTGATGAAATAAAACAACTAGAAAAGTAATTAAATTAACAGAGGATTTTAACTTTGGAGTTTAACTTTAATTTTTTTTTAAGTTTAAAATTGAATGATGTATTGGGTTAGGATAGGTTTGCAAAGAGCACCAATTGAAAAATACCCAAGTTTTACCACTTACTGGTAATTTACTTAAACTTGCAGAACTTAGCCTCTTCTTCTTTTCCATCTTCTCTTTCTTCTAATGATATAGGGCTAGCAATCTAGCAGGAAATATTAAATTGTGATTTTTTTCTCCTACATTTACCTTCCCCCTCATTTTAAAGTCATAGCTATGCTTTGTAATTTCTTGCCTCTGTAATGTTTGTAATGTATTCCATAGAAAGCAGAAGCTTTGATAATTCTCTTTCTGTTCTGTTGAGCTTTATTTTTTTCAGGATTTTAAAGCCATGAAAGATTATGCTAGCATTCTGAAACAGAGAGAGTTAGGAGCAGATGCATGAATCAGAAATAAGCTGAGCAGGGAGGGAAGCTTCTAAGAAATTGGAAAAACAGGAAAGTTTATGCCTTCTGAGAAGAGAGGATGCCTGTGCTCAGGGATTATGTTGCAATGATGTCGAGACCTAAAAGAGAAATGGCTGCTATCTCCTAGGTCTCCCCGCCCTGCCCAAAAGTCACATGCCTCAAGCCTCACAGGAAAGCAGCAGAGCAACTTCTCCTGAAGTGACCGTGTAACTGAGATGATTACGGGTGTCTGAGTGGGCATCAGTATGGATGAGTGATCACCAGATGGGCCTCCCCAAAGTCTTAGTGCTATTTTGATCCTGGTGTTCTACACAACTCTGGGGTAAAGGGTGGGGAATGCTGCAACAATAACAGGTTAGATCACCTTTCAACCCAGGAAGCTGGGGACCACAGTCAGTATTAGGTTGACTGAAAATAAATTTTAATGAGAAATTTCTTGCATGCCTGATGTTGTGGGTTGAGAATCTGACAAGTAATATATACTGGTTTCCTCTGTCCCTCCATTCTTTCCTTCCTTTCTCCTTTCCTCAGTCCCTCCCTCTCTTTCTCTTTCTCCCCCTCTCCCCTTTTCTTCCTTCTTGGTATCTTTCTGTAGTTGATCTGAATCATAATTATCGCTGACTTTCTGGACTGATTAGCTTAATGGGTTGGGGCATGATGTCAATGGAGCAGTGATCCCACTTCTGTTTAGTCATTGTTCAGAAAGCTTTGAACAAAAAAAAGAACTACTCAATGACTAAAGCTGACTCTTCTTTTCTTCATCAGTAAAAAAAAAAAAAAAAAAAAAAGTCTCACAAATAGGAATCGATTGCTCAAAGAGAATTTTACAATATGCTTACTAAGACTTAAAGAGATATGTCCCACAGGGCCTGACCAATCAAAGCACTGTATCTGCTCAAGACAGTCACTGGTTCAAAGATGACAACAAGACATACGGCACTGATTTGAAAGTTCAGGAAAGAACTTTTCAGTAGGATCTCTGGGTCTAAGTATGACGTAAGCCTAGAATTGACAGTTGTCATTTTTGCCACCACATGAGAACATATCTAAAAAGTGAAGACATTGAGTCTCTGAATCCAGCCTATTTTAAGCTTTATAATCTCCTGAATTTCTTACATACATTAGCCAATATAAATTACCTCCTCCACTTTTTTTCCTTAAACTATTTTGAGTTGGGCTTCTGTCACTTGCTTTCAAAAGTACCTGATTAATACCGAAATTACGTCAAGTCAGGGAATAACTGTAATCTATAAGGGAAAAGCCAGGATGCCAGAAGCAATTCGAAGAATTTGTAGCAAAAAGAATGGTCATAGTAATCACATATTTTAAATAATATTAACTTTATTTCTCAGTAGCATGTCTACCCTTGTTTACTTGTAAAGGCTTCCAATAGGGGTCACTCTATAAGAACAGAACGGTGTTTCCTCTGCTTTTCTGCAAGTTTTGTAATTTCTGAAACAGGAATTATTTCCAAGTAGAAGGCTGCTGTGAACCCACAATGGCTTTCATGAAAGATAATAAGTTTGTATCAATTTACAGTTGTAAGCAGAAGAAGCTTTTGTCTGTTAAGGCTTGTTCATTAAAAGTTACAGAACATTATATAACACTACACAAAGCCTAGATAAAGAAGAAGGGCTACAATATCTGCCAAAGATGTTGCCAGTGCTGTGGATTCTTCTACCTGAGAGAAAAGACATTTGGTTCATTTACTGATCTTGTTAGATGACTGATTGCATTAAACCAACATATGCCAATTCATCACCAAAGCCAATTTCTTGCCACTGGGTCATAGAATAGGTGATACTATTTTATACTATGAGGCAGAACCTTGATAGGCCCTTTTTCTTGTAAGTGCTAGGAAAATAACAAATTTACCCTGTACCGTTTTGGGATTAAAGAAGGAAAGTGTTCTGCTTACTTAGAAGAAAATCAAAATTATTCTTGCTCATGATGACTATGCTTTTTTTCCGATAAAGAAAAAAAGTAGAAAAAAATGTTAATCTTTAAAACCTAGTGCATTTTGGGTTTTTGTGGGCTTTTTTTTTTTTTTTTTGGCTTTTGTTAGTTGCATCATTGTATCAACTGACAACAGGTAGGTCGGGTAAGTTTAAGCAAAAAAGGGAAAGTCATTAGAAGGTTTAGAAATAGAGAATGGACAGCCAACTGCAAGAAAGAGTGATGCTGTTGGACCTCAAAAATAATTGACACCAGAGATGAGAATTTGAATTTTATCAAATGCTTTTATTAAATGTGTTAATAATAATTGTCTTTTTTCTTGTCATCTAGATGATTTATATTAATAGACACATATTAGTTAGGGTAGGCTAACTTCTACAACAAACAGAACCAAACAGCACAACAGTTCAAAAGTTTATTGTTGAGACAGAATTAGAGATGAGTAGGTTAACAAGGCAGTCTTCCTCCACATAATCATTCAGAGACCCAGACTGGCAGTCTCTACCATCTTTGAAATATAGTTTCTGTCGTCTTCAGCAAACTAACACAGGAACGGAAAACCAAACACCCCATGTTCTCATTTATAAGTGGGAGCTGAATGACGAGAATACATGGACACATGGGGGGAACAACACACACTGGGGCTTGTTGGCGGGGTGGTTGGAGGAAAGAAGAGCATCAGGAAAAATAGCTAATGGTTGCTGGGCTTAATACCTAGGTGATGGGATGATTTGTGCAGCAAACCACCATGGCACATGTTTACCTATGTAACAAACCTGCACATCCTGCACATGACCCCTGAACTTAAAATAAAAGTTGAAGATAAAATAATAGCTCCAAGATCTTAGTATCATTTCTATTCCAACCACTTAAAAGGGAATAAGGGCATGCAGCAGTTCTTTGCAAGATGTACGCTGAAGTGGCACATGCTAGTTTTGCTTATATTCTACTGGCTAAAATGCAATCATATAGCCACATCCAGTTGCAAGAATAGCTGGGAAATGTAGTTTCAGTTTGGGTAGCTAATTTCCAGCAGCAAATAATATACCACAGATAATGGGACAAGAATTCTTAGTGGACAGCTTGTTATCTCTGCCATAATGTCCTAATATAGACACACCTTTGACTTTCAGGGATGAAACACACTTGGTTATAATGTATTATTCTTTTAAGGTCTTATATATATAAAAACTGGCATTACTATTCATAAGTGAGTAAACTTGTAGTTTTATTTTTCTATACTAAATATTTTATGTTTAGTTATTTGTATGCTTTTGGCTTTATTTTAAAAAATTGAGGGAAATTCTGGAAAAGTATAAAAATTATTTCTTTAAGCTTTACAAAAATTTACCCATGAAATATCTTGCCTAAGTTCTTTTAGTAAGTAACTTTTTAAAACAAATTTCATCATTGTCAGGTTCATGACTACGCCAAACATCATGCTAAGGGTCAGGTTCCAGCCCCAGCTAAGGGCTGAGGGGAGTGGGTGTATGTGGCGCAGGGAGCTGGAAGAACACGCAAGAAACAGTAGGTAAATGAGACATGGCTTGATTCAGCATCCCCTTCACAGGGTCAGTGTTACATTTATACACCACACAAATAATAGTGGCTGAGAGCCAGATGGTGAGCTTCTCTATGTTATGTCTACATGGCTATGATTATATAAGACACGGGACTGGTAACGGCTTTACTGGCTTTACTACCCAATCCCAGAGTCCGAATTCTCCGGCCCTGGTGTGTAAGTCTAGACCATGCAAAATGTCCACCCCCGGAATATGTTCAGGTAAAGGAGAAACATACACAGTATACAGGCACGGAGCCAAGTGGCCATTGCTAAGATGCAGAGACACAGGTTTCACTTTCACCAGCTGGCCCCCATAACCATCAATGAATGCAGCTTTGCCTGGAAACTTACCCCGGTTTCCATAAACAAAGCTGCAGTCTGCACCAGTATCTACCAGTGCTAGGACCCACTGTACATTGGTGGGAGGCCAATGGATTGCCAGTTCCACACGTGGCCTCTGATCGTCGAGCCCCCACCTCAAGCCGGGCACTTTGGCCAGTTCCCTATCAAAGGAAGGGTCTGGTCTCTTTGGCCGTCAGCAAACAGTCCTTGAGTACAGCATCTGGGTGGGGCTGGGCTGATCAGGAGTATTTTGCCCCCTTTCGGACATTTTCTGGAATTGCTGCTCCGGGGACAATTGCCTCCACAGAGCCAACGGCATCCCATTGGGTTGCCTGTCAATTTTCTCCCAAGCAACCCCAGCTGCAATTGAATCAATCCACATGTGCACGTGGGTCACCCGTTGGGGCCCCTGTTGATCTCCTGGGGTGGTTACCTGCAGAGGGGACACCTTCCCCTTCTTTATGGCATGGGTTTCCCAGTCCTGCCAATGGCCTTTTGCCTCCCTGAGGGCTGCCATAGCAGTAGTCACTTCACGTATGTGGCACCCCACATATGGAGTGAACAGCAGCTAGAGAGCCAAAAGCACTTAGGGGCGCTGAACCCAGCACAAGAGCCCTCATGTGGGAGGTAAAATGTTCATCATCCAGCCCCTGGGTATTCAGATCAAACATAGCCTGCCGCATACCCATCTCCTGGAGTACCTGCATCAAATCAGTATATGATTGCCATTTACTCACAATTTCTATTATCTCTCCAGCATCATTCCAAACAGTCCGTATGGCTGCCATCAGCCACTCAATTAACATGTGGTCACCTTGCCCTTGTGCCAACTGTCAGCACAGCTGCAGCTGCTGATGAAGGGAGGGGTGAGTTGTGATAGAAGCCAGCTTCTCCATCTCAGAAGTGTAGCAAGAAAACCTCATCCCAAAGGCGGAGTAACCAGGCTGGGAGGTGCTCCCTTGGGTGCTGCGTGGGCATTGCTTACCTAACTCCTGCAACTCAGTGGGGGTATAAGCACTATAAGAGGTGTGTTTCACCACTGTGGGGGAGTACCTGGGCTCTCCCCTGGGGTCCCATCAGCTGCTCATCTTCTACCTTCTGACGGATCACAGGATGAGCCCATAGCAGAGGAGCCTCCTCTTCCTCCTCAGCAACAGCATCAGACTGAGTGGGAGTGTCCCGCCTGGAGGTCGGGCTGAAAGTCTCGCTGACAACTGTTTCTGATTCCAGGCTGTTTATCTGGGCCTCTAAGCGCCCTGCTTGCACCTGGAGGTCCTTCACCCCAAGGTTTTGCTCCAAGCTGTGCATTTGGGCCCCCGGGTGCTCAACTTGTGCCTGGAGATCCTTTACCTGTGCTATGTCCCACGGGGACTCAGCATGTACTTCAAGTAGTGCAGTCAGAAACGCCCATCTGACTCTGCTGGCGAAGGTGTGTTCCTTCTTGGTGCTGTGAGCTTCCAGCTGCTTCAGTGCCTTCTCCACACTTTGCTGGAGACCTGTCCACTGCCTCTCACGTTTCCACTGGGGCTTATCCCAGCAGCACCGCTGCCACCAGGTGCCACAGCCCATGCTGCGGTCACATAGCGGACTGGGAGCCCTCAAGGGCTGAAGACCCACTCACCTCATCCTGCTGATGTCACCAATTGTCAGGTTCACGACTACACCAATGTCATGTTGAGGTCCGAAGGGAGTGGGTGGATGAGAAGAAAGCTGAAAGAACACTCGTGGCGGGGGGTGGGGGAGCATAGTTAGGTGAAATATGGCTTTATTCAGCAGCAGCTCTCATCAACAGCTTCTGTCTGTCCTGTCTCGGCTGCTTAATCTGGCGGCTCCCACACACAGCTATGAGGCTGGCTCTCCCTTGCCTTCAGGGTAAGCAGCTTAACTCTTTCTCTTTCTGGGCATGAGTGAGCTGAGCTGTGTCCTGGCTGCCCTCTGTCCGTCTGTAAAGATGGACGTATCTGACTCTCTTTCTCTTTCTCTGGGCACCAGCAAGCTGAGCTGTGTCCTGGCTCCCTCCTTTCTGTCTGCAAAGATGAGCAGCTCTGGCTCTCTCTTTCTCTGGGCACATGCCTATACAATGTCAGCAGGGCAATTATACCTTTTATAGACAATAGTGGCATAGCCAAGGGATGGCCTTCCCATGTTATGGCTACACAGCTGTGTTTACATTATACATGGAATTGTGCACATGCACTGCAAACTCTCTGAGTCACTGTGGCCGGGATGCCCACTTCGGCCTATTCCTTGACCAAAGCACAGCCATTTTCCTTACAGTAATGTATTTCCTGTTGTCCCATTTTGGATATGTATATCTATGTGAGTCATTTTTTTTCCTGTTTTCTATTTGGGCTCCACTTATAGAACTGATTGTAAATTCCCTGGTGCCCAACAGTCTCCCTGCAGCCACCTCTCTCCTACTGCATCCTTGGGCAGTCAGGAGTCTAACTTCAGCCCTGACTCCTTGAACCATTATGTGCCCTTGAACAAGTGATTTGACCTTTCTGTGACTTGATCTTTTTGTCTTTCAGATGGTCTGAGAGTACCTGTGCTGAAATGGAATTGTCTTTGAGTGGACACTTCTTAGATGAGACCTATTTTGGCCAATAGCTCCTGAGGAACTGAAGCCTTCAGTTCAAAACTTGTGTGAGAAAAATGAATCTTGCCAGCTACCGGAGTGAGCTTAGAAATGAATCCATCCCCAGTTGACCCTTGAATGTAGCCTTGTCAGAGACCCAGAGACAAAGCATCCTGCTAATCTGCACTGGGTTCTAGGCCCACAGAAACTGTGGGATAATAACTTTGTGTTGCTATAAGCCACTAAAAACAAACAAATAAAATACTTAAGATGTTCCCCTGTGGAAGGGTTCCATTGCCAGGGATCTGCACTTCACAACCAAAGGGATTAAAGAGAATTGCCTTCTTCAGATTTCAGACTGTGGCCTGCTTCTGGTTTTTCTTTCTTTCTTTTTTTTGAGACGGAATCTCGCTCTGTAGCCCTGGCTGGAGTGCAGTGGCGCAATCTCGGCTCACTGCAACTTCCGCCTCCGGGTTCACGCCATTCTCCTGCCTCAGCCTCTCCGAGTAGCTGGGACTACAGGCGCCCGCCACCACGCCCGGCTAATTTTTTGTATTTTTAGTAGAGACGGGGTTTCACCGTGGTCTCGATCTCCTGACCTCGTGATCCTTTCTATATTCATATATATGTTTGTTTAAATCATCCTACTTTTGGAGCAGGAAAAATTACTATTACAGTTTATACAAAGGGAAGAAATCTGGTACATGCTAAAGTTATTCATCTGTAACTACCTGACAAGCCCAATTAGTTGCTTGCTCCTATGGATTCTGAGCCTAAAATCCCTTGAACAGATCTTTGACCTTTTCTCAGGTAAGTTTTTGGAAGTATCCTATTTGTTCACTTACTTGGGCCAGAGACTATAGAGATTAAGAGAAAGTTTAATATTTGACCCTAATTTTAGGCTAAAACAATTTAGGTGGAAAGAACAGACACAATTCAATTTAACCATATTCAACTGCTGTGCTTTAGAAAGCTGGGAGTGTGGAGAATGGAGTAGGTGTACAGAAAAATAAGAACAGTTCTGTTCTTGAGGGCTTGATAAAGGCTGTTGTGAGTTGGATGGACAATAATTACTACTGAGTAGGTCTAGCTGGGATAGTTAGGGGAGACTTTCTGCAAGAGGCAACACATGAGCTGGGTTCTAAATCTCCAATAGGATTTGACGGCTGAAGATAAGGGTAATAAAACAAGAGAAACAAGTACATTCCAGATAGAAAGAATAGCATAAGCCAAGAAAAACCTATTCCAGGGCAGCAGGGAAGAGTCTGAAGTGGCAAAACAAAAGTAGGAGGCAAAGCTGTCAATATAAGTAACTGGGTAGAGAAACATTAGGAGTTTGGATTTTATCCCATTGACTAGGAGGATTTAAAAACAGAAAATGCCCACAGGGGCCAGGAAAGTTATGAGTAAGTAAAAGGGCCAGGTGTAAGTGCAACAGGGCCCATAGACATAGGAACTGGGGATGTGAAAAACCAACCTTTGCTAACAGTGAGTTCTACTATGCAGTTTTAGCTGATTGTAGCCAGACTCAAAAGCAACCTCTATAGGGTTGACAGTTCTTGTGATTGTTCAAGAAAAAAATTTATGTAAAATCTACTGACTTGAAAATACTTGATTAATTTATTTAATGTTATAGAGCTCAAATAAAACACATTTGTCTTATTTGTAGCCCAAGAGCTTTTGGTGGTGATGGTGGGTAACAATTTTGGTAGGAGAGAAGGCTATGAGTTGAATGGCGTCTTAGGAAGATTTGGGGTTTGTGATAGATTGGACAAGGTAGAGATATAAAAGAAAAAATGTCTCAGGCCGGGTATGCTGGCTCACACCTGTAATCCAAGTACTTTTTGTGGCTGAGGTGGGATTCAAGGCTAGCCTGGACAATTCAGGAGCCTTGAATTGAAAAAAACTCATGGCTAGCCTGGTCAGTATGGTGAGACCTCGTCTCTACAAAAACATTTATTAAAAAATTAGCAAAGCATGATGGTGTGCACCTGTAGTCCCAGCTACTTGGAATGCTGAGGTGGGAGGATTGTTTAAACCGGGGAGTTCGGGGCTGAGGTTAGCTGAAATACCGCCACTGCATTCCAGCCTGGGTGACAGAGTAAGACCCTGTCTCAAAATAATAATAATAATAATTATTGCATCAGATCAGTTAAACAGGAAGACCTTATTCAAGATTACCATAATAAGGAGAGAAATTGAATTCAACTTTGCCGAATGAAAAGTGGGAGAGTTTTTAAGCACTGAGATGCACTAGTAGAAAAATACTGAAAGAAATTAGTGGAGAAGTTGATCAATGTGATGAGAACATCTGTAATTGCTAACTGGCTGTTTTAAAAGTTAGGCTCCCATCCGTAACTTTTACAGAGACTGGACTATAAGAGTGCTATCTTTCTTGAGGAGTACATTTCAAAAGGATGGCTCCCAGGTCCTTCCCATCCCAGGTCCTTCAGACATTCCTGGGTTATAGAAGATTTATATCTGTTAAAGCAAACTAAATATGGCCAGAGAAGGACTCCTGATTTCTATACTTGAGTCTACATGAACGAAATGCAACCTAACTTAATAGGTAGACAAGATTGAGAACCTAACTTGGGAGTGTGTGCCTGTAACAGTGGCTGGGCCTTGGCCAATCCCAGCAGCCATACATCAACCACTCATACAGTGTGGGGTGTTCAAACTGTGTTCAAATAAGGTAAATGCCAACCTGTAACCAATCCAGCTGTTTCTGAACCTCACTTCTGATTTCTGTACATCACTTTTCTTTTTTTGTCTATAAATTTGTTCTGATCACGAGGCATCCCTGGAGTCTCTCTGAATCAGCTGTGATTCTGAGGGCTGCCCAATTCACAAATCATTCATTGCTCAATTAAACTCCTTTAAATTTAATTCAGCTGCAGTTTTTCTTTTACCACATCTAAAAGGCAGAGAAAGAATTTACAACTGCAAGTTTTCTAAAGTAAATGCTCTAAGAAAAGGGAGGACAGAGGCCTAAAGTTAGAAATAAACTTGTCTAGGCTGGGCGTGGTGGCTCATGCCTGTAATCCCAGCACTTTGGGAGGCCGAGGCGGGCAGGTCACTTGAAGTCTGAAGTTTGAGACCAGACTAGCCAACATGGTAAAACCCCGTCTCTACTAAAAATACAAAAATTAGCAGGGCATGGTGTGCATGCCTGTAGTCTCAGCTCCTTGGGAGGCTGAGGCAGGAGAA